>NW_024104323.1:1336091-1936091 GCF_003945595.2 Pipra filicauda | reverse complement strand
ATTAAATTTATTTAATATGGACGTTGCATAACATGAATTGAATACAAGTGTAAGCTGGGGCTCGTACTGAAGAGTCCTCCCGGCCCAACCAGGGTGAAGCCTCCTCTGGCTGATGTCACTGGGTTTGTTCCCGCTCCCGCCTCCTGCACGTGCTGGGAGCAGGTTTCAATTATCCCAGAAAATGCCTTTACCCTGGTGGAAGCAAAGGGCAGGACACAGCGGGATACAAGTCACTAACGCTGGAGCTGGACCAGGGATGTGGCAGGGTCGCTGCCTCCCTGTCCCATGCCGTGCCTGGCTGTGCCCTCGCTCCTCCAACACTGCCCACGAGCAGGGGCAGCACTGGAATTGGTGTTTCCCACTGCAGGATCAGCCTTGGGAACATGCCACATGTCCCCCCAGCCTTTGGGACACACGGCCATTCCTGGCTGTGCCTGGGCATTGACACTGTCCCATCAATTGCCACCCCATCCCTCACTGGGCTCAGATGTAATTTGAAGCTGTGCATCTGTCAGTGAGTTCCCAGGCTGAATTTTTGCCTTTCTTGGGAATTTCTGCTGCAGGAAATTACACTAGAATACTGACGGCAGGGTCAGGGGCTTGCAGCCTTCCCTGTCCCCTCTGTCTCCTTCCCTCCATCACATCCCTTGGGGATGGGCACGGCGCAGCAGGGACGCTGCTCCCTGGCAGCCCTCCCTCCACGGGAAGAATTCCTGGCACCTGATCATAAATACTAATTAATAGCAAAGCCCTGGTCTAGATCAAGGAGGAGGCTCTGAATTTTCTTGGGAACTTTGCTGTCTGAAAGGTATCTGAAATATTCTGTAGCACTCAGCCTGTCCCTGCGTCAATTATACGGTGAGCAGTCATACGAAGTTAATTTCTAATTTAATACAATGTTAAAAGGTTGTCAGGTTAAAATCTAATCTATAAACGAGACATGAAACGTCTCTTTAAAGCGAGTGTCGTGAACCGGTCCTGGCTCACACCACAGGCTGCTGCTTCTTTTATAGGGTGTAATTACTGCCCAGTGAGTATTTACAGTATTATTACAGGACACTGATAAAAGGCGGGTGCCATGGCCCGTGGGGCAGCCCAGTGCCAGCTGGGCACTAATCCCACTCCCACCCAGCCCCTTCTCTGGGGAGGTGGGAAGCAGGATGGGGAAAGAACCGATAGTGTTTTCACTTAAATACACCTCAGGAGCAGGGGGACGGGGACCCCCTGGGGTGTTTTGGAGGGAGCACCGTGTCTCTGCATCCCCCAGCGAGGAGGACTCTCTGGGCCAGCACCGCAGCCTGTCACCAGCCCCTGGGAGGAGCCCTACCTGACAACCCAGGTGGAAACGAAGGGAGAGCGCATTCGTTTCTGAACAGCCTGGGGAGAGGACTTTGCCAAGGGTCTGCTGTGGGCTGAAGGTTATGAACCACGTCCAGACCAGCAGCTTCATTCAAGCAGAAAACCAGAGACAGCCCCTGCAGCCCGGCCTGTACCCTGCCTCCCACCCCACCTCACACCCATTCCATGACTCCCTCTGCGGGAGGGATGGACACGTCCCGCTGCCTCTCCTCCCACATGAGGGGGTCCATGTTACAGCCACCTCTCAAGGTACACTGAATTTTGCCCTTTTTGCTGTCGAAAGGGGAAAGTCCAGCTGTCATGTGGGAGTGATGCCATTGTCCTGCCTGGGTGACTGACCGGACCATGAGACTCCTGGTAGTCCACAGTGTCTATGGGAGCTTGCCAGGCTCAGCCAAAAAACACCAAGTGTCACACTGCCACAGGTCATGTGATTGGCTTTGATATTGTGTGGGTTTATTTTCCAGGAGGAATCTCATCAGCTCCAAAGGTTTGGATCAGGAGTGGTCATGTCTGATCTCTCCTTCGTGCCCGTGAAGCCCAGCAAGGTGGGGTTTTCCAGAAGAAGCCCAAGATTTTGATGGGAGCAGGTGACCCCCTACCAGAGCAAGGGCTGGAGGGGAACGTGGGGGAGTGGAATGGAATGGAATGGAATGGAATGGAATGGAATGGAATGGAATGGAATGGAATGGAATGGAATGGAATGTTATACTGGTGCTAAAATGGAGGGAAGTGGTGATGTGCTGGAATGACCCATCCCGTGGAGCTGCAAGGGTTGAGTGGGCTCTGCTGTGGCCCCTCCACTGGCCAGAGCTCCTTCCTTCCCTTCCCTGGGTTTTCTGGTAAATTCTGCTGCTGTCTGTAATTGATAAAAGCTGCTGCTGAACATCTGCACAGGCACTGTCCGCTCCGAGGCTGCCGGGGCCGCGAGTGCTCTCCTTGCCGGCGCTTTGATGTGCGCTGTGATTCACGGCTTGGCCGGGGCCGCCCCGCAGATGCTGCCCCTGGGTGGTGTGGGGCAAGACGGGATGGGACAGGATGGGATGGGATGCCAGGATGTGAGACAGCACCTGCCACATCTGTGCAAACAGCAGTCCCACCACGTGAACCCCCCTGTGCCTCCCGGCCGGGGCACAGGGGGTGACCTCTCCTGCTTCCGTCCGCATAGGAAAGGACCTGGAGACACCCAGGGAGGTCAGCTCAGGTGCTTCCCTCCATCCCACCAGCACCTGAAGGGCAGAGGGATGGGGATGCCGGCGCACTGGCCGCCTCCCCGGCGCGAAGGAGCAGCTGACGGGAGGGAGCAGAGCCCCAAGGCAGGCAGAGCCGCAAGGCCGGGCTTTGCTGCGCCGGCACAGCGCGGCCCGGGGAGCACAATCTGTGGCCTTAATCCCGCCGTGTCCTGTGCACTCTCAAATCCCCTTCACTTCAATGAGCGCTTGTAGTGTCAGGCCTGCGCCGGGCGAGACGGCACGCGGGGACGGCGGGGAGGATTTGCTCAAGAGGCACTGTTTTTAAGGTGAGATTTGAAGGATGGAAGACAGATGGCAACTGGAGAGGACAAACGGATGAAGTGAAGGATTTGTTTTCAGCGTGGAGGGGAAAACACAGGAGGGAATTACTGCTGGCTACAAAATGGGGGCTATTAATACCTGCAGCATCTCGAGCTCTGCACTTAGCCCGGCGAGTCGGGACCCTCACGGGCACCATGACGGGGGCAGGAGTGTGTTTTTCTCTGTGGAGATGAATTGATCCCAGCGTCTCGCCGAGTGTACCCAGACAAAGCTGGGAGAAGGGTTATTAGCCAGCCGGCGGCCCTGCCATTGTCCCCACTATCTTTTCTTCCCTTTCAGCCTCCCTCCCCGTGGCCCAGGTCTCAAAGACCATGTGTCAAGAGATTAGTGACCTGCGTGAAGGGCAATTGCTTGCTTTGTGCCGGCAGCCCGGCGACGGGGGCTGTTATTTACTTGTTATTTGGTGCTGCCTCCGTTGAGGTATCCATGGAAAACATGCCTGGAGAGCAATCAGCCGGCACTGCAGAGCTCATGCAGGCGAGGAGCTGGGAGAAGAGAGGCTTGAGGGTGGCAGGTCTCAGCGTGCTCACTGTGTGCCCGTGCCAAGACCCCAAGACCCTCAGGGCAATCAGTGCAAGAGCCCAGGACCTACAGAGAAGTGAGGAAAAAGCTGGGCAATGAGAAATTTTAGTGCAATGCAGAGGTGCCCAGGAACGGAGATGGATCCAGGGCCGTGACGGGGCATTGCCCCACAGCAGTTTGAGTTTGCAGACTGGTTTCAAGAACTGAAAGATGGGAAGAGCCTGTCCTACCTTCAGAGCCCTGCTCCACCTCTCTGTGCCTCTGGCAGAATAGGGCCCAGAGGAGTGCTGTGTTTTGGAGGAAATGTGGATAAAGATGATGAGAGTTGGCCCTTCCATGCAGTGCTGGTGTACACCAGATTTGTTCATGGTGAAGCACCCAGGAAAGGGACAGGTGCAATGAAAAGTGTTATTCCTGCCCAGGACCAGCTCCTGATTTATTCTGACCGTTTTTATTCTCTTGGCAGCGAAATGCTCTCTCCTACAAACACAAGATGGTGATTTTCTGCAATCCTAAAAGTCAAACCTAGACCAAACCCACAACTCACGTGACGTGGGAACGACGGCATCAGATCCTGCTTTAGATATGATTCCAGACACATTCCTAGATCCCATCTGAAGAAGACAGGCCAAGATGTGAGATCCCCTCAGCTCTGCCCACCCAGGGCCGGTTCACTTGCCCCTCCTTTGATCCTGTAACTTCTGCCAAACTCCTGGCCCCAAACAGGGAGAAAAGGGTTTCTGGGGATGCAAAGGGACTGGGAACCAGGAGGGCTGAGTGACCCTCATGAAGCTGGGGGCTGCCCTGCACCTTTCCCCCTTCCAGGGGCAACCGGTGGGGACTGCACACACCAGGCACAGTTTGAAAAATAAAACTAATGAGGGAGAGAAACCGTGGGCCAGGACCCAGCCCGGGACATCCCCTGCCCTGTTGTCCCTGAACAGGCGAGGTCCCTGCCCAGAAGGGGATTTTGCCTCGGGGGAGGTTGGACCGATGATCATGGAGCCCTTCGTGATAGTTTTCCCTTTCACTCCCGGCCCCGCCGCTCCGCTCTCAGAATCGCCGTTCCTGTCGCTTTTCCCCGATTTTTCCCGGGACATCGTTGCTGTGGGAGTCAGGCGGCCTCGTCCCAGCTGCTCCGGGCACTGTGCAGCGGGACGACCCCAAATCCTCGCTGTTAATCTCACAGAGGAAAGGGGTGAGGGGCCCAAGAGCATCATTTTATCAAGTAACGCCGTTTGTTGAAGCCCTTTGAGTTCAGAGACGAGCCGCGGAGCGCAGGGGAACCGGGACGGGCTTCGCCCGGGGAACCCGGGCGGACAACGGGACCCCGGTTATCGATAGACGCCCGATTATCGATATTGCCCCCAAGGGGGAACCGAGGGACCCGGGAGGGGGGTTCGACACCGACCCCAGGGTCCCCCAGTGGAGCGGGGGATCCGGCGCTCCGTTTCCCCGCGGAACCGAGCCGTGGTCACGCGTGGCGGCGGGCGGGGTGTGCTCGCCCCCAGCCCCATCCCATGACGGCGATGAGGCGGCGATAATGCCATTAGCCCGGGGATTACGCGCCCGCGCCGGGATGTGACACACTTTCTCAAATGGAAGTTTTTTAAACAGAGGGATTTACATGATCCCCCACCGTGCCCCTCCATCCCTGTACCCATTCCCATTCCCATCCTCGGTGCCAGCGCGGGTTCCAGCGGGTCTCCCCGCTCTGGGACGGCCCGGACTGGGGCTCCCGTCGCCTTTTAAGGCAGCGGGCTCGGTGCGGGCTCGGCGCCGCGCCCCGACGTGGGGAGCTGGGCAGCCCCGGGGGCGCGGGGCTGGAGGGGGGTCACTCCGCCCCGCGCGGGGAGAGCGCTCCGTAATTAAAAAAAAAAAAAAACAATGAAATAATTTAAAACTCAATCAGGCGGAGGGTTAAGCGCGCTCCTGGCTCAAAGCAACGTGGAGTAACGGGGGAGCGGAGGACGCGTGTCCCCCCCGGCCGGGCCGGGGTCACTCGCCGCCCGCCCTGACAAACAAGCCGGGAAATGTGTTTATAAATTGTTCAAACTCTGGATAAACTTCAGCGGCGTTTGTGTCTGCGTCTCCCCGCCTGTTGTTATTTTCCAGAAATCTGGATTACTGGAAATATTTTCTTTAAAGCTGGAAAGAAATCTAAACAGTCTGAGGGCAGGGGGAGCTCGGAGCAGGGGGGACAGCCCGGGGGCTGCCGCGCTGGCGGGGCTCCGCGGGGTTCCCTGCGCACGGAAGGGGCGCGGAGCTCCGCGGCCGCGCGGCGGGAGGAAGAGGAGGGAGGAAGGAGGGCGGCGGGGCCGGGGCTGGTGTTGGGTCGAGCATCTCTCCCGGTGGCTGTCGATAAAAGGGCATCAGGCGGCCCCCGGTGCCCGGCGGCCCCTCCCCGTCGCCTCCAACGGGCACCGGAGCACCGGAGGGGGGCAGAGTCGTTTTCCCGGGATCTCCCGGGGGTAAGGGAATTCCCACCCCGCCGAGGGGTGTGAGGGGAGATGCGGCGCCCCGCGGAAGGGAAGCAGAGGAGGGGTGGACGCGGGTGGGTGAGAGCAAACGAGGATGGATTCATCACACGTGGGGTTCTTTTCCTCTCCAGGTGGAGCAGAGAAGAGCGGCCGAGGAAGCTGCTGGGACTGTGGGGTCGCCTCCTCCCCGCCTGCCCCACGGCCCAGCTGCGGCGGGAGGGTCAGGTCGGACCGGGGGGCACACCCTGGGACTGGTGGGGGCCACCGAGTCCCGCGGGGACCCAGTACCTTCGGGATAGAGGGAGTTCCCCACCCCGCACCTGCGGCTTCGCTCTGGGGGGCCTCTGACATCCCCGTGTCTGTTCTTCTCCCGGGGAAGCACCGTGGAACCCAGTCCTGTGGCACCGTCCCCCTCCCTCCACGGCACGGCCTGTTTCCACCCCCGCTCTGGTCCCTCCGCTTGGGAAGGTGCGAGAAGCTCGGTCGTCCTCGCCAGGGGCCCCGGGGTGCCCTCTTGCCGTGGCATCAGTGCCGGGAACGGGGGGGCCGGCGGAAAACCCGTTCGCCTGGAGCCCCTTCCTCGGCCGCGGCTGGTGCACCCCGTCGGGGGGGAGCGCTCCCCGGGGCGCGGGGCCGCCGCAGCCCGGTGGAGCCGGGAGGAGGGGAAGGCGGAGGCCCGGCTGCTTGTGAGAATTGTTATTTTTCATCAATCACCCGCAATTTGTGTAAGTGCCCCGGACAGGACACCAGCCGTCCTGCTGGCTGGGGTCACGGAGACAACACAGCGATGGAGAAGAGCAAATTGCATTTGCTCACCAGCTCACAGATCCAAATTACGGCCCTCGCATGGCGCGGGGAAGGGAGCGAAAGGTCCATGTGACATGAGGGAAATATGAAGGACTTTGACAGGTCTTAAACGGCCTGGCGCCAAGGCCTAAGTCTACCGGCTAAAAATAGAAAAAGGATGATGAGTGGAGATGGGCAGAGATGAAAGGGGAAGAGCGAGCGGGGCCGCGCTGCGGGGCGGGTGGGGGGCGGAGGCGGCCCGATGGGACAGTTTCTCCGGGCTGGACCGGGACAGATCCCCAGGACGGATCTCCGGGACGAATTCGCGAGAAGGCCCGGCCTCCATCCGCCCCAGCCTGGGGACCGCACGCCGCTGTAGTGCCGGGCCCGCAGGCGGCCGGGGCGGCTCCCGGGAGCCGGACACGGTGGCCCCGAGCGCTGTAGGTTGGAAAACCCTCCCTGGAAGGGGGCTGCGCGGGGACAGCTCTCGTCCCCTGTCCCCGGGGCACAGCTGCCCTCAGGGTGGGAGCCGAGGCCGTGGGTTCCTCTCTCCCTGCCCCGTGCTCGGTCACCGACGGGGCGATGCGCAGCCTGTCCCGACCATGGGTGCGGGATCCTGAGTCGCGTCCGCGCCCGTAGTGGATACTCTGGTCCCCGCTATCCCCCTACCCCCGCAGTCCCCTTGTGGGGCGTCCCTGCGGAAGTTCGAGGAGACGAGGCTGCTCTGGATCGGTTTTATTCCTCAGGCGAGGCCGTTTGTGGTGTTTACAGCGGGGCGGGGGGCGCGGGCGGGGGGCCGGGCAGTGGCCCCGAGGGGAGGCGACCTTTCCTCGCGGGGACACGGCTGTGTCCGGGCCCAGAGGAACAGCAGGCGAGGTGTCCGTGAGAGAACAGCCGCGGCCTGAGGGGATTCGCCGCGGGGCAACGAAAGACTCCGCTTTTGCTTTGTGAGGGGGGAATTCGGAAAAAAAAAAAATTACAAGCAAGCCCCACTTTTGCCAAAGCTGCCGTCAGCAGTTTTCCGCGGCGGCAAGGAAGCAAAGTCCAAATTGGGTCTAAATTTCAGTCCCCGCTGCCCGTTCAATGGTCAGTGGGACCCCCCCGGCCCCGTCGCCCGGGGCAGCCCCGGGGGGGGACGCGCGGTGCCCGCCCCGCCGGGCGCGGTGCGGGGCCGGGCGCGGTGCGGGCAGAGGTGAACCTGCCGCGGGACGCGGGCAGGTGGTGATCGGCCCGGAGAACAGCCTGGGGCCGGGGCTCCGCGTGGCGCCGGGGGACAGCGGGCGGGGGTCACTATCGGCAGGATGAACGGGGGCAGAGGGATAAAGAGGAGAAGCCGGGATGGGAAGGGGGCATCGGGAGGTCCCTGCGTCCCGCCCTGCGCGGGGAGCAGCGACACACGGCCACGAGGGCTCCGAGCGGCTGCGGCCGCTCCTCGCTGCGCATCCGCGGAGCGTGAGGGCCGGGGGCGGAGAGGGGGCCAGGCCGGGGGACAGAGGAGTGGGCCGGCCGTCACCCCCCCGTCCCGCCTGGCCGCAGCGCAGGCGGCGGGGGCAGGAGCCTTGGAAGGATGGCAGGGCGCTTTTTGAAGATTTGGGGGTAAATATGAAGTGACAAGAGACGGGTCTTTATTGTGAGGGCTCAGCCGCCTGGCGCCAGGGCCCTCTTCAGCCACCGCGGCCCTCAGTTAATCAGCGCAGATCTCCAAACCGGCCTCTCCGAGGGGACACCCACCGCGCCCGCCGCCCCCCCCCGGGCCCCGGCGCGGCGGGACCGGCCCTAATCCCTCAGCAAACAGCCCCGGAGTGTCCCCCCTCCTCCTTATCTGCCTCCCCCTGCCCGGGTAAACAGCCCCTCCGGCCGGGCACAGCCGCGCCGGCCCCCGGCCGTGCAGCCGACGCGCCCCGACGGCGGGGTCCGCGCCTCCGTCGTGGGCGCGGAGCTACGGGCGGGACCCCCCCTCCGCGGTCCGGGCGGCTGCCGGCAGGGCGGGGGGCGACGGCTGGGAGCGACTCACCCGCGCTGGAGGTCGCCGCTCGGGGCCTCGCCGCCGCCCGCAGCTCTCCGCAGGGCCGCGCTCCCGGCGGCCGCCCCGTCGGCGCTGCGCGGCCGTGCGCGGTTGTGCGCGGAGCGGCGGGCGGGGCGCGCCCCACCGCGATCCGCTCTCCAGGATCTGTCATAAAGCGGCCGCAGCCGGGCTCGCCCGGCCGCTCTCCCCCCCACCTCCCCGGCCTCGCCGCCCCCGCGGAGACCGGCGGGGGCCTCTGCCGCCGCCCCCCGCCCCCGTGGCTCCGCTCCCCGCTCCGCCGAGGTGGCTCCGCGCTGGCCCCGCACCGGCGGCGCAGCCGGGGCTGACCCGGTATGCGGAAAGGAGCCGGGGGTGGGATTTCGAGCACTTTTCTCTGTCATTGGTTAATATTTTATTCTGTTGACATGTTTTCTTACTGCCGATGCTTCCGACACCTTCTTCTTTTTTTTTTTTTCTCCCTTTTTTTTTTCCCCCCTCTTCTTCCCTTCCTCCCTCCCTCCGCGCCCCCCGCCCCCCCGAGCCCGGAGCTTGGCCGGAGCTGTCAAAACCCCGCCTATGCAGATCCACAATTGGTCTGAAACGCGTAAAATCAGCAATCAAGGGGGCTTGGCTCATTAGCGGGCGGATCAGAGCAGGAAGGACATGTGAGATAGTCACAGTTTTACAGAGATCAGGACAAGATCTCACCGTTCCCACTCGGCTCCTTTGGCCATGAGCAGCCCGAGCCCCAGCGCCGAGCGCGGAGCGCGGAGCCGGGCCGGCCCCGCCGGGGCTCAGCCCGGGCCCGCGGGGGTGTGAGGGCAGCGCGGCCGCCCCTGCCCCGCCGCGCCCCGCGCAGCCCCGCGCAGCCCCAACCCGGCTTTTGTTTCTATTTTAGTGTCGAGAAGGACTTTCCTGGGAGGGCTCGTTCCCTCGCTCGCTCTCCCTCGCTGCAACAACAACAACAAAAAATAAGGACCTACTGTCTCCCCTCCGCAGACTGGGAGTCCCAGGAGCCGGGAACTGCCTCGATATTTTTTTGTTTTTCTTTCTTCTTCTTCTTCGTTTTTTTTCCTTTTTTTTTTTTTTCCCGAATCTAGTTCCGCTGATTTTCGCCTTTCTTTTTTTTTTTTTTTTTTTTTTTTTGTATGCTTTTTTTTGGAGCGTGTGTGTGTGCTCTTGATTTTCCTTCCTCTTCCAGAGACTCAAGCGAGTTCGCTGGGCAGGAGAGGGGAAAAAAAATAAAAATACAACAGACACACACACGCGCATTTTTTGTAAAGGGAATCCCTCTTTTTCTCCTGGATTTGTGGATGCACCGATGAGAGATCCAGCCTTCCCAGGGACTGCCATGGCTTACCACCCCTTCCACGCACCCCGGCCGGCTGACTTCCCCATGTCCGCTTTCCTCGCAGCCGCCCAGCCGTCCTTTTTCCCGGCTCTGGCTCTGCCTCCGGCGGCGCTGGCGAAGCCCATGCCGGACCCGGGGCTGGCCGGGGCGGCCGAGGCCGGGCTGCACGTCTCGGCCCTGGGACACCACCACCAAGCCGCCCATCTGCGCTCGCTCAAGAGCCTGGAGCCCGAGGAGGAGGTCGAGGACGACCCCAAAGTAACGCTGGAAGCCAAAGAGCTCTGGGACCAGTTTCACAAGCTGGGCACCGAGATGGTGATCACCAAGTCCGGGAGGTAAGAGCCGGCCCCGCGCGGCCCCCACAGTCCGCCCCGCACCTGCGCGGCCGCGCAGCGCCCTCGCCCCTCTCTCCATCCCGCTTCCCATCCGCCCCCGAGAATTAACGCGGGGAGTTTCGATCTCTGGAGTTTTTCGGAGGTGTTTCCCCCCCCACACCTCCTCCGAGCTTTCTCGCCACCCCCCAATTACTACTTTTCGGAGCGCGATCCCAAATTAAATTCGTGCGCGTTAATTGAGCGCCCGGAATCCGCCTCTCCCGTTGTTTACGCCGCTTCCCGCCGCTTCCTTCCCTCCTGCCAAACTTTCCCCGCGTCCGGGGTCGTTCCCGGCCCTGGCCCTGGCCCCGGGCCCGGGGGAGGCAGCGGCGGGGCTGCCGGGGTGCTGGGCGAGCGGATCGGCGGAGGCCAGAGAAATGGGGTAAAACCAGCATGTATTTTCGCCCCTTATTTCCCGGAATGGGATTTTTGAGCTTTTCCCTGCTTTCTGTGAGCTGCAGAGCGGGATGAGAAGCGATGGGACGTGAGAAGTCTGGGAATCCTCAGCGAACTAAATTAGAAGATGGTGGTTTGGGAGCGGCACCCGGGGCCGGGCGGTGCGGGGGGCTCGGCGGGGCCAGGGGGTGCGGGGGGCTCGGCGGGGCCGCGGCCGTCGGGGGTCGTTTGCGGGCTGGCACAGCCCTGTACTTCTCTGGGTCTCTCCGCAGGAGGATGTTCCCCCCGTTCAAGGTGCGGGTGAGCGGCCTGGACAAGAAGGCCAAGTACATTTTGCTGATGGATATAGTGGCGGCCGACGATTGCCGGTACAAGTTCCACAACTCCCGCTGGATGGTGGCCGGCAAGGCCGACCCGGAGATGCCCAAGCGCATGTACATCCACCCCGACAGCCCGGCCACGGGGGAGCAGTGGATGGCCAAACCTGTTGCCTTTCACAAGCTGAAGCTCACCAACAACATCTCGGACAAGCACGGCTTTGTAAGTGCGGCTGCGGGGCAGAGTGTGGCCCCCCGGGCAGGCGCGGGGTGTCCCGGTGCCGGTGCTGCCCGGCCCGAGGGGAACGGCGGGGCTTTAAGGGCTCCTCCAGCCGGGTCGGGCTGGGCGGCGGGGCCTGGCCGGGCCTTGCGGTGATGTGGCTGTCCCGCAGCCACCCAGCCTCTGCTCCTGCCCGGCACGGAGGGGGCAGCTCCCCTTCCCCGGGGGAAAAGGGGGGATTGGGGTGCGGGCAGCCTCGGGATCCGCTTGGCTCCCACATCCGCGGCCTCCACGGCCTGTCCTGCCTCTTCTTCCCGGCCCTCGAGGCTCTGCGGGGACAGGGACTTGGGGCGGTGGATGTGCGGGGCCGAGGCCGTGCGGGGGATGCAGCGAGAGCAGCCCCGACGGGGCGGCGGGGCCGCGGCCGACCAGGGGCTGTCAGTGCCGGCCTGGCCGAGCCGAACCGGGCCGGGCCGGGGGAATGGAGGCGGCGGCACCTGCGCTGGGTTCCCGCGGCCGAGAGCAGGGCTGGAGTCGTTGGCAGCCTCGGCTCCACACCAGCTGCGTCTAAAAGCCCTTATTTAATTCTCTCTTGATCATATCTGCATCACCTAAAGGAGGTAAAACAGAACAAAAAAATACAGCCAAAAAAACCCACCAACCAAAATAAACAAAGAGAGGGAAAAGAGAGAGAAAGGAAAGAAAGAAAGCGCAGCGTGCTGGCCGTTTGCAGAGACCCGCAGAAGGCAGGGTCAGAACGCGAGGGGAGCGCGATCCTGCGGGAACGCACGGAGGGGGAAATCCCAGCGCCCCAACCAGCTCTGTAGCCTCTGGACACGCATTTAGGGCGATAAAGGGAAAGTTCATCGTGCAGCGTTGGTGATACGGTAATTAGTGGGGAGCCGGGGCCGGCGGAGCTGCGGGAACCCGCTCAGGTGGGGAGGGCAGAGCAGCTCCGCACCTCCCGGAGAGCTTTCCTCTCTCTTTTTATTTTTTCCACCTCCTCTTTTTATTTTTTCCTCTCTCTTTTTTTTATTTTTTTTATCCTCCTCTCTTTCTATTTTTTCTCTTTAGGCAGGAAACAGCGTCTTTGTTAAATAATACATTGCGAGGTTATTTATAGCCAGCAAGGTAAATCGATAGAGAAGGAGTCTAAAAAATACGGGTTTTTTTGTACTGGTTAAAAACTAGTTTGATTCAGCGTTTTTAACGGTTCGCCTCCTTCAATTAAAGATTTCTGGTATCTGTCGTTGTCCAAAATCCGGACTGTGTTAAATCTGGGAGATGAGGGTTTAGCCAGTGCCCATCTGGTCGGAGAGGGATGATTATTTTTTTTTTAAAGGAATGCAGATTTGTACGCCTCAATGAGACTTTTTGCACCATTTTCATGATAAATCCAGTCTAGATTATATCAATATAACAGCGATCCGACAGTTCATCAGCAGGTGATTATCGCTTGGGTTAAGAGGAAAAAAAAAAAAAAAGAAAAAAGAGGGGATTTTTTTTATTACCTTCTAAACCAAAATGAAGTGATAATTATTTAGCCATTTGGCCGACATTCTTTGACAATAATTACTCAAGCTTTCGCCGTTCCTCTACCAATTCTGGGCGATGAATTCTGCATTTCAGTCTGACCACAGCAGGTTGGGGAATTATTTAAACGCTATCGGGCAGGAAAACAGGCAGCGAGGGGCAGAGGGTCGGAGCCGCCCCAGGGGCGCGGCTCGGGGAGGGGGGGGATGATTCCGGCTCTTCCGAAAATCCCCAGCCAAATTGCGGGGATCTCGGGTTTAAAAAAAAAAAAAACCAAACAACAAACCAAACCGAAAAAATAAAACGAGAGGGTAGAGAACGGCTTTGAGTGTTGGCGAGGCTTTTAAACACCTGACTGGGGGAAAAAAAAAAAAAAAGTGTCTGTTCCTTCTGCAACGTTGCTCCCAGACATAAATTTGCCATGGTTCGTGGTGAAACGCTCCTTTCAGGTCGCAGGCGCTGGCTGGGGCTGGCACCGGCTCCTGCCGCCCCCGACACTAACCCAGAGCCTTTTAACATTATTTTTTTGTGGTGGCGAGGGAGAGTAACTTTTTTTTTTTTTGAGGACGGAAATATGAAAAGCGGCGAGAAACGCGTCGAAAATTCGCCTCGTTCACAGGGTTGTAATAAAACAGGGAGATCCCTTTTGCTGCTTTATTGCCGTGCTTAACACCCGCAAAGATGCTGCTGTGCCTGCGTTGCCTGACCTCCTTCTTTGGGAGCAGATCCTGCAACGGCATCAACAAAAAAACCAAGAAATCTCCCTCTTTGGCATCCGCCGGTGTTCCATCCTCACGGCGAATTCGTTTGGGTTATTTTTTTGGGTTGTTTTCGGGAGAAAAGGGATTTTTATTTAGGGAGGCGGCTGGACGCGCGCACGTCCCGCGCACTGTGGGGCTGATGGCAGCCGCGGGCTCTGCTCTCTCGCCCACCCAGACCATCCTGAACTCCATGCACAAGTACCAGCCCAGGTTCCACATAGTCCGGGCCAACGACATCCTCAAGCTGCCCTACAGCACCTTCCGCACCTACGTGTTCCCCGAGACCGACTTCATCGCCGTCACTGCCTACCAGAACGACAAGGTATGGCCGGGCAGCCCCTGCCCTGTCCCTGTGCCCTGTCCCTACCCCTGCTCTCACCCCTGTCCCAACCCTCACCCCTTTATTAGGGTGTATTTACATACACGTGTGTGCGTGAGGATATTTCAGGGCAGAGTGGCCAAAAAGCAGTAATAGGAGAAAGGTTAAACCCCAAGCCCTCAGAGCAGGGTGCACCCTCATACTTACTCCTATTATTATCGCTGGTTTTAATACTAATACCAGCATCATTATCAGTATTTCAATTATTACTATTAATAATTTCCTACTGGGGTTTGTTGTGTCTTTCTGGGCTGTGGGAGTCTTTGCTGCAGGCCCAGGCTGTGGAGAGCAGCACCAGGCCTGGGCAGCCTCACCGAGAAGGTGCCCTGGGCTCTGGAGGAGCCAAAAAATAGAGCCAGATAAGCTAATTTTAGTTGCTTTCGTGATTTAGCAAGTGTCACCCTGTGAGCAACCAGAGCCTGGAGAGCTCGGTGGGGAGCAGAGAGCCTCTGCCGTCCCCCTCCAAGAGTTGTGTGTACGTGTGTGTGTTTTAACCCAAAAGCTGACCCCCACCTCCACCCCTGGCTGCTGATGCTAATTGACAGCTCTGTCTGAGGGTCCTGGTGGGCTTGTTTCCCTCGTAAAGTTTATGGCGAAGAGTCACAATCGATTAAAGAGCACTTTGTCTGCTCGCCCGCCGCAAGCAGTGCGGGGCGGCCGCCGGGCCGTGGGCCCCGTCGGGCGGGGGATGCTCGGGCCGGGGGATGCTCGGGCCGGGGGTCGTGGCGGGGCCGGGCAGCCGGGCCTTTTGCAGAGCCCCCTCTCGGGGCCGTGTTTCAGAGCCATGCATTATTGAGCGCCCTGATGTCGCCGGGCCCCGGCAGCCCGTGGCGCGGGGAGGGATAAGAATAGCTTTTAACCAGCGGCCGCGCAGCTCAGTCGCCATCTTCCCTCCGGGGGGCCGTGAAAAATAACTTCCTATCATTAAGACGCCATTAATAATTCAAGCCCAAACCTCAGCATCATTTTTAATAAAGCATGCGGTGTGTTAACGCGGGGCCGCGGCGCGTTCCGCAGCCTGCGCCGCGCACCCTGCGCTCCCCGACGGCGGCGGGGACGGGGAGGGGGCGGCCGGGGCTTCACGTCACCTCCTCTGTCCTTCTCCCCCTCCACAGATCACCCAGCTGAAAATCGATAACAACCCCTTCGCCAAGGGCTTTCGGGACACGGGCAATGGCCGGCGGGAGAAGAGGTAAGGGGTGTTCCCGTCCCCCCCACGGCTCCGCGCCCGCCTGCGGGGGGACGGGCAGTGCCCGACGCTGCCTCTCGCCCGTAGGAAGCAGCTCTCGCTGCCGTCCCTGCGGATGTACGAGGAGCCCTGCAAGCCCGATCGTGACGGCGGGGAGTCGGACGCCTCCTCCTGCGAGCCCTCGGCCGTGCGCGACGCCCTCCACTCGCCCGTGGGTGCCCTCCCCAGCCCCCTGCGCCTCAAGGGCAGCGGCAGAGGTAACGGAGGAGTCTCGGTCCCCAGACATCCCCAAACGTCCTCAAACATCGGGGTTCTGCTCCCTCGGGGCTGCTGTGTGCTGATTTCTTGGGGGCAGTGAGGCAAAACACCAAGGAGAATAAAGATGGGGATGCGCAGGGAGGAAAAGACAAGAACTGAGCAAACTCTAATGGCATTCACGAGTTGCAACGTTTTTTCTCTTTATATATTTTATCTTGACTATATATTGCATCTTCTATACAGTTTATATCTTGTATTTATATTATACAAGGAGAAATGGCACGGCAGACCGTGCGCTCTCCATATCAGCCTGGCTCCTTACTGGTGTGTGCCCTGCCTTCCATGGGAAGCTCACATTCCCTAAAAAAAAAAAAAAAAAAAAGAAAAAAGAGGATAAAAACTCAGAAAGAATTAATTCATTTGAAAGGAGAAAAAAATGTTGTAACTCCAGGGCTGCAAGCTGGTGAACGAAAATAAACCAGCAGCTCCACATAGCAGTTTTTCGATGCTGGGTTTTGTCTTGCCGCACTATCAGTCTGCTCTTTAAACTTTCCACCAGCCCGATTCCCTGCAAACCTTCATCAAAACTACAACACCCCCCCCTCCTGAGCTGGAGGGAGGGTTTATTACACCCCTCTCCACTTTCAAAGGCTTCCCCGAATATTCGCCCCAGCCTGCAGAGCTTCACCTCACCCGCACCAAAAGGCTTTTCTCGTTTAGTGGAGCCGGGCAGGGGTTCAGCTCCCCTCGCCAGCCCCTCGCATCCCCCATCCTCCTCCGAGAGCTCAATGGGGTTTTTTAAATTAAAGCCCCTTTTAGGAGGGTCTGTGCCGTACTCCCTGCCTTAAAACTGCCTCTTTAACCTGCCTCAACCTGCACATTTGGAATAAATCCACGGCACGCAGTTGATCAGCTCCACGTAATTAAATCTATGGAGGACCATTTCCTCTCGCGCTGTCCAGCGCCCGCTCTCCTCATCCCCCGCTCGGAGTTTGCAGCTAACGAGAGCGATGCTGTAATAGATTTTGGTTCTCCATCAAACATGTTTTTCTGTTTGGCAGAGCAGCAGGACTGCTGTTGCTAATCCCCTTTTCCCCAGAGCGGCCGTAGTGCGAGGGCCCATTTCTGCCCCCAAAATGAGTTTCTCTCGTTAATAACGATCTAACGATCGCAGCTTCGCTGTCGCAACCTCTCCCTGACACCAGGGCTCTCGCCAGTGACCCGCTCCTCACCTCCCCTGGGTGCTTCTGCTCTGACCCTCTGCCCCTCCATCCCCTTGCAGAGGAGAAGCCGGGGGCCGACAGTGATGCGGAGGTGGAGAAGGTGCCCGAGGAGCGGCCGGTGGCAGCCGCCAGCCCCAGCGGGGAGGACGCGACGCCCCGCGGCAGCCCCCGGTGCCTGGAGGAGCGGGGCAAGGAGAGGCACAGCCCGGAGAAGGTCAAGGATGGCGCATCCCCCCGGGAGGGTCCCGGCGAGGGCCTGTTCGGCACACGGGGCCTGGAGAAGGACAAGGTGGAAGGACGGAGGAAAGAGACGGAGCCGGGCAAGAAGGACACGGAGGGCAGTGGGCTGGGCAAGGAGGCCTTCGCCCCGCTGATGGTGCACACGGACAGCCCCCCGCACCTCAGCGCCGGGCACCTGCAGAGCCTGGCGCTCTCCGGCCTCCATGGGCAGCAGTTCTTCAGCCCGCTGGGCGCTGGGCAGCCCCTCTTCATCCACCCGGGACAGTTCGCCATGGCCCCCGGCGCCTTCTCTGCCATGGGCATGGGACACTTGCTGGCCTCGGTGACCGGTGGGGGCAGCCTGGAGAATGGAGCCCTCTCGTCTGCCCCGGGCGCGGCAGGGACGGCCACCCCCTTCCCTTTCCACCTCTCCCAGCACATGTTGGCCTCTCAGGTAAGACCCTGCGCCTGTCCTGCATCCCTATCCCCATCCCTGCTGTCTGGTCAGGCCCCGGCACCTCCTCTCCATGTCCTCCCAAAAGGCACCCTGAATGATGGAGGACTTTGGGGATGCAGGCCAGGCTTGGCTAGCATCACCCCCCTGTGGGGACATGTGGGGTGGCCCCAGTGCAGGAAAAGTGCTTTTGGTGCCCCCAGCCTCCCCCCCAGGCCCTCTGCAGCCTCTGCAGCCTTGGGAACAAGAGGGTGACACCCCTGACATTGCTGCCTGGTGAGGGACATTTAGAAAGTTGGCCTCAGGGGTGATTTGAGGAGGAATCCTGATTTTTTTTGCAGCTGCCATGGTTCTTCCATAAGCAAGGGCAGAGTCAGGATCTGTGGCCCTGCCTGACCTGGCTGTCCCTATCCAGCATCCCACCATCTCCCTGTCAGCTTTGAAACAGCTTCCACAATGCCTGGGCTTGTGCTGCCTTTCCCATCCCCTCTGACGAAATACATGAAGATGTCTTTGAACTCCCCTAATTTATCGATCCTGCTTAACAATGTGTTTTAATGTGGTTAAAGGGCTGTGATGCTGCACAGACGAGGGCACGCAGCACGCAGGGAGGGGACGGGGCAGGCCTCAAAGAGGGGTTTGTGTTTGGTGTCATCAGCCTGGGGTGGATGGGGACCCCCATCCCGCAGCCTGTTCCACATGGATATCCCCACACTGTGTTTTTAGAGTGACACTGAGGTGTCCCAGCTTTGCCTTGGCTTTCCTGGGAGAAGGCAACTGGGGGGCAGGCAGGAGTGGGGGGACACAGCAGGCATCGCCACAGCTCTGACCCAGCATCTGCACAGCTCTGACCCCTGTTCCTCTCTCCACAGGGAATCCCGATGCCCACCTTCGGCGGACTCTTCCCCTACCCCTACACCTACATGGCGGCGGCAGCGGCGGCCGCCTCGGCCATGCCGGCCACCAGCGCCGCGGCCGCGGGGCCGCTGTCCCGCAACCCCTTCCTGGGCAGCAGCCGCCCCCGCCTGCGCTTCAGCCCCTACCAGCTCCCGGTCACCATCCCGCCCAGCACCAACCTGCTGACCACCGGCCTCCCCGCCAGCCTCAACCCCGGCTCCGAGGGCTCCAAGGCCGGCAGCAGCCGCGAATCCAGCCCCCTCCCCGAGGTGCCCCTGCACAAGGGGGGCAGCCAGCGCCCCGCCGCCTCCCCCAAGGGCTCCCTGAAGGAGTCCCTCAATGAACTGCAGAACATCCAGAGACTGGTGAGCGGGCTGGAGAGCCAGCGGGAGCTGTCACCCGGCAGAGAGTCCCCCAAGTGACCGACGGGGCGGGCGGCGAGCCCTCCCGGCGGGGCGGAAAGCACTGGTATTTTGTACAGCACAGTATAAATATTTATTGTGGAGCGAGGGGTGGGCGCGGACAGGGAGCGGAGTGCTGGAGCAAAGGGATGGACCCCGCCGGCCAAGCGGACCCACCACCCCAGAGCCAGGAGGGAGCGGTCGGAGCGCGGGGCTCACCCGCCCCTTCAGCTGTGGGGCTGGGAGCGGCTCCCCCCGCTCCAGCGAGGCCACGGAGCCCCCAGGACACCCCGTTTCCCCGTTCTGGGCACTGGGCAGCTCGAGGGGGGGTAACAAGCCCACATGGAGACACCTGATGGATGGGGCAACCCCAACCCCAGCCCCAGCCCCGATCCCGGGCAGGTGAGAGGGGCCAAACCCTCATCTGTGCAAGGGGAGGAGGAAGGAAAAAATAATTTAAAAAGTAAGGAGAAAAAAAAAAAAGATATAAGAAACAGAAGATGGAAAACAAGCCGCCTCGGCAGCCACCGCGCAGAGCGGGCACGGTGGGGGAGCCTCGTGGGTACCTGGGCAGATATTTATGAAATAAATGGTAATTTGTGTAAATAAGCTATAAGGATCCCAGAATATGCAAATTGGTATTAATTTATTCAGAGTTGTACATTGGTGTGTACATAATATTTAGAGTTTAACTCATCGCATTTAAGGTTTTTTTTTCTTTTTTTTTTCATTTTACATGAACATATATATTGTAAATGAAAACTATTTAGCTCTTTGTGATTGAAGGAGATATCGGTTTCTCTAACTGTGTTTTAAAATATTGTTTATCCCGCCTGTTCTCTAGGACAATCATGTGCCACCAGTAAAACGATTTTTGGAGTCATTGAAACTAAGAGTTCAATCCTTTAATGGACTTTTGCAAGAAAAAAGAAAAAAAAAACAGCAAATCCAAAACTTAACTAAAATATCGCTACAGTGCGGGGTATAGAGAATGCAGGAATAAACCTCAGGTTTTTATTTTTCACTCCAGAACAAAAAAAAAAAAAAAGTATAATAAATTTAAATATCACAGGACTGTGCTCTATATTTGTTTTAAAATAAAAAAGATACATGATTTGCAACGTGCTGGTTACTCGGGTATCTGTCTGTTCGGTTTTGATGAATTCTCACATCTTTCAATAAAAAAAAAAAATCTACTCGGAGAAGTCCTGCCGGCTCCCGCCTGTTTCATTCCTGTCGGGGCCGCCGCTCCTCCGCAGGTGCGCAGCGCTGGGAGCCGCCCCCCTTCCGAGCTGCGCGGAGCTTCCGCAGCCGAGCCCCTTATTTATTAGGGAAAGAAAACGCCCCGGGTTGCCACCGCGCCGGCGGAGCGTTGCAAGGGGCTCTTGGGGCAGGGGGACCCTCCGCCGGCTCTGCCCGTCGGGGATCGCTGCCTTCAGGGCCTTTACCGGCCCCGTAAGACCCCGCTGCGGGCGGGGGTGGCGCGGCAGGTGCGCGGGGCGGGGGCGCGGAGGTGCGGCGGGAGGGATGCGGCACCGGGAGTCTGCCCGCGCTGTCCTCGGGGCCACCCGCGAAAGCAGAGCCAGGGGACGCCGGTGCCGTCCCGCCGTGCTGAGGGGATGAGCATCGGTACCGGCGGGGACCGGGGTGCGCTGGTCACACCGGCACCGGTGAGGAGGGGGTGACCGGGGCAGAGCGGCACCGTCGGTGACGGGGAAGGGGTGACGGGGAAGGGGTGACGGGGAAGGGGTGACGGGGAAGGGGTGAGCCGGGGATGGTGAAGGCGTGACCCGGGGACGGTGAAGGAATGACCCGGGCACACCTGTACCGTCGGGGATGGTGAAGGAGTGGTCCGGGCACGCCGGTACCGTCAGGGATGGTGAAGGAATGACACGGACACGCCGGTACCGTCGGGGATGTGGCTGGCCCGGCGAGGGGGCTGTGGGTCCCCACGTCTCCCCCCGCGCCCGCAGCCGCTCGGGGCGTTGCGGAGCGCGGCCGCGGAGGACGCAAACAGCCCTTTTCCTCACCAATTACCCTTCTCCCGTTCCCGGGAAGATTTACGGCCCCGGGCGCGGCGGGGGGGGGGCGCGGCCCCCTCGGGCCGGAGCGGCAGCGCCGGGCGCGGGGCTCCCTCTGCCGGTGCCGCCGCGCACCCGCCGCCGCGCGGCCCCGACGGGGCGGGTCGTGGGCGGGCGCGGCTCCTCCTCGGCCTCCCCCGAACCCCCGCTCCAGCCCTCCAGGGGGCTGCAGGCGGGGAAGGGGCCTTGGACCACCCCCCCACACACCCGTCGTGGCAGTGTCAGAGGGGAGATGCTGGCGCTGGGTCCCTCGACGGCGGGAGAGGAGCCGCTGCCTCTGCGAGAGGAGTGAGGCCATTTCCGCCGGCGGGGGGGGACCGGCAGGGTGGGAACGGCTTAAGCAGGAGGAGGGAAGTGTAGTGACTAAAATTAGGCTTATTTCCGAATAAACATCACTCAGGATGAGTAGCGATTTAATGGGCTCTATTTTTAGTGAGGGGGCACAGCATGTGCCAGTGTGGGGGATCTCCTGGCCCTTTCCCCCTCCAATCCAACCATGCTGGATTTAGGCTGAGCTGGCTGGGAGAATCACAGCAGGGAGATGGTGACAGTGTTGCCGAACACGCCGGGGAGCCTCGTGCCAGGTTCCTGCCACCCTGGTGGGTCAGGGACAGCCACATCACCCATCTTGGTTCTGTGGGACAGTGAGTGTTCAAACATCACTTCCTTCTTGGTGCCAGTGGGACATCCCAACCTGCCCATTGAGCACAAAGCTGCTCTTCGCTGGAGAGAGGAAAAGTGTTCTGAGCAGAGCGTGGGTTCACGATGGTGGCCCCAAGGGACGGTGCCTAAGGGCAGGGAGCAGGGCCCCCCCAGGCAGGGGGTATGGGCAGTCGGGTGTTTTGGCAGGAGCCAAGCTGCTCCAGGCCTGCCCTGGCCAAACCTAGGCTCTGAGAAACCCTATTCAAGCAGCTCGATGAGCAGCTACCGATTAGTCACGCACTGCGCTGGGATTATTTTCCTCAGCTATGAAAAGGCTCTGGGAGGCCTCGCAGGGGCACACCCGGCACAACCCCCACATGGCTCTGCTGCTCTGCACCCGGCAAAACCTGGCTTGGCCATGGTCCCGTGGGCACTGTCAAGTCATGAAAATAAAGCTCTGGGTGCTCCAGTGACCTCCAGGGCTGGTGTTTAACCAGCAGGTAACGCTGGTGCCATGTCACCAAGGCAGTGAGATCCTTGAACACTGAGGTCTCCACCAGTGTTAGCGGAGAATTCTGAATTTCCTTAGCTAAATGCACAAGGTGCTTGGCCAGACACTAAAAATAGCATTCTTGCCCTGAGGGTTTCGTGGGCCTGGTGGACAAACCCCCCGGCCGATTTGGCCGCTGAGCTGCCGTGCAGCACAATAGTGCTGCTGGAACAGCTCCACGGGCGGCTGTTTGTAAACAGGAATATGGATTCATGCCAGAGAATCTCGCAGCCCCGTGGAGGGGGAACGTTGCCACAGGTCCCGTCCTTGTGCAGCCCAGTGGTGGCTTTTCAGGACCACCCAGCCCTCATTTGGGCTGCAGGGCTGTGCTGCTGGCCCCGTGCCCGTGTGTTATCCCAGTGCCACCGTGCACTGCCCGAGCATGTTGGGTCATGGATGCAGGGCAGAATAATGGAACCATAGAATGGTTTGGTTTGGAAAGGACCTTAAGGCTCTTCTCACTGCAATCTCCTTCCACTATCCCAGGCTGCTCCAAGCCCTGTCCAGCCTGGCCTTGAACATTTCCAGGGATGGGGCATCCACTGCTTCTCTGGGAACCTTGTACCAGCGTCTCACCACCCTCACAGGGAAGAGTTTCCTCCAAACATCTAATCTAAATCTCCCCCTCTTTTAGTTCAAAACTGTCCCCTCCTTGTCCTATCCTATCTGTCTGTGTAAACTCTGTGCTCTCCATCTTTTTATAAACCCCCTTTTAAGTACTGAAATTTGCAGAAGGGGCAAGGGAGGTGTTGGCACCTCTCTGTGTGCACCCAGGCCCTGACTGCTGTGAAGGGTGTGGAAATAGGGCTTTTTGTTATTGCTGAGTGGGGTTTATAGGAGCAGACACTGCAGAGCCTGGAGGAAATGCAGATGGGCAGCATCCTGAGAATGATTCCATGGAACTGGGCATGCCGTGGTGCCAGGGTCCTGTCCCACCTCGGGAGCTCCCCCAGCCCTGGGGGCTCCCAGGGCCTGTCGGTGCCACACACAGGTTCCAGTCCCCCATTTGAACATTTCAGTGAACATCTGGGCCGCTCGGCCAGCCCCGGCCGTGCGACTACAGGGTGCGGCCGTCGGGGCAGAGGAGCCCCGGTCCGACGGGGCGGGCGGGGTGGTGGCAGCTCTTTATGCCGGGCTGGCGCCGTCCTGCCGCCGCGCTGCCTCCGCGCCCGGGACAAAGCGGAGCTGGCCAAGCCCCGGCCCCGGCTCCCAATTAAGGCCCCGCCGGCGCTGCCCCCCGCGGCGCGCAGGGGCGGGGGGCGATCAGCCGCGGTCTCGGCCCTGGAGCCCCAATTACCCGCGGGGCCGCCGCTCTGTCTGCGGCTCCCGATCGCGGATCAATAGACAAAGGGCAGCGGCGGGACCCCGGCGGAGCCCCTGCTCACGCACAGACACACCCCCGTGCCCAGCGAAGCCTCGCCCCCCATCCCGGCCGGGCATCCCCGTGCACCGGCCTCACCTGCGCGCTCGGGGCCGCGGCTCCGCACCTGTGCCCGGAGGGGATTTACGGGGCTGCGCGGGGCCCTCTCCTCCCTCCCGCCCTGTCAGTGGGGCTGCGGGGCTGAGCCCTCATGGGGCGTCCTGGAGCCCCGGTGTGGAGCACAGCTGGTCCCGCCTTGGGTGAGCCTCAGTCCCCCTTGCCCGCTCCAGGGCTTTTCCCCTCGGAGCCTCTGCCCGGGTCCTTCCTCCAGGCAGAGGCATCTCACAGGTTTCCTGACCCCACTCATCCAATTCTGGACCGTTGTGCCCGCGGGGGGACGGTCCGTGTCCCGGGCCGGGGGTGCGGGGAGGACACAGCGGGGTCCAGGTTCTGGGAACCCAGAGACACTTTGATCCGTGCGGGTGTTTTCTGGGGGGGTGGGGTGGGTGGGGGTGTGTGTGTAGTTTAAAAACATTATCAGGGGAAAAGCAGCTGTTTATTTTGATGCGAAGCCGGTTCTTAGCCGCAGGCAGCGTTTGCTCCGTCCTTGCTCTGAGGCAGGGTGGGAAAGGGGAAAGGGGAGGCTCTCGGTTTATTCCGGTTGTTTACAGCGCCGGGTGATGGCGAGGGAGAGCCGGGTCTGTCGCCCCTCGGCGCCCGCCCGGGCCCTTTCCCAGGCCTTCCCCGGAGCCGGGCCGGGAAGGGAGGAGGCGCGGCCGCGCCCCGACGGTGCTCTCTGCTCGGGACATCCGACGGGAGGCACCGGAGGCTCCGCTGCTCTCCTCGGGGGTCCAGACCGCTCCCAGCCCTCGCCGAAGGGGAGCGGCACCGCTTGGTTCTGGGGTCGAAAGGAGAAAAAAAAAAAAAAAAAGGCAGGGTTTTTTCCTTCCCTGGATGTTCCTCGGCTCGGGAACATCCCAGCCCCGTCCCGGCCGTGCCCGGCGCTACCCCGGGATCGGCCACCAGGTGGCGAAGTGGCTGCGCCGAGGGGGCGGCCCCGGGGGGGTGGTCGGTGTCGGGGTTCCCTGGGGGGTTCTCCGAGGGGGTGGTCGGTGTCGGGGCTCCCCGGGGGGCTGGTCAGTGTCGGGGCTCCCCGCGAGGTTCCCCAGAGGCAGCAGCCCGTGCCAGTGCCAGCATCAGTGATCCCGGGGGTTTGACTTCCTACAGACCTCAGGGATGGGAGGTCTGCAGGACCCCCCCACGATGTGCCCAGCCGCTGGTCCCTCTGTCCCCTGCTCTCACACCCTGTGTCCTGCCCCCCTGCACTGCCAGGTTGCACCTTTCTGAGGGCGTTTGTGTGGGTTTGTGTTCACTTTTTCTGTGCGTTTGTTCTGCCAAAAAGGTTCGCTCTGCTACACCTACAGAGCCCCTCAGAATGCAGTGAATGCTCGCTCCAAGGCACGTAAGCCCCACCAAGCATCCAGGATCACTGGTGCTGTGTCTTCTACACGCTGGATTTTGTATTGCCTGACGTATCACCGGATGAAACCGTGCAGGAGAGGCCGCTCCTCTCCTTCCCCAAGTTGTCAGTGCTGTAACTGGTGACGTAAGCACAGGTACATCTGTCCTTCGCTTCCCGTTGATTCCTGTAAATGGTCCTTGCCTCCAGCCTTGGGCCTGGCACACTTGGTAATTCTTTGGAAATAAGATCTAATTAAAATGAGACAGCGCTGCTGAGGGACTACCTAATTGTCTTTGCAAAATGACCTTGTGGAGATCCTGGCTCGGTTCCCAGCACAAAGGTGTTGTCAGTGCAAAATCCTGTGTGGTTGGGGGAAATCTGTTACAGACTTTTGGGAAATAATTCCCCAGGCTGGGAAATAATGGGCTGGTGGAGACACTGCAGTGCTGTTGTCCCTGCCCTGCTGCATCGAGGCCACGTCAGGCCTCGGGGACACCCTCAAAGCAGCTTTAAAAGAGGCAAATTTTATGCAGTGGGGTTCAGCCAAGGCCAATACACACAGGTTTTCCTGGGGTTTCCCTCTACTCCCCCATTTGCACTTTCTCCCCACATCAGTGAGAGTGGAAGGTGGTTTGGCTGCTAAAGCCTCAAAAGCACCTGAGATCCCTGGATGGTGGACACAGAGGAGTCCCCAGCCCTGAGCTCATCCCATCCTATGCCCACTTTGTCCCACTCATTCTGAAGGTCCTGCTGGGCACCGAGGGCTGGCTCCATGGGGAGGATGCACAGCACTGTGAAGGGAGTGTGTCACTGGCCCCCCCCACACCCCTCATCCCTGGGAAGGTTTTGGGACAAGACCTCTCCCAGTCTCCCAAGGCAGCAGGAGAGCCAGCCTCCACGAGAGGGAGCATTTGCAGGGATTTTTATTCCAGCTGGGTTGTTTTGGTTTTCCCCGGTTGTTTTCAAGCAGAGACCATCCCTCTGGGTCGGGCACAGCCTCACACTGACAGACCCGGCTGTCTGAGCCCTTTGCCTGCATGAAATGCCCGTTTTCCCGGGATGGGGGAGAACTGGGCAGAAATCTCGGCTCTCCTGAGAGAACTGTCGTGTTGTCATAGTGCCACGTGCTGTGCTTTGGTGACACCAGGGGAAATCCTGCTCTTTCCCTGGTTGGGTGGCAGGGTCCTGTTCCTTGTGAACAGGAGGATGTAGAGTATTTTCTTCCTTTTGGCCCTATCAAAGAGGAGAAGTCCCTCTTACTGGGGTGACTGGTGATTGTTGTGACTGGTCTGGGTTGAGTGTGGGGCAGGACATGAGTGGCCAAGCAGGGGCCCCACCATGGACCCTGACCCTGGGATACCCCAGTGTGTCTCCTTGTGGCAAAAAGTGGCTTTTTCAGCTCACACATTTACCCTGTGACCTGGGGAGGTTTTCTGGGGACCCATTTCAGGACTGGAAGGGAAGGTCCCACTACTCCCCATCTCACTGCTCCCCTCTGCAAACCTCAGTCCCTTTAAGCCCCCACCAATGCCTGTGATCCTTCTAGAATGGGAATGGGTTGTTTATAGTTTCCCAAGTGACTGCCACAAATCCAAGGCCAAAACTCCCACTTGTGGGGGGGCACAGGATCACGTCTGGGTGCCTTGGTGGCCACGTGTGCTGTGGGTGGTTTGCAAGAAAGATGCACGACCAGCCCGAGCCCTGGGAGGGGACCTGGTCCTGCCTCCCCCTGCCCTCCCTGTGCATCCCCAGAGCCTGTGAGAGCCCAGACTACCCTATCTGCAAACTGCAGAGCAGATTATCAACGAGTGTGGCTGAGATTAAAGACCCGTAGTTATGTCTGGTTCCCCCAGAGTCAGGGAGGCCGGAGCTGAGTTCGGTGCAGACTCTTTGGCACCATGGGGCTGATTACTGGGGTAACCTTTTCCTTGGCTGCAAGGAGGGCTCAGACAATATTCAATCAAGAAAAGAAAAAAAGGAACACACAACAACAACAGTTTTCTCCATCAGGGTGGTGGGAGGAAAGTCTGGCTCAGCTCTGAGATGCCACTGGTTCCTGCGAGGTGTGACCTGTGGGGCAGGGAGTGAGTTGCTGTGGAGGGTTTGTCCCTGTGGGCTTCTTCATCAACCATCTGCTATTGTAAATTCTTGATTGAGAGCCCAGTGAGAAGCCCAGAGGTGGTGGACTTGCAGCTGCAGGATGCAGGAAAGCTCTGGGGGTGCTCTTGCTTTGCTGTCCCAGCTGCACGTGCCCTGCAGGGCTCACACGGGTGCAACACACACCTGGTGCCGTGTAGGGAGGGCATCCTCATCAAAACAGAGTGAGATCTTTTCTGAGAGTGCCATGGTTGGGAGAAATGGCAAAGATTTCTCTGTGCACGCTGTATTCTCCCAGGGGAAATGTGTGCCAGCTGCTGTGAGCAACCCTCAGGCTCTGGGGGGTGCGCAGCCGAGGCCAGGCGGGTGGGAGCAGATAGCCCCGGCCAGCCAGAATGGCTTAATGGGCTTAGTGTGGCGTTGTTCTTATAAACAATCACGTGAATTAGCACAAATCTCATTAGATCCGTGCTTCTCCTGGCCTCCTGTGTTCCTAATGCCAGGAGCAGCTCTCGCAGGGGTTCTGTGCAGGCTACGAGTGAGGAACTCCTTTCCAGTGAATTCTGAGCTGGTGCTGTGGGTGCTCAGCCCACGGCTGCATCCCTGGGGAGCCTTTTGGGCTTGCTCTTCTCAGAACCACTTCCATTAGGCTTAATGGGCAGGAGAGCAGAAATCTAATAGGTAAAAAGCCATTTGAGGTCCTTGGGTGTTTTAAACCTGATTTTTAAACCTGGGCAGTGATGGTGCCCAGGGGTGTTCCCTGTGTTTCCCCTGTTGAGCGACAGGCACATGGTGATGTCTCTGCTCTGATGTGCTCCTGTGGGGCCGTGGTGCTCAGACCCAAGAGCCCTGCTCTCTATTGGCTCTTGCACTTGTCTGGCTGGTGGCCTGGCACCGTGGGGAACAGGGCTGTCTGGCAGGGTTTTATAGTGTTCCATTAACAGTTTAGCAGCAGAGGTGGTCGGTGCCCAGAAAACGTGGGAATTGCAGGTTTAGCCTGGAGTGCTCTGGGAAAGGCAGTGATTTTTCTCCTGTTGGTGCTGTGCATGCCTGCTGAACGCTGCCCACTCCTGGGCAGTGACAGGCCTCTGTGTCTCCCACTTCTCCTCCCAAATCGCTCCGAGAAGCAGCACAGGAGTGTCCCTTTTTGCAGAGCTGCTCCTGGGGTGAAGCACCTTGGCGGGTGCTTCAGGGCCAGAGTTGGGCTCCTGGGAGTCGTGGCAGGAAACACCACGGGAGATTTAATGATAAAAAAATGGTTTTTTACGTCTCTGCTGAAAATCTGGTGCCGTTTCACCTCTTGGAGGACGAGGGATGTGAGCAGCAAAGGACTGGGGCAGGCAGCAGAGCTTGAGAAAGCGGCTCCCCGGGGACACGGTCTCTGGCGGAGCAGCCCGGGATAAGCGAGCATGAGAAAAGCAGGCTTAGCCCTCCAGTCACCCTTTAGATGCGTTTCCGGCTGCTTTTCATCTCACTCCGAGTTTAAAAGCCATCTTATTCCAGCCCCGACGCTGCCGCCAGTCTCGGCACGGCTTCAAAGCGGGGCTGTCTCCGGGCGGCCCGGGGGGAGAGGCGCGGGCAGGAGCGGCGAGGACGTGTCCCCGTGTCCCTGTGTCCTGTGTCCCCATGTCCCTGTGTCCCCGTGGCACCTGCCAGCCCCGTGGGAGCCAGGACACGGGCACTGGGAGGGTCTGGCCTCCAGCAACCCCCCCTGTGCACTGGGAGTCTGCTCCCTCAGTGTGTTTGTGGCTGCCCAGGGACGTGTGGTGGGACATGCCAGGAGTGCTCTTTCTCCTGACCCTTTTTGTCCCACTCCTAAGATCAGCCTTGCAGTGGGGAGTGGGGTCACTGCTAAGCCAGGGACCAGTGACCTCTCAGAGTTTTGCATCCCCTTTTTACATTCCCACTTAAACCAAATTTCCTCTTCTCCCCTGTAGCACACAGGATGTGGTGTGGCCAGGGACAAGCACCAGGAGTGGTTGGTGACACCCAGCCCAGTGTTGGGGGGACATGGGGAGTTTCACAGAGTGTGTTTGTGGAGTTTGGCATTTAGACCACCTGGAAACAAGAGGGTGGTGGGTAGTGCAGTGTCCAGGAGAGCTGTGACTGTGTTGGCCTTCAGGGTGGTGGTTGTGCCTGTCACAGCTTGGGTGATGCTGGTGAGTCCCCAGCTATCACAGAGGAACCTTTGCCCAAAGCACTGGGGTTCTCCTGCATCCAAGCAAAGGCTGAAGGTGGGATCTACTCCTTCCCAGGTCATCCACAAGTGATTTGACCCCAAAAGTGCTCTGAGCAGGAGCTGGAGGATGTGAACCTCGTGCTTTAGGCTGGAGGCATCACCTGAATTCAGCTGGTGGCGATTTCTGTAGATTTGCTGGAAAGACTCTTGAATCCAGCAAACGTATTTGCCCTTCATTTTTGGCTCTACTTCAAGTGAGAAATAGCAGATATGCAGCATACTATGGTAAAAACAGTGTCTGGCCTTTGGGAATACGCTCCCAAACACCCTCCTGGGCATCATGGGGTGTGTTCACTGCCCTAAAGGAGCAATATGGGCAGTGCCAGGGCAGGTGTGGGGGAGCAGAGGGGCCAAGTGGAGTCAGGAACCTGGGACGAGCCACAAACCTCCCAGGATGGGAACGTGCTGCCCAGACTCTTCCCTCCTTGGCCTTTATTTGTTTGCCAAGCACCCGGATGCGGTTCTCCATTTTTTTCCAGGAGTTTTTGCTTCAGCAAATCTGTCGGGAGTGGTGCACTTACTGCTCGGTGACAGAACCCCTTCTCGAGATGGAAAAAGCTCTTTTCAAGGAAAACATGACATTTCAATGGAAAAGTAACTTTGCATGCTGTTTCTAATTTTAAAACTTTGCCTTGGAATGCTCCCATAGACTTTGAAATCAGAGCTGGCTCTTATGCTTTCCAGGTTTTATCCACCTTTCCCCATATAATTTCAAATTGCTCCCCCTGTTAACGAGACAATATTAATTCTGCCTCGGTGGATTTTGTGTAGACTGCTTCCAAAGTGCAGTTTCCCTTATCCCATCCCTTTTTTCTCTGTTTTCTTTCCCCCAGCTCCAGGCTATAAATACCTTTAGGCCAGACTGTGGGAACAGCACAAAGCTCTGTACCTGGCTGATGCCTCCTGAATGGATGAATGAACGAATGTGCTTCCCGGTATTGCTCCCATGCTAAGATTAACTCTTAAAGCCACATGCTTCAAATTAATGCATCTACTCATTCCTAAAGCGTTTCATCTCCATTAAACGTGCTAGCATTAATTTCCCCCTGTTAATCTGACCCGTGCCACGAGGGAGGAATGCTGGTGGGTTTTCCCCCCCTGTATTCCGCCTAGTCCCGGTTTGTCCTCACTGATCTTAATTAACTCTTTTAAAGCAGAGGAGCAAAACCAGGCACGAGCCAAGTGCTGCTGATGCCAGTAGAGGGGAGGCGAGAGCAGAGATTGTGCTTTTCCCCGCTTGGCAATGAATTTCAGGAGAAGGGGAAAAATGGCTACAAGCTTATTTCTGTTATTATTTCCCAAAATAAGAGTGGTGTGGTCAAGCTGATAATGACAGTGGTGTCAACAGCAATCAGTGCAAGAACAAGCCAGAAGTGTCAGGCGAGGCAGAGGGACAGGCAGAGGCTGGAGGGTTCTCCCTACCCTTTATCCCCCCAGTTTGGAGGCTGCCAAGAGCTGCATTTCTCCTCTCCTTGGCACAGCTCCTGCCAGCGATGTCCCGCACTCTGGGAGAGCAGGGGAATATTTACACTGGAAGATGGTATCGTGGTGCAGCTCGAGCTGCCCCTCGAGGTGAAGCACAAACAGGTCTTGCTTAAACAAGGTCACTCCTTTTAGCAGGTTTAAGTGGGTTTCACTGTAAAATGAATTTATTTCAACAAAACCTTTTTTGATAAATTAAACCAGCACCGCTCTGTGTATAATTTCTATAAACAGTCTTCTCTAATGTTTATCTAACCTGGGCACGCAGAAACTCTCACACGTTAAATATTAGATGAAAAGGAGCTGTGAAAACTTTAAATAATTTCTTTTCTTTTTTTTCTTTTTTTTTTTTAAAGCAAGAAAGCCAGCATATCACAGAAAAATACTCTGCTGCTGTTGAGCTGAGGGTCTCCTGGCTTCTGCCAAGGGTGAAGGGGGACAAACCCTTTGTGCTGCCAAAGGTTTGTGTTGGGATTTTGTATTTCCAAGGCTGTTTCACAAGGCTTGCTGGGTGCTACCCATCCACCCTGTGTAGCTGGAGGTGTGATGGTTTACCTCCTGTGGCACATTTGTCGGGTCCTGGGAAGTTTGGGACTCTTACCAACTTGTGAATTAATGGTAGAGCATTAATTAATTTATTAATTAAAGGGCTGCAGCCCAGCCCCGTTCCAGGTGCTGCTTTGGGAGAGCTGAGAGCTGTTTGGGATTTGAAGTGCTGCAGTGCTGAGGTGTTTCAGGCTGTGCTGGGTCATTTTCTGAGTGATTTGGATGCTTTCCCTTGATCACCCTGGTGGCAGAACACCTTGGAAAGATGGACATGACTTTGGTGAGAACAAACTGTTTGGCTCATAAAAGAGAGCTGAGGTGAGTGAGAAATTTGCCTGCAACAAGGCTAAATTTGCCTGCTGGGGGATGTGTAGGTTTGAGTGAGTTTGGGTGAGTTTGTGCTGTTTGCATCCAGAAAGAAGGAAGGGGTGAGTGGGAGGGATCTGTTGCTGCAGAAAACCCCAGCCTGGACAAAGCACCACTCTTCCAGCTTTGCTCCTTGAGGGTGGGTCACTCCATTGCCTCAACTCCTTCTTGGGCTGTACTCTGGTAGGAAAGATCTTAATCCTAAGCAAAGTCTTTGCTGCATCTGACTTCTCCCTAAGAATCACTGACTCGCTGGTCAGTCCCACTGTTTTGTGAAAACAGGGGGAGTGTGCTTTGCAGTTGAGCATAAAGCTTAATTGGGTTGGAGGGAGGACAGCAGAAATGTTTCTGCTGAATAATTCAGTGTTTAGAGAGACCCTCACAGCTCATGTCCTGCTCAGCTGTTCAGATCCCTGTCTGGAGCTTGCTCAGCCAAGGATTTCATCATCAGTTAAATTATTCAGTAATATATATAGGCAAAATTTGACCCCTTAGTGGTGCCAGGGTATTAATCGAGGGAGCTGCACCGTGGGGCTGTTTGCAGATCAATCAGCTGCAGTAGCTCCTAGGGGGACCTGGTGATATTAAGGGAACACCCACTCCAAAACCAGCTCCTCTGGCACCCAAGAGGCACCAGCCCCCAGCTGATGCCCACAGCTCCATGGGGTTTTCTGTTTCCTGGCACAGGTTGCCCAGAGAAGCTGTGGCTGCCCCATCCCTGGAAGTGTCCAAGGCCAGGTTGGACGGGGCTTGGAGCAACCTGGGATAGGGGAAGGTGTCCCTGCCCGTGGCAGGGGGTGGGATGAGATGGTCTTTAAGGTCCCTCCCAACCCAAACCAGTCTGTGATTCTATGACAGGAATGATATAAAATGACACAGGAGATGGGAACAATGTAAAGCAGGTCCCAGCTGATGGACTCATGAGATTCCCAGTGCTGGGACCTGGATGGGCTCAAAGTGGCTTTTGTCACTGTCTTGAGTCTGAGTGCATAGAAACTCCTCATCCTTTGGTCAGGGAGAGCCTGGAATGAGCTCATGTGTTTCTTCAGCACTTTGTGGATACTGGGATTGCAGGATCTGTCCAAAATATGTATTAAAAATCAGCTTATCTTCCAAACAAACCCTCAGAAATTCCAGTATCTCCAAGACGTGCTTGGAAGTGATTTATTAGTTTTTGCTTTTGGTGTTTCCCTGACACTTTTCAGCATTATTTTTAATGACACTGTGTTACCAGAGATCACTTTCAGTGGATAACACGGTATTTATGGAAAAATCAACAGCTAAGTCTGGTTATCATTGGCATTGCTTATAAAACATGCATAGCAACCAAGATACTGACCGTGGCAGTAAATTGAAAATATATTGAAAACATAAAGCATTTTTCCAATTTATTAGTAATATAAAAAAATATCTGGGCATTTTTTTTTCCCCTCCGTGATAAAAAGCAAGATATAGAAGCTGTTGTGAGGAAATCTGTAGCAGTGTTGGTCCAAAGGCTGGCGTGGTGAGGAGGGTGAGAGGTGTGCTGGGTTTTGTGGGATTTCAGAGAGCAGACATCCCTCTCTGGGCGCACTACAGCAGTGCCTGGGGCGCTGTTCCTTTGCCAAAGGGCTTGTGGAGATGCTGACTGGGGGTTTTTGCTGTAAGGGGTTCAAGGTGCGGGTTTAGGAGCCGCTGGAGGGCTGGTGGTTTTGCAGTGGTGGCATTAAAACAGGTGAGTTCCCCCCACGGGCTGCAGCCCCTGGTTCTGGCTCAGGTCACCCCTCCTGCCCCCACAGCACAGCACAATTTGGGCATGTTGTTGAAGGGTTAACCCTGGCAACTGCTGGGTAAGTGTAAAAATATTAATAAGGCTGCTGCGGGTTGCCCTAAAATGGGAATTTATGGTGGTAGTCAAAGCTAATGTTTGGGATCAATGCAACATCCCCTCTCAGAATGAAAAAATAAATTAAACAGACCGTCATACAGAGGGTATGTAACCAAATCAATCATATTTATGGCATTTAATCAAAACTTGATTCAGTTAAATCTGTTCCATATGATAGCCTTTGCAGGATGCACACCTTGCCGAGCCCTGCTCTGCTCACCAGAGGGAGGGCTCAGCCCCTGTGTCATTGCACATTAATGAGATTAGGGGTATTAATTTGTGTATGATGCTCTGGGTTTGTGTCTCTGTACCCAGGGAAATGATCACAGGGCTTTGCTGTGGATAAATAGGAGGTGTTTAGTGACCAGCATCACTCAGGTTCCTGCTGCTCGGCCCTGCTGGCTCACTACTGGCTGTGTCTGGAGGGTGAGATGTGCTGCTGCCACACAGCCACCCCAACACCACAGTGCATGGCCTCATGGGCAGATGTGGTGGGACAAAACCACCCAAAAGCCCAGGTGGAGCTGGAGCAGGGCTGAGAAAGGCACCCCAGGCACAGGGGTTTATGCCATGCTGAAATCTCATTGAAATCTCTAACTGAATCCACCCATCCTGGCCAGATCCATCCATCCATCCCTTCAGGAAGGCACTTGCCACCATCCCACAGGAGCAGGTCCTTGGGAGCAAGAGGTGCTCACACCTCCCTGCCTGCCCACACCACCAGACACTGTGTTCCCATCCTGGAAGGAGGGTTTGATCGCACAAACCTTCCCTCTCCTCCTGGAAGTTAAATATTAGAATTCTTCCTAGCTGCATTTTTAATTCACTACATTAATCTTCCCTTAAAACACGCTCCTTCCACAAAGCCCCTCTGTATTGATCCAACAAAGACAATTATACATAATGGGGGGGAGGGAGAAACAGTTGAAATATTTGAGATTGGCCCTTCTGTGGGATTTATTACGTGTCTGAACTATAGTGTCTGCCTATTTTTTACTCTAAGCCTCTATGACAGGGGTCATGTCTTCCTCCATATACTGTACAGTGCTGTGCTCTCTGATGGGGCTGTATTAAATGCTCAGGATGATTAATCACACTGTATAAACACACTTGGGTTGTGTTTGGAGGCGTGCACACGTCTGTGCATCAGTGGTCGCCAGCAACAGGTACTTGTAGGGTCCCAAGCAGCATGGTCTGACTCTGAGGTGCCCCTTGGTGTGTGCAGGAGGTTGATCTGGAGACCCCCAAGGTCCTTTCCAACCTGGTTTTGTCCTGGTATTCTGTTTTTCCCAGCCCAGTTGGTTGCAGTGACCTTCCCAAGCAGGATGCAGTCCTGGGGCATCTCCAGGTGATGCAGAGCACGATTTTGGGGTGATTCTCTGCATAGGAACCCATCACCCTCTGCCTCAGGGCTCCATGCCCAGGTTGTGAGGATGCAGGGTGGACACCCTTTAGGGGAGGGATCGTGTTCTCTCTCCATCCATACCCCAAAATAAGGAGGCAAAACAGACAAACTGAGAACCTCTGCAAGTCAGGTCGTGTAGGGAATGAGAAAATAATGAATGACCAGGATTGAATGTTTGTAAATGTGCGTGAGATTAATGAGCAAAGGCTTCTCCATAACACAGAAGGCATGAAATCAATCCCGCGCTCCCAGAATAATGAGGGAATCAATAGGATTACGAGGTTAAGGCCAGAGTAAACCTGAATGACAGCTGCAAAATAAATTTTATTTGGAGGACGTGGCTGGGGTTAAATGAAACGTAATAAATAATGTAAAGCATTTTAAGGGGTGGGGAAGTGGCCCAGAGATTTCAGGAAGAACAGAAGGCCCCACAGTCACCAGATCTGCCCAGTTTATACCCATGGTGTGTTTTTGCAGGCGTGTGATGGGTGTGACACACACCAAGCCTGTGGCTGGTGAGGTCGTGCCCTCTCCCCTCGCTGTCCAGGACAGGGACAGGAGCAGGGGGCTGGCAGTGGTGCCATCAGGTCCCCAGGCTGCAGCAGTGGCCCCAAAGCAGGAAGGGATGTGGGTGTGTGAGCCGTGTGACACAGTCTGGGATGCATTTGGGGTTCAACTTGTGTGAGCTGCAGGTCTGTGCATCCCTTTCCCCCTGTGTTTTCTTCTCTGGTGTTCAACTATAAAAAGCTGATATTGCCTCCATCCCATTTCCCACAGGGCTCCTGGAGACCTGCTGCAGGGCCTGTGCAGAGCCCAGAGCTGTGCTCAGGGCTCACACCTATCCCCCTGTACCCATCCTTTGGATGTCATGGTCACTGCAGGGACATGGACCCTTCTGGCAGCGAGAACCTGAAGCTATTCCACCTTTGCACCCACGGTGGGCATGTCCTGTCCTGCTCTGTGCTCCAGCCAGCCCACGATGTCCTGCTGACCTTGGCTTTGGGGATAAATCTCTGCAGGTGGGTGCAGTGCTGTGATTTCAGGTGCTCAGCACCTTCTCCTGTGCAGCTTTGGGTGGGTGCTTGTGGAAGAGCTCAGTGTTGAGTCTGCTGCTGTCTGAGAGCTCAGACACTTCCGATGCCTCAGTGAAAACTGAGCTGGTCTGGAAAACCGGCCACAGGGGTGGGTGCCAAACCAGTGTGAACGCCAAAGTTGTAATGGTTGCACTGATTTTTCCAGCATGATTAATTCCTGGTCCTGCTCCTCCCTGCTAGGAGCTCTCAGGGAAGGGCATTTGGAGTTCCTGGGATGTGGTCAGTGCTTTAGAGGCAGAGCCCAGCCCAGAGAGGTGTCAGCTGCTTCTGCCCCTGAGGAAACACATACCCTGCTCTGACAGGAGCAGCTCCTAGTGGGGGTGGGAGAGCAGAGATTTTGCTCCTGAATCAACATGTAAAAAAAGCATTCTGGGGTTGGTTCCCCTGGATGCTTTTCCACCAGGTTACCCTGTGCCCCAGGGCTTGTTCTGCTGATCAGATCCTGTGTGTTGGGCTCAGCCCTGCTAACCACGGCTGGGTGTGCTCTTCCAGTCATGATGTGTGTGACTAACAGAGCTGTCCTGCCTGCACAATGCACGCTGACAACAGGGAGCCCCGGGGGAGGGGAGCAGAAAGAGAGGGATAGGAAGAAAACAGCTTCCAATTTGTCCCCTGGCCAGTGGATGGGTTTTCCCTGTGGGTGGTACATCCCTGCTGGGGTGGGAGGCTGGGGAAGTTGAGTTGCCTCCTACCACCCTTCCATTTGCAGCTACCTGTGGCTCTGTGTGTCCGTCTGTCCATCCCAGGCCATTTGATGCAGCTTGGTGTCACTGTGCAGGGGATGCTGTGGGCTCGTTTCCTCACCAGCACAGGCTGTTGATGGCACCACTGGCTGTTGGCACTTTGCCCCACTGCTGCCTGAGTGTGTGAGAGGAAGGGTCTGCAGACCTCTACATGCACAGGTAGGGTGCCCATGACCTACTCACTGCCTGCTCACACCACTGTGTGTCCCTGCACACACGTGGACCTGGTCCAGGGCAGAACCTCCCCATCAGGGTCCTACAGACCCACCCGCCTCCCACATGAGACCTTTCTGCAACAGGATGCAGAAAAAAGGATGCCTTTAAGTTTACTTTTAATAGCTCTTGTAAATCTTATTTTATGTTAAACCTAAAGACACATTTATTATTGTCAGAAAGGAGGGAGAACTGGGGAGTCCTTGGCCGGCTCCAGACTGGGTGACCTGGGAAGAGCAGAGGGAGCAGGTCCAGGGCCACCCTTTGGCACATCTGGGGACACATCAATGACTCCAGGTGAAAACCTTGGGCTGCTCATGGGGTGCAGACCCCCGTGGCTGGGATAGACTCAAGGGATTCTGGGTGCAGCACCTGGAGCTGTGGATCAGGACTCAGAATGGGGCTGGGGATGTGCCTATCAAACACCTGGGTGCTTGTTTTCCTCCAGCACCTTCCATGCCATAAGAAGCCACGCAGGACTGGTTTTTTAAATTTTATTTATTTATTTATTATGGTTTTCATTCAGAATTTTTAAACCATTGTGCAGGCAACCTCGATCCCGAGTCCCAGCCCAGGGGTCAGCAGAGAATTGGCCCTGCACCTGCAACCTGAAACCAGCCCTGCCTGGCTGGAGAGCCTCACGCTGCGTCGCTAATGAAGGGCTCAGGGGGTTGTTTTTCTTTTCTATTTTATTTTGAGATGCTGTTTTGAAGTGCATGGCCAAGAGTGGGAATTTCATAGGGTAAACAGAAAAGCTGCTCTGAAGTTATTTATTGGTTCTGTTTTTGAGCATGTGGACTAGTATTGATTTATTTTGCAGTGTCTCTAGAGGCTTCTTCAAGGCTAAAATGTAGACATTGCATGTTAGGCTGGACTAAATACTGGCAGGAAAACGCATTTGGCTCTTTTAATTGGAAAAACATACTCCTTTTATCACCCTGAGGCCAAGACTACCATAGCAGCACAAGGAGGGCAGAGGAATGTACACAAGTGAGAGATGCTCTGGTTCTCACTTGCTCAGGGAAGTTTGTGGGAGAGGTCCCCACAACTGGCTCTGGGGTCCCACCAGACCCAGAAAGCAATTCCCTGTGGGAGGGTGGGGGGGCCAACAGCTATTCCAGGTGGGGAAGCTGGGTGTGAACCTCCTGCTGACCAAACCTGCACGGGTTTCAGGAGCCACCATGGCCAGGCTTGGTCCCAGCTGCAGTTCTGTCTTTGTGAGCTCTTTCCAAATGTCATCAGGGGCTGAGCAGGCTCCCACAGCCCAGTGGGGTTGGCTCAGTGCTCGTCCCCAGCAGCTGATGGCAGGACCTCATTCCAAGGGAAGATGCTCTGCATCAAGATGGGGAGAGACTCACATGTGCCAACCTCAGGCCCCACTACCCCCTGTTTCCAGTCCATACATTTACAACTGTTATTCAGCTGGAGAAGGGAATGGGAAGAGAATCTTTATCCCTAAGTGCTTACAGCCTTACATCCTCTAAGTGTTTTTCAGCTCCTGTGCTGCTCCTGTGCTCTTTGTGCCCCTTTTTTTGGCAGGTTGAGGGACTTGCCCCAGGCCACCGAAGGAGGCAGTGCCAGAGCCAGTATGGCTGTTGCTGCTGCCGCAGGTTCCCCTTCCCATCGCTCCCGAGCCGGCAGTGACCGCGCGCAGCCGGGCTGGAGGTGGGGAGCTCTGCCGGGAAAAGGTACGAGCTGAGGTTTAGAAATCATGATGTGTGAATTGAAATGGGAAGCAACGGATCTCGGGAATCACCGCAACTGCTACAAGGTGTTCCTGAAGCTGTCAGCAAGCCATCTGCCCGCTCGCCCTGGGTAAACACGGCGCCGCAGCCAGCCCTGCCCGGAACGCCGCGAGGCAACGGGGGGTCCCACGGGGTGAACCCCTCCGGGGCGGCAGCGTGGGCCGGGTGGGAGCGGGAGGGACAGGGCTCTGGAGCGAGCGTAGGGAGGGAGCTGTGCTGCCTCGCTCGTGCCGGGGCTCTGGAGCCGAGCCCTGGCCGCGGCGCTCGCTCCTCGTAACTCATCGCACAGACACCCGCCGTGGGGAGGCAGCGGCGGCCGCGCGAGGGCCGCCGGCCCCGGCGTGCAATTTATGGCTCCGGGGGAAACGGAGCAGCTGGATCAGGAGCGGAGCAGCAGCGTGCAGGAGGAGAACGCCCGGGGTCAGCAGTCGTCACTCAAGCGCTGCCTCTGCCCGTCGCTGCCCGCGCGTGGCACGGCCACCCCCCGACGTGTGCAGGGGGTGCAGAACCTGCTGTGCTCCTGTCCCTCTGCGTGTCACAGCTCCTGGCACGGCCTGAGCAGTGGGGAGGTCACCCCCTTCCCGTGGGGACATTCCTGATGCCCTTTGCCACCGGTCGCCTCCATGAGCCACGTGGAACATGGGAACGGCCACGCTGGCCCCGTCCACAGCCCCGACACAGTGACACAGGCGGGCGGCCCTGGAACGGCTGACGGAAAAAAACTGGGTGACCTGGGATGACACGGGTGGCTGGTGAGTCAGTGTGGCCCCAGAAACACGCCTGGTGGGTTGGGACTGCAACACCACTGCCAACCCCCGGGGCGGGAGCAAGAGGAAGGGCCCACGGCTGAGACAGACCTGGTGAGGGAGGGGCTGGGGGGCTGCTCATGGTTCCCCAAGGGGTTGTTCCCAGCCCTGTGCTTGCTCCATGCCCAAGGCTGTCAGTCATGCCCTGCCTCAGTTTCCCCTCTGTGCAGGGGCCAGTGGTGCCCAGAGCTTGTCGGGCTGAGCTTGGGAAGTCCTGGGGCTGAGTGAGTTGGAGAAAAGCAAAACTGGGAAACAATGTGTATTTCTGCAAATCCAGACAAATGGGTGCCAAGGTCCATCAGCGACTGGTGCAGCTGTGCAGGGAGGAGTGTGGAGGATCAGGATTTTGGGGCTGAGCCCCCTTGTCGAGGATACTGGGATCCACGTCAGCCTGAGTCTCCTCACAGTGCCAGTCAGCACTCTCAGCCCTCCCATTCACTCACAATTCAAAATAAATACAGAGAGTGAACATGACCTTGAGTGTATAGTCTAAAGCTTTTAAAACTCTCCTCTAATTCTTTTAACTTCCCGCACATCTATCCTCTGCACCAGCCTCCTCATTTCTCTTTCTCTACAGTAAACTTATACCCTTTCTAAAGTGCCCGGAGAAGACGCTGCAGATGAAATGTTGCTTTAGCTTAATTTCCTATTCCTAACATATGCTTTAATTAATGTCATTTGCTTTGATTTGCTGCCAGCCTGCCAGTGCAGCACTTCCTTCGTTTCGCAACCTTTACCATAACCTTGTGGGAATGAGTATCAGGTGTTCCTGGCTGATTTCATCTGTTTCGGGGCATTTATCTTGAGCCCTGAGGCTTTTCTGTGCTGTGTCAGTGGCACCAGCACAGAGGCAAAACCACAGCGTTCTCCTTCGCTGGAGGTGCTGAGTATGTGTGGTACACAGAGATGGATGCTTGAGTGGAAAGCACTGACAATCGTTGCTTATCCATGTTTTTTACACTTTCTAGGGATCCTTGAGGATGGCCCAAAGCATCCTGGCCAGCCCCTTGACCAGCTGGCAAATGTGTAGCAGCCTTATCTCCATGGGACAAGGTGAGAGATCCCATCGTGGATCTCTCTTCTCTCGTGGTTGGGGTCTGGGGCAGAGCCCATTTTTCCCCCTTCCATAGCTGGCTCCAGGTAAGTGCAGGGAATGGCAGGGGCAGAAGCTCCTGGACTCCCTCTGTAGCTGTGGCTGTGATGACATTCAGTGGTACAAACCTTCTCCATCCTGGTGCATTCAGCAACAGGGCTCCATGGGAGCATCTCCTGCTGTCCCCACTGCTCCTGCTCCTTCCCAGATTTCATCCTGTTGGTTTATGACAGGTGCAGACTCACCAAGAGGATCAAGAAGCCCCTTTTCCATCGGTTTCAGTGTTCCCACTGCCTGGTGAGACATTTGTGCCCGTGCCATTGAACATGGCTGTGGACATGGAATGCCCTCCCTCCAGCTGGAGCTGCCCTGGCCTCTCTGCACCACCAGTCAGTGCCCTGAGCTGTTGTGTGAGAAGGAAAAATGCTAATCTGGGGGGTCTTTTTCCTTCTCTTCTCCTGATGGAGCCATCTTGGTCACCCATCCCAGGCAGAAAAGCACCAGTAAGCTCCCCACGACTTTCTGTGACTGCTCTGCTTGAGAGCAGCTCCTTGTGCAGCCAAGCCTGGAGGAAAATTTAGCAATTGTCTCTTCTGGCCCCAAATCACTGGCACTTGCATACAGCAAGCCTGAAATGGCCCCTTTCCCAGACAGCTCCTTAAGCAAGGTTTTCCTGTCTCTTTATTTAATGAATCTCAGCCATCCTTTCTCCCCTTGCTGGAGCCAGGCAGGGGCAGATGCTGCTCCAGCATTTCATCCCTCCCCTCTCTAGTTTCCCTCCTTCTACCTGCAGCAAATTTGGGGTCCCACAGCAAGTCATGTCCCATAAGGAGGAAATTCCCAACTCCTGGGCCCCATCCCACTTGGCTATCATTTCCCTTCCTGCTTTCTCCTGTTGAGAAACTCCCCCAGAAATTGGGAGTATGATCCCTTTTTGCAGCTCTTGCCCCCCTTGAAGGCTGAGCTCTGCTTTCAGAGCAAACCTGCTCCCTGGGCAAGGAGGAAAATGCCCAAAATGGAGAAGAGCATTTGTCCCAGGCCTGGCCCTGCCTCACTGCAGGAATGTTTCATAGCAGCATCCCAGGACAGGAAGGAGGCATGGGAGGGATGTGACTGAGCAGGCAGCAAGTCACCACATCCCAGAGGTCAGATGACGATGTGGGGTGGCTTTCTGTTGAGAACCAACCCTGAGCAGACAGTTTGCCTCTTTGTGGGAAATGCTCTGGGGAAATCCCATCCTAATGTGTTCTTGACAGCAGAGGGATACAGTGGTGAATTTTGACCAGCTTGGCTGACCTGCTTCCTAGGAAGAACCTTTTAGTCCCCCTTCCTTCCCTCCCTGCCTCGCTCCTCACCACCACCAGCTCCCCAGCAGCTCTGCATCCCTCTGAGGCTGGGGCTGGCCCTGCAGCTCACCCCCCTCATCTGCAGGGCACAAACTTGAGGCAATCATGCTGCCCTTGGAAGCAAAACCCCTCCCCAGGGCAACCCCTTCCCACCTCAGCCTCCTGCTGCCCAGACCCCTGGTATCTCCCTTCCTCTCAGCTCTCATCTGCCTCTCACCTCACCTTCCTCTATCCCGTCCTGCTGCCTCCTCGCCAGCAACTCCACATCCAGATGAGTGTTTGTGCCTCTCCCCTACACTCGGAGGCTGCTCCCTGCTCCCCTCTGCCCCTTTAAATCCCTTCCCGTGCTCCCAAAGCCTCACGCCCCTAAATCTGCCCTGGTGATTTAGCAAGGACCCGGGACAGGACTGATTCCCGGGATGATACACGGCTATCGTAGGCATCTGGCAAGTGTTTAAATCCCCAGGGCCCCTGTTTGGTCCTGGCTTAGCGTTTTCCATAAGCCCAAAAGAGGGGATGTTTCTCCCCCATAGCTACAGCTGAGCCCTGCTTTGCCTCACTCATGCTGTGGGTCTGGCATTCCCAGGAGGATTCCCTCTGGACAGCACCATGGTGGAAAGGGACTGGCTGGGAAGAGCTGCAGGCTCTGGTGGGGTGTGGGAGCTTGCATGTGCCAGCCTGGAAGGTGATGGCTTTGCCAATGGCTTGATATGATGCTTTTGTCTAAACAGCACAGGGACACCACAGCAAACAGCGGGAGTGTGAGATGCAGCCCCCCCTCACAGGGAATGGGAGGGCTCACCAGGCACTGCTGGCAGGCACTCATGTGTTGCCTTGCTCAGTGGGGTCTGTTCCAATGGGTCGTTTAAACAGGGTAGTTTGACCTGACTGGCCCCACTTGCCCTGGCACAGCATCACACTGTGCCACACTGCAGGCTCAGGCAGTGTGCTCAGTCTACACCCAGCTCCAGGGCAGAGACAGAGCTGGCAGCTGGCTGCCTTCATCCCTCCCACTGGGAATTTCTCACCCAGACCAGCATTTTCCTCTGTTTACCCTGGAGGACAGCGATTTCCCATAGCAATAACCTCCTCCTCATCCCCAGCAGAAATTAAATAATCCCTTTGGGCAGGACTCGCCCCCGAGTCCCTCATCCCCTGCACGGGGACGGGTGGGTGCTCTGTGCAGAGCCATGATGAGTGTGCTGGGCTGGTTTTGCAATACTTTAAGGCAGTTTCTTGCTCTGATTTAAGGCTTGAGACCAGCCTCTCCTCTTTTCTTCCTGCCTGGTGAGAAGTGATTTGCAGTGTTGTCACTTGGATGTGCCTCTGGTTTCTTGCCTGCAGCCCGTGTGCTCCAGGGCCGCTCACCCAGGAGGTTCCACGTGTCCTCCTCCCGCTCCTCCAAGGTCCCCGCGGGACACTGGACTGCCCTGGGGTTGCTGTCCCCTCTCCATGCATACATGTGGCTGCCACCCCAACCCACAGGGCTGCCTGAGTTCCCCGTGTCCCAGGCTGTCCTCCAGGCCTCGGCGGTGCCGGGGAGCGCGGCACGTCCCGCTGGGGGATTGTGTGACCAGAGCCATGGACCTGCCGTAAGTGGTGGGACGGCGCTGGCAGGGCCTGCTCGGACCCCATCCCGTGGCAATGGCAGGGCCTGTTCAGCCCCCACCCCATTTTGGTGGGTGCAGAGCTGTGGCTGCTGTGGTGTTTGCAGCCAGGCTGTGGAGAAATCACAGTGCTCCCAGCGCTGGGCTTTGTTCTGCTTTTGTTTTTCAAACCATCGTTCCCATTCCAGCCTGGCTCCATTTGACTGCTCCATCCTCCAGCATGTTGTAGCTTTAGGGCTCTTCTCATTAAAAAAACTAAAAAGCAATTGCAAAGTAGTTGGAGAGATTTTTTTTAATTTTTTTTTTTTTTAATATATATATTGAAGTTAAATCAGAGCTTTGGCTGGGAAATACCATTGGGGACTATCTCAGTCTGACATTCACCAGGGCAGTCATCTTTGGACTATTCATTCTTACTAAGACCGTTGCCAAGCTCATGGTAAAGTCTCTTCCATTAAAAAAAAAAAAAAGTGCAATAGATCTGAAATGTTAGTTTTTTAGATGCTACTTTGAAAAAAATAGTAAGAGAGCATATTAAAAAATAAAAATCCAGAGCATTTAGACCAAATTAATATTAGTTTTAAAAGTTAAACCAACCCCACAATTGTTTGCTTTTATTTGTGAAATACTTAAGCTTTTTAAAAATATCTAGATGCATGAATATTCGTTCATACTTTAATTATTTTTGCTACACGTTGCCGGGGTGCATCTCACCTGTCTTTGCTTGAAATTCCGGGGGTAAGTACACTTGGTACGCTGGGATAAAATTAACAAATATCCCCCAAATATTTAAAAACAAATCGAAATATGGTTGTTCGTTTGATTTACCCAGTTTCAGAGGACCTTGGTGCAGAGACTGAGCAGCACATTAGTTTACAACGTCTTAAAACATTCGTTAAAATATTTACTTAACGGTTTAAAACAAAGCCTTAGAGCCTACAAACAGTGTCCAGGTCAGGGAAATACACGTGGATAATTCGACTGAACGATTTAAAAGCTGAGAATCGTTCGCATTTCAAACCGTGCATATTTCCAATACCCCCTTAGAGCATCTATTTTAGGCAGATGCTTGAGATTAAAGGGCTGCACGTCAGCCCGTATCTTACCCACTCTTCCTTGTCATCGTTTCTTTGCGATTAAATTTTGTGTTTTCCTTCCAGCCTAGAAGTGTTTGGTGCCAGTCTCTTGGCAAAAGAGCCTGAGGAATGGAAGGGTAAGGAAATATGACCCAGCTGCTATGCACAATGAGGTTTGTAAGTCCTTGTATGGTATAAATAAGCATATTACACAGTTATTAGAAATTTGGCACTGTCGCTCTTTAGAAGCCCGACTCTGATGCTGTGTAATTCCTCCCGAGTCCATGCATAACTCAGTATTAGCCTTCCATTCTTCCAGCCTTGTTACTGGCCAAATTCGGCAACTTTTTCTCAGTCCTCATCCATTCAAACCCTTCTCAGCAGTGTAAACCGGTGAGTTTCCTCTCAAGCCAGTAAGTCTATGCCAACCCATTCGGCCGAGGCTCGGTCCTGACTTTCCCCTCGCCTCGCCCGGGGCTCGGAGACGCTCGGCCGCGGGATATCGTCGGGTGCGGGCTCGGGGCTCGCTTCTCCCCTTGTCTCCGTCGTGGTTGGCAGCTTTTCTAGCGGGGGAAGAGAATCAGGTTTTTCTGGGGGAAGAGGAGCCAGTGAAAGGGGGCGGCGGCGGCCGCCGCGGCTGGAAGAGCGCTGGAGCATCCCCCGGAGCGGATCCCACTCGGGTTTTCCCGGCCCGCGCGCTGAGTGTAACGATTGGAGAAAAGCGACAGTAAACTTTTATTAATCGCCGGTGTTTAGGGCCAAGGCATGAGCGAGCTCGGTGACAGTGATGAGTGGTTTGGAGCGCTGGTCCCTGAAAGCGGGGCTTATCCTCCCCCTGCTCCCTTGGCTCGGCGTTGATGAGCCGTGAATAGGAGCCACCCTGCCGTCGAGGATCCGGCCGTTTATCTGCCGGGTGATGACAGTCGGGCTGGTTTCGCCTCGCCGTGAATTGCGGGAGCCCCCGCGAAGCGCACGGCGCTGCCCTGGCCGGAGGCTCCGAGCGGCGGGGACGCTTCACCCCTCGGCGCCGGCCGGGGGATGAGGGAACCGGCCCCGAGCCCGCTGCGGGCAGGGGCTGTCCGGGCTCAGGGCACGGTGAGCCGAGCGCGGCTGGACCCAAGAGTAGGCCCGGGAGTGGGCCCGACCCCACCGCCCCAGCACCCCCGTACGCGCCGACGGGGAAGGCCGGGGCTACAGGGAGGCGGGGGAGCCTTCGGCTTTGCTTTAATTAAATCTCCCACATCTGGGATCGCCACCTCCGCACTTTTTTGTTCAAGGGGGAAAAAACCTGCGTTTAAGGGAGGGAAGCGCAGGCAGCGGCCGAGATTCCCGTTGTCCTCGCGCAGCTGCGGGAGGAAGGGCTGCAGGGAGACTCACCCAAACAAAGCGGAGCCCCCGGCACCAGTAACACCAAAATTCACTTTGCCACGGAGCCCGGCCCGCAGGTGGGAACCGGGGGGGGGGACGGAGAGGTGCAAGCGAGGAGCGGCCCCTCCGCGGCAGCGGGGTTGGGGCCCGGCCCGTGCCTCAGAGGCAGCTGCGAGCGCGGAACCAGCGCGACCGCGCACGGAGCCGAGCGGGGCAGGTCAGTGGCAGGAGCAGCGCTCCTGGGAGCCCCAGACCGAACTGGGTCTCTCGCTGCCCCTCGCCGGGACGGCTCCTCACCCCTGGGCCCTTCTCAGCCCCTGTTTCGCCTGTGCGAGGGCAGGACAGTGGCGGGTCCCCCGTCGGGGCCGGGCCCGGCCCGGCCCGGCCCAGTCTTACCTGCCCCGTCCCTCCTGCTCCTGCGGGAGCCGCTCGCCGCTCTCAACCTCGCGTCCCCTGGCCCGACTGGGTCCTTTTTTTTCCCCTTCTCCTTTCCTTTTTTTTTTTTTTTTTTTTTTGGTAGGAGTGGGGAAAAGGTTCATTACGAGGTTGACCCCACTTTACTTTTTATTCTGCTCCTGTTCCCAATTTCGGCACCACGTGACGGTGGGAGTGAGTTTGGGTTTAAATTCACTTTCAAGAAAACCCCAATAAGACCCCCGGCCCGTCCAGCCCCATGGCGGGGTCCCTGTGAGCCCGGGGCTGCGGGAGCGAGCGGAGCCTCGGCGCCCGCCCGGGACCCCCGGCTCGGGTAAGGGCTCTCGCGGGCGCGGAGCGGGGCCGAGGGGGTGCGCAGGGGTTCGAGGGGCGCGGTGCAGAACAGAGCCTGGCGGTGCTGTCGCGATATAGCGCGGTGAGCGGCAGTGGAGCTGTCGCGATAGGCAAAGGTACAGGTGGTAGCGCGGGAGCCCGGGCGCGTTTCGGTTGTGCGAGTCGGTTCAGCACAGGGCTGGCAGCCCCGACAGCAGCGCTGTGGGGATGTATTTGTGTCTTGGTAATAGCGACAGCAAAGTGACCCCTTTAAGTCGCGACAGCACTCGAGGGGGTTCTCCCCCTGATTTTGGGGTTTGGCATGGCGGTGGAGCCCCGAGCAGACGGTGCCGGTGGCCGTAGGGTGCGCGGGCTCCAGCCGGCTGGTGTGCGGGGTCGAGCTCTCCTCTCCCCTCAGGGCGGCCTCGCCGACCCGGCCTGGTCGCCGCTTTGTTGTGGCCGCACAGATCCTGCCCGCCTTGGGGCAAAGCTCGCGGCTCTCTGTCACGACAAGGGGAGGACGGGGAGCCCTGTCCTCGTCCCTGGGCTCACAGGGAGACCCGTGACCGAAGGCAGGCCCCAGGCCGGTGGACTCGGACGGCTCGGCTGCCGTGCCGCAGGGTCGGGGAAAGGAACGGGGGTTGCGGACCCCTCCCGACGCGGGACCCCTCCCGAAGCGGGACCCCTGCCCGGGCCTGATCCTGGCTCTTTCCCACCACCTCTCCCGGGCTGTCCCGGTTCCCGCCGAGCCAGGTGCGCTTCCAGCGCGGCCTGTGCCCGCCTGCCCCGCTGCAGCCCCGGCCCGGCCCGGCTCCCCGGCGGGCGGTGGGGAGCGCCAGGACCCTCAGGGCTGTTAGGGGGCGGTGGTGCCGTGGATGTGCCCCCTCCCCGGGCTCCCCCCGGAGCAGCGAGCGGCTCCGCTCGCCGCCAGGCCCGGCTCAGCGCCGGGGCAGGCCGGGGAAGGCCGCGGGCGGGTCCGGTGCGCTGGGGCCGGGCGGCCGCTGCCCCCACCGGTGCCCCCCGGTGCGGACCGTCGGGCGGGAGTGGGGCTGGGCCGGGGCGAGCGGGCCGGGCCGGGCGGAGCGGGCCAGAGCCGGTCTGTGGGGACGTGATTGACAGCGGCAACGTCAGCAACAGGAGGGGAAGGGAAAAGGGAGGGGGGGGAGACAAAGAGGGAGGGAGTCGAAAGGCCCCAAACTGGATCTTTATGGAACATTTTCCGCCGAGATCAAGGGAAAGTGAATCCGCGCAGCGGGGGATGCCCCGCACGCCGCTGCCATCGGGGGCCGCGGAGCCGCGCCCGGCCTGAGCGCCCCGCGGATGCTCTTCATGCCGCAGCCGCCCCCAGGCCAAGCCCGGAGCCCCCCGCTGTGCCTTCTGCCCCTCGGCCGGCCGTGTGAGTTCCTGGGGTGCGGGGGGAAGGACGGGAGGGAGAGGGGAGTCCAAGGGTGCGGGACTCCCCGCAGCCCGCCGAGCCCCGGCCTGTATCGGGACACCGCCGCCAGCCTGTCCCGCTGCTCCCCGCCGGCCAACCTGCTCCATCCCGGGAGCACCGGGGTCCCTGGCCGGGGCAGGAGCCGGGCCCTCGGGGCTCGCCGCGGACACCTCCCACCTGTGCTCGCCGGTCACCGGCTCCTCGGTGCGATGGGTGCCGGGAACATCCGCGGCTTGGCCGGGCCGGGGCCGCCCCGTCCTGACCTCCGGAGCCGGGCGGGGGTATCGGCGGAGCGCTCGGGGCACTCCCTGCTCCAGGGACTGCGGCCGGACACCGGGGTACGTGTGTCCACCCGCACACAGGCGGGCCGGCTGTCCGGCTCCTCGCAGGGAGTTCTCCCTGGAATTCTGCTGGAACTGGGAATCCCAGCCCTGCTCTCACCGGAGAGGTCCTAGTCCTGTTCCCCCTGGAGCTCTGCTGGAGCTGGAGTTGGGGGTCCCAGCCCCGCTCTCCCCCTGCACGACCACTGCCCCGAACAGCGGCTCGGCCTCGGCGGGCGGTGCAGGGACCGAGGCTGGGGCCGGGGGACAGGAGGGGTCCCTCGGGGGCCGCAGGTCCTTGGGAAGCGCCAGTTTCGGTCCCCGGGGCCGAGACCCCGCAGCCTCCTCAGGACTACTCCCCCTCCGCGCCACCGATGCCCGTCCGTCTGTGTCTGTCCGTCCGTCCGTCAAGCGGGACGGGTAGCGGGTCCCTCTGCGCTGTAAAAGTCGGGGTTGATGCGCGGCAGTCCCGGCGGAGCTGTCAGGCCTTATCTTTATTGGCTTTTCCCAGTCTCCGTCCAAGTTTAAGAGGGGCCCTTTTATCTCGGAGCCCAGCACTCCGCCTGTTTACACCGCCCGGCTCCGCCGCAGCGCTTCGGCCGCCGAGCCCCCGCAGCCCCGAGGGGACGGGGCAGAGGGACCGGCCGGGCTGGGCTGCCCTCCCCGACGGGTACCAGAGGGGACAGGAGAAAGGGTCGGGGCTGGGGGGCTGCGGCCACATCAGAGATGAGCTGCCTGGGCCTCAAGCGGGAGCGCAGCCACGCGTGGGCGGCTCCCCCGCGGGGCCCTGCTCTCCCGGGCACAGCGGCTTCCCCCGGGGCCGGGGGTGCCACGTCCCAGTGTCGGGCAGTGCCACCGCAGCCCCGAGGAAGGACCACGGGCCGGGAGGGCCACACCTCGCAGGTGTCTGGGCGGGGGGCAGGGGCTGGACGCGGCCGCCGGTGCCGCGAGGTAACGGTGCCCTTCTCTCTCCCCCAAGGAAATGCTCCAGGAGAAAAGCCTGTCTGAAACCGAGGAAGGGTTTCCAACAGCCCCCGCGCCCGGCCATGCGGACTCCTCCGCCGGCTCCCCCGTCCTCGGCGTAGCCGGGGGGAGCACCACGCCGCTCAGCAGCCCGCAGCTCCCCGACCCCGAGCAGGTACGCACCGTCCTGCCCGGCCCGTCGGCTGCGCCCCTCACCCTCGCCGCCAGCCTGGCCGGATCCCGGCCTGCCACCGTGCATCTCCCTCGGCGACGACACGGGGAGGGATTGCGAGGAAAGCGCGATTTTGTTCACTTTTTCTTTACTTTTATTTTTTTCCCCCCCTATTACTTTTTATTTTCCCGGTCCAAAGCAGGCCGCCCCGTGCCCGCAGGTCTGGAAGGGCAAGTCCGAGAGCCGCGGCCGTCGGGGCCCGCCGGGTGGAGGAGCCGCTGCCGCTCCTCCCGAGCGGGATCCAGCCCGTCGGGGGGATTCTTTCGGGGTTTTTTCCATCCCTAAATGAAACGCCGGGTCTGCCCCCGGCCTCTCGGCGCGGTGCGGCTTCTCTGCCTTCGCCCCCTCCGTGATGTCCCCGCATCCCGCGGACAGGAACGAGCCCCTGCGCAAACTGCGGCCCTGGGGGCTTATCCGTTGTCCAGCTCCTGGCCCCCTTTTTTGGGAGCCTTAGGGCAAGTCTGCCCCAACGGGGCATGGAAATTCCTAGGGAAAAAAAAAGATAAAAGGGAGACAAAAAATTCCATTTGGCCGCAGTGTCCCGCCTGGATGTGAAAGTCTACAATTAAACCGGCCTCAGTTTGTTTCTCTTATTTTTGGCAAAGGGCAGAAAAATTTTTGGGACTCCATCCTCCTCCTGCACAGGCTGGTGGCTTTGCCTCGAGCCTCGGCTGCAGCGCGGCCCTGGGTGTGCAGTTCCCATCCCTGGCCCTTCCACGGCCCTTCTTAGCCCTTCTCTCAGGTTTTCTCTGTCATTTCTCACTGTTCTCATTGTCTTTATTTTTTACAGACAATAGAAAATATCAAAGTCTATCTCCATGAGAAGGAGCTATGGAAGAAATTTCATGAAGCTGGCACCGAAATGATAATAACCAAAGCAGGCAGGTTAGTGAAAATTCCCTGTGAACATGTATTGCTTCTGATGCCTATGAAATAGCCCTGTGTGCTGAGACTGGGTTTTGCAGAGCTGCTGCAATGAGGGGAATTTTAAAAATTCATTATTTTGATTGCAGATTTCAGCAAGATCATTTTTTTTCTCAGTGTAAACTGTGCATGTGTTTGAGTGTGGCAAATGGGACTGGTGGATGTAAGAAAAGAGCTGTGGAGTCATTTGGCAGATTTAGTCCCGAATTCTCTTTGGTCATTTTAAATTTTTTAATTATTTGTAATCAGGATATTAGCGTGATTGTGGATTTATATTTTTTTTTATTAGTAGTAGTATTTCTTCCCCCCCCCCCCAAAGCAAACCCCCTTCCCCTTTTCTTTGCCGTGCACCAAGACCTCTGATGGGATACTTTGCACCAAATTTTTAGCAACGCGAAGGCTTAGGCTGTTCTTTTAACCACAAAACTGAAAGAGAAACCAGTACCACTTTTAGGTTTAAAAAAAATTTCTGTCTTTCCTTGGAAAAAAACTATAGTTTTTACCAAACCAGAGCCCCCTCAGTGTGCACATCCAGGCCCGGGAGGGAGCTGAGAGTCTCACAAAGGCTTCGCTTCCCCAGAGAACCCACCCCTGCATCTGTTCAGGGTCCTGTCCCACCCGAGCTGCTCTGGTGGGAGGTGGCAGAATTAAAGTCAGTAAATTTAAGCGTGAGAATTAAACCTCAGACCTTCACCATCCTGGGAACCAGACGGTTCCCAAGAAAATTATCCAGGTCCCTCTGTGGGCACCGAAGCATTTGCCCTTGGTTTCTGCGGGAGCGGGCTCGCGTCGCTGCTGCCGGGAAAGGAACATTTAGGTGTTAAAATGTCCTTCTGACACATTTTAGCCGTGTGGTTGTGCCGTGCCCTGCGACCGCGGGTTTTATGCCGTGCTGGGGAGATTTGCAGCCGGGCACCCAACTAGTGCGGGGAGAGCAGAGGGAGGAAAATCCCGCAAATAATATCTCTGCAGGTTTTGTTCCTCTGTGGTCCCCGATCCTTCGTGCAGGGGGCTCGTGGAGTTGTGTATGTGTGTGTATATTTTTTCTGCCCTGTTTGCTGCTCACGCTGTGAGACCCGGAACCCAACCCTCGGCTTTGGATTTTTGGGATCGATGAGCGCTTTCCTTCTCCTTTCCTTCATCCCGGCAACGCTGCTCTGTGCAGCAGCTGGTCAGTGCAGGGAAGTTTTATTTTAATAAGCAAGATATTCCCATTAGTCCCCCTGGAGAGGGGGTGTATGTCCCGGGTATCTTCAATTTATTTGCTAGTTGGCTGTTTATGAAGCGATCGCGCAGGTAACTCTGTCCTTATCACTCTATATTTTGGTGCATAAAATCTTAGGGCTTGTTCTGTAGCATCTGCTGATGGGAAGAGCCGGCTCCATTTGGATAGGTCTGCTCCCTAAGTCAGCTAAGACGAGGGGATCAAGACCTCAAATATTTCCCCCTTAATTTATAGTATCTGAGTGTGTCTGTGCGGGACGTGTAATACCTTTACCAAATTCTGGACCCTAAGCATCCCAAACGTGCGTGTTATCTCTCCGTGAGTCTTAACGTGGATTGTTTAAGCAGCTCCATATGTATAGGGCTCAGTCCCACATTCCTTGTCCGGCGGAGCTGGCAGTGCACACGTATTCACCTTTCGTGAGGGTGGAATGGGGGGTAGAACCCCAAGACGCACGAAACTTAGGGTTTTTTAAGTTATCCGAGCCAAATTCTCCATGTGTGAAAATCGGCGCAGTGCCATCGAGCTAACAGAATTTTAATTTTTTTTAGTATAAATAGTTTAAAAAACAAAACCAAAACCAGTGAAAGAAGTGGCTGAAATGCTGATGAATAAGACGAAACAAAAGAACGGCTTCATTTCTTTTCTTTGGGTTCAGCTGCGAATGGTGGCAAAATAGAGAGCAATCGTTTTTATCAGGGTTTTTAGCAGGTTTTTAGCAGCGAGGCACAGACAGCCCAGCCCACGCAGCGGTGCCAGGACCCGGCTCTGTCCCACCCGGCCCCGGGCTGGGCTTTCCAGCAAAAATACACGAAATAATTAGCACGAGGACGGCCGAAAAATCGAACAACACAAATCCCGTGGTGACTCGAGTCTCTCGGTTCCTAGCGGTGCCAGGCTGGCCACGCGTGTCCGTGCTGAGGGCAGGGCATGAAAATTATTACTTCATGCAGATTTTATTTCACCCGAGCTATTTAAATAGAGAGTCGCAATAATAAACCGCCTCCTGACCCAATTAAAAAAACGATGGTTAATGGAGATTTGTGTGCACTTGCATGTACCGTTGGGGGGGGGGGGTGGAAAGAGGGAAAGCGGCTAATTGCAGGCACTAATTAGGACTCTAATCCCCCTCCCAGCAGGCACAGAGATGCCCCTGAATGCCGTTAGTTGAAATCACTTAAATGTCGGGTCTGTCTGACCTCAAGGGGCACAAACGAAAAGAAATGGAAGCCTGATTTTTTAAATTTCAAACAACAACAACAAAAAAAGAGTGACTTTAATGACAAGTTCACTCAATGGAGAGGAAATGTACAGCTCAGCGGAAGCGTTAATTCCATGGCAATGGTGTAAAATAGCTTTTTTGTATAAACAAGGCAAATATTGATAACTTAGTGGGGGGGGGGAAGGGGAGTCATTTGTTTCATTCTTTGTAGAGCTCCACAGAACGAGCCAACTATAAATTATCGAGAATTTAGGGCTGAGAATTACTTTGGGGGATTATTACTCCCTCTTAGGACTGATCTGTAAGAGATATTAGGAGAACACAGCAAGCTCAGCATTGAAATAGAAATCATGTTGTTGCCAAGAAAGTTGATTTATAAAGTGGAAACATCTTTAAAATGCACTCGCTATCTTTTTAATGTCCGACCGCTTCGTTGTGGGAGGGGAAAAAAAAGAGATTATTTTATATTAAAAGGCTCATCAAGAGATAAAAAGTCTGTGTTAGCAAAGTTCCCTGAACTCTGCAGGAAAGCGCTCGGGTCCTCGGAGCGCCCGTGGCAGCGCCCGCGGGATGGGACCGGCTCCATCACTCAGAGCCTTCCTCTCCTCCCTCCTCTTTGAGGTTTGCTCTAATTGCGGATTTCTCCTCCAGAGGATTGTCTGTTGATGGTTTTAAAAGGCTGGATATATGTGGTGCGGAGACCGTCCCGTCCCCGGCGCTGCCTGGAGCGGTGGGGACACACGGGCTGCGGGGACCGGGGGGACACGGGGGGGACAGGCGGCCACGCGTGGCTCCTTCGGGCGCTGCCCTTCGCCAGGGGCGTTTGGCAGGGCAGGTTTTGGGGGAGGCAGCGTGGTTATGGATGAAACCCCATTTTGGGGGGGCTGAGAGTCCCCTGCTCTCCTCCAAGCAGCCCCTCTCTGCGGAGCCCCGGCGGGGCGGCCGCTCCCGCTCCATCATCCCAATCATCCCGGTTCCCATCCCTGCTCCCAGCATGGCTGGGTCGCTTTCCAGAGACGGGAACGAGCCCAGCACCCAATTCGAGCTGTGCGTGCCTGTTTTGTAAATAACTGTTCATGCACCTTCCCGTGTGTGCATGTATGTGTATATATATATATATGTATATATATATATATATAAACAAAAAAAACTCCAAAACAACTAACCAACCAACCAAAAATCCCCCCCCCCCCCCCCCAAAAAAAAAACCAAACACAAACCAAAAAGTTCCCTAAAACCACCACAAAAATTTGCCAGCGGATGAGGTCCTGTTAAATCAAATTAATCAAATCGATCTAGGCTGTAGTAAAGGGGACAGAGTTTCTCGGAGGATGGAGGTGCAGGGCACACACCTTTCCTGGGGGATTTTAGGAATTCCTCAGTGATGAAGTTGTGCAAGGGGTGGGTAAAGCAGAAAGCAAATGAGGGACTTCATTATAAATCTTGCTTTCCGATTTCATCTTCTCCCTTTTATGTGCTGTTATTTAACTGAGCAATTGTAATTTTTTTGTAGCTCGTGGCAAACTCTGCCTTGTCTCATCTTTCTTTGTGAAGTCTCATCTTCCAGACTTTATTCCTGCTGGAAGTTAATCTTTACTCACACAGTCTTCCTGGCTCAGGGTTTCTTCTTTCTGCTAGATTACTTATTTAGCTGTTCCCTGTTTTTTTTCCCATGGTGCCAGTCTTTGCAGCATTGCAATTTCTATCCAGGTGTTGCCAAGGACAAACAATTTGATAAAATTTATGGTTACTCAGTAAAAAATGCCAGTTCACAGGATGTCTGGTCACATTTTTGTGAACAGTTACTGAAGAGAAAATAATGTGTCATTCCCCCTTGGTAGCAGAACCATCCCTGAGATGAAACAGGAGGCTCAAGATACTGAACTTTAGTTTTGGCTGGAGTGCAGGATGTGCACAGGTACAAAGACAGCTCCAGTCTCTGTGGTAGCGGGTTTTAAGAAGCATATGCAGGAAAATACTGCACAGGAAAAAAAAATAGGATCAGTAAAGCAGCTTGCATGTGTGGAAAAGACTCAACCCCCCTTTAGATGTTCAAGTTTCGTTTTAAAAGTGGCTTATTTCAGTTTTAAAAAAATCTGTTCCTAATCAACTTTACTAAACCAAAATAAAACTAGTTTTTAGGACATCAAGGTCTGAAGAAGTATAAATGCTTTGGCCAAGCTGGTGCAGCTTTTCCTGTGTGAATAATCCTTTAAATTTTCCATGGCTCTGTAGGGCATATGGATGCCCAGTTCTCATTACAATTAGAGGGAAATATTTGTCCAGAATCTTTTGAGGCAGTTACAAGAATTCCTGCTAAAGGTTTTTGATCCGAGAGCAAACCTTAATATCTGAGATCAGCGATGGAATGTGAACCGTCAATTTAAAACGTAGAAATAAAATAGATATCTGAGGAATGTTTGATCGGCTTGCTCCTAAATTTGGGGTCCTGGAATTACCCTGGTTGGGCGAACTCCTGCTGTTAGAGAAAGAGCAGGAGCAAACCCCCAATGGGTCTTGGCTGTGCTGCTGAAGTTGTCGACAGCTTTGGCAGGGGAGGCAGAGCCTGTGCACGCAGAGGAGGGCAGGGATGGGAGCTCAGTTTCTAACACACTTCTCTCTTCAAACAGCAATCCTGGCTTTTAGTTTGTTAAAGACACGGGATGCTCACGGTTAAGGGTGTTTCTAAAGTTTTCCCTACTTGTCCTTACGCTGGAGCGGCAGCTCCAGGGGGCAGGGGAGGGTTTGGTCAAGCCCAAACCAGCTCTGGGGAAGGGCCTGACCATGGCTGGGGCTCTGCCCCTGGATCAAAGGGGCTGTGGATCATCTCCTACTCTGCACTGATGGCACCAAGGCTACTCTGTGGAGCCCACCCTGCAGGAGGGGCTGGGCTGGTCAGGGAGCAAACCTGCCCTGAAATGCTGTCCTTGGCCACAGGTTCTCTCTGAGGTTCCTTTGTGCCTCTCCCATCCTTGGGCTTGTTGGGACCTTCTCTGCTCAGCTTCAGCTGCAGCAAAGCAAAAGCACTGGAGGAACACCCCATGGCCAGGAGCCTGCTCGTGTTCCAAGTCACCATGGGGCAAAGAGAGGAAATGTTTCTAGACCGTGAAAGCAGCCATCCAGCTAACCAAGGTCTCAAGTATGTGAGAAACAATGTTTTATTTAAAAATTAGCTGCGCTAGCCAGAAGAAAAAAAAATACAGCCCCACTATTCCAAAATATAAAAATCCCTTAACTGTCTGACCTTCTCATCACTAGGTCATGGTCCTGCCACCAGATAAATCTCTCCTATCTGCCCATAGACTGAGAGTTCAATGTTGCTTGTGTTAGTGACAGTGAATTTGGGGCTGAAAAATGAACTACTGATGAGAACTCCTGTTGAACCTGTATTGTTTGTTATTCTGAGGCAAGGATCTGGCATGGGCTAATCCAGCACTTCAAAGTTAACTGCTCTTACTTTGTATACAGAGCGTCATAACGGAGTGGCGTGGGTGATAAGAGAAATAAGGGACTGAGGGTTAGGATACACTGGGAAAATGGGACCCTGTTGAAAAACTCTTTGATCTCCCTAAAGTATTTTCTGAAAGCAAGAATCTATCAAAAAGGAAATGCCATTTAAAAAGGCTAAAAGAAACAGCTGACATCCCCAAATTTGTTTTAATCTGCCCTGGAGAATATTATTTTAAAAGATGCGTTAAGTCGGTGGAAGAAATACTTGTCAAAAGAAGGGAAATTGGGAAAAGAACTGAAGAAAGGTCATTGGAATGGAGACATGGTTCTCGAAGCCTCTGCACACCGTTCCTTTCCCTCCTAGCAATGAAGATGAGGAGAAGCATCCTCGAGCAGCCATGGCCAGTTCCCAAGAAGAATTTGGGGCCACATTGGTCATTACCGGGGATCATTGTCTGCCTTGGTGCTTTGAAACCATCCCTGGGGCATCTCAGCGTGCCCAGCAGGTTCTGAGGAGGGCTTGTTAGCCAAGATATTGAGTGATCCGTGGTTTTTCTGATCCTTTCACAACCTGATGTGCCACAGGCATCACCTTTCCAGACAACACCATTCGGGACCTTCTAGAAATTCAGTTGTTGCTTTACTTGACTTCCCCAAAAGCAGGGGTTGTAAAATCACTGGCTGTCCTTGGAAATCTTTGTCTTACTGCCTTTAAAAACAGAATTTCAGCTGCTGAGCTGCTGGAGGGCAGGGGGGTGTTTTTACCTCCCTGGAAAGGGCAGAAGGAAGCACTCAGGGGTATCTGGAGCACCACCCACCCCTCAGGGACACGCCGTGAGCTCCACTCTGCACATTCCCAGGGGCTTTGGGGAGCACCCACAGCCCTTGGTGAGGACATGGCTCGGGTTGCTCCATCAGGACCAAGGTATCTTGTTTCCATGCAGTTTTCTCTATGGAAACACCAGTTGAATTCCCCAAGTCTTCCCTGCTTCCCATGTGCTGGTCAGAGCCATCCCTTCCCAGCTAATGCATCAGCAGGGGCATCAGGAATGATGTTGGCATCTCAGTGAAGAGGGTCAGGTTAAATCCTTGTGAGCAGGAGCGCGGTGAGGGCTTTGCATGATCCAGTGTCCCTGGCACACACAGGTCCCCGTGTGCAGCGTGGCATGTGCTCAGACGAGTGTTTTGAGCTCTTTGATCAGCTCTGATGCTCTTGGCTTTTTTTGGCTTGCAGCCCCCTGCCCAAAAAATGACTTCATTGGACCTGGGAGCCTTGCTCCCATCTCTCCAGGACTGACTAGACCTGCTCATATGGGGATAAAAAAAGTGAGATGTCCACAAAGTGGCCAAGCCTGGAGAGTCTGAAAGGCTGGGAACTGCTGCCCCAAAGGAAAGCAAAGCTTTCCTCTTATCTCTCACTTCCAAATCCAACCAACCAATTACACATCAATTAAACTTTGTTTGAACATAATAGAAGCTTTGGCTCCGTGTCAGCAACTGCTCCACGGTTAAGGGGATTGGATAGTAATAGTATAAATAAATAAACAAGAGATGCTTATTCTAACAGTTCATTTTAAAACAATTTGTGAATATCATGTAGAGATAAAATGTGCCTAGCATAAACTTAGCTAAGCACTGACTGCTTCATTATCAGAACAAATAATTCACTGGCACATCATCTTTGAAGCTTGGGAGGGCTATGGAATTGTGCTGCTTGTTTATTTTCCTGGCTTTTACTGGTTTTGCTACATCTCATCTGCAGGGCAGGGTTTAGCTGGGGCTCTGGCAGTGTGGTGCCAAGCTCTGGTGATGTCTGCTCAGCCCCTCTGCCCTCCCCAGGGCATCACCCTGTGTCTGGGTGCCAGGCTGTGGTGTTCTAATGCCATCCAGAGTGTCCTGCTCACACAGCAGGCACCGTAGCCTTTCCCCCACGGTCGTTATCTTTGAGGGCAACTTTCTCTTGTGAACGTAAAAACTGATTTAAGGTTTCCCCTGTGCAGGGCAGTAAGAGCTGCTGCCACCACACAGCAGGGATTTGCCCCTGCCAGTGCTGGGAGTGGGGCAAAAATGTGCCTGTCAGAGCCACTAAACCCAGCAGGGAGCTTTGAGGGGTGCTTGAGACCATCAGGATGGGGCTGAGGGGCCTGGATGGTCCCTTCTGCTCTGGCTTGAGCTGGGGGGAGGGAGGTCGGTTTCAATGTGCTCGAAATTGGAGTCCTGCTCACTGGGTGTTTTGTAGAAGAGGCTGTCAGGGCTGGTGCTTGTGCTGTGTCCCCTGTGCATCGCTGGCTGTCACCTGGGTGCTCCAAGGGCTCGTGGCTGGTCCCTGGGTGGGCAGGGAAGCTGTGGGACTGGTGGCGGCTCTGTGGCTCCCCGAGCGGCCCCGCTGGCTGCCCTGTCCTCCTTCTGAGGTGTGCTGGTGTGTTAGACACACACCTGGTGGGGCAGACACACCCCTGGCGTGGCTTTCAAAAAGAACAAGCATGAATTGTAAGAAATTTGTCCAGTGCCGACCTTCCCCACCCCAGAGATGGGGCTGTCATTTGTATGTTCAGGGCATTTGCTGCAGCCCCTGGGGCACTGTGTCTGGTCAGGCTTAGCTCTGAACCAAAGATGGTGAGGACAGGAACTGCTGCTCTTAACCTCCTGATTTCTGGGGGCTCAAACTTCACCTGACAGTTGGTTTATCCTGTGCTGCACATTCCCAGCACTGAATCCCGCTGAGCTGCCCCGTGTGCCCAGGCAGGGCTGCAGCCACCCTTGGGGCAGGAGGTGTCCCTGAGGACCAGATGCCACCTGCTCAGACATCCTCCCTGGGAAGCCCCAGATGCCCAGTCTTTGTCCCCAATTTCTGCCCAGCACAGCAAAGCTCTGACTCGGTTGGGAGCCGTGCGTGGCAGCGGGAAGGCGGGCGGGTAAAATATATGGACCTGCCCGGCTCTTGCCTCAGACCTCCCACCAAAGCCAGGCTGAGCTTTCCCAGGGCTTGGCAAAGACGTTGGCAGGTTTTATTGCAGCGCTGGGCCATCCTTGTGCCGCTGCTGCTCCCCAGGCAATGGGTGATGAAGCAACCTATTGTCCGGGGGCCGCCGGGGCAGAGCATCCTCCGCGGAGCCGCCCATCCGCCCCCGGCCCCGCCTGCGCGGAGCTGCCAGAGGGAGCTCGGCCTGTGCTCCTGAGCCGCTGCCGAGCGCAGCGCCCGTGGCTCTGAGTAGCTCCATTGACCTGTAGTAAATTTGGGGGAAGCAGGCAGCTTTTTGGCCCCCTCCCAGGGAGCTGTGTGGAGCCACTGTAGGCACGGCCTCGCTGCCGGGCAGGGCCGGTGCCTCCGCCGTGGTTTTCTGCTCCCTTCTCTCAAACGGGATGTTTCAAAATATCGTTTCATGATATTAGGTGCTCTCTCTCTTGCCTTTTTTTTTTTTTTTTTTTTTTTTTTTAATTCAATCTCTGTGACTGCGTTTTCTTGGCCCCAGCTCCCAGGTTTGCCGTGGCCTTCCCACCAGGAACGCACAACCCATGTTTGTATCGTATTGCAAAGCCATATTTACTGAACGAGCCTCTGCCAAGGGGTTGAGAAATATGTTTTCATTAAGAAAATTAAACTGACAAGTCCCTGGACAGCACATTAGTCGCATATTTTTTCTTTAAGGCCAAAATGCAGCAGCTAATAATAATGATGAAATGTCCATGCACAGCCAAATTACTAAAATCTACCCTGTGTTTTCCTGGAAAAGAATGCGGAGAGTTGGCAAACTTGGTTGGAGCTGGGTCTGTGGAAGGCAGAGTACAATGCTACCACTGCGAGATAGAGAGTGGTTTGCAAGTTAAGCAACACCTTCAATCAGATGTGAGTCCCCATTTGTTATCCTTAAAGAATTTCAGCTGTATATATTATAGTAGTACTTTGGCTCTTTGTATTTATTTTAGAGGGCTATACTAAAGAACATTATAAACTCAGGCATGTCCATGCTATATGAACTCCATATGCTGAAGCTTAATTTTAAATGCCATTAAAAAAGCACTTAACATTTACAATATATCAGTTCGGCTACTTTAGCAGCTTGGATGTTCTACAGTAAACGAAATGATTGAGGAAAAAAGAAATTCAGAAGCTAAATGTTATAAAAATCCGCGACGCTGGACATTCGCCTGGTACAATGAACTGTCAAACTGTGTCCATCTCATTTCTGGTTTTTAATGAATTTCTCCTTTTTTTTTTTTTTTCTTCTTGTTTTCTGTTTCATTTTTAAATACCATTTTAAAGCCTAATTTAAAAAAAAAAAAAAAAAAGAAAAAGAAAAAAATCTTGGCTTTCAGATCGGATTCCTTATACAATTTTTTTTCAATGTGTGAATTGGGCTGTGTATTCACAAATTGAAATGTCCTACTGTATTTACCCAGGTGCTTACCTGTAGGAGGACAAGGTTAAGAGGAGTGTGGAGTTTATGAATGAAAATCAAAGAGGGACATTGGTAAACCACCCCTTTTTAGTCCCGGCTAATTACATGGTAAACATCTGGAATTTATGCAGGGTGGTTAAAAGAGTCAATTGAAACGGTTTTGAACAGGGCCCATTTTGTTGCCTCCTCCCAAAAGCAACGACAAAATGGTGCTGCAGCCCCTGGAGCTGCCCAGCTCAGCTGGGGAGGGGGCAACACACGGGGAAAGGAGGGATGAAGGCAGGGACAAAGTGGCCTCGATGTCTGATGGAGAAACGGCATCGGGATTTGGGCCTTTCCTGATTTGTGTCATTAGAGTGACTCCGGGATGTGGCAATTCCCGGCCTCCATCCCCCGGTGCCGGGCTGGTGGCTGCAAGGCTGTGGTGAGCCAGCTTGCTCTACTGACTTGGGTGTTTTTGCTGGATGAGGAGGAGGCTGGGAAGATGGAGCCAAGAAAATATAGTAACCCTGAGGATGTGAAGTGCCTAATCCTGCAAATCCTGGCTGGTGATGTGTTCTCGAGGGACTGGGAAGCCCATGGCAATGCCAGGACCCATTAGGGCCGTCTCCTTTGGATCGCAACACCGGACGGCGATGGAATGTGCTTCTTCCACGGCTTTATTAGAAACCTTCCTGAATATTGCAAAGCTTGCTTAGGTGTGCAGGATACACACACAAACATCCTCTGGTGAGGCACTGGTTTGTGTGACGTTCTGGTTTGGTGTTGGCTGCGTTGTGGCCGCTGGAGTTGGTGGTAAATCAGCGGGACGGGCGCGTTTCCGAGGGGAACTCTGCCCTGCTCCTGGCTCCAGCAGGGTTTAATGGCTGTGTGTGAATCTGGGAAATCTGGGAAGGCCCATCTGTGCCACCACCGGGTTTAACCCTCAGTCTCCCCGTGGGCTTTGGTGATCCTCAGTTTGTTGGAGGGAACTCAGGAGTAGGGACTTGGTGTCGTGGATGTTGGGATCGTGTGAATGAGGAACCTGTGTGTGCTCAGGTTCTTCAGAAGTGGAGTCAGATCTCATGGCTGTTCATGCACTTTCATGGCAGCAAGAAACCTGCAATCCTGAGGCTGCCAGAAGCTGGGTAGAACCTCCTGTACGTGTGAAGGCTCCTTGTCCAAGCCTCCCACAAAGAGGGATGTGTTGATCCCCCCCATCTCTCTGTGCATACACCTTTTCCTGGTGTCCCTCATCCATATTTGTGCTCCATTTTGCACCAGGACACTCTCTGGAAAGAGTGAGTTGAATTCAGGTGATGTACAAGCAGCAATAATGTTCTGTAGCTCATTTGTCCTTGTGTGAGTTCATCTCATGGTGGATCTGCCTTTTTGGGTACTGCTCCAAGTTTCCATCGGTTCCAGCGCTGCTCCAGGTCTCTCACTAATGTCTTAACCCTTTGCTTTTCCTAAGGAGGATGTTTCCTAGTTACAAGGTCAAAGTGACTGGAATGAACCCCAAGACCAAGTACATCTTGTTGATCGACATCGTCCCGGCTGACGATCACCGGTATAAATTCTGTGACAACAAATGGTGAGAGAACATTCCTGTTTGCCTTCTTTTCCATAAGAAAATTGCAGTTGGGTCAACCATTTGTTGTGCAGACTCAGAAACCAACACAAACACCTTCCCACGGGAGGGACGCCGACATCCCGGAGCCCTCTTTGGTGGAGCAGGGATGGAGACAAGAGCCAAGGGCTGGAAGTTAAAGCCAGGCAAACACAAAATAAAATATTACTAACAGACTAGGGGATTGACTGCTGGAACAAAGTGCTGATAAGGATGGCGAGTTGTCCATGCCTGAAGTGCTCTAGACTGGGTGTCTTTCTGGAGGAGATGCTTTAGGCCAAGCATAGGTTGCCTGGCTCTGTGTGGTGCAGGAGGGTGAAGCCACAGCCTGCATTATACCAGAGGCTGGACTGGATGATCTAACGGTCCACTTTGTTGTTCAAAATTAAGTATCTAAGTGAGTCAAGGAAAGTTATAAATTCCTTTCTTCCGTAGTAATATTTTACTTTTAGGAGAGCAGCTCTAAAGCGAAATGTGGGATGGTTCACTCAGAGCCTTTATTCTCTTCTGTTGTTCTTCCCTTCCCTGTGCCTTTGAGTGAAGCTCCATACCCAAGAGGCAGCTGTGATTTTTGCTCTCTGACAAAGGAGTTGTTTTCCCTTTGGATTTTTACCCCCCAAAGTGCCCACCAGCCTCCCTCAGTGCCACCATTCCCTGTGGTTTTCCCAAACCCTTCCACCGGCTGCTGCCTGGTGAAAAGATGAGCAATGGAAAATCTCACAGGCCTCTTAATGGGAACGAGCCTGGTGACATCCCATAAAGCAGCAATAATTCACTGGCACATTAGGGCTGCTCTAGTTTTTTTAAAAAAATCCCTTTTCTGTGTGCTTTTGTCCCGGAATGCCGCTGGGTAAGAGGAGTGGACTGAGGGTCTCTGCGCCACGGTGGCCACTTTGTGTGTTTCAAACATTAAACACGAGATGATGGATAGTTGTTAACTCTGTTTAATTGAGTTTTTGCCAGCCCTAGAGCTGTTTCCCCTTTTCCTTTTATTGCTGCTGGAAAGTTTCTTTTGTTTTTTGGTAATATTGCTTTTATTGGGGTTTTATGGGAGGAGAACAATGTGGAGTGATGAGGGCGTTGCCATTAAGTGATGTCTCATGGCTGGGTCTTGTGTCCATGAGAGCTGGTGGTGGTGGTGTGGGGCAAGGGGAGCTGGCAGAAGGGTACAAGGGCAGCACCCTGTGCCAGCACACAACTCCAGAGCAGGGAGCAGCCCCTTCCCACTGGGATAGGCTGTGGGAGTGCACCCACACTGGTACTGGTGCTCACAAGTACCTTCTCCTGGGAAGTGTGTGAGACCATCTGCCTTTGCAGAAAGGTCTTTGAAGGCTTCCAGAAACCCAGACAAGATTTCCACCTTGACCACTGCCAGTACAGAGCCCCTGCCCAAGGAAACCCCGTGTGGAGCAGGGATGGGGTCATTCTGCCAACCCCTGGAAACCCCCACGAGCAGCAGGAGCCTCCTCAAATCCCCACGTCCTTCTGTGTCCCCCTCAGGGCTGGTGGGAGGGTTGCTGGGCTGAGGTCAAGGACAAAAAGCTGTGCCTGGGAGGTGATCAAGCTGTACCCTCTGTGTCTGCAGGATGGTGGCCGGGAAGGCAGAGCCGGCCATGCCGGGCCGGCTGTACGTGCACCCCGACTCCCCGGCCACGGGGGCACACTGGATGCGCCAGCTGGTGTCCTTCCAGAAGCTCAAACTCACCAACAACCACCTGGACCCCTTTGGACATGTAAGAGAGACCTTCTGCAAGGGTTTTGGGCAGGGGTGGGCCAATCTTGTGGAAAATCCTGTGTTTTGGGAATGCAGAGGTGGGGAGCACACAGTTATCTTCTCCAGTGCATTTAATAACTCGGACCAAGGGCCCTTCCAGCCTGCCAGGAGAATGGGGGCTTAGATAAAAACATGGACTCATCTGGTGTGCACCATCTGAGCTGAAAGTCAGGTGAAAATTAACCAACCTTGGGAGGAAGGGAAGATGAAGTTTAAAATCCTTCTAAGTGTAGTGCCATCAGCTCCTCCTTAGCACCACAGGTAAGAGAGTCTAATTTGTGTCATCAAATGTGGTTTTTTAACCTGCTAACCTTTAAAGCAGCATCCCTTTGGGGGGTGAGGGGGGCTGTGAGAAGGGTGCAGAGTGTGAAGGGGTGTATCTCTTGCTCAAAATGATTGTGCATCGAGCCTCTAAAGAGCAGGTTTTCCTGCGGAGTCAATGTCCTGATGCTCCTAAAGCCACCTGGAAAGCACAACCCTAGCACGGCTGAATCAGCCTGAGATTTGTGGCTCTGACTCCAGAGGCAGGACGACCCCACAGGCTCAAAAGGCTGCTAAAAATCCAGGATTTTTGTGACTTTTGCACATTTTGAGACTCGCAAAGCGCCGCGCCGGTGCCGCGTGTCGCCGGTGCCGCGGCAGAGCCGGGCTCTGGCAGCGTGACACGGTGATAACCTGACCCTCTTCCCAACCTACTGACCCCAGGGAAACATGTGTGAGCTTCAAAGGCTCATCGGGACCGTTTAATGCCGGCCTTATTAATCACAGGCGAGCTCTCCCCTTCGCTCTCCTCCGAGGGGGGAAAAGCACCACGGAAATGAGATGAGATGAAATGAAATAATGAAATGCAACAACCGCGTTCGGGGTCACACGGTAAAAATCCCACAAACGCCCCCAGTGCCACCCTTTGGGTGCCACCCCCAGCCACCCCCAGCCTACTGAACATACACGTGGCACTCTTCCACCCCGTGTTTTTCCCCTCAGTTTTAACTCCGCAGCTTTTAATATACGACTGTTTATGTTGTAAAATGTAAACCGTAAAACACACAGGATGTGCGATGTGGCTGTAAAACAAACAGGATGTGCAGTGTTGGTTTTGCAACTTTAAACGTTTGCTTTTCCTGACTTTGTCATTTTTTTATTTTGACTGCGATTTTAAGGCTGCATTTTAACGGGGAAGATGTTTTGGGGTTGGGGTTTTTTTTCCCCCCCTCTCCCCTTTTCAGTGAACAGCCTGTTTGTCCTCCCATGAAGCCTCACTAGTGACCCAGAGGGGACTCTGGTTTGGGGTTTGGGGTTATACCTGCTCCAGGTGAGCCCTGCTCAGTGCTCTCAGGCCATGCCCACAGCCCAGCACATTCCCTATGTTTTCATGTTGGGAAGATGCCTGAGATAACCTATTTTGAGTGCCCATTTTGCTGTTCAGTTCAGGCATGGACAACCTGCCTGGCTAAATGGGGTTGAGACCATTCTCAGACATCTCCTTTTTAGGCTTCTAAATTAATCATCTGCTTTAGAGACGTGGTGCTCCACTTCTGTTGTGCAAATGGAGGAGAGCTGGACTCTGCACCAGGAGAGTGGGAATCCTCCCATCAGTTCTGGCTGAGGACTGCTCTGCTGTTGCAGGGGTGGCTGATGTCCTGTCCCTGGATGGGCAGTGCCTGCCCGGCGCAGTCCCACGAAGGAATAATAACAGCTTCTCATTTCTAGGAATTTGTTCCCAGTGACTGCAAACACTTTCTTGAAGCTCCCTAGGAAAAACAAGTTGGGAAAGCCACAGGGTTTGTTTGCCTTCCCGTGAGCCAGCAGAGCCTGCCTGTGCTTCCTTTTGTCTCTGATTTCCTCCAAACCTCAAAACCACGCTGGGGGAGGATTTCTGCAGGCTTGGCTGGTGATTTTTTCGGTGTGTGAGCTGTGCTGGGTCACCCCCCTGGCACCCTCAGCCACTGCAGGCTCCTGAAGGTGTCGTGGCACTGGGCTCCCTGCCTGGGACACATCCCTCTGAGCCTGGCTCCTGCACTCCTGGGGTGTTACCTGAGAGACAGGCAGGCAGGAAATTCCCATTATTCCACTGGATTCATTGATGAACCAACCCATCAGACCATGCCCTGGGTGCGTGTGCTCTAATAGCTGCTTAACAGCGGGGGCAGGCAGCCCCACGGAGTTCATAAAGACAAGTGTAGGCACATTTAAGGCTTAAAATAAGTAAGTTAAACAGCTTAATTAATAAGCTGTGGAGCTGAAGCCCTCGCTGCAATCCACGGAATTAGATTGGAGATTATTTACCGTGCTGGGGATGTGGGAAAGCCTCTCTCTGTGACACCCAACCCATAGCCCAGCCACCAGCCCTTCCTCTCCAGCCCCACAAACCCCACTCCTGCTGCTTCCCCTGGCCCCTTATCTGTTGTGGTAAATCATTACTTACAGTCAGAGGCACGGGAGGCATTTTTCACTGTAGGACTGAGCAGATTTGATATAAGATTTAATTCAGAGCTCTGTAATCTGCCTCAAACCCCACCAGCTGAGCAGGTTTTGTGGCAGGTAAGCCTGTGCCCAGCTCACACAGCACAGCCTGGAAACGTGGGTTGTATATTTTGCTCCGGGGGGATTTTTCATCCATGAAAGGCTTCTTTCACACCAGGCTTAACAACTGAGAAACGCTCGTGTTGAGAATGGATTAAGAAATCAGCAGCCGCTGTAACGTTTAGCTGCAGCAGGGTCCATCTGATCCCAAAGAAAGCATTGTAAGCCACCCCTGCTCGGAGTGAAATCTGAATTTATGTATTTTCAAAGCTTTACATGCAGAGATAATCAGCCTGATAGAGCCTCTGATTTACGTGGGGCCGGTGAGTGATTATGGGCATTAGGGATTGTGGCAGAGCTGGTGCTTCGCCCTCTAATGCCACGGGGATACCAGAGATGAAAATAATCCTGTGAGTGTCAGCGAGGGTGGCACACCCCTTCTCCTGCCTGGGAAATGCCTGGCTGTGTTTTCCAGGTGAAAAACGGGAGTGATTCCGTGGTGAGCCAGGTCATATCCTTGCAAGTGCCGACAGATCATTGGGTAATCACAGCCTGCACAAAAATCAGCTCTGCATTGGAAAGGAGAATGTAGCACTTGGATTTCTTTAGAAGGTTGGTTCAGGGCCCACGGGGGAATATCAAGGGAGCATCTCCTCAGTGATAAACACCCATGGATGGAATTCCACCTTCTTCAGAGGACTGAAGTATGTAAACAGTGAGAGGAAGAAGGTGCCCGTGAGATCGTCCTTATGGAGCTTGGGGCAGGTGGAGGGTGCTCAGGGTGGGGGTGAAGCTGCTGAAGGGGTGTGGAGGAATTGCTGAGGGGCTCCAGCTTGGACCTGCAGTGAGGTTGTTGTGTCAATGGCACATAATTATGTGCATGGAGGTACTTAATCTATATAAAGGTATTTAATATATATAAAGATACTCAATATCCCTTGAGGGACGGTGAGATGAGCAGTGAGAGCCACAAAGAGGGTTAAACAGCATCCCTGAACACAGGAGGTGCTGCAAAGAAGCAGAGGCTGTTAATTAGGGCCGGCTTTAATTTGGTTTTACACTGTGTACATGACAGGGAGGACATGAGGACACTGCAGGACTGGCCATGAGGAGTCTCAGCTTTAGGGAAGGACATCAGGTTGGTGGCTCTGGACATGTGCTGGCAGTGCAGGATCTTTCCCCAGAGGACCTTTGGAATGGGGTTTCAGTGTCCAGAGGAGCTGGATGGCCGCTCTGAGGGAAGCCCATCTCACCAGATGTGATACAGCTGGGAGAAAACCTTGCAGCTTCACACCCAGGTCCCCTCTTTTCCTGGTTTTAGGCAGGCTGGGAATACTCAGGGTCAGGAAAGGCTGGAAAACAGCAGCAGAGCAAGTGCATCCCATCAGGGGGTTGTGCTTTTGTTGTTGCTGTTGCTGTCAGTGACTCCACTGAAATGAAGCCTCTGCCAGAGGACTTGTCTGTTCCTGGGCTCCTGCAGCCAGGCCGGCTTGGAAAGGGAGAGAGCAGCACCTCAGGATCTCTGGCAGGCTCCAGCTGGGACCAGATCAACTGGTAAAGGTTTTGTTCAAAAAAAAAATAGAAATATAAAGAATATATAGATATCTTCCAGAATATGTAAAGGTATTCCTGCAGGGAAAACCGAAAAGAAGACAAGTAATGAATGAAGATTAGAAGTGGAGGTTGTGACAAATAACAGTGGATATTTATCATTTAATCCCCCCAACACAGTATTGCTGAGCTTGGTTTTGTTACCTCCCTCCCCCCCTCCTTGGCTGCTGATGGTGCCTTTTAATTGCCATAATGTGCTTTGTCTGCTTTTAAAATACAGCTTTTGTTTTAGTTTCTGAGATGTAACCCAGTGAGGTTTAAAGCTGCAGGATATTATAGAGGGCTGGTCACTTTTGATAGCATTTTAAGGGATACTCCTGGTTTTCCTGACCCAGATCTGCTACTTACTGGCTTTACCCTTTAACGCTGATGAGTTTGTTATTTCTCTCCAGATTTAATATTTGCACACTTGGTTTTATTTGATTATCACTGAAAGACTTAATTTTTCTCCAAGTCTTGGGGTTTCCTTTCCATTTTTCCATTAATTTTTCTGTCTGTGCTTGTCAGGAGCACTCAGGCCCCTTAATGAGCTTCATGTCCTACCAATCTTGCAAAACCCTCGTTTTTATTTATAATTTTTGTTTTATTTGTTTGCTTTATGACTTGTGGCCAAGCAGTTTCCTCTCGGGTGCTGGTATGAGGTTTATGTGCTGCCTTGGCAGCAGCTCCACCTTGGCCCTGCTGGATTTTCCAGAGGGATGGATGGATGGAGGGATGGATGGAGGGATGGATGGATGGGGCCATGGCAGCTCCCAGGGGAAATCCTGCCTGCACTATCCTGTAGCAAGAAAGCATTTCATATCCTTTTTCTCAGCTGAAGATTTCTTACTCTCATATATATATATGTATTTTTATTTATGTATTTATCTATTTATTTATTTAATATACATTTATTTTATATGTGAAATTTCTTTTACTTATATATATTTATAAGATATCTTATTAATATATATGATTTCTTATATATACATAAGGAATTTATGCAATATATATTTTTCTTTTCTTTATATTGAAAAATAGGAAATAGGTGAGAATTTTATATATATATGTACATATATGTATACACATTCACCCATTTATAAGTATATATATAATATATTTTTTTATATATAGAGAGAGTAGATATATAATATATATTATATTTAATGTATATATAATATAATATTATATAATATTATATTATATATATTATATATATTATATATGTTATCTATATTATATATGTTATCTATATTATATATATATAAATAAATCTCTCCCAATACTAACAAACTTTTTTCTCAATCCATTTAAACTTGAAAAAGCCCTTTTGTCCAGCCCTAAATTTGCAGACAATTTTTTTTTTTTGTTGGAGCATCACTCATCCTTCTGCCAAAAGAATATCCATGAAAATTTTATTTTCTTCTTTTTTTTTCATTTCCCCCCCCCCCATCCATTTTAGGCAATGTCTCACAGCTGATCAGAGCAATGGTGGTGCCCAAATAAATTATAAAGTCCGATGTGGAGTTTTACATCCTGGAATGGTGTCCCAGTCTGGGGTGGGATCTGGCCTGGAGAAGGTCAAGGGAAGAGGTCACTTTGTGTCCAGGGGTGACAGGAGGGCAGGTGACACCAGGGGGGGTCACACGCTGGGGTGTCCCAGAATATCCCACCTGGGCTCCTCCCTCACCTGCCCATTCCCAAACAAACCCTCCCGTGCCAGAGTGGAGGTGGAAATCACACCAAAGCTCCATCCCAAGGCCAGGAAACACCACAGTGAATTCCAGCTGATGTTGGATGGAAAAGAACCAGGGGAGGGGAAAAAAAAAGAAAAAAACCAGAAATCCCATCTTTGGCCACCTCGTAAGAAACTATTTGTCTGAGCTCGTGTTGAATGTTTTCCCAGGATTTTCCAGCCTTTCTTTTATTCCTCGCTCTGTGGATTGCCAGGACAAATGTGCGGGTTTGGGAGGCTCCTTTGCCGGAGCCTGGATGGATTCAGGGCTGGAATCAGGGCTGGAATCAGGGCTGGAAAGAACCCTGTCCTGGGTCTGTGGGGCTGCAGCCCTGTCCTGCCTTTGGGCAGAGTGGGGTGAATCCTTCCCTGGAGATGTGTGAAAATGGATTCAGGGGATTTTAGAGCTCATGATTTTGCTGCTGTAAGAGGGTGTCTGAATATATTTGGTTTTATTTGGTTGAGCTGGAGGATCTCGAGGGTCTCTTCCAACCTAAAGGACGGTATGATTTTAATTACTATGATTTTAATTACTTGCTTTGGGGTGAGGTGTCCCTGTGAGCTCCAGGGGGGGATGTGATCCCACCATCTTCCCTGGACACACCCTGTTCATCCTGGGCAGCACAGGTGCTGACAGGGGCATCCCCAAACCAATCACTCCTCAAGAAAACTGCAGTTTGGGATGGTTTGCACCATCAAATGCTCTAAATATTGATGGAGGTGCTCTGCAGAGGGTTGTGATCCTGCAGAGCCTCTTTGATTAACACACCGAGGTATTTTTATGCAGAAAAACTGAATCCTCAGGTTTTTGTTCTGCTCAGTGTCCCGGTGTGGGACCAGGGCCAGCCTCGGCTCAAAGGCTTTTTCACTTTGAAAGAATAGAGGGAAGGAAGAAAGGAGCAGAAAATATATATTAAAACACAAGATTTTATATTAGTTATGTGATCCCCCGGGACTGACCATAAAATTATGTGGCTTTTTCGTAGCCGTTTACTGTTCAATATAAAAAGGGCAGTTGCCATGGCAACCCCTGCATCGTGTGACATCCGATACCTTGGCAGAACAGGGAGAGCTCTTAAATCAACTCCCCGAATTTCATAGGAGAGTAAATACATTTTCCTGGTGATTTCAGGGCAGGTTTGCACTGTCACGAGGAATGTGGCACCGTCACCCCGCTCGGTTTGTGGCCTTTGGGCCCCATCCTGCACACTGGCAAAAGCCTCCTGATTGGAGGGTTCTGGTTGGGATATCTGTTTGATTTACCACTTGTCGGTTTGGTTTGGTTTGGGTTTTAATATGAAAAAAAATTGTTCATTCATATTTATTATTTTTGTTATTTTTATTTATTTATTGATGTCTGAACTGTTCCTTTTGTGAGCAAATAGACAAGATCCCCAAGCTGCAGTGAGAGGCTTCCCTTTCCTAAGCGTGTCTCAGTGCTGCTCAGGAAACACCCTTTTCCCATTTCCCTCCCTAATTTTATACCCTTGCCTTTTATCACGTTCTAACCAATACACCAGCAGCTATTTTCAGCAGCAAGACGAGGCAATGCTGCTTCTTTTTCATCAGCCAAACTATTTCAAACTTTGTACTGAAAACCACATAAAAATGGGTGTGACAGTGTCTGACACTGAGTTAATCTCCCCATGACCTTGCAATGAGAAAGGTAAGTGCAGGAAAAAATATAAAGTCACTCTTTTAGCATAATCTCGGAGGCTGAGGGCTCTGTCCCATCAATTAAAATACTTCTCATTTTTGACACAGTTCTTGGAGTTCATCTTTCTGCTGATCTCCATCGTCAGGGCGGAATTTACGTTCATTTTGTGTATTTTTAGCCAGTGACCAGTTTTCCAACAGCAGCCTTGAAAACTATTTAGCCTGAATTGCTGGCATTTGGCTTTGCGCTGACCCGGTGTTTTGGAGCCAGAGATCATTTTTTTTTGGATGGTTTGGAGGGATTTGGGATGCACGGGACTCACCCCAGGCACAGGGGAGGAGGGTGTGTGTGCAGAAATGTGTGTGTCTGTGAAATGTGGGGTTTATGTGGACAGTGGTTCCCAAAATATGTGGGAAATCCCCCCGTGCAGCCGCAGGGGAGCACAGGGAAGCATCCAAAGCAGTACCACGACTCTCCATTTTCAACCTTGTAAGTGTAATTGCTAAATTAAGCCATTTAGGGGGTTTTTTTCCACCCCACAAACAGATATCAAGCAGTTCATGATGAACCTCCAGGCAGGTCTGCAGGCACAGCTGTAACTTTGAGCATCTGTCAAAAATCCTTTCCTGAATTCTTTTATTATGCTCCAAGAAGTAATAATCTGTTCATTTTGGAAATTGTTTGGACTTCTTGAATTTGAAGATGTTATTTATATATAAATATATGTACATATATGTATTTAAAGGGGTTGTAGCCCAGTTGATACCTCTTTGGAGGGGGAATATGGACTATTTTTACAGAGTGTATCTAAACCTAGTGTTCTGATTTTCCCTTTGGAAATCTCAGTTTGTTTTCTTCATCCCGAAGTTGAGTTGCTCAAACTCTGGGGACCCATCACCTGACCTGGGACAGGCAGTGAGGATCCCTCAGCACACCCCAGCTTTTGCTCCAGACAACCATTGTTTATCAGCTTGGCTCAGCTCTTAATTATTGAAAATTAAAATGTCCCCTCTTGTGACAGTCCTGTCCCTCTGGTGTTACTGCCTTGGCTTTGTTTTACGAGTGGCTGATACATGAAAGCAGAGAAAAGGCTCCAACCCAAAACCTGAGCCGACCCTCTCAGATCTACACCCTGCCCATCAACGGCCACAAAGTGCTTAAGAGACTCGATGCAAAGCTGATAAAATGCCAAAAATTCCTGGTTCTCCCTCTTGGGGAGCAGGGAGGGTTGTCTGGAAAACGTCAACAATAAAAATTGCATTTAAGTGGTGTATAATGCAGCTGCTACTGTGGGCAGAGCGACGTGCAGGCAGATGAAGGGCTTTAAAGAGCACAAGCTCCATACACTGTCTCCCATCCCGGCTGGAGCTGCCACTGGGAGCTCTCCTTGGGGTGGGAGTCAGGTAGAAAGGGTTCCTGAACACAAAATTCTTCTGTTTCTTAGTAATTCTCATTCGAAATTGGCTAAATCCTCAATTAGTGTGAACTGACTCTGCTCTGTTGCATTGTGGACATCCACCCATCCATCCACCCATCCTTCCATCCATTCATCCATCTATCCATAGATCCATCCATCCACCCACCCATTTATTTACCACCAGGGGAAGACACCACCCGTCCCAATGTTCCCTCCTTGGCCCTTTTCCTGTGTCCCTGTAGGGGACAGACGTGTCCTTGCAGCTGCTTTGGGTGCCCCAGGGGTGACAGCCTGGCTGGAGACCCCCTCTCCTGCAGGACCAGCCGGGCTCAATTAGCCCATTTGGGACAGAAAAAAAGAGATGGAAAGGGATTACGCCAAGAAAGCCAGAAAGCAGTATTTCTTCTTTGCCCAGTAGAAGGAATAAAGGCTTTTCTTAAAACCATCCCACTTCTTAAAAGAAATTCCATTTCTCGAAGCCGTTTTCATCTGGCACATCCCTCCTTTGTGGGAGCTCAGTGCTGCAGGGCCAGGCTGGGATGGGCTGGGCAGCCCCTCTCAGCCCCATTAGCTCCATCTGAGGACCCTGTGCTGCCCTGAGCCATAAAAAAAATCCCCAGGCTGGGTCCTGCCTTTCCCTCACCAGGCCTCGAGAAGGGGCAGGAGCCGTGGGGTGGCTGCGAGGGGTGCCCAGACCCTGCCACCCACACGCGGCCACTCCACAAGCAGCAGGAAAAAACAAATCTGCCCCTTTTGTAGTTTTCTTTTACCAGCAGATAAAAAAAACCCCAAGGCTTTCTAGTTTTCTTTCCCCCTGTGGTTTCTGTGTTGTTGTTTTTTTTTCCCCCTGCTAAACTGTGTATTTTTCAGCTCAGTAAAGTATTTACTGGGGATCTTTACAGAGCAGTCTGCTGGTGAATTATATATTGTACAGCTTCAGTGTGAGCTGGGGGAAAAAAATGATGGCATTTTTTCCACCCAGACTGGCTATCCAATAGCAATAGGAAAATGAAAGTTTACCAGGAAAGCTTTAAGTTCAGTCCTGCTTGCCAGAGCAGCAGATACCTTTTCTGTCTTGGTTCATGTGCATTTATACAAAGAGATTTTTCCCTTCTAACTCGCAAGCAAAGCTAGAGCTGAGCCCTGGTGGGCTCTGGGTCCTGCTTGGAAAGTCTGGTGAACAGCTATGGCTTGTCTTTTTTATTTTTTTAAATGGATTTCTTACTTTGGCACCGATTGTTTTCCAGATCATCCTTAATTCAATGCATAAATACCAACCACGGCTGCACATCGTGAAGGCGGACGAGAACAATGCTTTTGGCTCCAAGAACACAGCCTTCTGCACCCACGTCTTCCCAGAGACATCCTTCATATCAGTCACCTCCTACCAGAATCACAAGGTAGTGTGATTTTTTTTTTTTTTTGGCCTTTTTTTTTTTGGCCTTTTTGGGCTAAAAGTGCTTCGTTTCTGGTCAGGGGCTTTGTAACTCACAGTGAGAGGATCTTCCCCACTGCAGCCACACAGTGCTGTGCTTTGGTGAGTGGGATCTGCCTGCTTGGAGGGAGGGGGAGAGCCTGTTATGCTGCTTTAAAAGACAATTTTCCTCCCTGGCACCAAGCACGAGAGATGAGCCAGAGGATGCAGCTCCAGAACATCCCTGGTAACAATATTTTGGCAGACCCTGCGTATCCAGACTCTGATGAATCGCTGTGCTCACAGTGCTGGGGTGTCATTCAAACAGCAAAGCACATCTCATAATGACCAGCAAAGCTTGCCCATAAATCTGCAGTGCAAAGTAATTTCGGTGTGTGTGTGTTTAGTGAGACATACGTGGAGTGTGACCATAAAAACACCGGCGCTGCAGTTTGCACGTGAAGGCAGGAGGGGTTGGGGGGGTTTGGGGTAGTTTTTGGGGGGATATAAAGTACAAAGGGCTCAGTTCTGTGCTGGGGGGGTGTGCTGGGGTCTGGTTTCTCTCCTGGTTTCAGGGTGTTGGCAGTGGGGGCCATGGGCAGCATCCTGAGGGTTTTCCCAGCCCAGGTTCCCAGCAGGACTGAGCAGTGGGACAGTAAATTGTCACCTCCCTGTGGCACTGTCACCAGGGCAGGGAGAGGGGACGATGACAGGCAGGGATGGCAAGGCTCTGGATTCTATCCTGCTACTGCTCTGCCTGCCTTTGCTCCCACTCCCAGGCAGTTTTCCTAATGGTAAAGCCCAACTGTGGGGTTGTTTGAGGATGAATTGGGATTTTTAAAGTGCATCAGGGTTCATAACTAAAGGCACAGAGTGAGGTGGCACTGCTGGAGCCCTCCTGTCACCCCCAAACCTGCCCTGGGTTACTGTGCCACCTCCTTCTCTACACATTCATAGGAAAATCCTACAGGAACAGGAACAAGTGTGAAATTCTTCCTCCCCAATAACCTGACCAGAGCTTTTCCTCTCAAGCAGGATGCCTGTGTGCCCTTTGATGCCTGAAGCACAGAGTCCTTGCAAAAATTCTGCAATTAGTGAGCTAATTAGGAGACTCAGAGCAGAAATATGGATGTGAGTGTTATGGTAAGGCAGGGGAGGAAAAAGTGCCCATTAGGACACTGAAGTGAATCCTGTTAGAAAAGTTGTAGCTGTTGGTGTAAAACGACCAGTTGCCCAAACATGGTTAACCAAAAAGAAGTTATATTTAATATGTACTTAAATTAAAATGTCTGGTGTCAATAGTGCCTTTCATCCCTAAGGTTCCCAAAGTGCTTCATAAACTTCTTACTCCCACTGTCACTGCTGTACAGCTGGTTCTGGGGGGGGGTGTAGGTGGGTGGCAGCACAGGGTGGACAATTCAAAACCTGGTCTGGGCATGTCTTTTAGAAGAAACAAATCACTGAACTGTTTTTAGCTCAGAAATACCCTCCTGGCAAGAAGTGTTGTTGCAAATAATTGTCTTCCTAAAGAAAAAAAAAAAGACAGTCTGGGTGACTGTGGGCTCCCAGAGGTGGGAAGCTGAGGACAGAGGCAGTGAGGAAGGTGTGAGTGTTCGCCCCAAATCCCCTCCTGGCTGGATGAGGCACAAGGAGGGACCGACGCCCTGATTCTGCTCGTGTCAGAGGAAAACTACGGTCACTAAATAACAAAATGAAGTCAGGATGCACAAACCTGCTGTCAGGCAGTGGGTTCAGAAGGATCCTACACTTGCTGTGGTTCATCAGCTGCTTGGGAGCTTCCCTGGAGCCTTTTAAATCAGACAAATATATTCTCTCTATCAAGAGCCCAGACTAAGAACACAAGGCCCAGAATAAGGTCTAGACTTATTCACAGGGTGTCACACAGGACGGGGCACCTCGACCACCACCTCAGCCCTGCTGCTCTTTTTTGGTGTGACCTGCTTTCAAACACTTCACCCTTGGTTTTGTTCTTTTAAAGATAACGCAGCTGAAAATCGAGAACAACCCCTTTGCCAAGGGATTCCGGGGCAGCGACGACAGCGACCTGCGCGTGGCTCGGCTGCAAAGGTACGGCCGGGCAGCACCAGGGGCCCTCCTTGGCCTGCTCCCCGTGGGCTGCACCTCTCTGGAGAAGCACTTAGGAGGTGCCTGTGCCATGGGGCACCACGTGCTTGAGGGCACCGGGGCTTTTGATGCCATTTATACCCCCAAAAATCTTTTCCTGTCAGTCGGTGACACACTCTGTGTGTTATTTGCCCACACCCAGAGGGGGGTGATGAGTTCATCGTGTTAGGCAAAGGGTGGTGAAGTCATTGGAGATTGCTCTAGGGAAGCCAAACTAATATTTCATCATTCTGTTGATGGCTGTACAACCAGTAATAATTTTTCTCACTTCTTTCAGCAAAGAATATCCAGTAATTTCCAAGAGCATTATGAGGCAGAGGTTGGTGTCCAGTCATGGCCAGCTTTCAACAAAGCCAGATGTGAACCCACTTCATGGCAATCACCAGACCCTTCAGCATTATCAGTATGAGAATGGTGCTCACATGCAATTTGCAGCTTCGGATACTCAAGACCTGCCACTCAACACCTTCACAGCACAGAGAGATTCAGGGCTCTTCTACCATTGCCTAAAGAGAAGAGGTAATTCGAGTTTACAGCTGGAAAAGTATTACAGCACTTAAACCTGAGAGTGTGAGCACTGAAAGCTTGTGGCTGACTCTGACTGGGTTTGGATGGGTCTCTTGGGCCTTGATCTTTAAGGATACCAGTGTGATCAAAGTGTTTTGGAGGATCAGGAACCAAGAGCTGGCATCTGGGGCAGTTATCAGTGGTTTTGTCCCATAGAAAGTAAATTCAGACTCTTGAGTCAGAGCTGAAAAAATTAATTAGAATGTGTAATTTAAATGGCATGAAGCTTTGCTGGAAAATTATCCACTGTTAGGATCAGCTGAATTAAAAATTGTCTGTAAGGGGCCATTGGCATTAACAAAGTTCTGCACGTTCAGCACTTTCCGAGACAAAGCCATCAGCAATTCTCTCAGTGTCTGCAGACTAGTGGGACTGTGGAAGCTGTTTATAAGCAGCCCTTTCCTCCTATCCACCAGTTCTCAAGTTTAAGTGAGCTGTGACTACATTCTCTTCCTTTCAATCCAGCATCAGATGAGATCACTGCATGTTTTAAGTTAAACAGAAAAGTTTTGCACAGGAAAAAAAAAAAAAACAACCTTCTATTTGCATGTCTCATTGCTTGCTAATTTATTTAAGCTGTGAGAACCCTCTGATCGTGGCCGAACGAAGAATCCAACAGCACCAGTAATGAGGGCTGCGAGGCAAACGCGGAGTTTTAGCAGATGTTTAATCTGCAGATGAATTCACTAATTCATCCAAAGAATATTCCTAATAACTAACAGGAAGCTGCTGGTAAACACGGCCATGGTCCCCACAAGCTGTAGGAGAGGGGCTACGGCTCTTCCCTCCCTGTAAAGCTGAGGAAGGGCTATTGACTGGGAAAGGGCTCCTTTTATCTGGAAATATTTCTGCAGCTTTTGACACGAATATCTGGGAAATGTAGAGTCGTTTTTGCAATGACAGGAAGGCAGGCTGCGATAAGACCCTCTAAGAGACTTCTTGAATTTGTCAGGAGGGACCCCGCAGGAGTGTCAGGGACCTCTGTTATCTGGATGAACGTGAAGTAATCCCTGATGTGAGAAGAGTAGCCCAAGTCCCTCACTTAACCTGACAAATGTCACCAGAACGCTTTGAGGCCAGGGGGGATTAGCCTGACATTTGCAGCACAATGTCTTTTTGATGCTGTACATTGTTTTCCCAAACTCAAAGGGTTTAACCGGATTAATCTGAGAAAAGAGCAGCAGTTCAGTGGAATAACCGCAGTTGCTTCCAAGGGGACTCCATAAACTCCACAAACCCAGCCCAGGCTCCCAGTAGGTCTCTGCTAAACCCATCGTTCCTGACTGTGCGTTTTTGTGCATTTAGCAGCAGGAGCTGCTCCTGACTGTGCATTTTTGTGCACTTTGCAGCAGGAGCTGCTCCTGACTGTGCATTTTTGTGTCCGCAGAAAGCGCCCGGCACCTGGACCTGCCCTGCAAACGCTCCTACCTGGAAGCCTCGTCCTCCGTGGGGGACGATCACTATTTCCGTTCCCCGCCGCCCTACGAGCAGCAGATGCTGAGCCCGTCCTACTGCAGCGAGGTGGCCCCGAGGGAGGCCTGCATGTACTCTGGGGCCGGGGCCGACATCGCCGGGGTCTCGGCGGTCGACGACCTGCCCCCCCCGCCCCCCCCGCTGGGCTGCAACATGTGGACTTCAGTCGCACCTTACACCAGCTACAGCGTTCAGACAATGGAAACTGTGCCCTACCAGCCCTTCCCTCCTCACTTCCCCGCCGCCCCCATGATGCCGCGGCTCCCGGCCATCGCGGGCCAGGGCTCGCAGCCGCCGGGGAACGGCCACTTCAGCGTCTACAACCAGCTGTCCCAGTCTCAGGTCCGGGAGCGCGTCCCCGCGCCGTCCTTCCCGAGGGAGCGGGTGCACCCGTCCGTGTGCGAGAGGAAACCCCCCTCTCCGCACCTCAACGCGGCCAACGAGTTCCTGTACTCACAGAGCTTCTCCCTGTCCAGGGAGTCGTCGCTGCAGTATCATTCAGGGATGGGGACTGTGGAGAACTGGACTGATGGGTGACTCCCGGGGCTGCAGCCAACGTTCCTGCTCCAGGACAGTGTTCAATCAGTGTTGATACCTGTGGGTAACTTGCACTTCGGGGAGACAAATGTGCATTTCCAGAGGGATTTGTGTGGGTGAAGAGCTTGTATCTTCAGGCACACAGAGAGTTACATCTCCTGTCTCAGTGGGCTGGATCCATCAGGCTCTTACTGACTCCCAAATAAATTAATTCTCGCGTCTTCATCCAGTAGAAACCACCTTCACGACTAACAAGAGACGCAGCCGGTCATTCCCTTTTGCTTGTGATCTCAAACATCACAAGCAAATTTTGGCTATTTGGGAAAAACATGAGCTTCGCTTTTACGGTTCATGAAGTCGAAACATCCCAAAACTCGAAGGAAAACAAGCCGCCCGTTTGGTTGTGCAGCTCCAGGACTGCCGTGGCAGCGCTTCTTTAGGCTCTTTTGATCCGTAGGAATCGCTCCTGCCTCTGGAAGTGCCGTGGGGGCGCGAGGGCCAGCGGGGGGGATCGCTGTGGGGTCAGGGAGCTGCGGTGCCAGCGGTGCCTCCCCGGCACAGCGCAGGGCTCGTGCCACGGCGAGGAGAGGAGAAGGCACCGATGCACAAATGTCTCTTCTTCCCCCCACACCACCATGGGTGGTGGCTGTGGGCAGTGAAGAAGTGAAGTGTTTCGCCCGAGGCCGAAGAGCAGATTAGTTGCAGCGTTAGGAACAGCCCCAGTGTCTTCAGGCTCCCATCCCTTGATTGAATCACACTTGCTTTATTGCAATATATTTATGAAGTTTAAGCTTAAGACTCGCTAATACTTTCCAGAAACGATTTCTGTATCTGCTGGTCCTTGATTTCTTCGCTATTCAGCTGAAATGTGCCTTTTGTGCTATGTTTTTTTTTTTTCTCTTTTAAACTCACTCAGAACATTTCCTTTATGGTGGGGTGGGGTGGGAAGAGCTCCCACCCCATGCCAGGCCTTCCAGTGTACAAATCTTTGTAGAACAGGTAAAAAGCTGTAACCAGTGTATCCATTGCTCCTGCTCTTTATGGAGCAAGTCTCTTGAACTGACTCCTCCAGCACTGGCTTTGCCCACTGGGGTGTCCCCGGGAGGGAACAGGTTGGTGAGGTGGGAATTGGTCACGGGTTGGACTCGATGATCGCAGAGGTCTTTTCCAACCTAAACAATTCTGTAAGGAGGGATCACTTGCCTGGCACTCATGTGGGGAAACAAGTGGAATCCTTTCTGGAACAAAACTCCCACTGCCTTCACCCCCAGAGCTCCTGGGCAGGGATGTGTCCGTGTCCATCCCGCCGAGCTCCACAGGATGGTGACGCTGAGGGGATCCAGGAGTTTGGTTCCACCAAAGAGCACAACATTCCAGCCTTAGTCATGCACAGTGGGTTTGGGTTTTTTCCCCCCACTGCTTCCCAAATGGGCAAAGGCAAAGAGCTGAAATCCAAGTTTGGAAGTCGGGAGGTACTTGTGTGTTTGGGTGAATCCATTCCAAGGAAGGGGCTGATGGATGAGGGCCCTGAGGCCACCACAGTGGGTCCCGTTTCCACCAGGACAGTCCCATACCCCCATTCAGCAGCTGATGTGTGTGACTGGTGTGGATTTTGTAACCAGGATTTGGAAATCACTACAATTTTTGCATGCTGAATAGCTATTTATATACATATATATTTTATATATATATATATATAAAGATATATATATATCACAAATGCAGGCCACATGTCCAATTCAGCTTTGCTTTTTACGAATGAAATACTTAATAAAAATGAATGTTGCAAGGTTTGTTTTTTTTTTTTTTTTTGAAAGACATCTATTTAAGATTTTTTTGTTTTTTGTTACACACCTCTGATGTAAAAACTAAGAACTGGTTAGACGAAAAAACATATATACTACAGATAAATCTTTATTAGAAACCACATTAGATACAGGTGGTAAGGAATTTTTAAATGTTTGTTACATAGCATGGACATTTTATTTTACATATCAGAACATAAAGTCATTTTACTACTATAAGCTGTCTCTGGGTGCATTTCAATAATTAGTATAAAAATGTTCCGTGGTTAATTAAGATGCCTCGTCTCTCTTCTGTCTCCTGCTGTCTGAGTACACCAACCTCACACTCCCCCCTTTTTTTACCACCTCAAAGCTCCACCATCACACTTCACAGGGGTTCGGTTTCTTTGGGAAAGGACTCAGGAATTGATCTGAGCACACAGAGTTAAAAGCAGACACTGCCCTGACCACGAGAGCACCAAATGTTCCCGTGCTCACGTGCAGCTCAGTTACAGTGACAACGGTGAAGAATTCAGAGTTGGAGGGAGGGGGGAGAGGTCTGAGGGCGTCACTGCCCGTGGTTTGAAATGCTCAGTTCATTTTTTAAGCTGACGCTGGATCAACACTGAACCAGACAAATGCTGCCACCACAACTTACAAATTAATGGGGTCAGCAGCCCGGGGTGCAGATGACAGGCTGCCTGGATCTTTAGCCTGTTTTACAAATATGACTAAAAGAATAACAGTGTCATTTTTAATGAATAATCACTGCCTTTATTTTTAATCATTTTTCACACACCTCCTGCTCACAGCTGCAATATTTATTGATTTAAGGCAGTTTAAAAAGCAACTCCTTTAAGAGTTGCTCCAGCAGCTTTCAATCAATGCAGGGGATGTAGAGAAGACTTGCCCATGGAATTAATCTGGGTTTTACCTGGTGAGCACAGAGCAGGCACTGCTGGCAGCCTTTGCAAAGGGTCTCAAATCAGTCACAAGTACCCTGGGAAACTCTGTGCCAAATAACAAGCTTTTCCTTATAAAAATAGCACATGATGTTTGTGAGCACAGGGGCTGACTGGGAAAGGCTGAGTTAGCATAAAAACGTGTAAAATTTGGATAAATGCTAATCTGGTCATCTGGGCTCCTTTTATGGTCACTGGAGGGAGATCAGACATTTAGATTAAAGGATGAATCATTCCCTGGTGATGATCTTTTTCCACTCAGAGAAGTTCAGCCACTTAGAGCAGATTTCCCATTTCTAAATGGCCAAAAACCAAGTCAGTGGGATCCCCCTTCTCTGTGACTTTGACCAAGGCATTCGGACAACACCGAAGAGTGGTGAGCTTCCAAATCCCAACCTGAGCACAGATCCAGAGCCAGCACACCCCCAAAGCACCTCCTGCTTGGGTTAATCCATGGAATGGAAACAGGTGGCTGTTTTTTTAGTCTGGTTTATTTTTTCATCGCGAGATTCCCGCCCTGGGTTTGTATCCAATCCCAAGCTCAAGGGCAAGGAGGGCGGCTCTGGTGTGGCCAGAGGAGGCACTTGGGATCCACTTCCTTTATCCCATGTCTCCCACCTGGGTGCTGAGCCTGCAAAGCCCTGGCAGGGCAGGATCCACCCTGCAGTGCCTGTTGTGGGCAGCCCAGCTCAGAACCAGAGCACGGAAATGCTGAGAGTCCTCGAGGGTTCGGTCTCTTTGTTTTTCCAATCAGAAACACTAAACTGTGGACATCACTAAAAAAAACCCCCAAAAATCCCAAAACCCCAACAACCTGCACAGCTTTAAAAGAGATCAAGCGTGCTTACTGTGTCCCAGTTTGATTTACTGCACTTTAAACAGCTTTTAATTCTCAAGAATGTGGAGTTTCACGTGTGGGGAGGCTTTTCCAGCCCCGGCCCTTGATGGTTTGCTGGGAATGGCAATCCAAGCACGGCCATTTCAAATCAGATTAAAGCAAAAATTAGCAAGTGAGAAAAACTTGGATACACACGAGGCCTGTTTTCCCTTGATGTGCTCTAATCTGTGCTAGAAGGCACGGGGAATTTTTTAATTCTGTTTTTCTTTAAGGTAGATGTCCAAATTTAATATTGGCTCAAGCAAGCTCAGTTCCACCAAGCCCAGGAGCACTTATGCCAAGCTTGGACTTCACTCTAAATAGAACAAATATTTGTATCAGCTTGCTGAGAATGTGAGTAACAGGAATATTTGCCAAAATTTAAACAAGCTAAACTCGAGTCCTGCCAAAAGCCCCACCATTCAATTTGGCATCATTGGCAGCTCACAGGCTCAAGAGGGGCCTAAGTCTGGCAGAGCTGGGGTGTTTTTGGCAAACATCAATTTATTTTTTTTTCTCTTTCTCTCTCTCTGCATTTTGGAAAATTTGTGCCTCTCTGTATTAATTTATGATGTCATTAAATAATTCTTTTTGCAGCTTGTATAGAAAGAATGTTTCTTTTGAAGATGAGAACTCCCCTGAGGATGGTTATAGTGCAAAAATTCCAGCCAGAGGGGAAAAAAAACTCCTCTCTCCTTGGCCACTCATGTTTCTGCAGTAGTGCTTCAACAGCGAAAAAATTTACAATATTTTAATTTAAGGACCTGCCCCAAGGAGGTGCCATGCACTTGACTGTGACAAGAGGTAGCCTAAATTCAATGTGATTAGAGGGGTTTTATTGCTGTGATAATAGGCTGGAAGAGAAATCATGAGCAGGTGGAAAACACCAGGTTTTGAAATGATTTGCTCTCCACAAAGCACAGGATCAATATTAAAAATGAAAGAGAGGAAAATGTTGGGAATGGTACAACCGAAGCAAAAAGCCTTGTCCAACATGAACCTTATTTAACTGTTCAAATGTCACCCTGGAGTTACACAGGGTGTGAAAATTGCACTCCTAAGCCTGGGCCCACCTTTGAACCAGGTCCTGAGAGAAGGAAATAAAACAGTGAAATAATCAATTAAAATCAGGATAATTGTGATTTTTGTTAATTAGAAACTTGTTTAACAAAAGAAAAGCAAAACCCACTGGAATGAAAACAGGAGGAATGGCTACAACAGGTCAAAAGGCTCTTGTTCCACAGAAAAATACTGGTGGGGAAGAGGTTTGAAGGAGTATTTGGCAAATGCCAACATTTTTCATCTGGTTTTTGTTGTTGTTGTTGCTGTCATTTTCCCTGGTTTTCAGCAAACACTAATTTCTGGCTTTTCACCATACATTTTGAGGAATATTTTCAGTGGGGTTGTATTGACAAACTGCTCAGAAAAGAAAAATGATGTGGGGTGTCAGCACCGTCTCCATCCTGAAGGACAAAACTTGACAAATGCAGCTTCTAGTTGGGAGGTTCACACTGATAGGAGGAAGCTGGGCCAAATTTGTGTACTCAGCCCCTGCCAGCAGGAATGGACACATCCTTGAACAAGTATTTACTAGAGAACAACATGTCCAAGGAACAATATGTACAACTATTCCCCCTCAACAGCCTCGGCCTTACGTCAGGCAGACAACAACGTGGGATGCACTTCAGAGTATTTTTTGTGGTTCTCATGCCAAAAACCAAAAGGCTCAGTCCTGTTGCTGTTGAAGTCAATAGGGAAACTTTTATAGACTTCAGTATAGCAGGACCAGCCCTCTAATCTGCCTTTCACCAAGCCCAGCCTGCAGCCCTGGCTGTGCAGTTTAGGAATGAGCCACAGAGTATTTGAGTTTGATGGATGACACAGGGACACTGTGAAAATTACACTTTGCTCATGCCCAGTGCATCTGAGCAGCTACTGAGAGAACGGATCTAATATTGTATTGTATTTAATAGCAGTCGTGAATATAATACACAAATGGGCACCTCAAAATGTAAGAGAATAAGACTCGAACCACTGATTATCCCCTCGAAATCCAAGGACTCATTTTAGCCTGAAACTTTAGAGCAGATTGCCCTGGACATGAGGAATCAATCATGAGACATCCTGGAAAGGTGATGAACTCCCTTGGTACATCAGAGTAATATGAAACAGTCAGTGCAGGGGATCCCCAGGCAAAGGGGACGGCTCCTGAGCAGGACACAAATGGAAGTGGGGAGAGGGATCAGTTCCATTCACAGGAAAAAATTAAAGTAGCCACAGTGTCTCACCTGATCAGACATCTTTGTGTAAGGATTCGGTCTAAGCCTTACTCATGAGAACACCAAAGGTAAGGAAGAGTGAAAGGATTTTAGCCAAATAAAAATTCTGCTTTAAATGAATCTGTTCTTCCTGCTCATCCTTTTTAAGACACAGCAAGTTCAAAGCTTAGGTAGTTTCCCCCCCTCGTTCCCCCTTTCCTTCCCACCATTTATCATTATGAAGGCAAGCAGACAGGTTAGAGGCAGGAAAACCTTCCACTGGGATTTCTGTCCAGTGTCACAGCCCAGGACTAGATTTACACCCAGCTTTAGAACCCAGCACATGCCTGTAGTTTCTCTCCATTTCCTCAGCAGTAACATGTGAGGGGAAAGGGGTTTTAGCTTTGGTTAAACGTTGCCCAAGCACTCCAAGCCTGGGAGGTGTCAGTGCAGTGGGATGGAGGGGTTTGCTTGAAAAACCAAGAGGGCAAATATTGTCCTTCAACTCATACAGGACATTTAGTGATGGTTGGAACACTGATGGCCCTGTGGATCCCCTGACCATCCTCCCCAGAGTGATACAGAAATATGGGAGCAACAGAGACATGAAATCAAGAACCTGGAGACTGAAATCCCCCCAAGCTCTGAGAACCCCAGGGAAGTAAGAGCTGAGGCAGCACATCCCCCGTGAGGGCTCTGCTGTGAGCTCACTGCTGCAGACACAGCCCCTCTCCTCCCAAATACTGAGTTAAAGGTGCAAAGAAGCCACTACTAAGTCTTCATTTGGACCAGTTATTACAGAAAACCAGCACATGTGAAGCTAAACCCCCCATACTTACCTGTATTCCTCTGAGCTGTGAGAAAACAGCTCCAACTGCAGGCCAAGGACGTCATGAAATTCAGGATTTACAGATGCTCATTCCCTCAGCAGCGATGCAGCCCTCAGGGAATGACTCCTGCACAACATGGAAATAACATTCACTCACCTCTGGGAAGTAGTTAATTAGATTGCTGGAAAATCGGTTTTCATCCTATTAACTGCAAAAGAAGGGGAAGCAGGAGGTCAGTAACCAGGAACTCGAGATGAGGAAAAGGTGAACTGGAAAACTAAAAAGGGTGAGAAAGGGAGAAAAAATGAAAATTAAAAAAAAAATTAAATATAAATGCCCTCTTCTTGCCACGGAGGAAAAGCAACTGGTAAGAGGCAAACAAGTTGAAAGGTTTGGGTTGTCCACTTGTTTTAGCCACTTCTCTTATTTCATAAAGAACTATGGGTAACACAGGCAGGCTTCTCACAGCCTGAAAATGTGCAAAAGAGGAGAAAAGTAACTTTTGTCCTATTTAAGACAGACTAAACATCCCCTTCCTCCTGGATCTCTTATTAGTTCTTCAGTTAAGTTCAGTTTTGCAGGTATATGGGCCAGTCTTGATAATAAAATAATCCTAGTAATTTCCAAATGACAGGGTATTCTCCTACCACATATTCTGTATGACCCTTTCCTGACAGGCTAATACAGTAATAATTCCTCACTTGGCTCCAGCACCGTGCTCAGATGTTTCCTTGGAAATACTTTGTTCCTTTTCTGTTGTTTCTCGCTGGGGATGGAGATCCTTTGTGTGGCAATGGTTCCTTGAATTGGTTTTCCACAGCATTGCCTCTTTTGTGTCCTTCCCAGCTTTCCTCTCCATAGATACTGAAGTGCACCATTTCAATGAATCATGCTTTCTCCTAATAAAATATTATTTGAGTCCAATGCCAAAGGCCAGATTTCTATAAAAGATTCAGAATGAGCAATAAGTACAGCAAAAATGATTTTTGTTCTTCTGTCTTTCCCTCCCCACCATCCTTTTTGGGGGTCAGAGACTCCTTAGAAGACCAGTAGCATTAGAAGAACTGATATTTTATATCTTTAATCTTGTTTAAGAGACACCTTTTGTGTTGGAAGCTGAGTAGGGAGGTGTTTTTGTCTTCCTGGGAAGGACCATCAAGAGCCAGTTCTTGGGTCAACAAAATATGTGTTTTCTAATTCCTCTGGGGTCAAAGACTTTTCCTGAGCTCTCAAAGCCCAAGGGGAATCTCCCTGGTTGTTCCTCTCCCCTTCCCACCTCCCCTCCTGGCACAAAGGTGACCCAGAGCCCAGTAAAGTGTTCAACCAAATATTTGGGAGGGTTCCGACGCAGAGCAAAGCTGAGCCAGGGCTTCCTGGCAGCATGGAGAGCTTGGAATGAGGGATATGGTTACTGGCTATGAACAGCCATTACCCAGAAATTCAGGAGGAGGATAAAAGGCAGCAGACAGCCCAGTAAAAGTCACTGTAACTCAACCACAGGGGTACAAGGAGGAGTTGCTGTGCATGGCCCACCTCACCAGTGAGTGACCACAACCCCTCTGTCCTGGTGGACACGGTGGCTCGCCGTGTTCTGGGTGTTTTGTTGCCTAAACTGGCAAAATCTTCAGCTTTTCAAGGTATCAACAATGTCTTTCAGGTGTTGGTACAATGTCCTGAGCAGGGGAACAACTGGGAATTGCCAATATAAAGTGATAGGAAAGGCTGTCCTCACATTTCATTTAATAGGGTACATTCCTTTTTGTAATATTGCTGAAAGTCTCTCAAATATAAATGAAACCAAAACTGTTCTTTTACTTACTGCTAATAACAGCCAGTTGTACTGTCCTTGACAGCCACATATAAAAACATTCAAGAAATATTTTTAAATGTCTTGCTCTGTGGTAAAATACTGCACTATAAAGGAGACTTCTGGAGATGTTACCTAAATTAGCCTTGTTCAAATGCCTCTGTGATATTTAATCATAATAATAAAAGCCAGAGTGCTTTTGCCTTTCCATCAGAAACTAGTTTTGCTGGTCCCAGCTCCATCCTGCCAACGTGGTGTCGTGGTGTATAATTTCATAGACACAAAGACACTCCACTACCATAGCTCTCATTATTAAACAATATATTTTAATTGTCACCACCTTTCTCATATAGACATGGGCCAAATCTACCCCTTATTGGCTTCAACCGAGCTCCACAAGGGATGGATTTGGCTCAATATATATAAAACATACAGCAAGTCAAGCAATAAAAAGCAATGTTTGGGTTTCTTTTTTTATGGCACTCGGTGCTTTTTTGCCATAGGAACACACATGCCTGGCCAGTAAAATCCCATGATAAAGGACTGAAGTGTTTAAGACTTCATATGCAGAATAGCCCTCGGTGTTTAATTACAATAGCAAAGATGCCATGTTATAAAAGCATTTCTTACCTGGAGAAGGGATCCATGCTCTCCAGTGAAGCTTAATTACCCAGGACACGCTGGGGTTTCCCCTCTGGCAATAACCTCTCACACCAATAACTCCTCTATTCCTTTTGACATCGGAATAGCTGAATATCGTTAATTTTTGGTCTAATTTCCTTATTTGCATTGCAGCTTTCCAGTGGTGAAAGCACTGAACATTAGAAGAGCTTCATTCCTGGGACATTCCTCTTCCCTTCTTGCCGTTTTCCCTGGGAATTCCGCGCTCCCTCAGCCCGCTCTGGCACTGCTGCTGCTCCCCCATCTCCCCTTCCCAGCACACTCAGCTCCAGATGGAGATTTATGCATTTCCCCCTCCCGTGATCCTTTCCTGCTCCACCAGCAGCTCCATCCCAGGCCCAGAAGATGCAAATTTCTGCAGAAATAATTTACTTAAGAGGTTAAAGAACAAGCTGGGAGTGCCAAGCCCTGCCGAGGCCGTGGTTTTACAGCCCTCACCCACAAACACACAAATCCACAGGCAGGGCACAGAGCAGCACCTCTGGAGCCCCCAAATTCCCCATTATTGTGGGGAAACCGAGTCTTCAGCATTTATTAAGTTGTATTAGATTTACAGTTCAGGCTTCTGCTGAGGTTCATAAGGAGAAGATTCGAGTTTTACGCAGAAAACGCCGCTTTTTTTTTCGAGGCGGGGAGGAAACGTCTCCCTTGGCAAAGGCTGGGATCTCCAGCCATGATTTAGAATCATCACCTGCCTGATCCTCCTCATCCTCACGCCTGGATCCTCGGCTTTTGATGAAGGCAATTTCCTGAGTGCATGTGAGAGCCTGTGGCTGCAGCCTGGAACAATCCTGCCTCAGTGCTTCCCTTGTGTTGTTGATCCTTTAATTTCCTCCAGCCCCAGCTCCTGCAGGGGACTAACTCGAAGTTTTATGCTACTCTTTTGGACTAATCATTTACGACTGACTTAAAAAAAAAATAAAAAAAAAAAAAATAAAAATCCCTTCTCTGCTGCTACTGCTCCATGGAAGGGTCACTAATTGGGATGTACTTGTGGCCAAACAGCAACACAGGCTTAACAGCAACCTAAAAATCCTGCCCAAAGCTTTCTAACCAGAGCAGTTCTTTAGAATCTTATTCCAAAATTCCAAAATCACCTCTGCAGTGCAAATTCTCACACCTTGAAAAGCCAGGCCAGCAGAACGTCGTATAAAACTGATTAATGGGTGAAATCACAGCGTCGAGAGAAAGATCTCCTGTTCTGATGGCTCTGAGGGTTACACACAGGGCTCTTACCGCTTTATATATTAAAAACACAAAGTGGAAGAGTATCTGCAATTACTGAGAGAAAGGCACATGCTGGATTAACATGTGCCTTAGGGCTAACTGCTGACTAAGGACAAAACAGGAAACCAGATGGAATACAGAAGGGACATACATTAATTTCTCCAAATTGTTGATGTTAGTGCTCAGTAAAATGGAGATCAAACCAGGGGTTTTATTATATAAGAAAGCCAATATTCATTTAAGGCTATTTTTGTAAAAAAAGACCTATTAAATTCCAACTTAAAGCTGAGAATCTGATGCTCAACCCTTAGGCAACGGCCTTATATTTTATTTTATCATGTTAATTATGTAATCTCAGATGCACATCTTTCCAAATGCATCGTTTGAATAGTGCAGCTTTTTTAGGCTGTTCTATTTGGGAATATCACAACAGTTGTGACCCAAGCTTGAACACACAGACATGAACGATCAATTATTATAGTTATTTCTGTATTTTCATCCATTTCAGGTGATCAGATTGTCCTCGAAGAATTTTTTTTTTATCAAAGGGTAAATTTGTACAACGTTTGATGCATTTTACACACAACTACCACCATAAACTATTGTTAAATCTTTAAATTAATACATTAAATTTAAATTAAATTTAAATTAAATTTAAATTAAGTACATTACTTAAAGTAATTTAAGTACATTGTGAAGACCAGAATTGGGGTTTGCAGCTATTTTTGGCCCCATCTCAGCTCAGACTCACTCCCCCAGTGTGGCTGAAAACGAGGAATTCAACCATTTCCCACGCTCGTGATAACACTTAAAAAAATTAACAATTAAATAATTAAATAACAATTACAAAAATCCTCTGGCAGCCTAAATCAAGTGTATTCCAGGATACTTTAGGGACCAGAAAGGAGGAGATGGGAAGGCTGGAGGGGTGGTTTATGGGGATGGTTCCACAGGGCAGGACCAGCCGATTTATTCGCTGCTAATTCCGTCCTTAGACGATCAGACTTAGGCTGGGCTGATTTCAGCAGGAAAATCTCTGCCTGGAGATCAGCACTGGGCTCAGGCATAAGATCCTAATTATTTGAAAGGCATTTGTTTTCATAGCTCCTTTTTTTTTTTTTTTTTATGTGTCCAGGTCGATGGCATTTTAATGCCTTATTAAAAGGTTGTTTTACAGCAGCCCGTCTGTTCCCTCTCTGTGCCCGTGTCTGCGCTCTGGGCTGCAGGATTTTGCCTTTCATGCTGCAGGATTTTGCCTTTCCTGCTGCCCAAAGAAATATTTTCCAAATTCCCTGTAAAAGTTGTCGATATTTCCCCAGACAAACAGTGTGAGGGTTTTTAACCTGCTCTGAATTGACACTGAGACGGGAGATGTGACATCCCTGTCTCTCCATTTATGACCTGCTTCCAAAAAAGGTTCATTAAAGGATATGCTTGGTAGCTTGGGCCCAATTTTATATGACTTTTTAATTACATAAACAACTGCAAATGTTTTAATTTCTGGTTTCCTTTAATTCAATTTAAATCACAGCAATACAAAATATGCCAACACTCCCCTACCATGTTTCCAGCCCAGGCCTCTAAATGCACAAAACATAAAAAAAAAATAAAGCAACTCAAACTTGGAATAAAATGGAATTGATGCAAAGTTTTTATATCAGATCACTTTGAAGTGCCTGAAAGGTAAACAAACATTCAAATGTCAAAAGGTAGATTTAAATACGACACATTTACCAGCATTCAGACAGTAATCCCAGTGAAATATTTCTTTTAAACATGTGGTGAAGCCTTTGCTTTGTTGAAGTCAAATGGCAGAACCCCCACTGAGTTCAATGGGGCCAGAATTTGTACCCAGGTAACTCCTTCCCATCATTCACACCCAGATATTGTGCTGCCTCTCCACTTGTGCTGAACAACAGCTTTGTGGGAGTTGGCATTCAATAACAAAATACTTATCTGTCTTATTAGTCCTGATGAATACGTGGCCTTTTAAGATAAAGTATAATCTGAATTGCCTGTTTTCAGTCCTTGAGGGTTCTGCAGCAGCCAGCAGAAATGAACAGCTGATGGGAGCAGCCAGACCTACAAAAGAAATAGTATTTTAAAAGTACTGTACTTATGGGGGGGAAAAAAAAAGTTTTGCCTTTGTACATAAAGAGGTCTATTCATTAAAAGAAGTTTTTACAAATGTGGTTATTTCAAATAGTTAAAAAGTGTGAAATACACTTTAAATGAGTGAAATTCGTGGGTTTTCCTCTGGGTTAAATATGTGCCATACTAATAAAGCTCTCCTCACACCTCCTCCTAACTCAGAGGCAAATGTTCTGAATTGAGGGAGCTCAGCACTTTGCTGGAATGGACCATGAGTTCTCCAGGTCCCAGCTTTGTAAAGATTCCTGGGCTTTAAAGGGATCCAGAGGATCCACAGGATGTTCCCTGTGATGCAGGTCAGCATTCCTGGGTAACCTGTAGGAACCCAGCAGTACCACAGATTTACAACAGAGCTTTTACAAACCTTCCAGAACTGATTTCCCAGTGTTTGACCCTTCCTACTGCTTGAAAAAAACTTCAGACAGCTTTAAAATGAAACAAATGTGTCAAAATCTGATTATTTATAAGCACCCACTTTCCTTGCTTTTGTCCTTTCAGTTTTCAGTGCCCAGCTGAGGTATCATTGTTTAACATAAATGTGTTCAAACCCACTTCCCTTTGACTCAGTAACTCTGCAATCACAGTCTGTGACATCACATGTCAGTGAGACACTCAGAATGTAACATGACATCTCCATGATGGTTTAGGTACACAAAACCAAGACATTTTGGAAAGCATGACTTAGATACAAAAAAATTTAAAGCTGAAACTCTGTTTGCTGTCGCAAAATCCCCTCGAATTTTCATAAAACTTGGTTTAACGTAGCAAGGAAATGATCAGTCTGTTACTTAGTTCACATGCACTGACCTCAGAAATCATAATGATATTTTATACATGAATAAGGATAAAAACACATATGTCTCAGCCACGTGGTGTTCCACCAGCCCTTCACTGAGGTACAGATTTTCTTTGCTTCATCTGCTGGTAACGAGGGAGAATTGAACAGCAGCAGATCTTCCTGAACACCAGCAAATTAATAAATTTCAATTTATTGCCACATACTTATGTCAGGAGAGAATAATGGAGGACAGAGCCATGTGTTTCCTCAATACAACTGTGGATTTTAACAACACAAAGTCCATAACTCTGTGCACAGCAGGAATCCTGCAAAAGGATGTCTTTGCCCACCGCTCCAACTCCCCATCCCGAGGGAACACAGACTTCCAGGAGAGCCACTTGGACAACTGGGGATCAAACTCCTACTTCCCTGGTCCTCATGTTCTGGGATAGGGAAGCATTAGGGATGAACCTCCAAGGCTGCTCTGCAGATAAAGCTGTGCTGGAGCCTGTCCCACCCCATGGGAGCCCAACATTCCCCCCTTCCACGCTCCGGAGTGCCGAGGATTTGTCCAACCCATATATCCTTCTCCAAGAAAACGACAGCGAAAGCGCTCTCCAGATTTAACCACTGTCAGATGTTCTTTGAGCAGAATATTAATTTCTCTCCTGAGAACACAAATGTTTGGTTGTAACAAGCCATCAGCCCCTCAATCCTTTGATTTCCTCTGTCAGTGCTGCCCCCAGACCACGAGCACGAGCATCTGTGTCCAGCCTGGGAGGTGTTTGAAACGTGGGGAGGCGAAAATGGGAGCAGTTACAAGAGGTTTTTTTTTTTAAAAACAACAGTTTTGAAAACATTAAATCACACCGTGCCAGCCACTGAAATGGTTTCCTTCTCACCAAACTCCTGCAGCAGTTTTACAATATTATCAAAGCCACAAGAAAATCTGCCTGAAATAGTAGGAGGAATCCTTAAAAAAAATGCTTAAAAACCCCCAGAAACCTTTACCTGAGTGTCACTGCCTGGAGAGCTGGACAAGACTGCCCTGCCTCCATCTTCCTTTTGTCTGTGAAACCATTCCCTGGCTGGCTGTGTACTCACAATTAATCACTTCTGCTTCCAATGATCCACTTGTCTTTGGAATTCATGTCAGGTTGATCACAGACCATTTGTAAATACATCAGTTCACATTTCAATGTTTTACTTTGTACCAAGATACCATCTAGAGAGAGTTAATCTGATCCAGACATGCTGGACCACAGCTCCTTCCCATCCTCGAAGTGTTGCAGGTGCCAGGCTCTCCATTAAAATTAATTTAGAATTTAGATTTCTTAGTGCAAGAGAAAATCATCCTTCCCTTCAGAACCAGCAGCCAAACTTTCTGTAAATGCTTGGCTCTTAAAATACAATTCCCACCACACCAACCTTTATTTTGGTAAAAAGATACTCAAGCAGTAGCTGCTGGAGTAGTTGAGTGCTGGAGCAGGAAAATCTCCTTACTCCAAATCAGTTATCTTCAGACTCTCTCCTTCACCTGGGCCACTTAATTAAAGAACATTTCCAGGGATTTAATTTGTAAGACAACACTTCCAGCACGTATTACTCTATTACCAGTCATAATGAACTCCAAATCCTCCCATAGTTTATCCATCATTTTAGCTACATTTCTTGCTCAGAGGAGGATGAATTCTCTAAAGCAGTTTCCCACCTTTGGAAAGCTCCATGTCTGCCAGCAGTCACTCTCCCTGCTTGAGCCCAATTTATTCTTTTCCAGTCCCACCTTGTCCAATAACTCCAGTTGGAGAAAGGGGACTTTATTCCATTCATTTCACAGATCCTAATATACATTCAAAAAGTAAACTGCTCAAATCTAGAGAAAAGCTTTGAGCTTTATCCTCATTCCTTGGAGCTCAGCACTTTCAGCTTCATGTCCTCACATTCCCTGAACTGATTGAAGAACATTCCCTAGACATTTCTGAGGCTCTGTCCTGGCCAGCCTCAGAACAGCTTTTATGGCCAATTTTTTCATAAGTCTAATATTAAACTGAACTACTTCCTTTATTTTTTTTCCCAGCTGCCAATTTTCCTTGTCTTACAAACGAAGATTATCACTTTTCCTAATTGTCGAGCGAGGGCAGGGATCAGATTAGGACTGTCCCTTTCCATCACTCCTTTTACAAACCTTGACTTACAGGATTTGGCTGCCAGGAGCTCCACTTTCTGCCCACCTTTCCAGCCCTTCCTCAGGGCTGGGATTTGAAAGGACCAGATGTGCTCCTCCCAAAGCCCCCAGCTCAGAAGTAGAAGTTTTGTTAGTTTTGAAGTTGATCTAAAATATCCCACCAGACTATTTTTAAATTTCAAATTACAAGTATTTTTTTTCCTCCTCATTTCTTATCTCACTGACTGGCAGTGATTTTGTTATACTTCAAATGTGACCTAAGAGTCTTTAATTTCGCTCCAAAATTAATATTTTAGCTTCTATCTTCATCTGAGCCAAACTTTCCTCCTTTCTGCTGTTTTGTGGTAATTCCTGGGTGATGGCAGTCAGATTGCTGGACCAGACAGTGACCTTGCCATTCAGCCTTGGAGGTCTGATTCCACCCTTCCCATCCGGCCTGAGAATTCCATAGATGTCCCCAGACCTTCTTTCTTATCACAGGTCTCAGTCCTTCCAGAAAGGGCTTCCAGATGTTGCAGATTCTTGTTGCAATTCCATCTGGCCCCCTTTGATTCCTGTGAGTCCTGCAGAAAAACAAGGCACTTGTGAAAAAAAAAGAGAAATAAAAAAAAAAAAGAAGCAACAACTTTTCAGATACTGGTGTTTAAAAACACTGTCTGGATGTTCTGAATTAATATTGTGCTGGAAGAAGCCAAATGGCTGCATGCCAAGGCTCAAGCCAAGGTGTATTTTTATGGCAAAGCTATAAACCCACAAAATAAGTGGTTTATAATGGAAATTCTGACACACTTTTTAATATTAAGAGCAGAAATACGCCGGTTGTGGCAAGGAATTGTTTGCCAGCTGTGGCACTCACCTGTCAGCTGCGCTGCCTGAGGGATCCTCCTGCAGCTCATCCTCCTTCAGCCACGTGCTTTGGGGGCAGATGGGGCCAGTCACACTCAGCAATTCCTTCTGGAGCCCTTCAAAGCCCTTCTTCTGGCTGATTACAGGGAAGAGCACAACTGGGAGTCCCAGAACCCTGCAGTGGCTGAAGCTCAGGCAGAGCTTTCAGCAGCTGAAAGAGGTGGGGAGGTTTCCTTGACACTGCTCCTTTTGAGTGGCACTTCCACAGGGAAAGGTTGGGAAGAACTGTGGGACTGAGCAGAGGAAGGACTGTGGGACTGAGCAGAGGAAGGACTGTGGGACTGAGCAGAGGAAGAACTGTGGGATGGAGCAGAGGAAGAACTGTGGGATGGAGCAGAGGAAGAACTGTGGGATGGAGCAGATGAAGAACTGTGGGATGGAGCAGATGAAGGGCTGTGGGATGGAGCAGAGGAAGAACTGTGGGACTGAGCAGATGAAGAACTGTGGGACGGAGCAGGTGGCCTTGCTGTCAATCTGAAACTCAGGCAAAAACCATCCCTGGACACTTGTGGATTCCCAGAGCTGTGGATCAGCCCATGCACAACTGGAGAAAGGAGAAACCTTGAGCAATATTTAGGATATTCTATCAGTGTACACAGGCTATTGATAAGCTGTGAGTGTGAGAATAATAGAAAATATTGGCAACAATGATAAAGGACTAAAAAGAATTCCATAAGGCTGAAATATCGCAGAAATAAATACAATATCAAGCACAGTACAACTAACACAGTATAACTCTAATTTGAGTTACAGGGGCAGTTTGGTTTGCACATGAATGCTCTAACTACATTAGTAGTCTCTCACCAACATACCATTTACAAAATACATATATCTATATATCTATATATATCTCAAGGGAAAACAGGAAGAAGTGTGAAAAGGCAGAGCCATTTTTCACTTCTGTGTTCAAGATGACAATATTCAATACAATGATGACAATATTCAATACAATGGTATGTGCTGGCTCTAGATCTGATCTGTCTGCATGGCAAGTATTAAAGCTGAGATTTCCAAATACAGCTAGAGGGGTTATGGATGCTTTTCCCATCCCAAGCATCTTGATTTGCAGTCAACATTCTTCAGGAAAACCAAGGAAGAAAGGAGTCAATATTTGGTTGCCAGAACAGAAGTGGAGACCTGTGTACACACACTTACATTTATATACACAGCTTGAACTTATTTCATACTTGAGAAAAGATTGGGAGGCAAAGGGAAGGAAATCTAAACACTGGCAAATAAACACAGGATGATGGATGGAATCCCCAAAGCAGCATCCACGCCTTCTATGGTGTAAGATCAACTTTGAATGCACAGATTAACCACAACAGGAAACAACAATGCAGAAAGCTCTTTCTTTTAAATAAAATGGAGGGAAAATGGAAAATCACACATTACTTTGAATTAATCTGCACAGAAATGAACTAAAACTTTTGTGAGTATGAACCAGAACTCCTACCTTTGCTTTCAAGGTCTTCAATTAACACCCCTGGGAAATTTAAGACAATTAAATTAATCTTCTGGAGGGTGTGCTGGGTGAAGGGAAGCAGAGCTTGGGGCACATTAACTGGCTGCAGTCTTTAAGAGAGTCTAAGAGCTTAAAGACACAACCAAATTTTACTTGCAACTTGAGGATATCATTCATAAATGTGCATTAGCTTAGACAGGTAGATTCTAAGGGCAATTATAGCCTAGAAATTAAATCAAAGCTAAAACAAAAGCCATCATTTCGTTTCAAATCACAAGCAGGGCTTGGATTGGGAATGTTCTGTGGTTCTCCACAGAGCTTCCTGGAAAAACAAAATGCTGCCCTAACAATCTAAGGCAGGACTGAAACATCACTGGCCACGAGGAAATGTTGGATACAAGGCAAGGATGAGATGGAGGCTGATGGAAAGACAGAATATGGATGAATCTTAACAAAGATACTGCCAAACACACCAATAATTAGGCAATTAGGAGCTGCAAACTCAGGAGAAAGTCGATGCTCAAACGAGTTTGTGCTGGGTTAGTTGAAGGGCAGCCTGACAGCCCAGGAACACCCTGGTGGTTCTGTGCTCCAGAGTTTTCCTTTGGAACTACAACTGGTATGTGAGGCTGAAAAGCCCTGGTTTGAGCCTGGATTAGGGGATCATTCTGAGGTAACACAACCCCCCTCCTTTTATCAGTTATGGCCAATGCTGGTTTCAAATGTGGCCCAAAGCCCGTCATGCTCTACTCAGCCCACATAGCATTAAATTCCATATATGCACACATCTGCTCTGTGGACCCTTAAGTTAATTATTGTAGTGGCTCTTTTTATGATAAACCATGAGTGAGGGCATTTTTAACATTTTGTTGTTAAAGCAAACTTCTACCATCAACAGAAATAGAGGATCCTGCCTCCTGCTTTCATCCCGGATCTCCCCTGGTGTGGGACCTGTTGTACTTTGGTTATTTCCTTTTTGGGTGCTCCAAGCACATACACACAAGCACAGTTAGGAACTAACACTAATGTTTAAGTTTTAAGCTCTAAAACCAGCTCTGATGCAAGCTGGGGAGCTGCAGGGCAGCAGCAATGGGTCTGAAAGAGCCTCGGTGAGAGGGTTTATTTTGATTTTTGGGGAGATTGGGCTTTTCTTCATGATTAGTTTCTTGGTGATTACTTAGATGAATTTTTAAACATAAATTAATGCCTCTGTTAGTTTAATCTCTATTTGGATGCCATTGGGAAGGAGCCCCAGAGTGGGGAGCTCTTGTTGCTCCCCAGCCCAGCTCTGCAGATCTCCAAGAGCCACAGTGCTTTCCTTGGACCAGCTTCCCTCCTTTTATTAGCTCCTAGATGCTTTCCTGGGTAAGAAAATCAATGGAAACTGGGATTTTTCCAAAGACTTGTTTTGGTGTAAAACAAAGATAGCCCAAGAAAAGTACTTCAGGCAGAAATCTCAGGACTGAAAAATTAGACCGGTAAGATTTTAAGACCGAGTTAAAAGTTATGGGTTTTCTTGGGTTTACTTTCTTTGGAAGCAATAGAAACTTAAACCCCCCCCTTTTTTTTTTTTTTGTGAAACAATGCTCAGGACCCTTGATGGTCCAAACATCACCTTCTGATGTGATTTAAGTGATTAGTCATATTAACTATTAGATTTAAATAATTTAGATTTAAAGAGAGACACACAACTCAGACCCTTCCAGTCCAAGCAGCAGAAGAGCTCCAGTGTTTCCACTATGGCCTGGGAGCAGGATATGGAAAGTTGGAAGGTCAGTGGAAAAAATCTGTGCCACAGGAACTGCATTTTGTTCCCTTTTGAAATCAGCAGGGGAAAACCGAGGGATTCAAGCCATGGGTACAACCCCAAGCAGGGACAGTGGCAGCTGGGGGGGAGCTGCTGCAGCTCCAGGTCTGTGGTGGGGATTTGGGAAATTGGAATCTGGGAAATTGCCTCCCCAAAGTGGCTCCTTAGAGCACTGTGCAAACCTCCCCTTACCTGGGCATTGCACAGAGGCAGGGAATGGATCCATTGGGAATGTGTCACACTTTGGATGGAGCAGAGAAACCCTAAAATCGCTCAGGCAAAGATAAACCTGTTCCTTAGGTCCTGCCTAGAGCACGGGAAGGGGGTTGTGTCCCTCACTGCCAGCCTTGGAGCATGTCCATGGTCCTGACACGGCTTTGCAGGACCAGTGTTGGCTGGAAATATCCCACCAACCCAGCTCTGGGGGACAAGGGGAACCTGCCAGAGCCAAAAAAAGGGGTTTTGCTGAGGTACTTCTGCTCAAACCTCATCTGCAGGCGAAGGAGGAAACCCCACCATTCCCACGCCGAGCACAAACACGGGAGGTCCTTTCCTTGGAGAAGACAAGCCCAGGGATAATTGTTACAACAAATACTTGAAAACTTGGCTCTCTTCCTTCACCTCCACGAAACCCAACGGTTAAACCCCCAAACTGAAGTTTCTGCCTGACTTTTAGGAAGTATTTCTGCTTTGAAAGAGTTAAGAAGCGTTCCTTTGATCCTTGTGTATGAAATATTCCAGCTTTCAGAGCAATCACAGGCCACGTCCAGTCTCATTTTCAAGTCCAATTTGTGGCTTTTCACATTGACAACATTATTTTGAGGAAACACAAAAAAATAGAATTCAGTCAATACTGTTTATGTCTGGGGTGAAGTCACAGATGGTACAAATTGAAGTTCAGGTCTTCAAATTTTTCCCATCTTTTGGAATTTTAAACTGTGCCTGCACAGGACAAAACTTCTGCCTTCTCAAGGCTCCTTCCCTGCCTGGCTCCAGTTGATTTCAGGGTGATTTGGTTTCTACCTGACAGTAGGAGACACAAACTGGCTAAAAGTAAATTCTGGATCACATTAAGGATTATTTTGCTTTCCAAGCAACATTATCCTATAAGTCTATACAGTATAAACCACTACAGCAAAGAAATATTTATAGATGAATTCTTCCCACACAAAAAGAGACTGATTAGGAAATACAGCACAGAGCTTTCTTCTATCAGCATTGTACCACATACAGAGGGCTGTCTGAAAAGGTGAAATTTGGGGTAAAATTTGGGGTGCACAGTGGGAGAGACCCCTTAGAGTGAGGATTAATGGAAAATGAAGAGCTGGAGGATGTTCACGGACTCTAATATGAACCACAGCAAAATTCAAACACAGATCAACACAAATAAAGGTTTATATTGACAGGAATATTACCTAATGTAACACATGCCATTTTATATGTAATAATAATTGGAAAAAAAAAAAGGGGGAAAGGATTGGCTCAATCCTGTAAAGGCTTTAATGGGAGCACCGACAACATTTTCACATTTTCCTGTCTTATTTGTGATTGTTTTTATAAGATTGGATAAACTGTACTACCTTTAGCTGCCTTAGGAATAACATCTCTAACAGTTTGACAGTGCAAGCCATGCAATGCTCCTTGTGAAAACTGGGCAAGAAGACAGCAGTGTCTTTTTTTTGGAATTTTTTTCCTCCCAAAGAAAACTGGTACGTGCACCTTAGGTTGGAAAACACAATATACCTTCCTGTACTTTATTTGCAGTAGCATTCCTCTCATCCATTTCTACCAGAAATGAAAGCAGGAGAACATCTTCAGAAGGAAGAAAAGCTCCTGTGCCCTCAGAGCTGCTGCTCCCAAGAGACACCAACAAAATTAGAAATAGGTGGCAAAGATAAAGGGAATTAAAGGTTTGTAAAAAAAATGGACCATCCCCTATCTCTGTTCCTTTCCAACAGCCATCCCCATCTGGAATTTATTTCTAGGATGCCCATTCCTTCTCACAGGTTCAATGCTACCCCTTTCACACCACTGAACTACTGAAAGCCCTCGGAATTCCGGGCCGGAGCGGCCGGAGCCCGGCGTGTTTCCCAGGGATGCAGCTAATGTGTCAGACTTGTAAAATAGCTCTTAGTGCTGGAGCTGCATTTAGGGAAAGAGGGAAACTCACTTTAAATACTTCAGGCTTTAATATCTAGTCCATTATGCTGCAGCAAGGTCTTGTAAAGAGTCAATTATGGGATCCTTCTGATTTGATCCACATGCAAGGGAAATCCGCTTCTCTGCCTTTAAACCCCCGGCCTAAGTGTCCTGTTTAAATAATTAGTGACACTTTTTCTTTGATCAAATTGATTCACATTGTTATTCTTTTATGTTAATTTAAAGCTTAATCCACGTAAAATCCAAGACAGATCTCGAGCCATCACTCAGGGAGCTTTTACAGAAAGGCACTGGGGTGAGATTGTCCAGAAAAACACGACAGGTTAAAGACAGTAGGGAAGAAAAATGCCTTTTTTTAGGGCTTTTTTTTCCTTCTGAAAACCCGTGAATCACCAAGCCACTTAATGGCAGTAGCATGGGTAAGCAGTGGGACAATTTGGAAATAATTGGGAGTGGAGACACAAAGCTGGCACAAACTCCAGCACAAACCCCATTCTCCAGCAGATTTAATAACGAAGCCAAAACCTGGGCGTTTTCTCCTATTAAAAATGTGTTAATAATGGAAAATATTTTAAAATAAACTGCAGCTACTTTTACTTATATTCTTGTTTTCTCCTCAAAGCTCAGTTGCCCAGGTTACAGGGGAGTTACCAGCACTGAAGTTGGAATGGTTTCCAGCCAGACAGAGCTGGTGAAGGTGCTCAGCCAGTCACTACAGAGAAGAAAAAATACCTTCAACATTTATAATTTCATGTCCACACCACTGTCTTTAGTAAGATATTTCTATAAACCTATGAATGAGAGGCTGATAATAAACTTACCTCTATAAGTACAGAAATATTTAAGCTTTTTCCAAGCCCATAAATTCAACTTGCTGTACATATTCAAATAATTTGAATTAGTATCTCTCCGCTGAGGCAAAAATTAGTTACATTAATAGAACATGAATAATGATAATTTCAGGACATCAGTTACATTCTACCATAACATTTCAGATGCATATATGCTTTCTGGTAATAATTAAAAGGTTATGTTTCCAGACAGCAGCACAAATGAGGTACAGGAACTATTTTGCTAAAATCTTGATGTGTTTCTGCAAAAGATTTGATGGAGGAGCACTTACCAAGTGTCTTCTTAAAACATTATTGCAACAAAGAAATAATAACAGAAAATATTCCACAATAATTAGAGGGGAAAAAAATAAGGCAAACAAGATGACTGCTTTGTTTATCTCCATGACAAAATCCTTGAGCAAAACTGTTTTATAAAATGACTAATGGGATGTAATCGCTGCAGAATTCCCACTTGGGGCTGAAGAGCTGGGTCTGGAGGACCTCTGCTGTCCAGGCTCTGCACAGTCACACATTCCCACACCAGCCAAGGGGAACAACCTTTAGAATCTCCAATCTTCAGGAATTTCTCAGGCTCTACAGCCACAATGAAATCCTCAACATTATCTCATTTAGCACAATAAATTCAGTGCTTCTGTCAAAGAGTGTCTTTCACTCCATCATTTATAAAGTCAGAGACTGCTGGGAGAATTCCCAGAGGAGGATTTTGGTTCACCTGCTTCAGTTTGGACACTGGTGATGAAACTTGGAGACTTGGGTGTATTTTCCTGTCACCATTTCAAAGGGAGTGGAGTGAAAAGAAATTTGTAGAGAACACTGGAGACACCAAAGCCCTGAAGGCACAGCGGGTACAGGCAGGGGAGCTGTGCACTGGTAAAACCCTCACAGGGATAAGAACAGTGTCCATCTTCTGGGACAAATCAAAACCTGGAACACCCAAAAGCTGGAGACAACCCAAGAGCCCAGAGAGGCTGTTTCTGATATCACAGGACAACTCAAAGCAGCACCAGAACCAGATTAATGTAAATGAGTAACTGTCACTGCTCACAAACACCAGCCCCTCTCAGGGACAACAGAAATATCTAAGTTAGGGCTACAGATGCCAGTGAGGAAAAGAATGCCTGGATATTAAAGCAAGGAGGCACTTTTGGGGAGCAGGAGAAAGGTAAGCATTTTATTCTGCCCTTTAAGCTTGGGAAAAATTCCCCTTCTCTGTAACATCTGAGCACTGTGAATACAGAGCCTTCACAGAGCACTGTGAACACACCACCTACAGACCTGCACGTGCCACATGCTCACAAAAGCAGCTGGGGTATATCCTAATCTGGCTGAGCCACTGATTTTCTGTTATTTTAATAACAGAATAATATAATTTTTAATAATAATTTTTATTTTCAAGGAGAAGTTGGCCAGCAAACTGTTCCCTAGAAGTCACACCTGTTTCAACTGCTTAGACCTTCCAACATGTAAGAATTATGAGTAGTTGAAGGAAAAGGACAAGAGTAGCAAAAACTTGCACCTTGAAGAACGTGAACTTGCTGTTTGGCTGTGGAGGGAGGCAAAGGGAGGCTGCAGCAGGCAGAGTTCCATCCCCACCCTCCTGCCCTGGACAAGTATTCTCCTTTTAGAGGCATTAAATCTTGGCAACAGCCACCGCAGTTCCCACTTAAGCTGCAGTAAGTCCCCGTACAGAAGGGCTCTGTCAACATATCGGAGTGGAAAGATGTTTGGATTAACTAAGAAAACCTATTTCAAATCTCAGATAATAAAATGCCCTCCTTTAAATCCTAATTGCAACTTTCCTCTCGTGCCTCAGGCCCCGGCAGCAGCTGATGTGCCGCTGCAGATCAAGTGTTTAGTTTGATAAATGCGGCTTAGGGGGGTCCCGGTATTGGTGACTGCCAGAGTAGCTGAATAGGATCCAGGCTCCTAAAGGTGATTATCTGCCTAAAGAAGGAAGAAGATGAGCACAGGACAACCTTGTTTGTCATTTTGTGCACTTAATCAGACAAAGCTCATAATGCTAAGAGCTTCTCTGTACCGTCCAAAATAAAAACAAAAGCGGCTTTCAAATAAATTACACTCCCATTTTACAGAGGGGGGAAATCCAGGAGCAGGCGTCGGAGAATTGTCTTGGAGTTGCTGTTTTCCAGCAGAAGAATTTAGAGCTGGAGCATTAAATCATATTCCCAGAGTCTTTTCCTTACCCTGCTGAGGCTGGAGTTTGTTGAGGCTGGATGTCACTACACAGGACACATAAAGCAGCTTTTTTTGTTTTAAACAAAAGTCACGACATAACAAGACCTGCCCTTTTAGTTTGAATTGTTCTCTAAAAGAAATAGAAATACAATGTCCTTTGCAGGAAGACTGACAAGGTTCACTCACCAACACCCCTTCTCTGTGTTAACACCAGGTCACTGCTTTAGCTTTGTGTCTGTACAAAAATAATCACAATAAGTGCATAAAGCAATTTTAACGTGATATGACAGAGGGGTGCATTCCTCACTTATAATTTAATTTACAGAGCACTGTATTTACAGAAGGGCAGGGAGCAGTGTTCCCTTACACCTTCCTTTCAGTTTTGTTTCACACGACAAGGAAAAGAACAATTCATTTGCATAAAGTTCCCTCGACTTTCAAAAGGAAAAATTTAGAAGGGGAAACAGAAAAAAAATTAGGTTCTGCTTGAGGATTAACACCAAATCTACAGCTCTGTCACAAATTTCTCTTTTGCAAAATATCTGTGATATTTTGCTTTGCATTTCTTTAACCAAGAGCTTGTGTTAAATTTAGTTTAATACTGCTATAAATACAAATGGAGTATTAAAAACAGACATTTTCAAAATACATACAACTGAACAGCATTTTCAGTGGGGAGTGCCCCATTAGTTAAATGACAAATAAAACAAAAACCCCAAACGTGAAGAAGCAAAAAGGTGCTTAAGTAACATCACTTCAACACTAGTATTTAAAAAAAAACTAAAGGAGTCAAAAATCTCAACTGAAATGCACTCAAAGCAGAAAAAGATACACATTCAGATGGCAATTAATGTAATTCACATTATTATAATTTTACAGCAGTTGAATTCCTATTTCCTGTTGAAAAGCCCTAGTCTGCACTTCTATACAGAAAACACCTATTTATTATAAATCTATAATATTTAGCAAATAGTCAAGCAGCCAATTGTCTAAATTCTGAATTAAAGAGCATTTTCTTTACACCCTCAGCCCTGAGCAGGGGCAGGGAGAGGGACACTCCCAGAGCAGTCGTGCAAGGACCAAGAATTGCACTTTTTGGTCCTTGACCACTTCCAGAATAAAAAAAATTTCACAGCTAATTCTTTCCAAGTATCATTTATTCCCATTCATTTCACGGCTGAAAGGTTTTGATTATCGACTCTGTCACTCCAAACAATTTCCAAGTGTCTTGTAATCACACCTAATTCCACATCCAAATCACTGGCAGGATAAAGGTGTTATACTTGTAAAGGTATTTGTCCTACTTTGAACATTACCAAACTGTTTCCTCTAATCCTTTAGGAAACACCCTAATGAGGCTCATCTAATGACTTCTGCGAGTTAGGAAGGCAAACTAAAAGATTTAGCTCCTCAGTCTGTCTCTAAATCTTCTAAGTGAAAGATGATTTACAGTTAAGCTACGAAAAATGTGACCACTCTGAGGTCTGGAAAGTCTCCTCGGGATTGCAGGGAACTCCAATCAGGAGCAAAGACTGGGTCTCTCTCCCCCCAGCTCGGCTTACCTGGGCAATCAGCAGCTGCTGGGAAACATTCATTAACTTAGAAAAGCTTTCTAGACCTGTCTGAGCTTCTATTAGGAAAAAAAATGACTAGATTTTTGCACTGGAAACACTGATGGGGAAGGTTAAGTTTATAATTCTGTCCCCGAGACCTAAAACGATGGTTTTCTGTCCCACTTTGAAAAATGTTATAAAATCAAATAAAATATAAATGGTTACAGTGACAAAAACCAGTCATCTCAATGCACTGAGAGAAATGAAAAGAGAATGTGGGGTGGTTCTTGTTAGGATGGAGTTAAATACCCATCCTTTTGGAATTGAACTCCTGAAGAAGAAGAGAGGACAGTACTGACCTTACAGAAGCCATAAAACACTTACAAAGACAAGACTACATTTTGTTTAGGATTTAAAGCAAAGATTTAACAAGTGTTTCACAGTGAGCAAATCAGGAGGTGAGAAGGGGAATGGAAACTATGTAATCCAATTAAAATATAAATTTGTTTGTACCGAGCTTTCGAAGGGTGATGTTTCTCTCTTGCCTTGTCAGAGACCCATTTTCCAGCACACCCACTACAAGTTCCATCCCCACTAGCTGGGTCTCTCCTCAGCACTCCCAAATAGGCTGGAATTTGGAAGACTGGACCCAGCACTGCCCAGTTAAAACACCACCAGCTGCTCCAGATTAATAAAACTCAAGTCTCCAATAAACCAGGACTAAAATTTTCAATTCATAATTAAACCCTGTGCAGTACAAAAAACCCCAAAACTGAACCTGCAGCATTTCTCACTTAACCAGAGAATTCCAGCTAAATGATATGTGGGGACCTTGCACTCTAAAGCCAAAAGATTTAGATATATATATATAAAAGCTTTTAAGTAAAACAGCCCAGGGAATATGCAAACGACGTCTCTGAAAGTAAATTCGATTCTGATTGTAAGATCAAATAAAATTCTTCACTCCTAATTAGAAGCAAAGAGGACTATTTCCTTGCAAAAATACTTTTCTGTCTTCAAAATAAAGTTCTGTAGGTTAGGCAGGAGTTTTACAACTCATTTGATGGCCCCACAATAATCACCCAGGGTCTGAACAGCTCTGCTACAGTGACACCACTGTGCAAAAACTGAACACAAGAACCAGAAGTAAAGGAAAGACACGGGGTGGAAAGGAAAGCAGAACCTCTGAAAGGAAACTTTAAAATGGCTTAGAATGGAGGTGAATGCACATCCAATAGATTTATTCATAGAACCAGTAAAAAGATTGGGAATGAAAATGAAAGCCAAGATGAAAGTGGGCAGGTTCAACCTCGCGGTTTCACGTGCCCGTTTTGCCTCCCTCCTCAGAACACATTCCAAGAGAAAGGTGGGAAAGAGCCTCTTTTCCTATTCAAAGGGCCAAGCCTTGTGCAGTGCTGAGGGTTTGCAGTTTGAGCAGCAGCAGGGGCACACCTGCTGAAACACTGTCCTGCACTTCATGTTTACCTGGGGAATAAGAGCTTGGGGTTTGCAGTTCCTTGCTGTGACAACGTTTGAAAGGTGCTTTGAAAAGGTTATTTTTTTCACTGATCAGCATTTGAGTCTGGAGCTGTTCTGGGGTTTTGTCTCCCGTTCTGCTGTGCTGACCCCAAGTTGTTGTTATGAATAACTTGCTGTTCACAGAACCTGTGAAAAGTCGAGTTTAACTAAGGATCAAATGAAAGCACCTTCAAAACCACAACGACTTCAGGGTGTGACCTGAAATGGGAAGCCCTTCAATGTTCTGGATTATTGTTTTAGCACATTGATGTAACAAAATCCTATATGGAACCTTTATCATGCACTTGCAACGCTCAAGGCTCTCTAAAGCTGATCATTATTTCTGCTGACAAAAAGAGAACACTCGGGTGGGTGACTCAGGCAGAGCAAAACCAACATCAGAAGCTGTGAACTGGTTATTTGTCCTGAAGAATATATTCAAAGTTTGCTTTGAACTCCCCTGTGCTGTGAACTGGGAACAAAGTGAGACAGTGGAGGCAGAGCAAACACAGCCCATTTCTGACTTAGAGCTCCATTGTCCCCAGCGGGGCTTTTTTCCCCACCTTTGCATTGGGAACAAGGACAGGATTAAGGAGAAGCTCCTTTGTGCCATGAAAAGCATCGATTCCTGGTTTTGTTCATAGCACAGCACTGCCAATCCATCCACAGCACCTACCAACAAGTAATTCGTATTTATTTCACAAATATTCCTACAGTATTTCAGATTTCAGGGGAAAAAAAAGCGCCCTGACAAAGGGCAGACACGGGATTGTTGTTCTCAGGAACAACTCCAAAAATAAGGTCAAATCACTGTCAAATAAATATGCAGAAGCTGCCCATGTGTTTGTCAGAGACACATTTTTGTCCTCTCCTAGCTCTGATAATACAAATTACTCACACATTCTTCAGAGGGAATTTATGCCAGGCTGAGAGCTCTTCAAATATTCACTTCCAAGCAGGTTATGTTTTGCATTATGCTGCCACTTAGGAATATTTTGTCCATTTTACAAAATTTTACAGGATTCTGTAAAAATATAAATGGCAAATCACCTGTTCATGTTTAATTAGTGCTAATCACACTAATGCTTAGTAGCCCCTGTTCTTATTTATATACAATGTGACTTGTAATCGAGTAAATAAATGTATATCTGCAGGCATCAGCATTAAAATCTTAGAACTCTGGCAGGTCAGAATGCTCAGTTACACTGAAGAGAAAAATTAGTTACATTTGAAAAGTAAATTAAAAAATATATATATATTTCCAGGTTGCATATAAAAATATGATTTTTTTTCAACAACATGATCAATTTTTATATGAATAACTTTTATATTATTAACCTCAGAGCTGTTCATTTAGACATTGGGGCTGGGTGAAAATAACACCAGTGTTCTGCTGCCACCTGCAGCTGAACCAAGAGTCCTTGTTTCCTCAGCAGTGCTCATGGCTGAAGTTATCAACTATTTTCAAACATTTAAAATGGTTATAATCCCCAAATCTGTGGGGGTTTTATTATCCTGCATTACTGAAGAAAAAAATGGTGAGAAATTCCAAAGGCTGATGCACTTATTGGAGCAATTCATAATAGACCAGGAGGGAAATAAATGTAATAAAGCATTGAAGAATATGAAATGTATGTCAATTCAGTACTTGCAGAAAGACTATTTCCAACTGGTCTTTACTGAATATTTTTAAAACTGCACTAATAACAGTGGTTATTTTTAAATTTCTAATCTGTTCATACCATAACAGCCAATCTTACTCTACCCTTCCAATTTTAAAATTGCTGTGAATATTCACATTAGCACAAAACAGAGTATTAAATATATATATTATAAAAGTGCATTAACTCTGGGCATAAAACTTCTGTATCAGCTGTGCTCCCTCATTAAGTGCTATCCCACAGGCTGGAATATTCTATGCCTCCTTTTGGGCTTCCCAAACAGAAACCAGGAGTAAATAAAGGAAAATATAAGAATTTATTGCTCTTCTGCACGTGCCATGACAAACCAGGTTAACACAAAAATAGAATTCTGTGTCTCCAGAGCAATCTACTAACAGGAAAAGGGTAGAGAAATAACCCCCAAGAAAACAATGTTGTGTTTTCAACCTGGAAGTGTTCAAAAATAAATGTGTTCGCTACTTGTTATCATTTCTACAAGCTTCAAATCTACCCAACCTTTCATTAATAAACCCCTCCAAATATTTCTAGAGCCATCACAGACACCCTTGTCACAACTTCTTGTGCTTTCCTTGTCACCACATTGTATAGAAATAGTTTCCTGAGATTACAGGTCCTTCCTCCTGGAACGAGGCAGCAGCAAAATCTGTCCCAGCCTCCAACCACATCCTGATCCTCCTCTCTGGGTGTGTTATTCCTAAACATTTATTGACATCCAGAAGTCACCCAACCCTCTGTCTGACATGACATACAAGACTTAAGTCACATAGTCACAAAAATAAAATGAGCCTCCCACTCATCTTCCAGCATTGTGTAAAATGGTCCTAATTTCTCTGTAATCTCTAAAATAAACAAAGCCACTGCCAAGAAAGGCTTGGAAAGCTGGAGATTAAACCAGAAACTTTCTGTAACAGATTTACAGCTCTGAGTGGTCAGTTCTGAATGGTTTAAATTGTTAAAGAATGAAAGTTATATGCACACACCCATATCTGCATGTGTGTATATCTGTGTGTGTTTGTGTCACACATGTACATCTATTTTAAAAAAAAAAGGATATAAAGGTATTCCCTAAAGCAATGAACAGGTAAAAAATTAAATATCCTGCATAACTTATCACACATTGCTTCAAGATCTAGAAGTCAAATAAGCATCAATGTTAAATCAGAGGAGGAGGTAAGAAGCTGGAAATAAAGCACAGAGTCTGTTGAAAAAATGTTAGATACCAGTTGCATGTGTTTGAGAAGCAGCACAGAAAATGTGCCCAGACATCAAATAAAGTGACAGGTGGTGTCAGTGCACGAAGGCCCAGCAAAGGAGCAGGGAGAGCTCAGCATTCCCAGCCTGGGGATCCCAGCTGACAGGCTGGGACAGCACTGCCCACCCCAGAGCTGCCTGCCTGCCTTCCTGCCAGCCCCACTGCAGCTCCCCACCTCTCCTGCCCACCTTATTATCTTGGAAAATGTAGTGAAGGCCTAATGGCATTCTGATTTCATCGTGGCCCAAGGAAGGGACTGCCCTGGCCTGGATTTGTCTGTCACACAGGAGCACATCAATCCCTGGAACCACCACGGCACGTGTTTACAGCAGGATCCCAGCACAGCCCTGACAGAAATGCAATGAGATCCATGTTCTATATTCCCAAACATCTGAATTACAACAGATCACGTGGAGCAGTTCTCAGGAGCAGAGATGGGTTTGTTGCTCTAACAACAAAACCATCAGGCAACGTTTGCTTGTTGAATTCCAGGAGGATGCCATGTCTGCCCCTGGCACCCTCTCCCAGAGCTGTTCCTATTGATTTTGCAGCTTCCCAATTTATAAAAAAAATACAACTCCTCTAAATGTGTGTGTGTGTGTGTGAAAGTCATCACTCCTGGTAATGTCATCAGCCACGAATTATTGCTGAGCTACAGCGAGACTTCTTTCAGAGTTTCTTTTGGCACTTCATGTGCTCACTTCCACTTTCTGTCTGAAGCATTGCAAGATCATTAGCCAAAGCTGGAATGCAATTGGAGAACATGCAGGCTGACACAAGGATCTGAACCAGGATTCCAGGGAGAAAAATAACTTATCAGGCAGATATCCTTATTGCTTTAATATCTGGCACGGCGTTCCCTGGGAAACCACTCGGGGTGAGCGCCACAGACACTCCCGGGAGCTCCCGCTGGGTTTACTGCGAGTTCCTGATGGCAAAACAATGCACATGTCTGGTAGCAATCACAGCTGGGCATGATACCACCCTGGAAAGCAATTCTGTGCCCCCAAAGGGGGATAAAAACCATCCTGACCCTTCTTATTCCCGACTGAGGAGGCCGTGAATTTACCCAAGCACTGCAAGAGCAATAAAGCTTTGCTGTCCACGAGTGTTCCACACCCTGAGTTGTGCCCACAGGCTGACAGAGCAGAGCTGAGCCTTCTTCAGCTGACACCAGAGCCAATAATACCCCAAGAATGCAGAAGGACCCTACAGCTCCTGCTTTTTGTTGGCAACTTCTTCCCATTTCCTCGCAGGGAACCTCCTCTAATGAGTGACCTGCTGCAGCTGCCAGGGCCAGTTTTTCCAGATCAGGTGAGTGTTGGCTGTGTGTGACATTCCATCCCAGCTGAGGGGTGTAAAGCACACCCACATCAGAGGCAGCACTACCTGGGCCTTTCATTAGGAGATGCAGAGCTCTCACATTGCCCAGGTCCCTCTGGGGATGGATCTAAACACATGACCGAACGAGTTATCCAGCAGCACAACACCAATCCGGTGGAAAGCCAGGAAAAAATGTTAGAACTACAGGAAAAATTAAAAAGAAATACGAAAAAGAGCAAATTAAAAAAAAAAAAAACCCAAGCAGGTTCTCTCTGCTCTAACTGCCAAGTCCACATTGTCTTGCCTGTAGCAGCTGCTTGCACTTCCTGGATGGTCACTTAATGAACTAACTGGTTCATCATTTTTCAGTTTAAATGTTATGTGCCCAGACAAGTTTTGCTTTTGTACCTCTCTAATTCCTCCATCCTTTGCCTGGCTTTAATGCAATTCAGCAGTGACTCAGTCCACGAAGGAGGGATGCACAGTTGCAGTTTGGACAGGAATTAACTGGCTCTCCAGGAGCAGCAAGTTTTTCCTCCCTGCACAAAATGCCTTTTTCCCCCTCCTCAGCACACCAGTCTTCCATCGTGGCCCTAATCAAATAAACTGCTGAAAGTAAATATCTGTAGTTCAGGGGGTGTTTGATCACTGCCTTTCCTGTACATCCAAATCCAGGGGTTCTTTTCCAGGAGCTCTGCCCTCTCCCAGGGTGGCACAACGTGATTCCCTGGGCGCTGTTGTTCCAGCAGACACTCTTAAACCACCCATTGTGTGCACTCTCCATAATTCTCTTGGGGGTTTTGTTCCGTTCTGGCTCCTGCTCTGGGAGCTCCTGCCCCTCCTAATCCTCTTTAAATGACTGAGACACGGTCCTGAGGCCCAGAGATCTCGTTACCAACAATTACCAATTTCGGCCTTTTTTTTTACAACACTTAAAGAATCAAAGGTACAAAGAGGATATTAAAGATCTTTCAAAGACGTGAATCAATAAGTCACATTGGATTAAAAGAATTTATCGGCGAGCCTTTAATAAATCTGGCAGCATTAAAACTAAGAAATATTACAGTGACCCCGGGTTAAGTACAATAAGGGCACAGGGATGATGAAACCTGGTTAATGATTGCATTGAAATACATCTGCAAAGACACACAGGAGGCTGCAAAGGCAGGGTAGGTTTGCCCCCTCCCTCTTAATCTTGCACCACACTATTCTATTTATGGTGTAGGTACACCAGGAATACTCCCAGCCCACGGAACTAATTAAAGCAAAAAGCCCACTCTTCATAACAGAAAGACTCTTCAGAAGCTCGAGGTACCTGCAGCCCTGCAAGGTCTGGTTCTAAAGCGAGACTGAAGTCAAAGCTGGGGGAAAAAACCCTCTCTTTAAAGGTCAAATGTTTGACTGAAATTCGAAGTAGAGAATAATAAAAGTTACATTGAATTTGGGACACAACAAAAACAAAGTATAAAAATTTCCCTTCCATAATAAAGCCAGTTTTGTTTTCGTGTCACTTATTTGATGTAGAAAAGGTCTTATACCTTACTAAAGGTACCAACTAGACTTCTATTGATTTAATTCAGTTAAATAAACAGCTGCAGGATTACTGAATATATATTTGTTACATTTCAATGAACATCTAAGCACTGTGTCCCTACAATAATCATATTCATTCCAGAGATAAATATTTTATAGCAAGACCTTGCTATAAAGTAAGTATATTAACTACATTCTTTTCTCGAGCACAAGAGACAAATTAATATCCACTCTATGCTGATACCACACATAAAAGGTACTTAATTTAATTGGAATAGTTGGTAGAGTAAAAGGAAAAATAATATTACAGACTGCACTGGAATACTAACACCATTTCACAGTCCTTAATATATTTATTTTTTTACTGCCTAACTCTGGTTTTATTTTCTTTTCTCTATATAGAACCTTTACATCTAAGTTGGATTTGAGAGATTAGAGGGTGGATGGAAACTTTTCATTGCAAGTGGCCAAATTGTGAAAGCTGAACCCACTTTAGCAGGTGTGGGCAGAGCTGTGTGAGCACAAACACACCCACCAGGACAAGAATAGGAAGATTCAGGTATCCCCAAAATCCCCCACGGGTAAATCCCAGCAGCAGTTTAATCCCTCAGGTCAGACTGTCCAGCACCACTCGATTCAGGCTCTGCCAGAACTGAGGGAACAGGCAGCCAAAAAATCTGCACCATCCTGGCCCCCCAGGGAAGGGCAGGCTGAGGAACTGGAGCCAGCTCAGCAGAGGAGGAGCTGGGAATGGGCTTCTGGAGCCTGGGAAGAGCAGCTTTAAAGGGGGGCACTGCAGTACCTCCAAGGGTCCCAAGGAGATGGATCTGAGCTCCTTCACTGATGTGGGACAAGAGACTGTGGTCAGGAATGAAAACAAAGTTCTGACTGGATGGAAGGCAACAAAAAATCCTCCCTGAGAGGAGAACTGAGCAGTGCGACAGAGGCCAAGGGAGGCAGGGAAAGCTCCACCCTCCCTTGGAAGTTTTTGAGGTTGGATAAGGTCCCAAGAAAGCTGGTCCAAGTTAAATCCTGCTCTGAGCAGGAGGCTGGGCTGTGGATGTCCCAAGGTCTCCACCAACATGAATAAAACTGTTTTGGGCCAGGCTAAACATCCACCTGAACCCACACTCTGAGAGTGGCCAGGAGTGACCACGAAGAGGAAAAAAATCAGGAGAACTGCAATGACTCCTAGCCCAGCTCCCAGTTTATGCATTTCCAGAGCTGGGAGGGTGTTTCTTCTTTAACATCTTGCTCTCAATTCTTGAATTAATTAAATCAATTCTTGTTGCAGAGCTTTCTTCCACGAGCATTTCTAATTGCTCTTGGAATCCATTTAGGCACGAGGCACATGTTACAACCCGTTTCAAGGAGTCTCACAATTGAATTCAGCAACGCATGAGGAGCACCAGAGGCTTTCACGTACATCAAACACTTCTCCTTCATTGTTGAGCTCATTTTTTTTTGTCATTAGAAACCCTTTTTTTTTTGTTATCATTTTTAAATAAATAATCAAGTTTCCCAGTGATTCCTTTGGAACTAAGGCAGCAGTGATAAAAATGTCCTTTTCAGGTGTGTTTTTCCTCTCTCACAATTCCACCCCACAGATCCACCACTGCTTGTAACCTCCAGCCAACCAAGGCACTTTGCTGCTGTTTGGCTCTGCCAGGCTCCAGGTGGGCAGGATCTGGGCAGGATCTGGACACAGAAGCTCATGCAGGATTTGCTTTGTGTGCAGTTTCTTACTTTTGAATATATGATTTCTCATCCTGACAGGTCCACAGAAGGCAGGGTCACAACAATACAGGGCTGCCCCCGCTCGTCTTTCAGCAGCTGCTACTCCTCTTCGGAACGTTTGCACTAAATTTAACTCTGCATTGTTACAAAAATCGGCTCCTCCCAAACCTTTCAACGTGTATTTGATGAGCTCTCCTTGGAAAAGTGTCCCCCTCCCCTGCTGCTGGAGACACGGGGAGAAAGGAGCTCGATTTGCAGCCAAGATTAAGGTTGCACACGGGAACTTTCAGTGGAGATTTTTAGGATGATGAATATTTGACAAAGATGGTCTAATTATGTTTGATCTTGTCTCCGTGTGAGGGCCCAGACTAGAAGGTCTGTCTGCTCCCATCCTTCAGAGATTTCTCTGATTGATGGATTCTCTTCCCAATTTTACCTTCTGTGCATTGTGCAAACAAGACTTCCAAACCACTCCAATCCCTGCTCACCCACCAGGCTGGAAAGTCTGTACACACTGTAAGGCCCAAGCAAGTACAGCTCTTGCCATGCAAATCCTAAACATGTCTAAAGAAGTTTTATGCAACTCTAGTAGATCTTCTCTTTGAAGATATCACCAGATTCTTGTCTTATCCTCCTTTTAGATGTCTCTAAATACATTCCTCACATTTACCATTCATGCAGAGACCAATGCCCTCCATGAAAATAGAAAAATGTAAGTTTTTAAAATCTAATTACAGAAAAAAATGGCATTTCCTGGGCTTCCTTACCCTACTTGAAGTTTGTTTGAAATTACTATATCCTATAAAATGGCATAAACTATTTATACCAATACAATGAATTTTCAAATGAGACAACTTGGGAGAGTCACTTCTCTTATTTTATCTTCTTTAAGAGAGCAATGAAAATATAATATTTGCAAAATTTGCTCCAAAACATAAGGGTTTGATGTGGAAAAAGGAAACATTATTTCAATTAAACCTGCTTTAAACTGCTTAAGAAACCTTCTTGAAAATGCCCTAATCATAATAAATCCTTTTAGATGTATTTTCAGTCATATCAAGGAGGCAAAACGGGGCAAGTTTAAGAACAGGAAGATGAACTGAACTCTGAAGTTCATTGATACTTTCAACAATACATTCAGTGTTACTGTAACATACTTTTAATAGAATTTAAACTAAGCAGAACCCCCTGTACATCACATATAAACCTCCACTGGGAAAAATCCTCCATTACTTTCTGCATGCATAATACCCCTCCATAATAACCTTAAAGTTCTAAGCAAAAGGAGTTGGAGTTTTGGACCAGGGATTTAGTCACACTTCATCAGTATCATATTTACATGAGCTCAGCCAAACACCAGTGAAAGTTTTACTGTCAACTTACTTTGCATGTTGTGTTATTAATCCATCCAAAGCCCACTGAGGGGGGTCCCCGAGGTCCAATGTGGAGAAGGGTGGTTAAAATCGAGGCTAAATGGGTTTGCCAAGGTATGGATTCTGTCCTGTGGCAAGTTTAAAATGTGCAAGGCAATGAAAAACATTCTGGAGCACCTGGTACCAGCTTTAGAGATGCCAGAGAAATGATGCAGAATATTAAACATGAGAACAACGTGGACGTGATTCGTAAAAGTATGGATATTAGAGATTTGTAAATAAAGGTATTATAGAAATTATATAAAATTATATATTATATATTATGCAAATCTAGACAGACAAATCAGACAAGTCCTACCTCTGTTAATGGATTTATACATCCTAGAGACAAAAGATACAGACAACACAAGCACTTACAGCACTATAAGTCCATGTACCTTTACAAGTGTTTAATTTATATTTCTATATAGCAACAGTAATTTTAACTCTTTATTACAAATAATCAGTGGGATTAGATGGGAATTTAAGTCTAAAAAGGAAGTGAATATGAACTATTCTTAAAGTAAGTCCCATAAAACTGCACTTTTTAAAGCCATAAACTTCCCAGTCTATTAGAAATAGAGCAGGTTTGTATTTTAAGGGGGTTTTCCAAGTGCAAGTGTGATTTACATTGTTCAGACACTTACAGTTATTATTCATTTCCATGAAGGAATGCCCAGGAGAAAGGCTTTGAATGAATCATCTTAAACTTGCTTTCTGTGCTTTCTGCTTACACCTGTGTCAATGGCAGAGATTTTGCTGGTGGTTTTGTGGCTTTTTTTTTTCTTTTCTGAAAGCTGTATTTTCCCTCTAAACTACCTAAACAAGCACTGCACTCCTTCTTTTACAAATATATTTAAAATATTCTCTGTGTTAGAAAAAAATTCCATCTAAGCAGTCGAGAACTATCAAGGTCATGTCCTTTAGATGAGTTATGTTTTGTCTGGATTTTTCCATTTTTTTCCCCTATGGCAACATATGGCCAATCAGAATAAGAAAATCCCATCTGTTTGCAATTGGTTTCAGCCACCATGTTTTAGTCTGCTGGTGATATTTTGAATTCTAAGCTAAGTAGGACTTAAGCTGAGATTTTCTTAAAAACAGGCCTCTCCGAAGGAGGAGATTCCGGCCCAGGTTTAAATCAGCAGCTGTATTTTGAGAGACAATTTGAGTTTTTCACTCTGTCCTGTTACCAGAATAAAAGCATTTGTGTGGTATCTGTAGCTCTAAAAGATGAAAGCACAGAGGAAGTTACAGAGCCACTTATAATGTCTTTAATATTTATATTAAAGCTCAATAGAGCATTCATTGTGTTGAGAGATCAATAATTGGGGTATGACTGAAAGCATTTAGAAGCAAGAGTTCAGAACAAAGCCTGGCTGATTCTGGCACTGAACCAACCTGACACTGGACTTGTCCAACCAGCTGGGAGTGGAATTCCTCCCTCATCGGGTCTTCCAGCTAAACAAACACCTGGGTGGGGATGAGCCAGCATTGCAAGCCTGGGCTACATTTATTTTGACTGGATTACTCATAATCCACATCATTCCTCCTCCCTAAAACTCTTCCATTTAGATATCCTTAGCAGCTTTCAGCACAACATCTCACCACTTTGAAGGCAGTTCAACCCCCTTGGAGAAACCCAAGTGGCCATGGCATGATCAAATGGTACCTTGGATCTCCAAAAAAAAAGGGCAATATTTACTCTGTTGAAGTTTATATTCACCACATGGTGCTGAACCAGATGCTCTGAAAGGTGAGGCATCAACTAACCCACGCTGCATATTCTTTAACAAGGAATTCTTTCAGATTAATCTCTGATAAGGGAGTAAATAAACCCTAAAACAGGGATAATAATCCAAGCATTTAAGTTATTAAACCTACTGTGCATCAAATCATCTCAGCACTGTGTACAAGGAGAACTTTTGTAAATAAACACCTGATAAATCACCCGTGCAGAGACACAGTCAAACACAAACCTCCCCAACATCCACGGCCAAATGAAAATCTCAGGACAGATTTATTAGCTTGTGGATGTTCCTAATTATTTGAAAGACTACAGTCTTCCTACCAGTTGTAACAGCGACCTGGAATAAGGCTCTAAAGCTTAGGGGAAAAAAAAAAGAAAGGGTTTCATTTTCTCTCTCTTTTTTTTTTACTCTACGATCTTGTAACACAAAGCGAAGACGTGGAGGGCCAGGGCAGTGGATCTGCACCGTTCTCCTGTCCCTCCCAACAACTCCCCTGGAAGTGTGGGCTCCAAGATCCAGCAAGGAAGGCAGGGGATGATTTACTGCATTCAATTATTTCTGTTTAAAAGTTTCCTCTGGGGCACAAGCACGTCATATATTGTACTTTCCATTACCTGGTGCAAATGTAAAACATACCTGAAAAACACATTTCATGCTTATAACATATTAAAACAACAAGTAAGATGTCATGGCAGGGGTTTGATAGATTAACTGCCACTTGCTGCTGTTGTACTATATTAGTTAACAGCAAATTAATATCATCAGGCATATTTCCTCTTTTATACCTAAAAAATATTAGCATGGAAACAGAGATTCCCATAAATTCTTATCACTAGAAGAGGGGTTTTAATCTAACTTGGGAGAAGATAAGCAGCAATCTGTACATTTGTTTGCAGAAGTATTAATCATTCAGACCCTTTTCTACCTCGGATACCTTTTGCAAATCAGAATATTTTTACATTATAAGCCCAAAAACCTACCCAGGCTTTTCCACCATGACACTGATTGGACCTGACACACACCCACACTCCTGGACTTCGTGGAGTAGCTCTTGAAGAGCATTTCAACAACTTGGACTGAGGGTCTGGAACTGTCTCTGCTATAAAATGCACTCGGGACCTTTTGTCACCCCCTCTCATCCACACCAGTGACAAAAGTGGATTTAAGGTGATGTTAAACCCTTCAACCACCACGAGCTTTAGGTATTACCTGTGTCTGTCATTTCACCTCTTCATAAACTTAATAATTCTTTAAAAATCATTCATAGACAAAAGCCCCAGAAGAGAGTTAGACCTGGGCTATGATTTTAACTTCTCAGTGGCCTGGTGAGGTATTTATGGTTTAATATGGAGTGCCAAGAGTGTCTTTTAAATGCTAACATTTCAACTTTTTCCTTCAGGGTGCCATGGAGCATCACAGTGACTGACATTCCTGTTCTTGTGCAGGAGCAGAACTGCTCCCACCCCCTTTAGAAATCACCTCCCTTGCAGGTCCTGATGGAGATTAAATTCTGACAACATAAACCCAGCAGAGCTGAGAGTCCTGTCACTAAAAACCACAGTCACCAAGGGGGACCCAACCTCCAGTCAGTGCTGACAAACAGGCTCCAGGGGCTGCCCTGCCCCAGCTCCTGCCAAAAAGCAAAGCAGTGGCATCTCTAATGACTCACAATCGACTTCAATCACCCCCAACCCTCCCGTGACAGGAACAGCACCCCGTTAATACAATAAAATACAATAAAATACAATAAAATACGAGCTCTGAAGCAGAGGAACAGCCCTGAAGAAGAGCTTGGCCAATGCCAAGAACCAGCTGGCACAGCTGGAACCACAGGGAACAAAGATCTGAAGGATCAGGATTCAGTTTATTCTAAAAATATTAGTGATAAGACGATAAATAGAGGAGAAGAGAAAAATTAAGTTATGTTAATTTGGGCTATAAACCCCAATGCAGAAGTAAGTAAACACGAACCTCTATTAAATCCTTATTTTCATATTTTCCAGATCCAGACCAGAAGGAAGCACAGAGTGAAGGAAGTGGGTTCAACTAATTAAAAGAGAGGCAATACAAGAGTGCAGCTGTTCCTGCTTAAGCAAACAGCTTCCCAAAACTTGGTGCAGTTTTGCAACCTTGATCTCAAGGCATTAACGTTTCATCCAGAGTATCTCCTGTGGGTTTTGTTTTGTTTAAATTAAGGAAATGCTTTTGAAAAGCATTTTGGGAGGAAAAAAATAGTATATAATGAAACATAGCTGCTGAATTAGAAAGCAAAATTGTCCTGGTAAATTTTTATTTTAGTATTTTGCAGCGCTAAGCTAAAACTGTAAAATATATCCTGTTGCATTTTGATTATTATAAACAATAAAAAAGGATGACTGTGCCTGGTTTATTTAGAATCTAATGAGTGTTGTCAATGCAAAGGGGGAAGGAAGAAGTTCTGTGCTGGAATCCTAAAAGAGCAAGTATCGAAAAAACCAGTGAAATGTGCAGGCCAGTGAAAGGTCCAGCATCTAATGACAACAGCACAGCAGTGATTCAAAAGCAAACAAATCCTGCTAGAATGAAAAATCAATGAGCTTTGAGAAATTGTGACAATGAAAAGGTCCCTCTCCCTGTGGGATCAAATGGAGAAGCCCCATTAGCAGAGCAGCCATCTGCCTTTTCCTGCTCCTGTACAACCATCCACGCTACTTTCTCCTTCCCCAACACAAGGACATGCCCAATGGAGCAAACAGGCTCCAAATTTGGGGAAAAAATGAAAAAGAAATGATCTTGGGTGACACAGAAGGGGGCCAGAAATCAGCCTTTAAAGGCAAACTCAACCCAACATTTGGAAATCAGAGAAATGACTCCTTGGGACACAAAATACCTCCAGGGCCAGGGAAATGGATGAATCCATGAGGCTCCAAGCCTGTGTCTATCCCAGGAGCAAACTGATTATTCACTCACACAGAGATTAAACATTGGTATAAATTCCTCTGTAAGGGTATCCAACAGTTTTAATGGAAGCCAGTGTCAAACAAGGGAGATTTCACTGACTCAGCTGGATAAACTTCCAGACCAAGGGCAAATCTGTATTATTGACAAGCCCCTCTTTGACTTGTCCCCTTTGATTACCCACCCTGCCCGTGCCTTTCTAGCCAGGCTGAGTATTTCTGACCCAAAAACTGAAACACAAACTGTGCAGAAAGAGATTTTACAAGAGACACCACAGAACAAAGTGCAGGAGATAACACAAGTAAAAAATTCCCCCCTCTTGAAGAGAAAATTGGCTCTGACTCGTTCCCTGAAGGTGACACTCATAACAAAACCCGAAGCAACAAGTGGTTTGTATTTGGGCTCTGTTTTATCAGCTGAGAGTTGAAATCCAGCTGTAAGAAAGGCAACGTTCTGCTTCTATTCCTGGCACTTCTCCTGTTACTTCGCATGACTTTCAAAGCAACCAAACAGTGGGGGAAATAAATTAATAAAAGTTAAAGTGCTGCTCATTAACATTCAGACATCTGCGTTCACCAACCCACCCAAAGCAAAGCTGGGCCCTTAATCCCAGGGGATCATGTGGCCAGCAGACTGTGGGGGAATGCAAGGAGTGTTTTGGCTACAGCACTTAATTCTTTTCAGGGAATAAATACATTTGCCGAAACAAGTAATGCAAAACACACGTACTCCTTGCCAAATTCCCCAAGTGCCTCCACTTCTTTTCCCCAGCCTGCCTTCACTGGACAAAGATTTCAATTCCACGGCCTTTTCCAGCTAATTAAGAGGATGTGCCAGTTCTTTACCACTGGGGTCCAGATCTGTTTCTCTTCAACAAACTCTATTCTTCAATAAAATTTATACTGCAAGTACAGTATGAGCAGACTGACTTTATACAATGGCTCTCACGTTTATGGCACGAGAAAAACATTTTTTCTATTAGTATAAATTCTAATGGCTCATTTTGAACCAGTAAAAGAGGGGTTTAGCTGTGTTGATGAACTTACATATACACTACGGATCCAGCTTTTAAAGGCAGAAGTGGATCAGAAAAACCAAACCCAATCGTCCCTCAGCCTGTGGCTTTATGAGCTACAATAAAAATAACCTTTATTTATTTTATTTTCCCACCCATAAATAGGGCAGAAGGTTAAAATTTGGCATGATAGGTCTGCATCAAGCAAATCAGGACTCTGTGCAGTGATAAAAGAGATGGCAATAGTTTGAGAGATAACAAGGCCTGCTTGTGTCCCAGAAGAATGAGGTGTAAGCTCTTGGTAGGGTGGTTCAAACAAAATAACATTTACTCCAAAAAAAACCCCACCCCAAACTACTCTGTGAGCTGCATATTTCTTACTTGAAATAAAGAAAGTACAGTACTATCATGGCTTACTACGATTTCTCAGATGATTTCCAAATGTTTCATTACTACAGAGCATGGGATACAATTTCTGGTCCAGATGCTTAAAAGAACAAATCTAACAAAGAAACTTAATCTGAGCTAGACTTGGCAAATTTTCCAGAAAATTAAAAAAAAAAAAAAGGGAAAAAAAAAAAAAAGAAATCAAATGATGTTTTGGAAGCTGCTCAAACAAAAGCCAAAATGGAAATATGCCTCTTTCAACCATACCCTGGGCTGCTGTTAAAAATAAGAGGGACACTTGGAGTTTCCACAAGTGTGAAGTGCAGCTGAGGTTTATAAAATAGAAAACTTCGATGTCAGAACTGCCCAAGAGCAGTTCTTGACTTTTCTCTTAAGCTCAACCCACCATTTTCTACACTGTATTAACAACAACAAAAAAATTAGTCCTACATATACATGGAAGATTCTGATAAGAAGATCAATTAAAAGGAAAACATTCATTATTTTTCAATTATTATGTCTTTAAAAATAACCCATGGAAGCCTGGAAATGGCAGAAGACTGACACAAGCCCCCCGAGCCATAATTCAGACTGATGTATAAACTTGAACCACTTCAAAGCACCTGATGATGATGATGAAACTTTATACAGAAGTTTTTCCCACCTCTGTAGTGGGAAACTGTAGGAGAGAGAGCCTAAATCTGCAGGATTTACAGGAATTCAGAAGTGCTGAGGTATTGCTTTATCTGAGAACCTTCCTCCTCCCCTGTAGAAAGACAAGGCTAAACCTTTGTACAGCCACACATCTATCTATAAACACCAGGAAAACTTGAAATCTTAGCCAATTCTTTTTATTATTATTATTATTTCAAGCCATTCAGAGAGGAGAAAGAACCAAATCTATCCTTGGCTTCACTCACTTCAGGGAAACCATTTGGCCAAACGTTTGTGTTTCATCAGGAGGAAGAAACTCTGAACTTAAACAATAAAAATAACCGATCCCATGCACAAATTACATATGGAAGAATGGTGGTAATTGTCTGTCTTTCCACACACCCCCCCTTATATTATTGCTGTATGGTTGCAATTTAAGAGCCAGAGGAGTTCCCAAAGCAGAATTGCTCCACTGAGCAAGCTGGGTGTAAGTATTCCAGGGAGTATCCCTGCTCCCTGCATTCCACAGGCTAAGTGGAGTTTAATTATGCAAATGCTAGAACAGCATATTCACATTACAGAAATCAATTCTATCCTAATTTCCTAGCAATTCTGGCTCACAGAACCCAGAATGGGAGGTAGGAAACATCTGCAACATATCTGATTCTTCTATTCTGCTGCAGCCACTTGGCTCTCGGGGTGTGAAAAAGGGCTCTCGCTCAGTAAAGCTGCTGTCCAACCACTTGAAAGCACAAACTCACTTGGAGAGGAAAAGTTAAGTTGCAGAAATGTTCTTACCTTGATTGGGGATTTCTAATGGCACAGAAATTTATAAGAAAGGAGAGTTCAGTATATTAAAATTTATGATGAGAAGTTTAGATGCTTTAACTACTTCGGCTATATTTTAATTATGTAACAAGATACAATTTTTAAAAAGACCTTGCCATAACAATTAATAAGAGACATTTAGACTCCTGTCAAAGAATTGTGGAGCTTTTCATTTCCCTGTGCATGACTGGGATGCTGGTTTGAATTCACACCCACAATGGCCAGGACATTTCCCAGAGTGATAACAAAGAGGGGTTTTGTTACCCTGCTGGAGGGGTCAGTGGCAGCTGCACTCTGTGCCTGCCACAATCAGGATAAAATACTGGCCTGCAACAATGGCTGCTCATTGGGATATAAAACAATTGGAATGCTGAAGCTGGAATTTCAGCAGCTGCTACTGGACATTTTCCATAACTTTGAAGCACCAGCTATCAGCGCACTAACTTTGTGCTTCTTCACATCCCTGATCTCATTTTAGTGATAAAAAACATTTGGACCCCAAATCAGACGCCTGAAATAAGCCAGTGTAAAAATAATCCCACAAAAATGGCAATATTCTTAATCCAAACCATCCCAGAGATGCCTTTTGCAAGGCAGACTCTCCAAGAGTTGCCCTCATGGAGCAGAGGGACTGAAGCCCAGAGAGAGCCAGGACAGGGAAGGACAGAACCTTTCCATTTGCAATGATACCTGAGTTTATTTAAACCAAACTTGACTCTCTTCTTGCAGCAGGAAGCAAGTAAAATGATTGCATTTTGCCACTCAGCTTCAGGGAGCTCTGGCCTTGCCTGATGAAAGATCACTTGATTATCAGCACCAGACAGACAATGAATCACAGTGCTGGGGCTGTCTCAGCACTTTAAGAAAATATTAATATATGTTGGGCAAGCCTAAAACTAATTTTGCTTCCTGTATTTATATCTCTAAAAAATATTCAAAGAAATAATATGTATTTTAAAGCAAATTTCAATATAGTGGAATTCAAATAAGGCTGACATCTAACTTCAGAATGCCAGCATGAGAAGGGAGGGAGGAGATGAATCAGTGCTTCATTTATGCTATTTATGTATTAAAAAAAAAGGACTACATAAAGTGGCTTTGGCAGTCCAGCCTTGAATTTAAAAAATAATTAACTGATGATCCCCAAACCTTTCCTTCTGTGCTGACACAGGTTTGCTCAGAAGACATTTTGCAGCAGCCCCCATGGCCAGAGCTGCTTCCACACGTGCCTTCTTCCCAGACCAGTCCATGCTGGCAGTGCAGTCCTGGAGGGAGAGAGGCAGGAGATCATGGATCCAACACCACATCGAAATGGCAATAATCTGGCAGCACCAGTGATAAAAACCCTCCTCACCAACAAGACCATCCTGTTGTATCAGATGCTGCAGATAAACCTGCAATCCTCAGGGGAAGCCACACAACTTGTCTCTGACCCAGACAAAGGAGGAAAGATAAACTTCCAGGTAGGAAAGATAAGAAGTTATTACATTTACTGGCTTGCCCCCAAGCACTGTCCTCTTGTCTGGGTTGCACCTCCTGGAGCAGAGGGACTGAAGCCCAGAGAGAGCCCAGGACAGGGAAGGACAGATTTGATGATTTCGGGGTCAGCTTTGTTCCTGCCTTGGGTTTAAGGGGCAATACCCTCCTTTAACTAGTTAGTAGCTGCTCAAGAGTTGCCCCTTCTTGTCAGTGACTGTGTAAATATGCATTTGTAGAGGAAAACACTTAGGTATCTGGTACTACAATTCAAGAGAAGGAAAATTCGTATCTTAAAAACAAGACATCAAAAGCCCCAGTAACTGCAAGACAGCACTCAGAGGCTGATGTGCATTCCTCGCTAAATAGGATTTAGTTTCACTTAAATATAGATCTCCAGGAATTAAATAAAGAATAAAATCTTCAGTCCCTGACACCTAGAGCTTCCAGTCTTACCAAAGAACAGTGTAAGCAGGGGGATGATGATAAACACATGGAAGATTCCGGAATGACAAACACTGGGACCGTCGAGGCATTTACTGAAACACTGTTTAGCTTCTTCCCACAGTTATAAACTCATTTTTTCTTCCTCAATAAGGCTGTACCTCCAGCAAACAACAACATTCCCGGAGAGCTGAAAGCAGCACTGATCCCAGCAAGGATCTCCTCATGGAGACAGCAGGAGTGAACACCTTGTGGCCAAGGGAAAATACCCACATTCAGTGTCAAGCACAAGGAAAGCAATTCAGACAGATAATTCCTGGGAGACCACTGATTCTGGCACCAGCAGAAAGGAGCAACAAGAAAAACCTCTTCCATGGTCATCCCTGGCTTCTCCCTTCTGACAGCATCCATTGACTCCTGGAAAATATTTAATGCATTGACACAAACTCAGCTGAGTTCCCATATTCCCTGGAAATTCTTAACTATCCTTATGCTCAAGAGTTGGTGTGGTGGGGGTGTGGACTTTCATAGGGAATATAATCACACACTGGAAATAACACAGATTAGATTTAAATTCATTAATTAAATATACAGAGCAGAAAATGTCATTTCATAGGGACAAGGAAATATGGATTGTAAGGGAAAATTGTCAAAAAAAATTGAACATTTCAGCGTCAAACCGTTGTGGACACAAGTGCTTTGCAGCCTGATTTGACAATTAGCTGCAATGCTTTGAGTGCTGTTATAAAAGGGAGTTTATATGCCCTGGGATTCTATTACAAGCACACACATCAGTGTGCAATATTATCACTGACAATTCAGAAAGCATTTATTAAAAATTACAATCATCATGCTCCCAGAACCTCTGCAAAAATAGTGCAGCTGTGCCTGTTCACAGCAATATATTCCCTGCCATTTCAAATAATCCAAGGAAATACTTATTTCTGCAGTGCCACACCAACTACTTTCAATTTGTATCAGTCAAGTGATTTATCAAGTCAACATCCCCGTGCCCAGCAGTGAACAGCGCAGTAAAGAGAATTTGGTCTCTGCAGAACAATTCCATTTTGATTTTTGGAACTGTAATATAGGTCTGTCCTTCAGAAATGCTCAGTAATGATCTATTCTCTATGAAATGTTTAAGGAATGTTTTATAGCTCGCACGCTCCATTTATTTCCACTTGAATTGTACGAAGCCACCTCCACATTTAGCTGGTGGTATCAGCTGACACAAGCAACTATTTAACATCAACCAAATGCAGTCAGACTCTCAAATTATTGAATGTAAGTAATGTCAGCTGAAGGTTATTATCCTCCTAACCCTCCAAGGTATCTGTTTCCACGCTCATATATAATAAATAATTGCCAGTCACAAACACTTTGCCTCACGAAGAGCCACCGCCAACAAAAGCAACCTCAGGAAAACCGGAGCTGATGCCACGCTTTTCGTGGCATCTTTTGGACAACAGAGCTTCGGATCCAAGATCTGACCACTCACAATTTCTAAACCAGATTATGAAGCTAAATCCACGCAAACCCTTAATGGATCAGGATTTTATTTCGAGCGCCGCAAAAACTTCGGCTGTGGCCAAGTCTTATCAGCTACGGTGGCAGACAGATTACAGGAGACGTGCCACGGATCAGGAGGAGGCACCACCAGCTTAAACCAATTACACACTTAGCACCAAGTTGTCAAACTGCAGACGGATGCCAAATCCTAACATGTCATTTCCATCGTGCTCCTAAATTTTCAGGAGAATTATAGTGAATAAAGAGTCTGGACAGAGCGTGAAATAAAGCTGGGGAACGTGGGGGAAAGAGCGGTGTTTGGACACACACAAAATTTGGGTGGTGTGTAAATAAGGAATCCACACCAGCTCAAGCTTTACCATTGTACAACCTCCTGGGTTTTTTACCAGAAGTGCCCAGTTCAAACTCCCCTCTATCTATTCAGGGGCAGACAGATCTATTAAATTATTTGCCAGCTGGGAGTCATTTCTTTTACAATAAGCAGCGTAGTGAGAGGTAACTACAAAGCAATCCAGACCTGTCCTAATTACTCCTTCCAGGCAGGAAAATGTGTGATAAAATGCAGGTTTTGTGACTCCCTTCCTCTGGTTTACTCGCTTCAGCACCGCTAACCTGTAGCTTCTGATGGCCTTCTACAGTGCTCTTAAACCATATGAAAAACATCTCGCCAGACAATCACTGTACAATTTAAGGCACATAATTAGCAATTATTTCATGCACACTTCACAATAATAATCTAAGGGAAAGAAACATTAATGAGCTACTTCTGGTGCCTGCTCTGTGTACTGTGTTTGCATAATAATGAGCTCCAATCTGCTGGAAAACACATAATTAATAAGGTCGTCATTTTTGCCTAATGATGCTTAATACAGTTTTAGCAATCTGGCCGAGACAAAAGACGGGCACTCAGACATAGCCGATTATGCATTCGCGTGGCAGCTGAAATCTTTATTAAACAGAATGATGATGAATCTGATTACCATGGAATAACAAATATACAGTCTGTGACGGGCCCTGGCACCTCCCGCCCCGCTCCGGCCACTCCGGGGCTTTACCCAGATTGAGGTCAGACTGGAATTCCCCATAGGCGCATTAAGATAAAAGTTTGCCAAATGTGGCAACATGATGAACAAAACAATATCCTGTTATATAAAAGCTACTGTCTCACCAGCTGACTGTCTAATCGGCAACAACTCCTTAATAAGTTTAAAATTTTAATTGTTGGTTTCAGTTCACCTTTTAGCATATGAAAGGCAGTTTATTCCATTAGCTAAAGCACCCTCAGGCCCCTGCGGCTGTGACAGCAAAATATTTCCTCTAATTCCAAAGTGGTGTCTGCCAGTTCACAAAGACAACTGCAAACAGGAATATAAAATTATTTACCTTATCTTATGCAATATAAAAAATAACATTGTATGCCACTGATATAAAAGGTAGTTCATTACATTATTAAAGCACCCCGAAGCCCCCGTGTTTATGGCATCAAAATATTCTCTTTAATTCCAAAGTATTGTCTCCCATTTCACAGAGACAACTGCAAACAGGAATATAAAATTATTTACCTTACCTTGTGCAATATAAAAAATAACATTGATTTATATGCCACTAATATAAAAGGCAGTTCATTACATTATCTAAAGCACCCCGAAGTCCCCGTGTTTATGGCATCAAAATATTCTCTTTAATTCCAAAGTGCTGTCTCCTGTTCCATTTCACAGAGACAACTGCAAACAGGGGTATAAAATTAGTGTAAGGAATATATAAAATAATGTTAATTTATATGTCACTCGTACAAAAGGCAGTTTGTTACATCAGCTGAGCTGGATCTTCAAGCACCAAGTCCCCTGCATTTATGGCATCAAATTGTCTCTAATTCCAAAGTACCATCTTCTACTGCATTTCACAAAGACAACTGCAAATGGGAGTGTAAAATTATTTAGGTTGTTTTAAGGAATATACTAAATAGCATTAATTTATATGCCACTGATATGAAAGACAGTTTATTCCATTAGTTAAAGCACCCTCAGTCCCCTGTGTTTGTGGCAGCAAAATATTTCCTCTAATTTCAAAGTCCTGTTTTCTAATGCATTTCACAGAGACAACTGCAAACAGGAATGCAAAATTATTTAAAGGAATATAAAAAATAACATCAATTTATGTGCCACTGATATAAAAGACAGTTTATTCCATTAGCTGAGCTACATCTTAAAGCACCCCAAGTCCCCTACATTTAGGGTATCAGAATATTCCCTCTAATTCCAAAGTACTGTTTTCTATTCCATTTCACAAAGACAACTGCAAAGAGGAACATAAAATTCTTTTGAGGAATATAAAAGTACCATTAATTTCTCTGCCACTGATTCCACATAAAGTCTGGATAAGTTAATGGAGGTTTCTAGGTCAGTGGCAAACACATGATGCAATCGGATGGGGAGAAACGTAGCAGCCAATTTAAAAATCTGATTTTCAATACAAATAATCGACAGGAAAAGCAGGTTAAAAAACGTACAGAATGTAATTTGTTAATCCCACTTTAAATTTAAATCATGAACGTGGTGTTGCCTCTTTAAATGATGCCCAAAGTAAATAAGAGATATTAAAACCCAGGGATTCTATTTGAAGCTTGCTTTGCTGCAGCAGTGTGATTTCCATCAAATGAACAACTCCTCGCCTTCCAGAACCAACTGCACTTGATTTACAGACAGCACATGACAGGAAGTAATTTGAGATGACACACGATACCTCCTGACAGTGTCTGTGGTTTAACACAGGGGAGGCAGCAGCATAAACCAGAATGTTGATTTTATCTCCACATATACATTGGATCTTGTGTTCAGGAGTGTAGAACTGGGAGCTAAGGCTGCCTGAATCACAGCTCCTTCCCTTTAATGCAGATGTGTTTGCTCTGGGATATGATAGCATGCAATAAATCAGCATTTTTAACTCCTTTGACTCGTTCAGTGTGTCTTCAGTTACATGAATATACTCCCAATTACATGAATTTATTCCCAGTTACACCGGGTTTAAAGCAAAGAGATGATAAAATTAAAGCTACTATCATTCATCTTCATCCTGCCTTCAGAAATAAATAACAGTATTTCCACACACAAAATAGAAAAGAAAACAAACAAAAATTAGTTTCTTTCCTCAACCCCCAGCTTTCATGATACCTCAGGGGATCCCTTTATTTCATGTTCTGCCAGTATAAATTCCCTCAGTGCAACATTTCAGAATCTCTGATATAAAATGAACGTTAAAAACGCCGTGAAATTTTAGTGGTAATATTTGAAATGCCAAAATTCGTGGCAAATAATGTCTCTTAACCTTTGTGCCACCATCACACTGCACTTAAAAGAGCTTGGACAGTTCATAATAACACAGACCTAAACATAAAGATCACAGTCAGTTTTTGGCAAAGATTTAGTCTCAAATAGTTCAATTCTATTTATATGCAGAGTATAAATTAAGAGAAATGCAAAGGTGTCCTGGACTCACCTGCACAGCTCCCTCAGGATGGAGCCTCACCCCCTGTGCTCTGAGAGTACAATAAAAATAGAGTTTTCTCAGCTACATTTCCAAGTGTTCTACTGAGAATTTAGTTTGTTAACACTGCTGGAAATACAATATGCATAAATAAATCTCTTCCTGTTGACTCTTGAGACCTTGTCCACGTTCATCCATCAGGAGCTGATTGACTTCTTTTTTTTAGTGCCAAAAATAACATAAAACTACATGTCTGAAAGTTCAAGTCTACAGAGTTGTGCAAGTATGATTTGTTCTGGTTTTCCTTTTCATGGATGGCTGCTGTTTTCCTGCCTCTTTTCATAAGACACTGAACCAAATTAGTTAGAGACAATTACAAATACATTGAGTGACCTGAACTCAGCTCCTCACTTAAATCTCCGTGGTAGAAATGAGGTGAATCACATCAAATTTGTCCAGATAAAAAGTGTTCATTCTACCTTTTACAGAAACGGTATTTTAATATTTATTACACAAATCTTTCAGTGATCATTTTAATATACAAAATGAACTGATCTGACTTACCCGTGACTGCACTTTATTACTGAAATGAGTAACCTCAGCTCCTATCAAAGGACATGGAGAACTGGCCTGAGTGACACAGCTCCTGCATTGTAAGTAACTTGTCAGAGAACATTCCTTCTCATCCCAAAGAGCATTTAAAGATAAACTGCCATGCAAGTCTTTCAAAGAGAAAGAAAAAGTGCTTTACAGAGGGCATCAGGAGAGATTTTAAAACAGATCAAAGTCACAGTTCACATTTCAAAATGTCACGTTCTGGTTTTGCCAGAGAAGGAGATGGCAAAGAATGCTCAGGAATCCCTGGGGATTTGGGAACTCCTGGAAAGGAGCCCTTGTGGTAAAATCACATATTATTGACTGTGCCATCCAAACAACACTGGATGGCAACAGAAGTGGCCACATGTGAACTAAAGCAAGTTCTTCCCTGTTGTCACCTGGAGAACCAAAGGGTTCCACACCCCATTTCCTACCAAACCCATCCCCTCTGCAGAGCTCTGCTCCAACCACGGGGTAAACACCCCAATTCAGGCATTTTAACTGGTTATGAGAAATGTGAAGGATTATTCTGCTCCCATTATCCTCCTCTGTTTCACCAGAACACTGCAGAAGGACCCCAGAAATTTGGGAGGGGAGGGAAAACTGCTGCTGATCTTCAGTGTTTGGTTAAATGTGCAGAGTCCACAGAGCTTTGAGCCTCTCAAGGGAGAAAAATCTCACCATCATCTTCCCTAAAGGTCAAAGGGGAGGGGTGTCAGCATTGTGAATGGCCCAGTTCAGAGAAAACAATGATATATAATTTACTTTCTTGGCCAAGTACCACTGTCAGAAGTTCCAACCTCTGTATTTCCAGTCTCCTGACAAAACCCACTGACTCACATGTTTCTCTGTCATGTTTATTGGCTTTCTAGCCAAATATTGTGCCTTGGAGAGTAAGACTCAGCTTCCTTACCCCATAAAATAGCCAAATTTCTTCTCCTAAGCTTAAAACAATCATCCTCATTTATCTCAGATCAAAGACCTGGGTTACAGTTGTCATTAACATCTATCAGCATGGCAGGATCACTTCTATGCTTATTTCAAGTATTTCCTGGAGTTTCAGAAACATCCACAATCCTTGGCAAAAGGACTCAAAAACACCAGAATCTTGAGAGATTTGGTATTTTCATTTAAGGAAAAAAAAAATCACTTGTTTTAGAAGCAAAATGTTCCTTTTAAAAAGCTGTGAAAAGGAAGGATATCCTTGAAGGAGAAAAGGCATTTTATTCACATCCAGTAAAGAATTGTTGGATATTGGATTTCCTTCAAACTCACAGAAATTTAATAGGAGCAAAGGAAAGGTGTGGAAGTTCAGGAACAATGGAGACTCAACCACCAAACAAATTATTGTTAAACTAAATATCTCTTCAAAGAGGTACTGAAGGACTTGACAAATGTTAGCTGGTATTTATCAGGAATCAGAAAGATTTACCTTCACTTTTCACTGGCATCTGATAAACCTTCAAAGTTTCCTTCAGACAACTCAGACTTGCAGCATCTGAGATGACCAACATCACATTATCATCTTCTGCAGTGGCATCTACCTTACACATACAACTCCTAATGGATCCTTTACTTCTTACACTGGCATTTCTGAAGAGTTTCCAGATTGTCTGCACTTCACTATTACTGTAGCAAGCTTTTCTCAAAATTCCTGTAATTTAAAAAGTGGGGTGTAAGAGCTCTGTGCACACATGGCTTTGAATACAGCACTGTTCCACCACGCTGCAAACTTTCCACATTTACAAGATGGGAATTTAGGCCCTGGTCCAATACCCACTGCAGGCACTGAAAAGACTTCTATTGCTGTAAATGGACCTTGGAAGGAGGCCTTCTTTAAAATTTTTTAATGTGTCCAAAATTTACTTTGCAACAGATAATTTTCCCCTTGTTATTACTCCCAAATCGACTGGTGAGTTTGAATCGACTTTGAATAAAGCCAGTATTTTTTCATTTTCAGATTTTTTTTTTTAGCTTTCCTCAATCAACTGAGGATTCAGATTCATCTGAGGTTCAGTTTAAACAACATAAAACTGCTCCCTGACAAGGGACACCCTGGTAACTGTGGGCATTCATGGACCTCGGGGATTCAGAACAGTGATTCTGTGTCACAGGTTCCACCCCAAACTGCAGAGACAAAGCTGATAAATTCACATTAAGGAAATGAATGAAAGTCCACTGATGAGATCACACAAGGGCATCAATGCACAATTTCCATATCATGTCTAACACCTCCTAAAAATCAGCTCTCTGGCTTTCTGTCCAGGGCCTGAGATGTGCTGACAAGGCACACAAAAGGAAATTTTCTTCTTACCCTCACATTTGTAAAACCCAAGCCCAGTTAAATCCTCACTAAATTCTCTTTTATGCCTTGTTTAAGTGTATTAAGCATCTCCATCTAATTGTTCCTGCATGTAACCCAGGAGAACATGTTGTAATTAGGTCGTTACCACACGTGGCCCAGGAACCTGAGGCTTGTTTTAAAAAGTAGCAGAGTTGTTATTACCATTAGCAGCCTTTAGACCTTCCCAAATTAAAGTGCCTCACAAAAACACCATTTCCAAAGGCATCTAATCCCCATTTCATGTCAACCAAGGACTGAAGACCAGAATCAACACAAGGCAGGTTACCCAGTGTAATCACATGGCTTTTCAGTGAGACTTTGGATAGTTTCATGAAAATATGTAGCAGATTCCCAGAGTTACTGTGCCAAGATATTACCAAGCTTCTCACAGCAACTGGTAGCAAATTAACACCTAATCCCGAGAAGGAACAGCCCCAATGAATGGGCCACTCTGTTACAAATCATCTCTTTCAGCCTCCCATAATGTCAGGAGGAGCTGCCTTCAGCTAACTCTTAAATATTAAGAGATGCCCACTGTAACTGCTGACAGGTCAGTGTGGCAGCACCACTGAACCAGGCAACAGAAACCGGCCACAAAAAGTACCTGCTTTAAATAGTTGTTCTTGTGACCACTCCCTCTTTCTCCCCCCCAAAAAAAGACTTTCTGCAGGTCTTCAGTGCCTCTCTAATGTGCATTTATCCAGTTACCAAATCCAGTTATTCTAAAATATCCCTCCAGGATTCAAAACTGTGGAAGTAAAAAGGTGGATCAGAAATGCTATCAGAAGTCCCAACCTGAAACACTTGACTGTTCCCTGGATCTTACCCTCTGCTTTGGGCAGTATTTCAGCTCCACAGACAATGCAATAAAGTCCTTTCTTGCAGGGCTGGTTTTGTGTTTCCTTCTAACAAGGAAAAATACACAAATGCATGTAAATTCTAGTTTGGGTACAGTAACCACTCAAGATGGAAGCATTTCAATATAAATACAATTAAATATGTCAAAACTGCTTCATAGAAACACACTACTTGAAATACTCAAAGAAATCTCTTTGAATCAATCATTTAAACTAGATAATAATTAAAATACACACCCTGCTCAAAATGCTTCACTTCACTAAATAGAAACACTGTCATACAAAATATGAGGTGTTTTATAAGTCTGTAACGCTCCAGGCTATCAATTTGTTTGGAATTTTGCATAGGATGAGAGGTGCCCTTGTGCTTCCCTGGAGAAACAAAGGTATCTATTGAGTGTGTAAATAGAGACCTACAGCAAACCAGGCAGCTCATGAAGAAACTGCTTCACCTGTATTATTTCACTGAAGATATGATATAATAAATCATTCTTATCTCCCCTGCACCTTCACATTGAACAGCAGCCCCTTGGAGCAGGTCCTTTATCCCATCTCTGGGGTACCTTTCTGTCCCAGCTGGAGCCACTTTTCCTAACTGGAGCTTTTCTTCTCCTGCATTTCCTCTGAATTTTCAATCCTTAAATAAATCCAAGATTTTATTATTATTAGTTTAGGCAGCAGAGATTATACCTCGCTACGATATCAGAGCATGAGAGGAATTTTCAATCATTTTTTATAGATTTGAGCAGTTCAAATAAATAATTCCAGGAAAGTTGGTACATTGACTTCCCTTCTCTTTGCAGGCTGGGTAGCCTTTAATTCTGGGAATCACCAGAAATATATTAACTATAAAGGATATTCTTACCACTAACACATTAGTTATTAGATATAAAGACAAAGTAGGAGTGAATTTACAGTTTTTATGACAAAAGAAAGAGTCCACCCATTACCCCTCAAACCCAGTAGTAATATAATGGATTATTGTCCATCAGTTGTCCCAGGATTTGAGGTTTTTTGTGGATAGAAATTTGTCAAGAAAATTTAGTATCTAGTAGGACAAATGCTGATATTTCATATTTTAAAAAATAACAGTTAAGGAGAAATTTGCTATAAAATGTAGCTGTAAATTATTGTGAAGTATTTGACACACAACAGGTCTTGTCTTAAAGGATTTCTAATCAAAGTAAGATGCAACACGAGATCAAGAAAGGAACAATCTGCTCCAGATAAGGAAAGGGAGATGGATTTTCTTTTTTTTTTTTTTAATGTTAAGGATTTAAAGACAGACAAATCTTCTGGAAGACAAAGAAGAGGCAAAGGGCCCTGGGCTGAGCAGACAGGCCCAGAGCTTAAGTGATTTCTGTTCTCTAGTTAGACACACACGAATGTGAAAAGTGCTTTGGGACAGAAGATTTGGTTTAAGAAAACTGAGCTTTAAAGACTCCTGAGGATCAAACCCATGAACTCTTGGAGTGTGGCTGCAACCACCTGCCCCAGCAGTTGGTGGGGGATGTGGGACAGTTCCAGCCCAGCCACTTAATCAGCACTGAACTCGAAATTAAGTGTATTTATCTGGAGATGTGTCAGATGGTTGAATTGCTGCCAATGCTGGAGCTCCTGACCTCTCAATACTTCGAACCCATCAGCATCCAAGGATTCAGTGAAACCCAGGAAAGCTAAGCCAGGAAAACATGAGCCTTAGGAGGCATCAATACAGCAAAAATGTAACCAGAGGCCTTATACTGCAAGATCATGTGGTTAAAGAAATCCAGCGGGGTTCTTGCCATTCCTGCAAACAAGCATCTAATTTAAAAAAGATGCATTTACAATTTAAATCCTGTTGATATGAGAAGTTCATAGCTCTGGAGAGATGGATGTTATTTAGATGAACTTCTATGGAAAACAACCAGTTAATAATTTAATTTCTGCTCTCAGACAAAAAGAAAATATGAACCAATCTTAAGACTGCAAAAATCCTGCATCTTCATGTTAATGTGTGATGGAAATGAACAATCTTTCCCTGAAAAGTGAGGCACGATATGTTTTATTACAGAAAAATCCTGGCTGCCTTGATTGCAATAAATGAAAGAAAAGTTTAAAATACTTCAAAAAAAACAGACTGAGGGAGACTTCAAGACCTTTATGTACAAATTTACAGTGTTTTATATTGCATATAAAATGTGTTTGTAGGGCATACAAATGAGAACGTGTTTTCATGTGAGCACACCCAGAGCCTGATCAAAAGAAACAAGATCTCACAGAAGAAAAATTTAAACAAACAGCAATTTTCCTATCAAACAAATACAGATCTCTGAAGAAGCCTCTCATCATCATCATCAAGTATCAAAATGTTCAGACATTTTGACATAAGGAATCTGAGGGAAACAAAGTACTGAAGAACACACCCATTTTGGTGTCCAGGCTCAATCTATCATATGACCTGATCTGCAAAGATGCTGTTCTATAAATTTAATTTAAAAAAAAAAAAAAGCCCTAACAAATGTATAAAACTGTAATTTGATGATATGGGTGTTTAGCTTTCTGAGGAAAAACACTATTATTTTATGGTATTTAATGGTGAATTAAATCTGTAGTGGACAAACCTCCTCAGCCAATAATTACAAGTAAGATCCCACTTGGGCTTGGATTTAGAATTTCCAGACATGTTGTCCTTTCCCACGCAGGCAGGATGAGGAACCTTAATTGCATCTCTAGAAAACTGCACGTTCCATAAGTTTCACAGTGACAAACAAAAAAAGTGGAATAAGAAACCAAGTCTGGGAGCAGCTCAGGTGAGATGAGCAGGAGAAAACCATCACTGCTCTGGGGTGAGGCAACGTTTGAACAGCTGCTCACTGGGATTCCCACAGACACCGTGCCCAGGGTCTGCTGTTGCTCAAGGGAAAAGAGGACACACCTTTATTTCGTGTTCTGGACAGGCTGACTCTCCGTTTGCTGCTGTCCATCCCTGGAGCTGCTCCCTGCTCTGCTCCTGCTGCCCCAGCCACCTCCACATCCTCAACTGCACTATCCTCACTCCTCTCACTCTGCATCACTCTGCAACTCAGGCTCCTGCCACCAGCCTGGCCTTTCTCAGTCACATTCAGTGTTTCTGAGGTGTCCATGGCAAAAGGTTCCTCAGCCACTGGGGGGTTTCCACGTTCCACCTGATTCCCGTCTGCCCGAGGGGTTGGGAGCAGGGCTGGGATTTCCTGTTCCTCTGGTTCTGCATCATCATCATAGAGCTCTGGGCTGAAGTAAATGCTCTCATCCTCCTCCTCCTCCTCTGCACACACACTCGGGGTGGAAAGCTCAGCCTTCCCTCCTGCTCTGGGACACTCTCTGCAGGGCTCAGCTGGAAGCTGGAGCTCTTCAGCAACTGGAGCCTCGGTATTTTTAAGTGAAAAATGAGTTGTTTCCAAACATGATTCTGGTCCACTCGGTTTATGTTGTGCAGTTAACGATGATTGGCATTGATTTAAACTATCACTAAGTTCACTGGGCCCTTTCACACCCTCTTGTCTGCCATTAGCTGGGGCCCTGTAGCTCTTGGCCACAGGCAGAGGTGTTGAAGTCAGCGGTTTAAAGCAGCAATTCTCCTTCACAATATCACCATTAGTCCAACCATTCGTGTTTAATGTCTCTGGTTTAGTTGTTGGCACTTTGGGTGTGGAGTCTATACGTTTTCTTCTTTGTTTCACGTGGTGAGAATGACTCTCTACACCAACTTTCTGGCCACCTGTGAAAAATCACAAAACATAAATTCATTGTATTTGGTTTTCCCCCTCATTTACAGCATGTTTAGCACATTACCACCGTTTTATCAGGTTTGCAGTCATTTTACAGCACTCATTAAGAACAATACAAAGAAAAGCCCAGATATTCCAACTCTCTTTGCACATGAATTGCTTGAATTAAATCAACAGATTAACTGGTGTATTTAAAGATAGAGCATGATTGGATTGGAAATTTGTAACTTTTATTATTGTACTCTTATCTTACTCACATCTTTCTTGCCTGAAATGAAGTCATAAGCTTCCCTAAAATTTAGGAATGGATAAATATTTAGATGTAAAGATGGTACTGAAGGAGATCCCATGAAAGGTGTCTCACAGCAATGTCTAAACAACAGATGTAGGTTGAACCAGGGCACTCATCTTGCAATTATGTTAATCTTGGCCTTTCAAATTCTAAATGATTTTCATCGTTTTCAATGGAAAAAGAAATTCAAGTGAAAACATTTTTGATTGAGCTATAAACTTATCAAACATCATCAATTGTTTTAAGATGGAATAACAATTTTAGCTCATAGACAGTTGTGAATAACTATCATTTTCCACCATAGTAATTTTAAAAAACATTTTCCACCGTTCTGTAATTTTAAAAACCATTTGTTTCTTCCAAAAGAGATGCAACTTCACACTCAAAATTGCTGAGGAAGGTTTTTCCTACTCTGTTTCCCTGCTGCCACGACGTTACTTGGCCGATTGGAGAAATTCCCTTCGGAACCCAAACTTTGCTCCTGGCTTTTGGCAGGAACATCTGGTGACAGGTGAGCAGCTGCCTCTGGTGGAGAGCCTTGTGCCAGGTCCTTGGAATCCGGAGGGATGTGGAGAAAGTCCCTGTTGTTCTGGGAGGAACAGTCACCACGTCGGTTCCTGGCAGCGAAGGCCTGCAGGGATTCCAGGGCGCTGCCAAAGCTGCCGTGGTGCTGGATCTGCTGCCGAATCCACTTGGACAATCCTAAGGGAAAAAGAGGTGTCACTGCAAAATGACATCATCTCCACCAAGGATTTCCCATCAGTAAAGAGCATCCTAATATTGCAAATATTTCTGTGTACAGTCAGATTCACAAAGATGCCAAGAAGTTGCTCATGAAAGTACAAGAATTCATTTAATAATCATAATAATTTATTTAATCCATGGTACTATTTTCATGAGTAATACTCACAATACCCTTCTTTTCCTTTACCTTTTTCACCAGTCTTTTCTCAGGTTCAAACTGCATTGCACAAACATCACTACATTTCTTTTATGCCTCAGTGTTCATTTTAAATATTTAAAAGCAACTTACACAGAAGTACAGGTATTTATTACCATACTAACAGGGTCTGATAAAAACTGGAATATAATGAAGCTTTTCACAGCTTTGCTTCAGATTAAGTACCAGTAACTCAGATATTCAGAATCACTGCCCAACAGCTACAATAGAACACAACACATTTCTAGAGCTACAATATACATGCTCCTATCAGAATAATATTTAAAATGCTCAAATACCAGATGTCCAGAGCACAAAAGCTGTTTAGATGATGTAGGAACACACAAGGGTTAAGTAAAAACTGACTTCCTTGAGTGTAGAAAGTGGTTTTGAAATCATTTAAATATTCTTTGATTATCAGTTGAAAAAGGAAAAATAACAACAGAGAATTTGATTCCTGTGTGAAGTTTTACATTTTAGAGAAAAGGATTTCATGAAGTTTTGATTATTTGTGTTACTATATGAATTACTTTTGTTTACTTAAATAATTTAAACGTCCTTTTAGTACAAACAGACCCTTCAGAGCAGTTGGACTCAACTGCAGCAGCTGAGCTCCACCTGCTGACAACACCCAGCACGGGTTGGACACCTCACTGCCCACCTCAGCCAAACGGGCAGGAACAGAGAGAAAAACCACAGTCCTGAGCAGATTCTTCTCTAATTTTGATTTCTTTGTTGAGGGAGTGTTCGTGACCTGTTTTATTTCATCTGCCTTTGTTTCTACCCAGGATAAAAGTACAAAGAGAAGAGACTTGAATATCGAGCGTTTGGTGGTTCAGTTTGTGGTCTGTGGATATATTTTGTTATGACTTTTCCTGCTCACCTGTATTTGTATGACATATCTCTGTCATTCTGAGTTTTCACTATCTCTGATAACCCTGGGAACCTTCCCAGGAGGATTTTTGCAGCTTACCAGTGATGTATTTATTGGGGTTATTCCTGAACCGGTCGTCAACCAAAATCAGAGCCCCCCAGTCGTTCCTGTGCCTTATACACCTGAGAGGGGGCAACAAGAAGGGGGTAGATGGAATTAAAATCACATACATTCTTAACTGGGCAGTGTAAATACTGAAAAAAAAATAAATGTAAAACTGTAAAAGAAAAAAAAAAACAGACTGATAAAACTGCAAGAAGTTTTTTAAATAACTCTGTACTTTTGGTCTCTAAACCACAGGTTGTTCTAAACTCTTTAGTAAGCAAATGAATTATGCTACAGATCAAACACTGTTGAGTTCCTAATTCAGTTGTCAGAGACTTACAGAAATAGAAATAGTCACTTCTCATGTGTTGATATTATTTTTAACGTTATTTGGATTTCTGTGCTGTCTGCCAATAAAAAAGGATTAAAGAACAGCAGTAACATAAATGAAATATGGCAAGGAATCTGCCAGGAACAGTTCAGGGTTATTGTCCCCAGGGTATAAGAAGGTTCATGTACATTTTTTTGAGGATGATGTTTACAAATGTACATAAAAGCACAAGAGTCTCAGAATCAGGGCTTCAAACTGGAGTGACAGGGTGGCTCTCCAAGAAAGAATTATTTATCCTGGAATCTCTCAGTGACAGGAAAAGCTACCAAAAAAAATCTTTAAGAAACAGATTTCTTCCACTGGTTCTGCTCACTTCCATCCTGGTGGCATCTCTGCAGGAAGAAGCTTTCCTGTCTACTGGAGAACTTAATCTTAACTTTGTGTAATTTTCTGCTTTTATCAAAGTACTCCTCACACACTGTCATCCTTCACCAGAGCTCAGGTTACAAGAGCTCAGTCTGAGGGTTTTATACACAATTCAGACATTCATGTCAGCATGGAAGTCTATTTTCTCCACTTAAGTTTAAACCAGCAGAATTTCATTCAAATGCAAAATTATACAATAAGCAATTTTCACTAAATCTAGATTATAGTTAAAGTTCATTTCACAGTGACACAAATTCACCTTAATTTCTCCTTAGATTTTTCTGGGCAAATTTTAACCAGTGCTCTTACATTCTAAAGAGGAATCTAAGAAATCAGACCTGTAACAAGAAGAATCTACAATATTTTACTAATGTTCCTATTTCTCTCAGTTTTCTTCCTGAGCCTTCATTGATGTCATCACATTTGCATTAGGTCTGATTCAAATGAGAAGAATTTTCCAGCTGATGTTTCTCATCTATAAATCTGTGTTTCTACCTCTATGTACCCCTGACAGATGCGTGGCATCTATGACAGACAGGGATGACAGTGATAATCTTTATTTATATGATAAATTTCGTTGGAGAAGGATGAATTAATTCTCCCCTGTTAATAAAATTTGGGGGAATTTTTTTCAGCATCAGGAATGGAAGCTGTACCACTTCTTCTAAATCTGGAAAGAGATCAGTGAGCACAATAATTGAATTGACCTTTTGCAGAGGTCTGAAAATCCCCACTGCTATTTCTCCCTTTCAAAAATACTTGTAGGCTGAATATCAAACAACTGTTCTGAGCCCACTGAGAGTGTGAACAATTAGTGCATTTGGAAAAGCCCTGAGAATTTTTATTTGGTTTATAAGCTCAGAACTATTTGTCTCTGTTAAGGCTTTCCCTTCTGTCTCTCTGCACTACAAGCAATAAAACCTGCAACCAAACTGAAGAGGGTTCAGTGTAAAACAAAACCTCTGAATTATAACAACACTCAAATGCACAACAGGCTGAAAACCAGAGAGTTGTCAAGCACTGAGCTGATGGAGGTTGAATTTCTGCAAGATGAGGTTTTTGGTCTCATTTATCCCCTTTGTGTTAACAGGGAGGAATTAATCCTTAAAGATTTCACAAAATTCTACAAATACATATTTTTAACTATGTTCCATTTCTCTCACCTTCCCAGGGCTTGATTGAGAGCTCTATAAGCTTGAATTTCATACCACTGACTCCCTGATAAAAGGCCTCTTGTACTTTTGTGCTGGTCATTGTACTTCCTCTTTAATTCAACCTAAAAGAGAAGTCGTAAAATATTTGGTTTATTAATCATGATAAAAATGAAATATTCCAAAAGGGTCAAACAAGCAAATTAAATAAATTGATTAAATAAGAGAATACATAAAGTGTGTTTCAGTATTTCAACTCAATATTTTTGCCTCCTAACCAATTATGTCTTGTACCCTTCTAAAATGATTCTTAAATGATCTGTAACAATAGTTTCAATCTGATGACACAAGGACCACACATTTCCCTAAATCCCTGCTCCAGCAGGAGCAGGATAAGCTGTTCCCACAGGCAAACCCTCCCCAGGTACAGGGAGATGGAGTCCACAGCCCAGGAAATGACCCCCCAGAGATCCCGACCCTTCCCTTGATCCCAAATCCCGAGCTGTTGCTGGCACCAGGCCACGCTTTTCCCAAGTGAGGATGAAGCAAATACAACTTTTCTTCTCCCACAGAAGCTAAGAAAGAGCTTTAGGGACAGAGTGGCCTCTCCCAAGTACCAGAAGTCACCAACACCAACCCTAATTCCCAGCTTGGCATCCCCCTCTGGCTTTGGGAACTTCTCCCTGGCCCAGGGTGACCCAAGGCTGGCAGGGCATGGGCAGTGTGAGGAGGGAAGAGCTCCCCTTTTTAAAAAACACTCTATTCCTCCTGCTTCAAAAGCAGATCTGGAATCAACTGCAAAAGAAATCCCCCTGCCAATCCCATGGATAACAACACAAATGATGCCTGCTCTGAATTTGAACATTATACACTGTTCCAACAAATACCAAAAGGATGTATTATTATTATTATTTTATTATTATTCAGAGAGGGAGGCTGATTTTTTAAAAAAAAAAAAAAAAACAAAAAACCATAAAACTACACCAAAAAGGGTCTTTCTGTTGCTCTTTTGTACAGTATTAACCTTTCTAAACTGACAAGTGAAAGGACACGCTTCAGGAGAGAAACCAGCAGACTTCTAACCTCTTCTGACAGGTAACTTTCAACTTGCATTTGGATAAGAAATTTTATTTTATGTACTTATGCCCTTTAAATTGCCTGTCAAATTTACAAATTCAATCTTTGCAGCCAGAAAGCAAATTCAGTTTGATTTCACAGATTGAATATTTGTTCCAGTCACTCAGGATTTATTGACTGGCATGTGAGGTTTCCGTTGGAATTTTCCAAACAGAAGACGATTTCTTCTGAACGGTTTGTGAACATTAAAACCAGCCCTTGAAAAGGAATTTGGGGTTATCTGTGCACTTCTACAAATGGAAATACTACAGAGAAATCAAAGGGAACCTTTCACCATTGGAAAAATTCACTCAAGGCTTTAAAACATAAGCAGTGACAATATACTCCCACCGGGGAGCATCAGCTGAGAAACAGCAGCAAAACCATAAATGCCACAGACTAAGGGGTTGGGTTTGTTTGGGTTTTTTTTTTTTTAAGGTCTGGAAAGGTATTTTGAGGCAGTTTCTGTTATGATTCAAAAGAATTTTCAAGTGTACTTTTCAATCATAATTAGCAATATAATTTTTTGTCTTCTACTCCTGGGAAGTTTTAGAACAGAAATTCTTCGGAAGAGGAAACTGTTACCAGGAAGAACAAATGGAACACATGTAGCTTTACCAGTCTCTTACTTTGCTAGAAGACTGTTCAAAACAGTGTTAGAATTTTTAGTCCTGCGTCTTAAGCTGAAAAAATTATGGTATTTTTAATTATGTGCATGAAGGAAGAGGAGAATGAATGCAAAGCAGTCAGGTCATCTCAATAAAATACATGACTTTTCCATCCTTCTAATACACATCACTCAGGTCATCTCAATAAAATATATGACTTTTCCATCCTTCTAATACACATCACTCAGGTCATCTCAATAAAATATATGACTTTTCCATCCTTCTAATACACATCAGCATTCTGCAAGTGTTTCTTGCTTGTCCTGTACATCAACCATTCTCAAGTGGCACAAAACCCCACACGAGTGTCTGGGAAACTTCTCCTTCCCGTTTGAATTGCAGGAGGAAGGGTTAACAGCAAATAACCGGGGGGTTTGCTCACTGCCATGATCCTGTCCCAGGGGGAGATGCCAAGTTCCATGGCTGGGAGTTGGGTTTGCATGGGGAGGCTGCAGAAGGTAAAAGGCCAGCGCACGTCACCCTAATGCAATCGGAGCCCACTGCGTTGTGTAACTGCTGCCTGCCCAGCCATCAGATCCAACATGACATGGGACATATGGGAAAAAGCCAGGCTCTCCTGCCAGCAAATAGCCTGGCTGTGCAGGAAACCACAGGCTAGAAGGGATTAGTTAAAATGTCAAAAGACAGCCTTTCACTTTTACCTGTTCATCCTTAAAAACACACTGGCGGCTGAGGGGCAGGATTGGCAGACAAAGAGCTGCAGCACCAGGCCCCTGGCAAGCTCTGCCATCCTGTAGCTGTCACCCAGATTAGGCTTTGATCTGTCTGGGAGGTCATGGGCACATCCACATTAACTCGAGTCTCCCAACATTATACCTGCTAACTGCTCCTTCTCTTAATGCTTAATTACCTCTGCATCTTCCACCGGGGAGCATCAGCTGAGAAACAGCAGCAAAACCATAAATGCCACAGACTAAGGGGTTGGGGTTTTTTTTTTTTAAGGCTTGGAAAGGTATTTTGAGGCAGTTTCTGTTATGATTCAAAAGAATTTTCAAGTGTGCTTTTCAATCATAATTAGCAATATAATTTTTTCTCCAATGACAACAACAACATCTAACAACATTTGTTATATCAGATTTTAAGTGGTTGAAAAACCACCAAAAGAAGTTGACTACAGTAACATTCCTTCACACGAAGAAACTCAGATTTATTCAGGATTTAAGTGACATATAAATACATAAATGGATTTAAGTGATATATAAATACAGAAGTGGATTTATACTGTGTTGACCACGGCACAAAGCTCAGGCTAACTCAAAAACCAGAGCTTGTCTTTGGGCCCCAAAATAACCTGCAAATTCAGACACAGAACCTGCAGCCTCTGTTGCCTTTTTCACAACACACCAGGCTGACCCAGATTTATTCAGAATTAACAAACACGTGGCTGTATTTAACAGCAAGGTCTACAAATATCAATCTACTATGGATTAATTGTTTCTACAGAAAAAAATCACCAGAATCTTGTAAACTGATTTATCAGTGCCAGGATCGCAGGATGAAGGTTGAACAGGCTAAGCCATAGGATAATTTGGTTTTTATTTAGTGCAATTTAAATCAGCAAAATAAACTGTGCTTGGTTTTCTTTCATCTGGCAATGTTTTGAGATTTTTTTTCAATGCTTTACTTCACTTAACCAAACCCAGCCATACTTTGCTTTTTAAAAACAAACAGTAGTAGCAGTTCAGAATGTTTTTGTTTAACCAGTCAGGTCTGTTCTTTGACAGGGGATTGCCTCAAAAACATCTTCAACTGCCTCCTGTTTGCTCTGGTAGATTAAAAATGAAGAGCAGTTTGCAACCTGTGGATTACAAACCAGATTAGCCAGGAGTCTAAAGACAGAAATTCATGGATATAAAGGCATTAATGGGAGGAGTTAAACTGGACTCAGCTAAACCTGCCCTTCTCTGTCCAGCAGCACTTGCAGTGTTGTGCCAGCCCAGCTTAAAGGAGGAGACAAGCCCTGGAAAAGGCAACTAAAGCTGGACCTAAAGGTGGGACCTCAACACACGTGTACAAACCATGCCCTGCTCCCCAACACTCCCCTCCACGGAAATAAAACTCAGAAAAGGGATAGAAGTGTTCCCTGGCATTCCACTCACTTGTTTCTCTGGTTTTATGGGAGGAAAAGTAGTAATGAAAACAAAGAGCACTGCTCACATCATCCAAAAAAATTTTTAAAGGACACATTCATGTCTAACATCTACTAATTCCCCACGACTGAAAAACAAGCAGGCAGAAAAAATACCAGGTGGTCACTCCCCACTTCCACCCCCCCAAAAAAAGACATAAAAATGTTTTTTAAGCAAATCTCCTGTCCCAAAAATCTCATGTGTCCACTTAGAGTCTCCCTTCCACCTGAAACAGCAATAATTAGAATTCTCCAGGAACACACTTGCCATCTACTTTCCTCCTGACCAGTGCCAAGGAACCATAAAAGTCTGTAAGTGCAGGAAAGTTAAAGACATGAAAACTCACTTCTTTTCTTTCACATCTGAAAATTCTCAAGTAGAAGCAGCATTAAACAGGGCAGTATTTAACTTTTCCCAGCTGACTTCAAAAGCAGGAACAACTGGGAGATTTAAGGCAAATAATGCAAATGTAAAGGCCTGGGTGAGTCCCAGAACAGGCTTCAAACATCCTCACCCTTCAGCAGAGCCACTCAAAGCTGTCTCTGAACACAATGTCTCAATTTACCAGCCCAGAGGAGAAAGATATTATGGCAGGATTTTATCTTTAAAAGCTCCAAGTGCACTGTTAATACATAAACAATATGAAATAAGAAAGGTTTATTAGCTATATTCTACCAAACTAGATTCTGTATATTACTATAATTTATTAAGGCCATTCTAATCACCTCATATACCTAAATATGGTCACTAGACAAATATAACACACTTATTTTCACATATAAATGCAGCATTTCCTTAAAAAGCAACAACAAAACCCCCAAACTGTGAATGAGGCACAATCAATACTTTGTACTGCTCAATTGATCAACAAGATGTTCTGATACACAGAAATAGTTCAGGTGACCCTTCCTGCCTGAAAACTTCCATGTGCACTCAAAAAATTTGCCTTCCTCAGATAACACTGAATAAAATAAGGAAACATCATCTCTGCAGATCTGGATCTCAGACTTGTTTTATCTTACAGACTGTTGCATGTAAACAGGGGCTGTGGAATGATACTGGGCATCAGTGCAAGGGGAAGGAAGATATAATCAAACTAGAAGAAGTTACTGAAATAAATAAAAAAAAAGTCACAAAAGTGGCAAATCAGAAATTATATATATGGGAAAATGCTGCTGGCTTGTTTGCCCATAACTCAAAAGGTTAAATATGAGCTGTGACCCCAAAAAAACAAAGCCCAACAACCCAACAGACACGTCCTGGGGCAGCAGAGCAGCACCTTTGCTCTGTGCAGAGCTCTGTCCCTGAGGGATTGGATGACCAAGTGCTGCCCCAGGATTCTCACTCCCAATCCCAGTGCTGGAGAGCTGGGAAGCTCATGGGATGCTGGAGCAGTGAGCACTCCCAGGATTGTCAGCTCCAGCACTGGCACCTCCCAGGCACAGGTTCTGTGGGATGACAACCCTCGCAGCACATCCAGCCCGGGCCCCAACACTCTGCTCGGCCTTGTAGGGACCACCAACAAATCCAACACAACCAAAACTCTGCTCCCAAGAGAGAATTCCATCCATCTGCAGTGGAGCAGAAGTGAAAAATACCCAGCAGGTTCCCTGAGGTCCAAGCCCAGGTCCTGCTGCTCCGGAGGGGCCGCGGGAGCGTCGGCCGTGCCCGCGGATCCCCACGGCAGGAGCTTCACCTGGGCAGCTCTGGACAGGCTCTGACAGCAAGGGAGAGACTGAAAGGTCACCCCCTGCTTGCTAAGGACAAGAGAAACACGGGAAAATCCCCTGGAAATGTTCTGATGGAGCGGGAAGGTAAATTAGGAACCGCGACGGGGGAAGTTCTGATTTGCTGGGTTGGTTCTCCAAAGGCTTCGCTGCTGGGTGTGTTCAGGGCTGATTTGGGTGAGCTGTGCCAAGGCACTGACATCCCAAATGCCATCCCCTGCTCTGCCACGTTACCTGAGCTCACAGGGTCCCGCTGCATTCCACAGGATTTTCCAGCTGCTCCCACAAATCCATTTTTTCCTTAATTAACACAATTTCTGTTGGATGTAAGAAGCGTGTGGGTGGCTTTGAGTTTTTACAATCATTCTTATTTGTGGAGAAGAGGGAAATATATCTACTCATCATTTTTTTACACAGGACTGGAATGAAGAAGAAAGTAGAAGTCTTCTATCTCTAAAAATATTCTTAACTTCACAGGGTATTTTCAAACTGAACTGAAGATAAATACAACAATGACCTGCCCATTAAATGCCATTTTCTCTACCAGTTTGCCCATATTTTTTTATTAAGAAGTGAAAATATGTTTTTAAGTGAGGCAAAGCTAAGATGAAATTAATACAGTGCAAGGGACATTTCTCAGCTCTGGCTAAGCATCTCAGATAACAATAATTTTCTTAGAAATCTGTTTTTTCCTAGAATATAGTAAACAAGAAATTAATCATTTCAGCAACCACTTATGTAGCACATGATTCTTTCTCCTTTCAATGGGAAAAAAAAAAAAAAGCACATAGGTTTAAATCTGCCACAAGGCCTAGAAATTAAGTTCAATATTTGGCAAAATGCCATTATTCTGAAATGATAGAAATACCTCGACTTGTTGAGCCCTAGAGAAAGGAGGAGGAAATTTCAACCAGAGCTGCAAAATGTTTGTATCATCAGGTTACATCTAACCCTGAAAACTGTAATTGAAGTGATGTGTTCCCTCCTGTTGCTGGAAACAATAAAGCAAATATTCCCCCTGGAGCAGCCATGGGAAATCCTCCTCATGATGCAAACTGAGCACTGTCACTGCTCTCAGCAAGTTTCTTTTCCTTGCACATCTACTGATGTCAAAGAGTTTGACTCTTTTGCACTCCCCTCTGTATTTTGGGAAGGTTGCCCTGGCTGTTCCATGATTAACACACTCTCCTGCACCAGGATCAAAAGCATCTGGAGAGGTGGAAGTGCAGAAAAGCTCCCTGGGAAAGGGAGCTCAGAGCCTGCACTTCAGAGCTGCCCATTATCCACATTTCCCAGCGAGTTCTTTGCTTTCGGCTCCCCAAGGTAAGAACAGTAAATTATGACTTGAACTAAACAAGTCACACTTGGCTCCAAAATCAGATTTTCCTACCTCCAGTTTCAGGTCCCAGAGGTGGGCAGAGGAAATCCTGGTCACAGCCAAAGAAGTCTTTTTTGGCTCAGAAATAAATTTTCCTGCTTTCCTCGAGCCAAACCCTACCATTGAGAGCACCAGAGCTTTAAGCAATACTTGAACATTTCTTTTATATTATTTTGGTTTAGCAACCTGATTCTCCAGCAATATGAAACTGTTTTAATAACACAGAATTAGGGTTTTTGGCCTCTTTCTTACATCAGTTTTGTTTATTGTCAAGTACAGTTCTGAGCCTTAATCATTTCTTTCTCCCCAACACTGACAAAGTGTTTTAGACTCTTCTTTTTGTGAAAACCTAATGCCTGAAATGCTGAAGTGAAATTAAATTATTCTCTTTAAAGCCTCTACAGAAAATACTGTGAGTTATAAAAGCCTATAGATCCTTAAAGAATCCATTTAATCCCAGGGCTTGTGGCACATATTTAGCACAAACATATGGAAAGAAACTAAATTTGGATATTATACATCACACTTGACAATGAGTTTCTTGCCCAAGACTGATGTCTGGATCCAAAATGCAACACTTTAAAATCCATAACCCAAGTTAATTAACAGTATGTCAGCATCAGATAACATGTCTGTGGGATTACACATCTCTTTCTGCCACGTTATTTATGGTCTCTAATATTACAGTTCACTGGTATTCAGTCAAGTTACAAACCATAAAACATCTTTAGAAAGCAGGTTGATCACAGACAAGTCACATTAGTGGAGATGAGCCAACATCAAACTGCCAACATAAAATATTGGTCTCCAAAGGTCCCATTCTCCAACCCCTTCTGGTTGTGCACAGTCCTACAAGTATTAAAGGGATTACTCACACAAGTCAGAGCTCTGTGCAGAGTAAAGGGTTATGGAATTGAGGCTTAAGAGGACTTTTGCTAACCCAAAAAGCAGACATTCAAGTGTTTTTTTCATGTAGAAGCTGAGCAATTTTATTGATTTAAACCAATCCCAGAAGTATCTAATTCCTGCATATTCCAAAGGAATTGTTAATCACTTGCATTTCCTACTTTTAAAGGGATGTCATTATAAATCACCTTATCAGGTTCCTCTTTGGTCCCTCTCCTGAGCACCTCTTGCTGTGGGGGAGCAACACCTGGACCTGTGTTCACAGTTCTGGTCTGGGACAGTCCAACCTGGCCTGGGGCACTGGGGTTTGAACCTGATGCCTGTTGAAAACCCAAGGCCCTCCCAAACCATTCCAGAGCTCAGCCAGTTTTCTGGTGAGCAGACAAAATCCAAAGAAACACCAACCAACTACCTCATAACAGCAAATGCTGTAGCAATTCTATAAACTTCCACTGTTTCATTTGGGAAATCCGACTCCTTTCTGAGCTGAAAAGATGTTTAATCTTCCAAATTCCTTTTGTATCTATGCTCCTGTTTCTACAGAACTACTAATTCATCCTATTCAGTGGATAGGTGAATCTCATTCCTTCACTCCATCCTTCATGCAACTCAGCTGGGAAAAGAAATGTGCATTAATCCAGAATTTTTAGGGGTATCTGATAAACCCAAAGCCTCAACTAAAACAAAACACTGTTCAATTTAAAGACACATTTCCAATAAAAACTATTTCCCTGAGCATTCTGTTAAAGGAGCAGCAAATGTGATGCTGAGAGCCCAGTGCCTGCCCTTCTCTCATCCAGAATTGATCACTGCAGGGCTTTGTGCACTCCCAGCTCTAAATGCACACACTCAAACCTTCAGTGCTTGCAATTTGGCAGTGACTCTTTCTATCCCTACTGAAAAATTCAGAGGTTTTCTTCAGTCTAATTAAAACCAACAATTCAACACAACACTGATTTTTAAAATGCAGTTACCAGAAATGGGCTGTACTGCCTGTGATTCTGTTCTATGAAATATTTGGTTGAACTCAAGGTAAAATCAAATACAGCATTTTGATCTTAAGGAACATAATCCACTGTGAAGATAATTCACCCTTGGCATATTCTTTTCAAACTAATTTTGTATCATTTAGAAACCAAAACCACTGACTTTCAGGAAATCATTTGGAATTAATTGTAAAGTTTCAGCCATGCTACAGACCAAGGATTTCTAAAATATGCCAGCATATGCTCCTAAAACACAGGAATTTCTAATTCTAGAAAGAGTGCTGAGTATTCTTTGAATGTCAGTGTTTTTATACCACAGTTCAGTGTATTATATTTTAGCAAGACAAAAACTGTTGTGGCTGAGTAAGTGCTCCAAGGAATTATGCAAACACTGGAAGGGTGTTGCACTGGGCAGCCACCACTAACACAACCCTACTGCTCCTTATAGGATGTGGGTTTTTCCCAGCAAGGCTGGAATTAGGCACCACTGCAGACAACAAAGAACCCTTTGGTTGTTCCCTTAAGCTCAGAACACATCTCTCAAACCAAAGCTGAGGCTGTTTGGGCTTTCAAGTGCAAACCTATGATTTTCTTGTTTGATTTGGCACCACTCATAACCAGAATCCAGCTGCTCCTGGTATTTATTTATTCTGTGATACTTCACTTTGTTTCTTGGCTTCACAAAATAGTCCCCAAAAGCTCTGGAAGGAACAGCAGCTGGAGCAGTGACAGTGGCTGTGACCACCCCGTCAGCAGCTGGGTGACATGTGGCTTGCACAGACCACTGAAAAGCAGTGGTGTTGCAAACTAGCCAGTAATAAATGTTCTTTTTCAGTAAATACAAAGCCTAGAAAAACACTTTTCCATATTCCTTGGCTTTCTTTCCCTTTCTGAATGCCTGGCTTTGCCCATGAAGTGCCTACTCTAATGGAACATCATCTGTCCATCACACTGTGGAGCCCAAAGGAAGGAAGTGTTGATGTTGGGCAATTACACAGCAGTGCAACAGGATGCTGCTTTCACCACCTACTGACAAATACAAACAGTCACAAATTTATTTCACTGGAGGCCTTTCAAAAATACTATTTTTAGAAGGCACTTACAAGTTTTTGCCTAAAGTTACACGAGGCTTGAATTTTCCAAACCGTACCGTCCTCAGCGTCCAGGAAGAGTTTATCTCCTGTCATAAATTCATGCCTCAAAACTGCAAGCTAATAAAGCTGCACAGGCTTGGAAAAGGTTTGCAATTCCCCTCTCTGTGTAAGTGGGACACATAGTTACACTAAAGTTAACTAAAGTTCCACTACAGGCAACAGGGATTAGAGAGGTGACATGTTACAATTAATAATGACCTAGGGTGTGACATACACTGTTGCATTATGTTATTATTTTACAATATAACTTTTATCTTTCAGCCTCTTTCCTGAACTAATCTGCCCTTAATTAGAGCAGTATTTTCCCAGCATTTATCCCAGACCTTCCCAACCAAACACCCCACCACAGGAAGTGAGGCAGTACCTTCATTTCTATACAAACAACACACGTTTCAGAGCACAAAAACAGGCAAGTGCAGACGGAAATATGTTCAGCTGCTTGGCAGGGCAGGAAGTTAAGGAGCATTTTAACAATTCAACAGCCTTCACTGGCCATGTCAAAGACTGACATCTCCATGATGGGTGTTTATTTGGGATGACAGAAACGAGTGCTGTTCAACCTCTTACCTGTACTGAGGTAACTCAGAGAATTCAAATGGCACTGAGAGAAGTTCAAGGGTAAACAAAGAGAAAAAAATATTTTATGCATATTTGGTGTTTTAAATGTGATATAGAAAGAGAGCACAAGTGTGAATTGATACCCCACCTGCAGGTCTCTCACGTTGGGAAAGGGGATCCCGATGGTCACCACGGCCCGGGCGTTCTCGTCACAGAAGTCCAGCCCCTCGCTGACCTTGCCCCTGCACACAGCAATGAGCAGGGCTCCATCTGCAGCCATTCCCAGGGAGAAAAGGACTATCAGAAGGAGGTTTCACCAAAATCCTTTATACAGCTACACCCAGTATAGTGTAACACCCTGTGTGTATCAGCCTGGGAAAGGTGAGCAGATGTTAAAGTAGATATTTCTTAGAGGGACAGGATTAACTCCCCCTTGATCAATAATTTTGACTGTCAACTAGCAAAATAATTTTACACTGTATAATAGAGTGCTTTTACACCATATAATAGAGTGGTGATTAATTATGCAAGAACAATATGTATCTCCAACAAAAATTTGATATGGTAAACCTTGAATTTTGCACTCCATTTTTTTCCATGCTGTTATTCTTTATTCTCCATACTGACATTGAAGTATTTTTAGAAAAAATCCTATAGTGGTTGGAATATAAGGTTAATTAATACAAGACTGATTGATTTAAATCCCAGCTATACAATGTACTGTAAGTGATTCTTTGAGAAGTCACTCTGTACCCCCGGCAACACCTGCACACCTTTACACACCTCACTGGGATTATACATCAGCCTGTACTTCCCTATAGCCCCAATATCCTCATGCCACAATAAAAATAGCAGGGAATAGAAATACTTTCCTTATTTATAATAACTTACTAAACTGAAGTCCATATAAGTACTTATCCTTAGCTGCTTCTAATTGTTAAGCACTTACAGAATCCCCTTATTCTTTAAACTTGCAGAGTCTCCATCAGTTATTTGTATGTCTGAAGAATGTACCTTTTTCCCCTTTACACTTTATTGCATCATAGTAGATGTTCAGCAGCTCATCAAAGTCACTCTTTGCCCCTCCCTGAGGCTCTGCAATCACTGTCTTCACCAGCTCCAGGTTCTTCCACAAGCCAGTGTGAATCCAGCGATCCTTCAGCTTGTCCAGCATCTGAAAACAAACACAAAAATCCACATCAATCACTTCAACTGTTCCAATAAAGCCCCTTATTTTAGTGAAGCCACACTATTCAGTTTTTGTATTTGTAAATGCAAGTTGCCCTGCCATGCACCAAACTCAGCCATGCAGCACTTGGTGGCCACTCACTTTGCTAATTAGAAATCATGCAGATTTTTGTTATCAAAGCAAAACTCTCTAAATCTGTAAGAATGGACAGTAAAGAGCATCTCCTGGTATTCCTCAAAGCAGGGGAATGTCAACCACAGAAAAAGGGAGATCACCTGTTTTTCTGATTACCAAGTAAGAGATCCAGAAGGAAAGCTGGAAACAAACTCTAAATTACTTTGAAACAACTCCTTATATCTTAAAGTTCCAGAACACTTCAACATTTTAAAATTTACACAGTGAGGAAATATTGATGTAGGATTTATCAACAGCCTCCTCTGCTTCTTGAAGTTCTGAACTGTGCACATTTCACTCCAAACCAGAACATACTCAAATCTGGCAGGCAAATGAGCTTGTTCTACATTTAACTGAACTGCTCCATCTGAAACCTGCACTTGCCCCAGTTCATTCCTCAAAAAGCCACAGCATCCCTTAATTCCAGCCCACTTGCCTTTCCAGTGCACTCCAGCCAAGATCCTGGGATTTGGAATGGTTAAACTGTTACAAGATTAGTCTGTCCCATCACCCAACACAGGTTTAAGTGCTACAGTAAAGCAGAATTAATTGTAACTAATTGTTGTCATATTTGAGTTTAAAGAGAGAACACTTGCAAATTTATAGGACACTGGTGACAAGACCCTTCCCATATTTCACCTCCTCAGCATTAAAGACCTGAACTCACTCCCTGACATTGAGTATTTGGATTGGTTCCTTTTGAGGAACATGAGGGGACAAATACTATGTTATTGCTGCATTTCCCTGGCTTTGTTCCAGCCTCTGCTCAGGGAACTACACCTGCTTTACTCCTGATGTGACACCACCAGCAAGCACAGCAGGAGTAAGTGCTGAGCAGTGGGAACAGTTTCCTACACACACAATGGAACTGCAGAATAAATCATCTCTGCTAAACGTGTCTCTCCTCCTGTTTGTCCCCTTCTCCACCAGCTCTGTCATTTCCTGGCAGATCCTGCCTGTAATCTCTTTTGATATAACAGCTTGTAATCCTATGACAGAGCAATGACTGTCCATCTTCCAGCCCAGGCTGCCACTGTGGCCTCAGTTCTTGGATGTGACACGGAGAGAATTCTGGTAAAGAAAGAAATCAAACGTATTATGGCTCTAAGCACATCCATTTGGGACATTATCAGCTTCCCAGATTTCATTCTTCCCTCTGTGAAACTGGTGCCCCCACTCAGCAATCCATGTTAAACCCACTCCTGGCACTGCCTGCCATGGATGCAGAAGGAGCCCAGGAAGAGAAGGCAGACAGGAGATGTCTGGGTGGAACTGAATTCCACATTTCCAGACACAAAACTATCCCTGCTTTGACTTCTAAGGGTCCCTCATCCCTGATTTTCTCCTCTTCAATCATCACACCCACTGCAATCCACAGGTATTTCTCACAAACACACCCCTGTGTTCTTGGCAGAAAAACTGTTGCTTAATTTAAGGGAACCAAAATCCACTGACAGTCTCTGAAAGGGGAAGATTCCTCACAAAAACCCCTCCATTTCTCTCATATTTCAAAGAATTATAACTTCTGTTCATAGCTGCAAAGATGGCAGGAGAAAACCTTGCTCCAAATTCTTAGGGAAACATCTTTTCTCTTCCATGGGTCACCCAGCCCCTCCAGGCAAGGATCTCTTGGACCATGGCAGGTTCAGGTTGGTTTAATTGACACGAGCATCCCAACAGAAAATCCCCCATTTTTGATGGAAATAAGTGAATTATTCATGGAAATCTTTGGCAAGGACGGAGCAGTTCATTTAATTCACACACCAGCTATTACCTCTTCCATTAATGGGGTTTGCTGGGGATGGAAACTTTCTTGGAGGCAGGAAAGTATCCACAAACACACAGTGCCCATGGTATGGACAGGCACTAAAACAACAGGAATGATGGACCTGACTGAATACAAATAAATAAAATATAGAACACACACACGCCTCATCCGAGCCAGGAATCAAGTGCGGGTTTCTCATAAAAAATTATTTCACTTTGGGTTGAAAAAGTGCAAATGGGAGCAAGATATAATTCCAGGAATCACAGGAAGCAACCATTAATGCCCCCAGCCAGTCACTTCTTCTACCCAAGGGAATAATAGTTCCTGCAGTGGAAGGCAGGCTGTGTATATTTTATTAAATCCCTTAAAAATGGATTCTCAAATGGTTTATTAACAAATGGTCTTCCTCCAGGAGAGCAGAAAATCTTGTTAGAAAGAATCTGTCATCTTCCCAGGCACTGAAGGATGTTTACTTGGATAGCTTTTCCCTTTAATTCCTTGCTGCAGTTTAAAGACACCTGTGAGCCACCATCCAGAAAAACCAGGAGCTCAGGATTTAGATTTGCCATCCGTCTATGTCAGCATTCCCCCATGGAAGCAGTTTGGGAAGTATTCCTGAAGTTTGGGGGGGGGGGGGGAAGGTGTTTTCCCACCATCTTTTGCCATTGTGCACCTGCCACTGAATTTCTTCACACAAAATATTCCTTAAATATTCCCAGGCTGAGTCACTTAATGAATGGATTGCACCTTGCCAGCAGAGGAAAAAGGCATCACAGAAACAATCCCTCCATCTAAAGTGCTTGGGGAGGCAACAAAAACCTTGAAAGTATGAAAAGACGTTCCATAGAAATACGGAATATAACAGATAATGACCCAAGCAGTGCCTGATAGCAGAGTGAAATAACTCTGGCTTTATGGGTTGGTTTAACAGCTATTAACTATTGATGCTAATTATCAGTTACAGTTGCACTGTGTGTGCCTGGATACCTTTAAAAGTATGGGTTGCCTTGTTAGCCACTCATTTATACAAGAACTGAACAAAAGGGATTTTAAGGTGAACAAAAATTCCACAAGTATCTTGTAACCCTTTAAAAATCTACCATTATACACTGAAAAACCCACTCCTCCAAACTTGGCTGGTTTTTCATCCTGTTTCTATGTGATGATATGAAGTTCCACTTTTCCTTGTTATTCAAATATTCAGGTAGCTGAGCAGAGCAAGGGAGCAGCCATTAGGTTTTCCTTAATAAAAATCAGAGTATTGGCACCACGGTTAGTGCAAAAAGTCAGAGATCCCCCCGGGAGCACCACTGATCTAAAAGCCTTTTCCCAAGCAGCTCTTGCTGTGTTTGCTCCCAGAATTTTCTTTGTGAATAAGCACTGCTTCAAATCCAAGTGTGTCTCCAGCGGGCTGGAAATGTGTCTGAAGGGTCAGGCAGAAGTTCCACAGGCAGCACAAAACCTCAGGGATGGAAAAGAGGAATCCAGGGCCAGCCCCAGCTGAGGGACAGGATGGGCACTGGAGTCCCTCCAGCAGAACCTGCTTCAGGAATCTGCTCCATGTGGGACTAAAAGGGAGGCAGTGGCACAAAACAGGGTTATCACCCAACAGTGTATAATGGTAGATTTTTAGTGCATAATGGTAGAGTTTTAGTGCATAATGGTAGATTTTTAAAGGGTTACAAGATATTTGTGGAAGTTCTGTTCACCTTGAAATGCCTTTTGTTCAGTTCTTGTATAAATGAGTGGCTAACAAGGCAACCCACAGTTTTAAAGGTATACAGGCACACACAGTGCACAGTTACGCCTTCAGTATCAGAAGACATTAATTTCTGTATCTGTGCTCTCCTCCTCCTCCTCCACTGATCTCCTCAACTCTGTTTTGCTTCAGGACAGAGTAGCTCAGCCCTCAGCGAGAGCTTTTATCTTATCAGAGCAGAGGAGGAGGCCGAGGAGTGCAGAGACCAAACATTTTAGCAAACCAAAACATTTTAGCAAATGTTTTTGCTTCCATGCAGTGTTTGTATCTTGATAGAAAAACAACAGGTGTCAAAACCAAACAAAGAAGAGGCTTTTTTTTTTCCTCTCTGAAAACCCTGGAACTCAGAGACACTGGCAAGAAGAAATGCAGTTTTCTTGTCTCACTACAAAGTGTTTCCCACCGTTTGGGCTGTCTGCAAAAAACCAAGGACAGGTTGTTTTATATCAGCTCGACCTGCATCTGCATCAGCTGCCACCTCTCTCAGTAAAATTCAAGTTAAAATCCCAAAGCCCTGCAGACTCTGCCAGGCCCTCCTGTGCCTGGGAGCCGTGAGGCTGGAGGACATCCCATTTTCCACTCCAGTAATCCCGAGGAGCTCAGGGCACAGATGTTTTCCTAATGGCTCTAATTCCACAGGTATTGCGTTACCTTTCATGAGCTTCCAGGAGGAGATTTGCTGACTCAGCTGGGAGGTTCCAGCTGGGACTTTTTGTTCCAAGCCCCTCTCCCCCTGGTCTCAAAGCTCCAGCCTGCTCAGGATGAGGGAGAATTCCCTGGGTGAATGTTCTGCTTCTATTAGGAGAAGATGAAACTGTCTCTGCGTTAGTGATAATCCTAAAATATATTCAGTCATTAAATAAATGCACTTGGTATGTTGATTAAACACAGTGGCCTTAAATTCAGGTTATTTCAAAGGAACCCTGGGGAGTTGATCTGGCCAGACTTCACCCATTTTTTTGGAATTACAGGCTCCTATTAAGTGAACTTCAAGGACTAAGATGCTTTGGAGAAGCACAGAATTAGCAGAAGTTATTTGACAGTTCTCTGAACTAAAAGCTTTGCCAAGCCTTGGTATGAAGTGACCTGGAATCCTACAGGTACCTGAACTCCAGGACTATTGGAAATCCTCACTTTGGGAAAAACAGGACTTTACAAAGCCAATATTTATTTATTAGCACTAATTTAACCCTATTTATTTAGCACTAATTTATTCCATTTCCACCTTTAGTTAAAAAAACCCCCAATCAAACAAACCCAAACCCAAAAACCAACAACAGAAATGACAAAAAAAAAGTCCTTTGAGTTTTAAAGTGAACAGAAAGGAAACAACAGAAGGAAGAAAGTAAACAGAGGAAAAAAATGGGAATAAAAGAATGAAGGGACAAGGAAAAACTGCCTGAAAGGATTGCTATGAAAGGAAAAAGCTGAGTTTCCTTCCAAAAATAGGAGGGAAAATATTTGGGCTAACTAAGCAATAAAATCTAATGTCCATTAGCCAAATCTTTCAAATAAATTTGGAACAGCACTCTAGAACTATTAAAAATCACACTGTAAAAAGCACAATGTCCCTTAACAAGAGTAAAAGGTCACAGGGATGAAAAGCAAGGAAGGAAACCCAATCACATTTATCAACATCACCAAAAACATTCCACCCTTTCAGAAGCACTGACAGAACGAGCACCTCTGGGCCACGAATCATTTCCCAAATTGGCAGAAATAATTTACATTTCCCCCTTTTTTTTTTTTCCTTCCTAATCAACCCCTCCACTTTATTTCTAAAGGTCATTTTAAACATATTCCTCACCAAAAAAAAAAAAAAAAAATAGAAAAAAGCCTGAATTTTGCTTGACACCCAGACATTTGCACTGCCCTGGGCTGGGACTACCCAGCCAAGAATAACTTAGGCCCTTGAATTATTTAAGCCCTTGTTCTCACTCAATTAGATTTTCATGAAAGGTTAAGCAATGGACTGATTCACAGCCCCTCCTCATGTTTGTGGGAGGGATCCAACACAAGAAAAGGAGGTATTTAAAATTCACTCATTTGAATGACTAAGCTGATGCAAAATACTCATGTATCTTTTCAGCAAAAAAAGGAGTATTTTAAGTTTTAAATTCCGTTTTCTCCACTTCTAATTCGGACACATTCCACTGAAAGAGAACATGAAAATATCTGTGCCAAAACAGTTCATTTCTGAAGCCAAATTAACTTTCAAAATAAAGCATTAAATTCCCACTGTTAATGGGAAACTGGAGAGGAATATCAAGTGTCCATATAAATACCCACTCACAGGTAATCTTTTCTTCATGTGCCAAAAGTAAACTGATTTAATGCAGCATTTTAATGGCAAAAGGCCACACAGAGATGTTATTCTTATCAAGGAGAGGCTACACCTGTTTTGTACTGCACATTTCCCAACTATGTATTATCATTTATTATCAGTGTTCTGACCCAGCCTGGCTTCCAGAGCACCAACTCTGGGGGAATTTCTGCCTGATTTCCTTTCCCAAAGTGTCCCAGAGCCTCTGGAATGAAATGCTCCATATAACAGCAAAACAGAAAACAGTGAAGACAAAAACAAATTATTCAACAGGGAACATAACACCTTCAGGGAGTTGGAGTCCTGTGTTTAAGGAATATGAAGACCAGGCAATACAGAGAGGAATTTTAATGTGGAAAGAACACAGAAAAGGCCTGAAATAAAAGGAGATCTTGTGGAGGAACGAGCCCAAAATGTATGTTCAGGTCAGTCCAACTTCCAGGGGAAAACACACATCCCTCATGTTTTCCAGCCCTTATCAGCTGATGAGGAAGATTTTCTAATGAGTATTTAACTGTTAACTTTTATCATCATCTACAGCAAAAATCTAAGCAAGTGAAGAAAATAAAAGCCAAATTAGCTAAAAGGAGAGTGATTTTAAAAACCTGAACTTGCCCAGTCCTGATTCCAAAATTAAAAAACCCAATAAAATTGCTGAGGTTGGAGAATGCTCAGCAGGTTCTTCTCTTCTTTCATTCTCCTAACAGGTGGTCTGTCCTGTGGAGTGTCCTCAACACATCTCCTGGGAAAAAGCTGCCCTCCATTGGGAATCTCAACCACTACTCTACAAGGAAAAGGCTCTGACATCTTTCTTCATAGCTCTGTAAATGGAAAATATCAGATAAAGGTGTGACATGAGGTCCCTTCGCAGCTCCCTCGGTTCCATCTCTGGATAGTTGAAGGCTTTCCAATAAAACGTGAATTTTCTTAGGGAAGAGAAGAACCTGCTGAGCATTCTCTCCAACTTCAGCAATTTTATTGTTTTTTTTTTTTTAATTTTGGAATCAGGACTGGGCAAGTTCAAGTTTTTAAAATCACTCTCCTTTTAGCTAATTTGGCTTTTATTTTCACTACTCCATGTGCTATTCCAAGAGACTGTTCCCTCAGATCTCTCTCATCATTTCTTCTCACCAGAAAATGAGTCAGAACAATAAAACTTTCAGTGTGATTTGCAAGAACCCGTGTGGCAAAAGTGGTTTTTTAAGTTGAGAAGCACTGTGCTGATTTTCTCCTGGAAAATTCTAACCAAACAGGAAATAAAAGCAAATATTTAGGACTGAGTAGGGTGTTGAGATGCCACAGTATATCTCACATTTGGATTGTCTCTGATTTCCCACATATGCTGGGAAATGCAGGTGAAATCTGTGTTAGCCCACACAGTGAGGGGGAAATAAAAAAAAAGAAGGAAAAAAAAAAATAGGTAAAGCTGCTGTGCAACTCCATAATTAAACTAAACCCTGAACATGGTGAAAAACCCCTGTCTTATGAACAAGGTTCTGATCACCATGTGCACACTGCAGCCCAATCAAAGGTGAATAATTCATCCTCATTTTCCAAGGCACAGTTTATGCATCACTCCACTCGGGGCCAGCACAGGGGAGTTCTCTGGTGGGATTTTTCTGCGGGGCCGCCGCCGAAGCGAAGCACTGAACTGTGCTCCTGTGCCACCAACCAACACTGCAGCCCACGGGAGGCCTCTGTGGTACCAACACGCCATCAATTTTTCAGGAAGCCCCTTTAAATAATGGAGTATGTGACCGGCGACAACAGTAATGAAAAATGAAATGTTTTGCACGCCAAAGACTCCACAATAACACGGGGAATATGTTGCTCCTGCAGTTAAAGAAGCTGCTTTTTTTTAATAGAAATCTTTGCCCAAAAAACTCAATATGTTTTCCCCCCACCCAACCTGAAGAGGCCTTTGAAGTGTTTGCAGCTGTTTAGGAAGAATCTGGTTCAAAACAGGGTTTCTTTGTGGTTTTAAAATTAACCAAGACAAGAGGTTTGTGTGTTCCAGGAGCTGCTTGTACATTCACCCTAGGCTATCATTACACCTCCTCATTCCAGGGAGAGAGCAATCCTTCATGCCAGGAAAAGCTCTCCAGAAAAAAATTCCTTTTCAAAGGGTTGTTCAGATCCTGGCCTGGAATAAAAGCCCAAATGATAAAGTGTCCCTGAACGAAGCAGCATCTCACTGCTGCCCTTCACAGGCTAAAAGTCAAGTTCACTCATCTTTGACCTCTTTTTTCCAGAAAAAAAAGCCAAGGTTGTGTTAGTGGCACATCAGCAGTGAAGCACCACCCGGGAAAAGTGATCCAAAGGGATTCCAGTGGAATCCTGGGCACGAGGCCAACCTCATCCACGATGCTCCCACAGCAAATGGGGGCAGGGCAGGGGCCTGTCCTGGGGAACCAACTCCAGAGGGGAAAGGAACAGCTCTGGGCTTTCACTCTTCTCTTAACACCACCAGAACTAACTCTGAACTTGGGTTACTTGGACCATTTCTTTCCTCAACAGTAAATCCTTCCTATACTTTCACCATGTCTTAGACAATACAAAATAAATAAATAAATAACCCAGTCATACATAAATAAATAACCCAGCATTTCATCAAAGTAGACAATATCTCTCTCCTTCCCTTCTATCCCCCTAAAATAAAATGTAGGAAAAGATAAGAACAGGCTTTTCAGCCTATCTCAACCTGAGGAAAATAATTTCTCACCTCACAATCAAAAATAGGAGGCAAAAGCTGAAAACAAAGTTTTCAATGTAACACAGTGCAAGTTATTTGTTTCAAAGCATTTTTGCTAAAAAGAATCCATTACTGAGCTGTGAACTGAATCCAAATGCCAGGAATACTCTAAAGAGTACACTGTCTCACTAATTAAGTGGTCTCACCAAGAAGCTTCGTTACCCAGTTAGAACTAAACCAGGATTTTCTAAGACAAGTTGGTTACTGACTTCCCAAGGAAAAAGAATTTCCCTGAATTTAAATCAGCCCAAGTATTCCTTTCAATGCATTTAACATTCAGATTCTTGTGTATGCTGTTGCATTGCTGATGCAGAACATGCTCCCTAAATATACCCTTTCAAGTATATTTTATCTCATATATGGTGTTTTTCACACATGAAGAAGTCACATCTCCACCACATCAGCAGTGACCCTCTCAGACACGCCAAAGGGACCAGGAACTCTGCAGGTTGCAACAGTTCAGAACAACATTAATGTCAAAAAAACCTGGGCAAGACACACTTTCTTCTTAAAAATAATGTTGCTTATGGATGTTGTTCCCAATTCACAACTGTTGTTTCCCATCCTTTCTTAGCCTGTCATTCAAAGCTGAATGACAGGAAAAAGGAAAAAGACATGTTGGCTGTAATTGTTATTTACTCTTTGGACTCCATCACTCAGAGTGCAAAACCTCTTGACTGTGAAAACTCATTTTCAATGCAGTTCCTACTTAAATGGGAGGGAAAATATGCGAGCAGAAAGTGTTAATTACAAGGGAAATGGGAGCATGTGTTAACCAGACACAACAATTCAGCTCGCAGCACTTTGACAAGGTAGAGTTCAAGAAGTGAGAAACAATAATAGATTTTTTCGTTTCTTTTCCTGATGCTGTAAGCTCAGGGTATTTAAACCAACAGCCCAATAAAATATTAAACTGCACAGCTCTCAGGGTGTGAAACTCACAGGCCAAACACTCATCTCCCGGTGTGGCATCTAATTTTTTCAGACATAATATCCAATAATCCGCCACCACTGTCGCTCCGGGTTGTGCTTCACCTGCTGTGCAGCATCCCCAGAAATGTCTGCTCCGTGTAAAAAGCAAGTGCCACAGGGCACCTGAATAATTGCACAGCCCTTGCTGGTCACCACAGCAGTTCAGCAAGTCAGGGAGAGGGGGTTTGTTCATTCTGGGCAGTCAGGAATTCGAAAGGATGACGTGGGACCCAACCCACACCTGGAAATGCCCCCGGAGCCAACAGGGCTGAGGTTGAACATGGAACCCCCCCAGCCAGGGGGTACTCCAGGATTACCCAGTGAGTAAAGTGTCTCACTGCAGGAAGAGGTGCCTGTGGGCAGCAAACAGCCCCATTCCCACTGCTGGGGGGGCTCCACAGCACAACAAGTCACAGCAGTTCATTCCTTTCATGTCACCTCACCCCGATTTGCACTCACCCAGAATATCCACCTGAGTGCCTCTCCGGGTTGTTTGGTTAATATGCAGTGAGACACACTCAGGGAGGCTGCAATCTCACACCAACAGCTTCAGAACAGCCAAATATTTCAGAAAAAGACCACCATTTCCAAACAAGCATCCTCGTTCTCCTATTAAGGTCAACCCCTGGAAAACATGTTTAAAAAAACCACAGTAATGTTTCATCCCTGAGACTGAAAAAAAGAAGGGATGCTCACGCTCCCTGCCTTGAGTGTGCAATATCATCCCTTCCCCTGAGCTGTCTGACACTTCCCTGACCTCCTGAGGAGCCACCTCAGTTCACAAGGCCACCTAGAACTAACCAGGAAAAAAAGAGAAAAAAAAGCAATAAATGTTTTCCTTTGTTGAGGAGATGGGAATCAGCTGACACGGAATTAGAGTAGCACAAGAAGGATCACAAGGAAAGGATCACAGAGAACCTGGTCATTCTCCTGGATCATCTCCTTTACCTTCTCTAGGCATATCTGAGGTTTGATTGCCTCTGATTTCCCAGAAATCAGGGAAATCACTCCCTAAATGGTGCATATATCCAGGATCCTGTCACACCACTTCAGGAAGAAAACACATTGTGCAGCTGTTCAGATTGTCAGTTATGAGCCCCCAAAGATCAGATCTGACCTTTGATGCAGCCCAACATTTCCTTGGCCTGCTGTTGGTAACCACCAAAAAACCCCAAACCCAGACAACTCAAGGTCAAAAACCTGTAAGTGAAAACATTCTAATAAATCAATATAAAAGTTCAGGAGAACTTCCACTCCTTTGGAGCACAACCCAGCACTACTGGCCATGTGTCTGCTGTAGCCTCTGTAATTCCACAAAAAATGATCCTGCCAGGGTGTGAACTGCCAAAAGTCTAGGCTGGCAGAGTGATTTGATTGAGGACATGAAAGATAAATATTATATACCTGGTTATAGAAAAATTCTTATTCTAATTATTTTTGTACAAACTTCATTATTCCTTCTGCTACTGTTCTTCCCTATTTAAACCAATTTTACCAAAACAGTCTTCAGTGTCCAAAGCAAAGAAAAAAAGAGTCCTGATGGAATGCTTAAAATCTTCCCTCACACAGTGATTTTTACAGACATGCCCAAGTCAGTGGGAAAAACTGAAAGTGGAGACTTCAGAAATCACATCAAGATTTACAGGAGCTATTGGAGCTCTCAGAAAGCACCTGAGATAATGAACATCGAGCCTGAAAATTGTTCTTTTGGATGAATTTGAGCCTCAATACTGGACAGTTTATGTGACAGACATTTAAATGATGGGAAAATAGAGAATTAAACTGAAAGTAGATACTGTATATGATTAATGGGAGGAAAAAAACCCCACAAACCCATAAAACAAAGAAGGTGAGATAAAGTTCAGAGAGAAAACTACCAGTGCAGAGTAGGAGTGAAAAACAAGTCGTGGACAAGTAAAACAAAATTCTATCCATGTTTATTAGGCACAAATGCTGAAACGAATAATTTTTGAGCCATCTGAATTCCTGTCTCATCAGACAGAAATGCCTTCACCAAGGTTTCCAGCAGAGTGAGGCAAAAGGCTCAGCTCCAGAACCTGGCACGGAGCCTTTTCCTTCCAAAGGAAAGTCAAACACCCCAAAGGTCACCCCAGGGTCAGGAGCCCCTCCGAGCCCTTCTCAGCCCCCAGAACAACTCCAGGGACTGCCAGGGGCATTGCCCAGCCCGTGGTGCCAGGACAGAGCCCAGGGTGCTCCTCACAGATTCCTCAGTTCCCTTCCATCCTCTGCTCTCCTTGCCCTGGGAGGTTCTTGCCCAGAGTTTGAGGGAACAGGGATGACAGGATTGCAGCCCCTAAAGCCCTCTCCTGGTTTTAGGGTTTCTTTCCTGCTGTCCCAGCCCTGCTGTAGCTGTTTGGCTCACAGAAACAAGGAAGGGAAAGCCTTTCCCTTGGGAGCAGGCAGCAAGTGCTGGGCAGAAAGTGAGGAGCATTATTAATTCACAATTATTTCATAACTCACCCCTGATGTGCCAAACCTGTTCAAAGGCCTCCTCTCTTTTCATCCCAGTGCGTGTGATGTTGGGTACCAGCTGTGGTCAGAGCAACTAAAACTGGTGACACACAAACATTCCTGTTCCCTGCATCTTTTTAAGGCTGTAACAGTGTCAGTCACATTCTCTACCACGAAAATGATGCACAAAGTTAATGTTTATGTGACTTTAAAGAACAAATCTCTGTTGTGAACCACACTTGGTGTGAACAGATCCCTACAGCCTGCAAATATTTACACACAGGAGTAAATCTCCTCCTTGAAGTGTTTCTATAGGATTATCAAAAAGAACATGACCTTGATAAAGCATTTCTGCTGCATATAATACATAGATACACCTAACAGGAAAAAAAACCCCAATCTTATGGAATTTACTAGATAATTCCTCTCATAAGCTCTAAAATCAGTGTGACTAAACCATCTGTGGTGCAAACAACTGTTTTCCTATTTAATTTCCAATTCCCCTTTTAACTGCACAACCCTAATGGCTCCCAATTTTTTCCTCCATACACATTACAAGCAAAAAGACACTGTGGAATGCTTATCTCTTATCTGGATATTGTCATTTTACTGTCTCAAACTTCTAAAAACAAGCTTTTGGCCAGGGAGGAAATCAGTCAGCATCAGACCTAGTGGGGAAACCCTGCACTTGCTCAATGTCTGTGGCTTTACATAGTTCCAGATGTTCAGAACATTAATAATGCACTAACTCAAAACCTCTTTTTGAAACTTTAGAATGTGCAAATTGCATTAAAACCTCTTTGCCCTCATTAATGGTATTGTTACAATCCCAGTCCTCTGGAAAATGTTTTTTGGCATTTGTTTAACTTTGTGATATTGCCATTTACTCATTTTAACAGCCAGTGCTTGAATCTTCATGCTTTTAATAGGCCTGGTTAAACAGACTACCATCTTTTGGAAATTTATTGAAGTGATTTATTAAATAAGTAAAAGTTGTTTTGTTTTATCGATGGCAGAAAAAGAATGGGCCATTTCACTTATTTACAAACCTGTGTTTCGGGCAAGTTTTAGAAATTCAACTGTTCTGTTGGATTTTCAGTGTTCAGTTCATTCTGGGTGAAAAGAAATCATTTCTCCCAATCTCACATGTCTCAGCAAGAAAAGGGTCTGTCTCAACAAAGAAGAGCAAGTGACAAAAGCTGCTTTATATCACTATAAACTTACCCCAAAATTCTCAAGGGAAACAGCCAATGCAATGCAGCATTAATTAATTACATGCTGATTGTGCCACCTTCCAAACTCACACAGTCCATGGTAATGCCAATTTATGATCATCAAATAGTTTGGGCAGGAAGGGACCTTTAAATGTGACCCAGTTCAACCCCCCTGCAACGAGCCTGGGTTCTCAAGCAGAAGAATTCTTATCAATTCATAAATTTTCCTGATGAAAACAGTCACTCAAACCCACTATTTAAAAACATTTTGCTTCCAAGTTATGACTCCTCAATTAGCAGCTACAAATTAACCAACAATAATTCCTCAGAGGAGAACAGAACAAACCAGCCCTGCCAGCATTAACATCCCTGTCCAAAGCTTATTTGGTACAACAAAAAAAAGCTCCTAAGAAAGGTCAGTTAATTCATCATGATGGATTATCACTAAATTTATAAGCATTAGCATTTTTCTCCTCTCTGGATCCCTTGACTTTGATATGACACATATTGAATGGATCATCTAAGATGCAGCACCAGGCAAGATATATCTTAATGCAGACAGGTTGGCAACATGAGCCCTAATGGGCCTTATCTTAATCTTGTTTAAAAGCATCTTAGATTTCTGGGTAATCTTTTCACCTTCTGATATTCTCTTTTATAGAGTGTTTTTGCTGGAGTTGCTACTGATTTGCACATAAATGCATTTTTGTTGCATAGTGTCACCGGTTTTCAGAGCCCTAAAAGTGATTCAGGTTTGCAATTTAGTAACTGTTAAGATTAAGCTTATTTTTTTAAAAAAGTCAACGTGCCAGAAGGCCAAAAATGACAATAAAAATTTGTATGTTGTTTGTAGATCATCCCATTCATGGCCCATGGCACATCCCAGCTGCCCAGAACAAACCCCTCTCAAATGTGGGAATGTACAGGTGATGTGTTGTCTTCCCACCCAGGTATTTTCCTCCATTGCATTATTAACTCCAGATATTTGCCATACAGATATTTTAAACACTCTTCAATTAAAAATATGTTTCTTCAAATACCTGACTAAGATAAAGGGAAATTTCTCCACTGTTGCTTTTCTTTTTTTTCATTCACATTGCATCTGGTAATTGCAAACTGAAATTCAAACTCCATCAGATCACCTGCATAGATGCTACTCAAAATTCAGAGATCTGTCCTCAGCCTTCCAGACATATACAAATACTCTATTTTTCACTTATTCCAAAGTTGAAACTTCAATTCATAAAACAGGTTGAGGCCTCAGAAAATCTGCCTAACTCATAATAGTGAGGTCCGTGACCATGTGTATTAATCAGATCTTGACAGCCTTGAAAAATTCCTTTAAAAGCTGCAGTTTTTTAAGGAGAGGCAGCAATTGCCTGAAAAAAATCTCTGAAAAACAGTCTGGAAATGCAGATATTCTGCTATGATGAAAGAAAAATATCTTGTTTTCCCTGTACTAATATGCTTACATTAGTCTGTGTTCTCAACATATTAATCTCAGACCTACAGGCAACCCAATCCAGAATAAAAGTAGTAGAAAGAAAAAGGGCATCCATAGAAAAATATTGGCAATGTGATTTTAAAAGATCATCCTTCAATTGTCTGCAATTTATATTTATCAATACTTTGGCTGGGCTGAGGGAAGTGTTCCCACAAAGAACAAAACACTCGGCGTGGAGCTGAGTGACCTTTCAGGGAGACAGGGAGGGGGGAAGGGTTCCAGAGCTGCCCAGCAATCCCTTTCCTCCTTTTTTAAATGTCATTACAAAGTCTCTCTAGACTTGCAATCCACATTATTAATCTCACAGAAATATTTGGCGGGTCTGTAAGATCAGCTCAGAGTTCTGTCCAGCGTGACACCCTCCCCAAGGTAACGCTGAGAACTGAAACGTGCTCCAGTTCAATCCTCAAATCAACTGGAGGTGAAATTTCCTGTCAGATCATTCCCTCTGCCTGTGAGGGTGTGGGTTTGTGAGGTATTAAATAAATGTACAGTCACTAACCTGCTTTTTTCAGTGGCTCCCATTACCTGGTCTGATGTGGTCACCTAATGGCTGCTGCCAGGAACTGCACTGAAACAGTTCTGGAGACACAGAGCCAAGAAATCACTCTCCTTTTGCAGCCCCATCAGTTAAACAGTAAAACATCAAGGGTTTGTACACAAGAATAAACAGTTTTTATTTCATTTTGTGAAATATTCTCTGTTAAGGAACTTTAGAAATGAGGGAAAAGGTCTGAAACCTCTGTTTTCACTATACTGGGCATTTATGATCATTAAGTAGGATTTTTTTGAGGTTTTTTTTTTTTCTCTTTTTGTTTGTTGAGATGATTTTTTAAAATCACAAACGATTCTTTAAAATTTAGGAAGTCAGACCCTTGCAAGCATCACAAGGAAAAGGAGTATGAATTACAGAATTATACTGCAGGTTTATATTCCTGTTCCTGCCCATAAATAAGAGCAGGAGCTAATAGAGAAGAAAGCAGAACTACTGGGAGGTACAGATTAACCATAATTAGATATCTGTTGTCAGTGAAATTAGATCTTGCATAGTCTGAAATGAAGAAATTCGATTCCTTTCAGCCACTGCCAGTGAGGAATTCCCCTGACCCAAGAAAAATGGACTCCCATCTCCAATGCAGTGACATGGAACAAGAGCCAAGGGGAGAAGAAATGAACTGGATGAATCCTGCATTCCAACAGCACAGAAAGGACATGCAAAGGCATCCTTGGCTCCTGAGTTACACACATGCAGCTCCCTTTCATGATATGTGCTTACATGGAGGAGAATATTACTTTTTTTAATAAATAATTCCAAAACCTTTAAAGAAACAACATAAGAAAAAAAATGCAGATCGGTCTGGCTTTTTTTTCTTTTTTGGTAAAATTAATCAAAACAATTGCAGTCATTACTAAGACACAGATAACTCATGAAAACAAACATGAACACGTTTTTTTTGAATGCCAGGAGATATGCTACCCAAGAAACAATATAATCACTCTGTGTTATCGCAGTACATTTATTTTATAAATATTTTTACGTGTGCTGATGCATGAAGAGAAAGCACAGTTTCGAGGAAGATAGGAAGAGCACGGATCAGGATTTCCTTACCTTATAAGATGGCAAAAAGCAGAGAATTCCTTGGCCAACTGTCTGACAGACTGACAGCAGCAGTGCCCCCACCTCGTCCTGGAACTCGAAGGTCTCCGTGTGCTGGAAGGTGGCACAGAGCTTGCGGCCGCTGGGGCCCGTGCCCACCGTGCCCACCCACACCTGGGGAGGGCACGTGGAGAGGGTTAATGCTCAGCTATGCAGCACAAACTCTATCAACTTACAGCAGGTTCCATCATAAGTTGTAAGTGTGAAGGAATTATTGAGATAGTTCTGAAGAGATTCACTCCAGGGCTTCGATAACTGCTAAGGTGGTGTTCCCAATATATATATCAATAGGACTTTTCCAGGGAAATGTGTGTCTAAATCCAAGGACAGCCTGTTCTGGACATTTCTTTTAAATTACAGAACGGGTTTGTCACCATTTTGCATTGCAAGTTGCTGTTTCATGTAGCATGGGCAGCACTGGAGCTCAGGAGAGTTTACCTGGGAATTCCGAATGACGTGATTCGCCTCCAGCTGGATGGAAAACCTCACACCGAGCTCCGAGGAGAAGGAATCCATGGGAGAGAGAGTCCCAGATGTCAGGACAATTGTTCTAACTTCACTGAGGTCAGAAAAAGCCTAGGTGGGAGAAGAAAACAGAAGGAATCTAGAAAAATCCATACAATCACTATAAGCTCTGTGTTCTCACTCCAGTGAGTCGAGGCCTCCTCACCACAGCAGGGTTCAAGCACCAAAAACTGAGCATGTGGACAAGGGTCTTCTGCCTTGAACTCTTCTTGTGCCTGGGCCGTGCAAAGTAGGAGCTTGTGTCTGAGTCCTCAGGGTGGTTTTCACTCATCCAGGTGTAAGTTTGCTGCAGAGCAACTCTGTAATCGTCTGCAAACCTACACAGAGATGTGGGAGTGTCAGGAAAAACGACAAATGAGCCATCAAATTGTGAGCATTGAGCTCAAAAAAATTAACAAAGTGTTGTTACAACGCATTTATAAGTTAATTATAAATAATTTCAGAAGACAGTGAAACCTTACAATAATTACTAATTTTTAAATAAGGTTTAAATCAGTAATTTTCAGTAACTGCTGGTATTAGCAGTCAAGATATGAAGACAGTCAAATGATAAATGCTACACAGAAAAATATAGCCCATACATATTTCACTTGGCAATAAATCAAGCAAATTTACACCTAACCTTCAAATAAATTTCTTCAATGTTTAATTTATGAAATAAACCCCCAATTTGGTGGTATTTAAATTCTGCCCACTTCAGTAGATTTTTCCAAAGCTTTTCCCCAAATGTTGGCTTTGCTCAGAAGCCAAACACTGTAATTGAGGTGTTCCCAAATGAAAGAGGCAGTTTGGCAAAGCAGCTCAAGGAAAGGCCAGCCCAGAGCTCGGGCTCTGCACTTGCACTGACCTGCTGTTATCTTTGAAGAGACACAGAAGAACCATGAAGAGCCCTTTGAGCACTATTTGTGTGGCTGGGCTCACAATTGGGATCTCAACAAGTTCTTCTCTGCCATGCACAGACATTTTCTCTTCTTTTTCCAGCACAGTCACGAGATGTTTCTGTAAGAGGCAAATTCCACAGTGACAACATTCTAAAATGTCTTCTCAAAAACAAAGTTACAAGAGACAAGACCGTCGGCTCACTGCTTTAAAAGTTCACCTAAGGCACCCAGAAAGCCAGAGAGAAACTGGGAAAAGGAGGGGGCAAAGAGAAAAGAACAATGCCTTTCATTTTTAACAATGCTTTTAATGTATCTGGCTTACACAGAAAGTAGGGATTAACTTGAAAATAGGGTAAAAACATTTCAACAGTCAATAAAAATGCAGCTGGATACAACAGCAAAACTATCACTGGCTCAGTGGTTCAATTGAAATAATTGGATGTGATCAATTATACCCTTTAAAACATCGATTCTCCACAAAGTCCAGCAGCTCCAGTGGATTACTCCTGGTTTTCATCAGGAATCACTTTCAGACAACTTTTCAGCACTAAACTAAGAGATCTTTTTGTATTTCACTTATGTGCACATCTCAAGATGTTTAACAAAACCAGCATTATATACTTTGGTACTCATTTATATGGCACACAACATTACCTGTAAAATGGGAAAAGTAATACCAGTTATTCCCATTTGGTGCAAGAAGGTGAGCATTTCTTTGCCACTCCACACCTTACAGGCACTCTCATACCCTCTCTCTACCAGCTGACCAGAGCTCTCCTGCAGCCAGCTGGAAAAGAGGAAAACCACAGAGAACTTCAGCATTGATTTGAGAGACATTTTGCAAGTACAAACCAAACATCAGAAATTGCATCAGGCTCCTGTGGTGATGACAAATGTTTTTTTACTGCATCCAAGGAGAGAGATTCTGCTTTTCCTTTATTTCTGCTTTTCACTGTTGAACCAACTTCTACAGCTCCTTTAAGTGAGAAGAAAATGTCTCCCTATATGCTCACACTTCATCATCATATAATACCTTTATTACAAAGAAAAAGGATTAAAATATCATTTCCTTGTGATATGTCAGGCTAATTTAAGAAATATTTCTGCTGTGCTTTTATAGCCACTCATCATTGCTCTGCTGAACATTAATTTAGCATCCTTATTAATTGCAGGCTTTCCTAGCAAGAACAAATCTTGAGGCACGAAATGGGCGCTTTTAGTATTTACACAGGGAAGGGAAAGTGGGGCAATAAAAAGTGCATATTTAAACCTACTCACAAGTGGTGGTAACTGGTGCAATTGGAAGATTTGCAGGTATTGGAAAGTGGGGCAATTGGAAGATTTGCAGGTATTGGTAACTGGTGCAATTGGAAGATTTGCAGGTATTGGTAACAATTGGAAGATTTGCAGGTATTGGTAACAATTGGAAGATTTGCACAAGTGGTGCAATTGGAAGATTTGCAGGTATTGGTAACTGCTGCAATTGGAAGATTTGCAGGTATTGGTAACTGCTGCAATTGGAAGATTTGCAGGTATTGGTAACTGCTGCAATTAGGATTAAGCAGAACTATAATTGTATGTACAATGTAAAATGTGACAGGACTTGCTAAAAGCATGATTTAAACATGCAGATCATCTCCTCTGTGGCTAAAATTTTCTGCCTGGCCTCCATCATCCCTGCAGGATGACAAGGCCCTGCCTCTGTCTGGAGGAGCAGCAGGTTCCTGCCTCCCGGGAAATGCCAGCACTGTCTGTTCCATCAGCTCTGAGGAGGCAGCCCAAGGACAGCTGTCACTGCTGCACCAGTTCAAAACATCCACCTGCAAAAGCACTTCATCATTATCAACTAAAGCAGCAAGGTTTAGTGACTGCTTCAGTTCCAGACCTCCTGCCCTGTCACTGCAATTAGCTGAGCCACGGAACAATTAAAATAAAACTCGCCTTTCGTTGGGTTAATGCAAACAAAACCCCTCCAAATGCTGTTGTAACAATCACTTCTTTGGCTGTAACTTGCTTTATTTTATTAAGCAATGGTGATAATAAACACAGGCAGAACATCACCAGGGTAGGGCCCCATTTCCTCAAATGTAACATCCAAAAGACCTGGAACCGAAACTGGGAAAAGGTCACCACGACAGAAATGAAAGGTTTACAATGGATAAAACACTTCAGGAAATGTAAAACTTCTGTTTCCCTGTCATGAACCTCAAACACCAGCACACACTTTTCAAATGGTTATGCTATAAACACAAATACAAACTTAACACAACGGCCTTCCTAATGGCAAAACACCACCAAAAAACCCCACCCAAATTCTCAACTGAATTCCATCCAACACGAAGGCATTTACTTGAAATACCTGTTAAATTATTATTAGAGCAAAGCAGGAAGCACAAATAAAATGAGCTTCATTCCCAGAAAGGCATCAATGGTTTTGAAGTGAAAAATCGGTGTATGCACTATTTCCAGGCAAAGATGTAATGGATGTTACAAACACACCTCTGATTCCAGAAAGTGTGTTTGCTGCTTCCCTCACTACCAGCAAATCCCACTGTTGACACAGCATATTCCACTGAACAAAGTCATTTGTCCTGGTAAATGTGCATCTCATCAGCAAAGTTTGCCAGCTCCACTGGTACATCCTCAAATTCCTCCCAAAGGTCACTCCAGCACCCCCGTGGCACTAAGCCCGTGCTTAAGTGCTTTCTGGAATGAGGGCCCAGGTTCTTTGTAAGCGAAATAAGATTTTTCCTCATTCCCCAAGCATCTGGCAAAGCCATGTCACAACACAGCAGCATTTTACCCATTACTGGCTATTTACACCCCGGCCTCTGCTTTCCAACAACTGCTTTTCATGCTCTTGGCAGATTTGCCAAGACAATCAACCTTAGTTTTCCTGATAAGGTTAAAAAGCTCGAGGCAATCGAATCTCCAGCCATGCTCTTCTTATCTTCTGCTAAAATTTAACATTTGAAAATCGCCAAGGTAGAGAATTAGCTTCTGCACAACAGAAAAAGTCACTTGTCTCTGTGACACATAAACATCAACTCTCAGAAGGAAGAAAGGATGGGAAAAGGGTGAACTACTTGTGCTGTGCTGCAAAGTCAAGTGCACCAGAGTGATGATGTGACAAGCACTGAATCAGAATTCAATTAGCTACAAAGTCACTTGTATCATCATCCACTTTTTTTGATTCCTCCACTTCACCCAAAAGACTTTGCCCTTGACCCCCTCTTTCTTCCTGGGCTTCTGTCCATTTGCTTTTGTTCCATCCCATCCCATAATTTTCAACTCATGTTCATGCCTTCCCCTTCCAAGCAGCTGTTTCACAGGGAAAACAAAGGGTCTGACTGATAAATTCACTTTCAGCCATGAAGAATTCAACAGATTCCAATCTGATTCCAAGAACAGATTCCAACCTGCTCCAAACACTTCCCGTGCAAGGCTCTGAAAGCATTTTATAAATGTGAACCAATTAATGCTTTGACCAAATAATGCTGCTATTTGTCAAATAAGCAAACAGAAGCGTGTGAAATATAAAAATTCACCCCATGCAAAATATTCATCCTGAACCAGGAGGCCATGAAAGCCCCATAAAGATGAGCACACCATTCAAGAGCAGAACACACTTTTCAAACCAGAATTTCAATGCTCCCATTTAAGTAAGACCAGTAGTTTTCTTAACAGATCAACACCCTCTGGATTCCTGAAGTGAACAAAAATCAGATGACTGCACAGGTTGAAGAACACCACTGCATAAATTACACCAGCAAAAGGAACCTAAATGTAATTTAAAAAACTATTAATTGATGCAAAGGAATGAAAGAGTTGCCTTACTTTATCAAAGAGCAGCACACAGCTCTCAGGGGCCCATGATCCTTCTGCCTGATGTTGTTGCTGACCATGAAATCCAGCTCCTCCCGAGCAGCCCTGAGCTGAGCCTCTGTCACCCCGTAGCTCACGGCCTCCCGAGCACAGTCCTCGATGTTATGGGCTTCATCCAAAATCACCACCTGGCCCTTCAGGTTGATCTCCATCTAAAAAAAGAAAATTATTACCTGGTAAAACAGTGAAAGACATGAGGGAGAAACAGCAACTAACATGTTCTGCATCATGGTGCAACAGAAAGTTTTCAGGTTTTGATCCAATTTCCACAACCAAGGGGAAAAAACCCCCAGGAGTTATTTTGTTGATAATATTTTGGACATAAATAGGATCTCAGCTGACCATCACCAATGAACATTACGTTTCTCATTTCTTTTTAACCTCACTTATTGCAATCTTTGTTACAAATATACTCACACTCTCCCTTATCTGCGGGTCCAGGAGATAATTGTAGGGACAAAACACGATGTCTGCCCCCACCATGAGCTCCCTGGCTGCAAAATAAGCACAGGCATGAAGCTTCCTGCCCAGGCTCACCAGGTCCTCGATGTCCCAGGCCTGGTACAGCCCATGGGCAGCCTGCAGGGCGTGGTGCTCACTGAGCTTGTGGACACCGTGGTAGTAAGCACAGGACTTGCCCTGCAAGCAAAGACAGTGGGTACAAGAAATCACGAAATCCAAGGAAGCTCAAATCCCCCAAGTTGTTACATGCATTGGACTATTCCTTGGGAACATTTCTAGCAGCTACTTTTCATGTCAGACAAGAATGAAAAGCACATCATGTCAGGCAAATCCATGTTCCTAAAATGCACCTCAGTAAAGGGCACTTTTCTTCTTCATCTATAAACCCAAAGACAATTTAAGTCCTACTAAAACACTAACCTGCCATAAATACTCATCCTATCATTGTAAGTTTTCCAGTATGGCTACAGCGTATCTACATTTTCTAATGATTAATATCTAAACCAAATTATCAGGAGGCATGTAACCAACACAGTAAAAAATATTCCTCATCCAGCTGTTCAGCTCCCTTAAATTTGACTGTGTTTAATGAATGCTCATTTTCTCAAACTGAAGGACTCACATTTTTTCCTTCCAGCAGTTCTACACACATTTCATTCCTGTTGCTCCCACTGTTGGATACCACTGGGTGGATGCAGGTGTAATCCCTGCTGGACAGGATGGTCATGGGGACAGAGGAATAGGCTGTTCTCTTCAGCTCCCTGGTGATCTGGGCTATTTGCTTGTGAGTCCTTGTTCCAAAAAATATTTTGGGAACAGACAAGCGATCTCCATTTTCCTTCTTCTTTGTGTGACTGGGATCCTTAGTGGGTTCTTTTCCAGAAGAGCAGGAACACTCAGTGCAAGGGCCAGAAGGCTGCAAACCAAGATTTAAAAAAAAAAAAAAAATTAACAAAATCCCACTGGGAGATGAATGTGCTAAATGTGCTTATGGTCTGTTTAGGAAATGCCCTCTGGGATAACTCAATAGTTCAACAGGCTGGCCTATTAAGCTGCAAAATTAAAGTGTTGTGCCTGAAAATCTTAAAAAAACCCTTCTAGCAATCACAACTTTATCATAACCCAATCACAAAGAATTATTAATCCAGTGGAATATTTACACATGTGAATAACACAAACTCCTCACGTTTAAACTGCAGCCAAGGACACTCCTGTGACAGAACAAGAGTCCTGCACCTTCCATGAAGGAAATTTGAGATCAGGCACCCAAATTAAAACACTGAGAACATTTTTCCTCAAAGCAGTAGAAATCCAGACAGTTCAGGGCAATCAGTTTGCAGACTGTGTCACACACTCTCCCTTAGAAACACGTTTGCTGGGCCATTATGCCAAAGGCCATCCAGTAACTAGGAGAATAAAGAAACATGGGGAATAATTCTAAAAAGAACCTAATCCTGTAAAATATTTGTTAGAGGCCATTTTTTTCCCTTCCTGAGAAGCACCAACTTTCATAACATGAAATACTGGGACCATCCCCGTGAAGTTGCAATAATTAATGTGAAAGGACACATGGAAAACCAGGAACTCCTGAGTAACCACGGCCAGGTGAAAAACAGGGAGTTGTTCAAAGTTGCCAAAGAGGTGGTGTTTGCTTTAGTGCAGGTCCCAACGTGTTGCTGCTCGCTCAGATACAATTTGAAGGGGAGGGAGGGATAATCCATTCCAAACAAACCAAGTTCTGCCATGTGTTCCACCCCAGCTCTGGGATGGAGCTGTCTCAGAGCCTCCCCTCCGAGGAGAAGGGAGGTCACGTTACCCTCAGTCCCACTCAGCCTTGTCCACCATTAAATATCACAATGCAGGAGAGAAGGGCTGGAAATGGCACCCCCGGAGCTGCCACTCAGGGGGATAAAAGGTGCACTGATGTGCCAAGGAAACAGGCCCTCAAAGCAGCTAAAGTTACACCCATGCTGGAATTGTTACATTCCCCTCTCAGGTTGCCAGGAACAGCAGGTTTCATTACCCTGTGCTGCCACATTAAATAGCCAGTTCCAAATATCCTGCCTTCTATATTGAATAATTACTTATTCACTGAAAGGATAAAAAGAAGAGTTATGAATGGGGCTCTTGTCACCAGCCAAGCAGGAAACAGCTGACATATGGTATATGTTACATGTGTGCTCACACAGAAAACTCCAGTGCCAATGGGAGCCTGAAATAATAAAAACCACATCAGCACACTAACAATTAATAGAACCCAAGCACTCACTGGGCAGGGCCTTTAACAACAGGCTTATCTTTTAGTTTTTATTCAAGTCAGACGGTGCTTTCAGAGGCAAAAAGAATACACAGAATGCCAAGAGGACACTTTACCACTAATATTCCCCTGCCATTGCTAAGCCTCACCTTCAGTTTGCCAAATAAAAATAACAGAAAAATATTAGGATGAATTAGGCAGCTTTTGCAAAAGTTCTTAGAACAACAGGAAAACGCAGCTTAAATTAATATATACACAAATGGGAACAGAAGGCTCTTCCATGATGGGCTTAAAACACCACATATATTTCTTTTTTATGAAAAGAATTAAAAGTGTTCTCATGGGTAAGGCTTATAAATTAGGGTATTTTACAGGTGGCCTTAAAAGTTTGGCTTAAAAGGTTTGTAGTTGGTGTAACACTGGCATTAAGAAGCACTTTAGCCATTATTCCAGTACTAAAATGTTACCTTTAACTCTGAAAAAAGTTTTATGTCAAGAAAACCCTCCACAATATTGAGAAAGTTGTAAACTGAGGCTGATTTTATAGTAACCAGAAAGAGTATAAAACTGCCTGCAGTAGTCAGAGCAATTCTGAAAGCCACAGACACCATTAGCCACACACATTAATAAATAAAACTTTTTTAGAAGGTTCTTCGTAATGAAGAGAAACTTTAGGAAAACGGTTAAAACACAGTTTAAAAGCTGAGTTCATGTTCTCTGCACGTTTCTCAAGTGTGTCAATTTGCATTTGAATTCTTCAAATAAGTCTTAAAATTTTATAGAAGACAAAGTATTTTAATTCTGTATTTCTACACAAAGAATTTGCTGTGGATATCACACAGCCAAACTAACGTGGGGTTCCTCTCCCATTCCTGTAGCCAAAGGAAGAACTCTCCACCTGAGCAAAGTAACCCCAATTTGGCATTTTCCTTGGCAGTATGGCCTCAAAACACAAATTTTTACCCTCATACCACAGAGATACTGATTGAACTGTAATAAAATTAGAAAATGTTTCAATTTACCTATGAAAAAATTAGGGGGGAAGCTGACTAGAAATAATTCATATTAAGACAAGAGAACTCTACTTTGTAACACCCTCTGGCTTCAGGGCTAAACCTGTTTACAGCTGTTGGAATCTGAAATGGAGATTTTCATTCGGGGGAGAGGAAAAGAAAGATTCTCCTCTGCTTTCTACAGTGGTTAATCAGAAACACTCAGTAACAGATGCTGTTAGAGATCAGATACCAGCCTATATGGACCTTAGGCTAATGCAGCTTGTTTTTACTGCTGTCAGGGGGAGATAAACCAGCCTATCACATCAATATTTATATGGGCAAAACGTGGAAGTCCGATTAAAAAGGGAATAATCGAGTCCCCCGACCTGTCCTGCGTGTAAAATAGAGCTAAACAAACACTGGGGCTGTGATCCCTGAAACACAAAGAGGTAAGAGGAGTTCTTCCTATCTGCATCTCCATTTCCCAGTTACAAAGGCATGTGAATGATGGAGCAGTGAATGCCCCTTGTGTGAAATATGGCACAAGCACGATCTGGGCAGATATCAGCAGGGACATTAGCAGAGCTTTTCAGCCCTCCTTTGGAAGCTCTCAAAGCCCAGCATTCTGCTGCTGCCGCAGCCTCCCGAGCCGAGCACACAAAGCAGCTGTTTATGCTCCCCCAGTCACCAGCAGGTGAACCCGGTTCAATATTTATCACAGGCTTTCACAGATCACTGCTAGCCGAGCAAACGTTTTAATTAAGCTGGAACCCGCTTCAAAGAGCTCATTCAAAACGTCAATCAGCAGAAAAGGGATCAGATACGGTGTCAGGTGAGAGCCTGTAATACAAATCCACAACTTTCTTCAGCCCATCGTGGTAAATTAGCCCGTTCTGGAGTGCAGACCCTGATTGTACCAGGCTGCCAGTCCCCTGGAATGTGTAACAGAAGTCACTCAAGGCCCATTGTGAAGGTTGTAAGCAATATGTTAAACTGCAATGGGCTAGCACATTAAGACAGATTCTTTTCACAGTTGTTTTTTGATACCCCAAGTGTTTGTTACACTACTCTCCATTTACTGTTTACTTTCTTTACCTGCTAGCAATGGGGTTTCCTTAGCCCAGCTGCCCCAGTTTCTCAGGCCATTCTGTGACACAAGGAATCGAGAGAGCACCAGCAGGGGATCATTTCCCACTTCAGCTCACACCAGAACTGCCCTGTCCTGCAAGATTTAACAGCAGGAGGACAGAGATGGACCCCCAGGCAGCTCAGAACAGCCTTGGATTCTCACCCCCAGGATCTACAGGTGTTCTCCTGATGGAGCAACACTGGGCAGCACCTCTGATCCTCTCACAACAACCAGCCCACCTCTCTTTTGGACTAGAAACAGGACTTGACAAGAAACTAAAGTTGCTTGAAGCAGAAGATTAACTCCAGTAACACACAGGGTTGCCTCAGTGCTGAAGGAAATACCATTATTACATTATTGTACCGTCCCAAACACGCAGTTCATTATGATAAGTGCTGAACATACCCCCCTGTTGCCTTTATTTCATGAGCTACACTACAAAAGCATCTCTATACCTGACAGCCCATGCTGTGGGCTCTTCATGTTTTAAACCTCACATATTTATCATCAGTAGTTCTGAGGCACAACTAAGGCCTTTCTGCACCTCTTTCTTGACACCAGGCAGATTTTGAATGTGCTAAAGGAAAAGTTCATCACAGCAAAATAACACTTGATCCTTTCATTCTTAAAAAGAACCTCGAACAGAAATAAAAACCTTCATTTCTTCTTGGGCTAATTCTTTCTAAAGATGCAGCAAACAGTTTGAATAGTATCTAATATATATACTGTCTATCTGCAAAATCAGCCCCATGGAGGGCACATTACAACACACACAGGTGCAGTTCAACTACTAAAACAAAGAGTTTCCTTAGAAAATGAAGAGTTTTCTTACTATTTTCTTAGGTATTTTATTAACAATTAGTTGATCTATATTAAAAGTTTTCAATTTTCTTCACTGCAAGAAATTTCCACAAGTTTTAAATCGAGTTTTCCAGATACCCACAGCAAAGCACCAAAGGAAATTTTACAATCAAGGAAGGAAGAAAGGTCTTTTTATTTGAAAATCAACAGCACACTCTGCTGGCCTTTGGATTCCAAACTATCAGCTGAAGCTCAGCGGCACAAAGCATTTCAAATCCTACTCAAAAAGTCTTCAGAGCTTTCCAAAACTAACAAAAACTACCTCCCATCAAATGACCTGCAACACAGATTCACTTTTGTTAAGAAAATATTTAGCTCCCAGTGTCTTAAAGTAATACCATAGCTTTTGGCTTCCTTTGTGTTTACAAAGGCATGGAATACTGGAAACCAGCTCTGGGTTGCACTGATTAAAACAGCAGCTCATTTAGGACATACAAAGAGCTGCTGGAAGGAGAACTGAAATGCATGTGGAAAGCAAACATAATTCCAAACAGGCACAAAACCCCCTGCACTCAGAAGCTGAGTTACCTACAGAGGGGTATTACCATAAACCAACATCAAATACACTGGAAAGGGTGAATGTTCTTTGTCTTTTGGAAGCAGAAAGGAGATTTCCGTGCTGATGAAAGAAACGAAGGTCAGACCTCATTCCTTTCTTACATTTGTCCCAAACACACAATTTCCTGATTTCCTGGTGTGCTCCCAGATTTTAATAGCAATAAGAACTATTCTGTCCCAGCCCCTGATGAGCTTTCAGGGGAACTGCATCACTCACAAACCTGGCATCTCACCCTCAGCTCTCCTCTGCCTCACGTTTCTTCTTCTCCTGGTTTTACTTCAACAAACATTTATGTAAAATCAGTAAGATTCAAACAGAAAAATGCCCAGCAGAAAGCTGCAGAAACAGCTGCATATTTGCATCTCAAATTCTTATGTGATACTTCTGCTACAGAAGGTGGTAATAAAAAACCAAAACCAAACCACCACCACCCCAAAATGTAAATCTACCACAGTAAAACACAGGACTTTTCTTCTTAACCATGTGCAACATTCATTCATTCCTCATTTTTTGTTATAATATATTGTAATGATCAGGTCCAGCTTTCTCCATGCTATTTTTTTAAAAGCCTAAAAGACACACATGTTAATATTAAATACTGCTTTTCACTATATATGCCTCAAAACAACAAAAAAACCCAACAAAACCTACAAATCCTGATTTCACCTAATTTCCACAGTCCCAGTTGCAATTTCTTCCATAATGTCACCAATCTAATAGAGGCTGGAATATAAAATATAAATTCAAAGCTGCTGTACAACTGCTGTCACACACTGACAGGCTGAATTGCTGGGCCACATTTGGTGCTGTTGGGGAGCCATCAAATATTGTTTTTAATTGCTCCTGAACTCCCCCTCCTGCTGTAAAAGATACTGTTGCATTACTTACCCTTTGGGGAGAACAAGTAGAGGTTTTCACACTTTTTTCAGAGTGAACAGTGAGCTCTCCATTTTTCCTCTGGTGATAAACTTCTAAAGCATCAACCAACTGGACTCCTCTGGCCAAACAGTGGCGTTTTCTGACCTGCTGGGGAAAAAAATCAGTGTATAAATGCCCTGGGCAGGAGGATGTGCTCCCTCTGGCAGGGCTTTGGTTCAGCTCTTTTCCACTGAGGCTGTTTTAGTGACACTGTGCACCCTTAATGTTTGTTAACAGCTCAACCAAACTGAGCCACACAAAAGTCATTAGGGAAAGCTCTCAAGTTTTAATTACAAAAAAATCTGTAATTATTGCTGAGCTCTTCTGCTTTATTTTCTCACTGTTACAAAACTGAGAGAAATTACAGCACTATGAAGAAAAAAGCAGAAAACTTCCACAACAAAACCAAAATATAAATTCAAGCCATACTGATGTAAAAACTTAATCAAAAGTGCTCTGCAGCAATGTAAAAGCTGTTTAAGTGCACAAGTCCTCAGCCATGTGATACCAACAGTGACACAGATGAAAACATAACAGAAATATTGCACTCCACACAGAGATACCAACATCTGACAGGCTAGAAACCAGAACTCTGTATTATTTGAATTTCTAACACTCATTTCCAAGAGCACTTTCAACTCTAGAATGTAATACTTTGGCTTAATATCACAGATCAGCTGGGGATGAATATATTTTGGGGATATTACTTGTTTAAATAGGCAGGATATAGTTTAAGACAGGGTATTATGAACGTTTAAATGCAACAGTGGACTCTTTTGTAATGAGTAACAATAAAAACGAACAGAAACCTGTCAATCTGAACTGTGACATGACTCAATTATTGTCCACACCCTTCTCTGTAGCACTCATTGGTATTTAATAGCTTGGTTTAGCTCCACCTGGATTATTTTACAGCCAATAAACTTTGTTCACCTGCTGCTCTGTTTCTAAAGGACGAATCCTTTTCCTGTCCACTTGAAAATCATCATTCTCACTGTCATGGAGAGATAACTTCTTTTTGGCAGCCAATTTCGAAGCCAGAGTTTCATTTTCCTTACATTCTGTAATTCATCAAAGAAAAAAGGAAGGCATTACATAAGGGCAGCAATTAAAAACCAGATTTTACTTTAAATACACCTGATGTAGGTAACTGTATTGGACATTTCCAGAGCCATTAATCACCACACAGATTTCAGGCAGGGCAGAAATATGTAGTACTCTATTATGAAGGCAAAAAACCACCCCTGGCTAGAAAGGAAAAAAACCTGACAACTCAGGCTACAAATTGTATGTCCAGAACAGATTTTTAGCTGCCTGTGCATGAAGTTACCTGTGTTTGGCAGGGGGCTTCCAGGTTTCATGGAAGTTCCCATTTCACAGTGATTGGAAGGACAGGAAGCCCCAGGATTGACACTTGTTGCAGCCTCGTTGCTCCTGGCCTGGGAATGACAGGTGCAGTGGCACAGGGGGGACGTCTCTGCCTTCCTGTCCTCCTTCTCCCCGGAGCAGCTCAGCAGGGATTTCTCTGGGGGACAGACACAGGCTTTGGCTCTCATTAAAACCACTCAGGGCTCTACAGGACAACCAGACTTGCAGAACAGTGCAGGTGAAAGCTCAGGTACCAGTGGTAAACCTGGTGTCTCTACAAAGCTGCCCAAGTTCCCACCACCCTCTGAAGAACTGCAGTTCTTCAGGCTGTAACCCCCTGCAGGAATCCAAACCTCCTCTCTCCTTCATCCACATCACTGCAACCCACAAGGATTTTCCTCCAAAATTCCAGCAGCCAAATAATTCCCCTATGAGACCTAAATCCCCCTCAGCACTACTGGCCATCCCTGCTTTGTGCTGCCAGTAAGGTGAGATGTGTAATGGTGGGCAAAGACCTGAACTCCAAGGCTGATCAATTAAATTAAAGGCTGATAAACAGTAGCAACTCATTGTTTTGGTATCAAAAATTGTGCAAACAGCCACTGAGACAAACTCACCATGCAGAGACTGCTGCCATGATAATGCAGAGCAAAGTAATGCCAAGCTTTTCCCACTCCCTGTAGGGCTCTCCAGCAAACAGTGCTGCCTGGTATTTAAACCTTTCACAATCTTTAAGGAGAACAACAAGAGCAAAACCAGAATTAAGAGAAAGCAAAGCAGGTGTCTTTAGCTTATCTTAGAAATAACTTCTAAAAATAGGTCAGGACACCTGCTGTCCTGTGACAAGTAGAAAACCAACCCCCACAATCACCTTTAATAATAATAATAACAACCAAACCATTTGTCCCACAGAGAAAAAAAAACATTTTGAAATGGTTAAAACTCCTTAAAAATGTTTACATGTAAGTGCAACAATTCATTTTTAAAAAATCCAAAAAAGTGAAAACTTATTGAAATATTACTCTATTTCATTATTCTGTTTAAGAGACAGATGTTTTATTAAATCATTGTTCCTCAAAGTTATATACATCTTCTCTAATAGCATATCTAGATAAATAACCATATATATTACACAACACACAACTTCTTTCTTAGCATAAATGCTCATAAATCCAAAATGTACCTCAGCATTCCCTAGGCATGCTCCAGATACTGTCCAGCACAGAGAACAGTCAGTTGTTACAACTGAAATTCTCAAGACACTGGAGGCTCTGAATTTAATATTCCAGTTTTTTTAAGTTCTGATAGAGAAACTGGAATTCCAAATAGTGGTAAACACTCTTAGTTTAGGAAATGCCAGTGTAAACTGTACTCACAGCATTCATCATAGCCAGCTGGGAGGGGTAAGCCTTGCAGGGGAAGAGGATCTTCACCCCCCCAATGGTGTATTCTGCCCCCTCAGAAGGCATTGCCACTTCTTCCTCCCCTTTACTTCAGGTTTAGAACTGCAATTAAAAAAAATACTATTAGCAAGTCAATAGTAACAACCAGATAAAGCCTGAAACAATATATAACAACAAATAAAAACATGGAGAAGCAGTTAATCTGGTAATAGTTCAGGACAACAACAGAACTGAAATGCAGGAATTCACACCACACATCAGCAGTTCTGACTTGGTCCTCATCCCAAACAAGAACAACCTGCCACCAGCTAGTGAGTAACATCAGCAATTTAAATAAAACCACGATGAACTGCACACACCAGTTCAGATTCCATCAGCCAGACTGGAGATCGTTGGGATAAAAACTCAAAGCCACAGGGAAAAAGTACTTTAGGATTTTTAGTTACTGAATATCAGCCAGTCTTTCAATTCTGCAGCTCCATCAGCCTGAACTCCAAGACACTGCAAACTCCAAAGACACAAGTGTCAACAGTAGCTTGTACCACCCCTCTTATAACAATGAAAAATAAAACTGGACACTGACTTCAAAAATGTTTAAAACCGAACACTTTTCTTCCCCAAATAACACAGTAATTACTCGGGGGGAAATGGGGTGGCAGTCACTTTACTATTCTGTGATTATTACCTTGAATATCTCTCACTCTGGATAATAAAAGACAATTTCCCTATCGTGCTAAAAAGTTGAAACTAGTGAACTAAAAATACTGAAGAGGCACAGACGGCTTTAGAGAAAAATCACATTTTTTAAACAACACAAGGGTTTTTTTTTCTTCTAGGTTTTCAGCCTTGAGTAATAGAGCACGTTTAAAGTGGCAGATTCCAGGTGATAAATCAACTCACTAACCTGTGTCCTCATCTGACCTTCAATTAAACATACGTATCCAAAACCACCAATATACGGCATGATTCAGCTTCCTCGTCTTGATTCTCCACACGAAAACGCAATCCTAAGAAAAGGAGATTGATGACATGAGTTTGCATCCTAGGAAGGGTGTATGGAAGCATCTCCCCACGAAAAGGCTTTTCCCCCACACATTCGGGGGGGCTCCTCAATGAGGGATAACTCCGAGTTAAGTTTGCCTGTCAGGCGGTGGGAAGCTCGGGGACACCACAGAGCCCCCTCCGTGGAGTGTCAGCTCGGCCGGGAGCGCTCTGGGCGCGCCGAGGCCGCCTCTGAGCGCAGCCTCGCCACCGCCTCGGCCCCGGGCGGAGCGGCTCTGCCTCCTGAGGAAGTGATGCCGCTTCAACCCAGCCCCCAGAGCAGCAGCTGGGCGCTGTTTTCTTGTGTGTACCCAGCTCCGACCCCGCTCCCCTCACGGTCCCCACCAGCGGCCCCGAAGTCTCCTCAGCGCCCTCCGTCCTTCCCGCCTCTGCCCCAGCCAATCAGCTGACAGGAAAGGGCCGCGCGCCCCCAATCGGCGAGCCGCACACTGCGCTGCTCCCGCCTTCCTCCCCTGAGTGCCGGGAGCCAATCGCAGCGCGCCTTGTTGGCTTCCGGGTTGCGCGCGTTGCTAAGCAACCGACTGTTTAGCGGGGGAAAACCGTACTGAGAAATAATAACAATGTATTTTATTGTTTATATTGTATTATAATACATTTTACATTATATTATATGTAACTATATATTTTACATTATTTTATATTATATATAATTATATTTTACATCTATTATTATTATTATTGCTCTTGTTGTATTATTGGCCACTATTATTATTATTATTACTATCTTACTAGGTTTTATTACTATGAGTATTATTACCATTATTGTCATTATCCTTGTTTTCAGTATTATTATTATCATCCTTGTTGTAAGGGCAGTGCACAGAAAACACCCTGGAAATACAGTTGGAAGTAGGGAAATAAAATAATGTATGGAAATAAAAAATTAATAGTTTTTGTAAAGTCAATGCTTTTTATTTAAATACCACTACATCATATAAAATTACACTTGGAACTGAGGGAAAAAAATACATACATTTAGATTATTTACATAATTTACAGTATGATGACAAAAATCCCCTCGATGGGCTCAGGCCTTGTATGGAAAAGAACAACCAACTCCAAGATGGAGCACAAAGGATTTGGCTTTCTGAGGTGCCTGGAACTAGTTTGGCCATTCCTTCTTTTATTCCTTTGCACACTCAATCTCAACACCAATTTCTTTTTTAAGTCTTATCCTGGTGACAACTTAAGAAAAATCTGCACTCGTTTCTTCAAGTCTTTCTCATCACTTTTTAAGTTAAAAAACCCAAAATCATCTGAGTTGCATGAAAAATACCCATTCTTTAAAAAGCACATTTTTACTATTAATCCTTTTTTTTTTAGAGCAACTTTTAGACCGGTTTCAAACTCTCAGTGAAGGCTGGTTATCTTTAAATGAAGCTCCTGATCTCACAAACTGAAACTTTGACCAATACTTTGACACACAGATAAAGAGTCAAAACATTTTCTAAGCATTCAGTGTGATGGTGCAAGTTATTGGCACCACTTTTTCAAGTATTCCTCAAAGTACTTTATTCCATCTTGCTCTGCAAGGCTCTGGAACAGCAGCTCTTTTAACTCATTTGAATCTCCAAGTTTTCTTACCTATCATTTTGCTGTTTGCTCACCACATTAAATACTCACTTTTCAATGTCCTAAAAGCCTTTCAGCTGTGTTGCTGTATCACCTGAAAATCACTCTCAGTTCCACTGGGAATTATTTCCTGATCCCATCACCCTCAGAAGTTTTCACTGGACGCAACATGAGCCTCTGGAAAGAATTTTCTCCTCAGCCGTAACTGAATCAAATGGATCAAAAACGTGGATTTCTGCTCCAGCTCCTCAGTGCACTTTCACAGCTTTCTCCAAATTTAGGCACTGTGGACAGTGGGACAAGCTCCAAACTAACTTGAGCTGTTCCTAAACCCCACTGACACTCATGTTAATGATCTCGATGATGGTGTTTTCCACACACTGGCACAGCCGAACGTCGGGGTCCAGGCTTGCCATGTCTCTGGACCAGCTTTTGGTAGAGGAGTCTTTACAAAGTCCTGAGAGATCATGTGGTTTCTCCTTTAGTTGCTGGAGACCTGGAAAATAAGGTAGAAGCAGCAAAGTGCATCTAAATAAATAAAGCAAGTATTGAAAGTTGTTATTTTACACCCCTAACACAGGTACGTGTGATGAGACTGCAAATCTCAGCCATCAGTATTTTATTCACCAGGCTTCACTCCACAGGTCATTTCTAGAGATAATACAGTATTTCTTTGTCATTTACCTATGTCTGACTGCTTTGGGGTTTTTTTTATTCCTTTTCAATTCTTTCAGGATGAATATCCCAGCACAGACAGCAGCAGGGGACCTTTTATTACATGAGCAGAGCATTTGTCTTTAGACAGAAAAAAAAAAAAGACAAAAACCTGCTCAAGATCAACTGAGAAAGTAAAACAGCCAATCCTTGCTCATACAATCACTGTGGGTTTATCCAACCACACCATGTCTAAGACTTCAGGCAGCTCCTTTGACTTTGCATTTCCAACAGATGAGGAAGATTTCCATGGCCACTGTGCCTCAGCTGAGGGGCTGAGATGCCCTTGTGTTCCAAAAACCAGTGGCCACTTCTCATGTCATTACTCCTTAGCCTACGAGGGCAAGTTCTCTGCACAACACTTGCAGGCAGGGATCCATCTTGTAATGATACAGGCAGGGAAATAAAAGAGAAGGAAAAGTTTAACAAATGAGTACTTTCAGCCCCTGTAACCTCTAAATTCTCTCACCAGTCCAGTAAAGCCATCTGTCCCTACTCCTTCTGTATTTAAAAGGGAACAGCAGTAAATCCCATGCACGCTCAAACTTTTGAAACATTACCACAGGTTTCCCCCTGGGACCACGATGTTATTTATGAAATAAAGGCACTTGACTTACGAGTGATGATGGGGTCAAAGTCTCGTGTCTGTGTAGCAACGTCAGAGGCACAAACTTGTCCTATTTGGATCAGCAGAGACATAATATCCTCATAGAGGGGAGGAAAGGCTTGGCAGAAGGACACCAAACAAGGCAGGGTTGGCATAAAGAACACGTAGCGCTTCGACTGGGTCAGAACTGCCACAGAGGAGGACACGGGTAAGCAAAACAAAATTGTTATAAAAATCCTGTCAAAAACTGTTGTTACATTTACAATGTTAATTGCCACAAGAGTGGCATTTAGACAAAACTGCATTCAGCTGAGACAAAACATCCTGACTCGGACAAGGAAGAATTTGGGGGCTGCTGGAGCGCTCACCTGTGAGCAGGGTTCCCATCACGTTGATGGCTAAACGAGCCACACTGAGGGATTTAGGCAGTGCATACTGGATACACAGGTGGGAAAGTAACTGGATGGCAAATATCTGGCAAAAAGAGAAATAAGCAATAAAGTTACAAATTGCTTGCACTTTCACGTAACTTACAAGTTAGTAAATATTCTCTGTTTTACCAAGAAATCAAAGCTGAAAAAGCCTTAATAATAGTTATGGTGATTTTTTTCCCTGCTAATATTAAGAAAAATAACCCACACATATATAACATTAATCAAAGTGACAGCGTTAGTGTTTCAGATTCTCCCCTACAGACACAGATTGTTCCAACATTAATGGTGAGCAACAAAGCAACAAACAACTTCCAACCCAAGCCTTGTCAAAGCTGTTTAGGTCTGGTGTGTTCTCCTTTTAACCTTAGTGGAGTGTCTTCCCATCAGCAGGAACTTAGTACTGAGAAGGGATTAAATAAACTATGAAGTTGGCTTGATGTGGCAAACTGGCCTCGTGGGAGGTGTCCCTGCCCATGGCAGGAGGGGTTGGAATTAAATTATATTTAAGGTCCCTTCCAACACAAACCATTCCATGATTCTATACAGAAACAGAGGAATTTTTAGCCCAACAAATTCCAATTACCTACAATGCCAGGCCTTTAATTTAAGGTGAAAGTGCTACAAATGTTACTTGGATAGCCCAGGCAAGTTAGAACAGGATGTTTTTAGTGACTGTTTTCTCAGGATTAACTACCCACAGTGATTCCCAAGCCAGGTGACTGCACAGTACCTGTTTTTCAAGTTCAGGCTGGGCAATGAGCTCTGGAATGAAATCCAGACAGATGTGCATGGATGGAATCCCTGCCACTGTCAGTGCCAGCAGTTCACATGGATAGCCCTGTGGGATTAAGGAAAGAGATGTGTCAATGTGTCACAAGCTGGGTACAAACCCAGGGGCCAGATCAGTTCTTTGCCCTCAACACTCAGTGTATTATTTGCACAGAAACCCTCCCTCCGCTCCCCAGACACAACCAGACTGCAGTGACCCTTTCCTTCCTTGTCTTTCCCATGTTCCAAACTTCACCATCAGACCCAATTTCCTCATTTCACAACTGCACCATAATGACTTTTTTAGTACTTAATCAATTCCAGGTCAAGGCAAATTAACTCCTTGTAAAGAGTGTGCCATCTGGCAAGGAGTAATTTAACATGCATTAAAAACACATTTATATTTTAAAAATTGCTAATCTTTCTCCTCTTCTTTCTTTTTTTTTTGAAGGTGCACAGCTGCTTTGGCAGGGACAACCTTCCTCCTTCCACTCCACAGAGACAAACTGTGCCCTAACAAAAAGGAAAGATAAGATGTTTACATTGGAAGCCAAATTAGTTTTGAATAATGGGAACACTGATTTAAACACATGGCCAGAGAAATAACCCACAAAAGATGCGGAACAAAAAGATGTGGAACAAGTAATTAGAAGATGATTAGGCCAGTTTTCCTTGGCCTAGACGGACAAACTATAAAAAAGGGCAGAGGTACAAACAAAGTACATGTTTATTGATGAGGAACAGGCCGTTTACGTGCTCCCTTCTCCCTACAACAGAGTCCAAACACTGAAACAGGGAGGAAATATAAGTAATAGAAATTTAGAAATTTGGTGGGACAGGAGCAGAGAAGTGGGTCGTTATCATTCCTGAGGAACACAAGGACAGCATCCAGCACTGTGACCACTTCACTTGGCTCTTCCCTGACCTGAGGAAGAACAAGAGAAGCGAAGCAGCGCGAGGCAGACCTGGAAGTGCACGAGTTTGACGAGGTTGGGGTCAGCGATGTACATCTGGTGCAGCAAGGAGCAGATGAGGCACTGCACCTCCCTCAGGTTACACAGCAGACCCTCCTCTTCCTCGGCCTCAGCACCCATGGGACTGTGGGCACCCAGCAGCAAATCATCCGAGCTGCTGCCCTGGCCCTTCTCCTCCTCGGTGGGCAAGCAGATCTCCAGAAGGATCTGCACAGCAGCGCTGTCCTGGGGAGAAAATAAGCCACAGAACAAGCATGAAAACCCCCCCAGTGAAATAAGAAAAATCAAGCACAGAGCAATGACAATTTAAGAAAGAGAAGGTTGTCAGGTGAGCAGGATTTCTGGCTGTAGAATTTTTAAATACAGAATAAAAACGCTCAGCTCGAGAATCATAAATCTTGTAGAACATTAGAAAAAAACCTCAACCCTTTATCTCAATCAAGACTCCCAAGAAAAAAAGCTCAAATCCAACAGATAATCATATTCATTAATCAAAAGGGTAAATTCAATGGAATCTTGTGCTGTTTAAAAATTAAATATCAAGTGGGCCCTTAAAGCATCCAGAGCAGACAAAATAAGCACATGGCCATGTAATTCACAGAATTCAAGGGAGACCACACTGCTCATTTAAATATAAAACTTCCTATTAACTCAAAAATCATATTATAATGGGAGCCATATATGTGACAGGGAACTATACATGTGACATTCTTCCAGAGGGATAAACAGGCTGCCTGTGGAACAGGATTCCTCAACAATCTCCCTGAGGTGAAGCTCAGGAAGTGAAGCATTCTCCAGCCTCCCACTCCACAGTGCTGCTGCTGCTCTGCAATAACACTGGGCAGATGATCAGGCAGAAGTTTGTCACATTTATTCATGTTTCACTTCTCCAAACCCAAGGACAGAAAGAGCCTCTGGATAACACAAGCAAGAAGGCAAAAGGGCTGGGAAGCAGAATCCTTCTGTTCCAACAGAAAAACCACTGTCCGAGCAGTAAAACCAACACAGTGCTTCAGAGCAGGATATGGGAAAAAGAAAATGTTTAACAACCTGAATACAGAGGCAGTTTTCCATGGTAACAGAATTTGGTAAAAAAAAGAAATCAAATGCCTCCCTTTTTAATTTCCTATTTCTGTTTTACCACTGTCTTTCCTCACATGGCTTGATATCCATTTCTCCCCCCTTACCTGAGCAGCTAGCAAAGCATTTTTTAATTCTTCTCTTGTAACTTCTGGGGCCTCTGGACCCATTGCATTGTTTTGGGATGGCCTGATGTCCTGCTCTGCTGTTTCTTTGAGGTGAGAGTTGAGGTAAGCTTTGGAAGCAAGGAGATACCCATTCAACATGTGCAAAATTATATCCATCAGGGGAGGGCTCCTGATACGGGAACACAGGATAAAATAAAGACATTTCAGTAGGCAGAACAATAAACAGTGATAGCATGAACAAACTAAAAGCACTCCCAAGGGCTCCTCTGGGAGTCTGGTTCACAGTAAAGCTGCTTTTCCTGATCCAGCAGAAGCTTCCATTCAGTCCCACTTCCCCCATGCACAGACATGTAAATACACCCTCTGCCAGCACAAGGAACTGCTGAAGGGCCTCACTTCTGATGGACAAAGAAAACTTGAGAAGGGTCAGATGTACATAAAATAAGGGAAAATAATTATCTGAATGATGGGGGGAAATAAGGCAGAGCAGCTCTGAACTGCTTCCATAACACTGAGAGTTTTGAGATCACACTGCATTATAAATCTCCCGAACAGCTGGAGAAATGTAGGATTTTCAATTTGCATCCAGGGCTGAAGGGACACACATTTAAATATTTCACCCATGGGTTGGGGATGACAGGTGTCATTAACAGAAACTCAAAAACTAGAGGAGTTGGAGCAACTCACATGAAAATTGGATGCACAGCTCAGTTGCTAAAGGGCAAGGGGGGACAGATGCATACAAACAAGAGTATGAAAAACAAATCAAGCTGACTATTAGCCATTTATTATGAGCAAAAGGATAATAAAAAAGGGGGGAAATAAACCACAACTGACAGGAAACATGAACTAGAACACAGAAGGAATAAAGTCAGGGGCTAAAGGACATTTAAAACCATTCTTTTTAGAACAACAGATGCCATTTTCTTCATTACTGTGAAAAAGCAAAGTTGTAATTCACGAATTGTGACTCATTGTTTGCATTATTCCACGTTCTCCTTAAAAGCTGATGCATTGCTATTGGTTATGATCATTTTTACTACCTCAGTTCTCAGTTTATCCTTCTGCATCAGAGCCATAAAGCAGCACCACAGCTCCTCCTCTGGCCCCCCTGACATCTGCAGGAACCAAGTCCTAAGAACTGCTAAGAATTCCTGGGGAAATGAAGCAAATCTGCTTTTGTCACATCCATCAGGCACCCACTGGCAGAAAATGGCACCCAAAAAGATGGGCCACCCACGGGCCCCAGAGGGGTGGCAGGGACAGTGTGAGTGGGAGGATGTCCCAGCTCCCACCTCGGCCACCGGCACGTGGCAGCCGCCATTTCAAACCTGCTGCAGTGCCCCTGGGCCACAGACCCACACAGCCACAGCCAAAATGGAGGCCTGTGGCCAAAGCCCAACGTTCCCAAGCCACAGCTGGGTGTGAGGCTGTCCAACAAGACACTCAGTGGACAGCAGGACACACTGAACCTCATGGGATTGGTCTGAAGAGATGTTCTGAAGTACTGAGAGCTCTTCTAAGTTTCCTGGGAGACAGCTTTATGTTCAGCATTGGCTGTGTGGCACCACAGAACATGAGAAGCTCAGGGAGGGAGACACTCACCTGTGGACTCTCTGGTCACACCTCAGGACGATCAGGGGGTCAATCATCAGATCATTCTGGGTGTATTTCTGCTGTCGGAATATTTTTCCTGAGGGCTGCAGAGCATTAACAGTCATCACCCACAACCTAAAAGGAGAATATTTTCATGGGGTTTTTTAGTAGATAGTCCATAAAAGAAAAGGAATTCTTGAAGTATCTGGACATTCACTGATCACAGCTCTATTTTTCTAAGCATATTAAGGAGCAAACAGCCCACAGTTCATTTGCAGCCCTTGCAGATAACCAAGACACAGCTGATTTACTGGAATTACAGCAACCAAACTGTTTTCACTGCAATACAGCACCTACTTCACAAAGAAAGGCATGTTTTTACCAAAGTAAGTTCATGTTTCATCAGTAATTCATCATAAACAATACACACTGTAAAACCATACTCCTGTATTTTAAGTCAACTGGTGACTTCCTTCTGCCTGGGAACAAGAACCACCTTCCTTTTAAATGCAAAGGTTCAAAATTGCAACAGAACAACAGGGAATGCAGCTCCAACACATTCCACTCAGTCACAACCTCCAATTTCCCAGGTAAGGGCATTGTGTCATTATTTTTAAAACAGAAAGGGGTTGGAACTGGATGATCTTTGAAGTCCTTTCCACTCCAAACCATTCTATGATTCTATCTGCAACAAGGAACCAAGCAGTGTTTTGTTCCCACCTTCTGGGCATCACAGTGTTCAGGACCATCCAGAGTTTGTTGACAGCCTGCAGGATGCCCCGAGGGACCCCAGCGTCCAGCAGGAGATTCATGTTCGACGTCAGCACCTCCGCGTACGGGATCAGCTCCCCAGCTGAGAGAAGGGTCAGGTGTTCCAAGATCTGCATCAGCTGGGTGTGATTTCCAGGCAGCATGGAAAAGGCTGGAAAGCAAAGACAACGGGATCCTGGTAAAACTGGACTTCTGACATTTTTTCTGCTGGCCAGCAGAACGTTTGGGTTTTAGGAACGCAGTATGACCAACGCGCTTCCAAATCCACCACGCTCCAACGAATTTGGAGAGAATGAACTTCAAATGAAGTTATTCACCTTCTTGGAGCTGTTTGGGAGAGTGGTTCTTGGCCATGTTGGTGAGGAGCATCCTCCTCAGCAAGGCATCAGTGCCTGTGATCTGCTCCTCACAGATCCAGTCGTCCACGATGCACAGGTGGGGGTAGTTGGTGGCGAGGAGTCGCAGCAGAGCAGAGTGCAAACCTTGGGGGGCATCAAAAGAGTTCACAGCTTAGATCTGAGCAGCTGCACCTTCCACCTGAACACATCTGGGCCCTTCACTTCAACCACAGAATCACTGCCAAGAAGCTCAAGGAGTTTGCACATTCACAGCCTGATATTCCAATGCTGACAGAGGAAGAGTTACCTTTTGGAAAGTCATCGTAGTAATTCAGTCTGGAATAATTAAACGTTCTCGGGCAATTCCTACTCTAAAACCTGCCCTAGGTAGGTAAGACCTACTCTAAAAAGAATCCCTTCTCCCATTTTCACTGTAACTCTTCCAACAGCTCTGTAATCTCTCTAGTTACTGGCAGGTTTTAAAGGAAAGGGAAAGGAAGGCAAACTATGAAAGAAGCAACAGCCACTGAGCTGGAAACACTTTCTGCCTCCCTTTTCGTGCACATCAGACCTTCACACCCAGATTTACCTCCCAGCTCCTGCTGCAGCCCCTGTGCCTGCCTGATGAGGTACTTGATTGGAATCTGATCCATTAATGCTGAAGAGTAAGACTTGGGTTTCTTCTGCATGGCAGCTGCAAGGGAACAGGACAAGAAACCAGTTACAGCTGGAAACAAGTGAAAATGTAAAGCACTTATCTCTACATTATCCAGGTAAAATAGAGAAAATCCCAAATAACACCTCGTTCCTGTCAAAGTATTAAAATAAGCTCTTCAGGAAACTGTTTCTGTGAACATTTCCATCTGAAGATTTCCCTGATATTTAGATTTGTTCTCAGTATTTCTATAGTGTCTTTGACCAAGCCCAGCTGATTTTGAGATCATAGCTCAAATCTGCTCTTTTTTTATTCAAGGTTTTTTATTCTTAAAAAAATGGTTATCAGTTGGTACCTGGAATTCAAACTGTCAGGACACACAACAGCCTGTCATGAGGTGGAAGTTATAAATGCAGGGAGAACTCTAATTGACTTTATAGGATTTCAAGCTTTCTTAAATAGCATGAACTGATGACTAGATGGAAGTTCTACCCCCTAAAAAGGGCTTGTAAATACACCCACCAGATATAAATATTCAGTTTTCACTGGAGTTTAACTCTGTCAATAAACCACACAATATTCTGGTAGAATTTCAGTTTCAATGGTAAAAAAAAGGATCATTCAGCATCATCAACTACAAAACTGCAAACCTAAAGAAATGTGTGTGCAAGTTTGATGACACGTGAATAAATGAAGATCTCAATTAACTAAGAAGTCTTTTTTAATTTTTCCTGTTTCCATTAGATGGTCACAACTATTTCGAGTAACTATTTGGCCAGGTTGGACCTTGTTTTCATCTGGAAAACAAATTACTCAACCACAGAGTTTTAGCAGAAACTTTATCTCCTGGATTTCTAAATCAACGTATTTACCACAAGAATCTAAATTTTTTATGCTTGAATCTGAGAGCACTGATAATTTTTCCTCCCTTAGCATCTGATTTCCAGCTAATTTGCCTGCCCCTGATGCTCTCACACATACCCAGAATCTTTGTGTTGGCCAGAAGTGCTTCCTCGTAGGACAGGACGTAGTAGAGGACGAGCAGTTGGGTGGTGATGCTGTAGCGCTGAGTGAGACGGGCATTTTCCCCCTGGGCAGAAAACCACACACAAAGGTCATGCTGCACTGCTGATCCTTGACAAAACAGGGATTTACCCACAGATATGAACATGGCACTAACAAGATTCACCTCAAAACACGTGATTATCCCTGTGGCAGGAGGCAGTTCACAGGCAGCAAAGACAAAAGTGAAGGGACTTAGAGAATGCGTCGATCGCACACGAAATCCTGAACCACACGTTCACACCGAAGCACAACAAAGAACCAAACAAATCATTTACCCCAGAGAGGCCCTGGAAAACATTCAGTATCTCCTGCTCTGTGACAGGCTGGTTGGTGGCCTCTGGGTTGGATTTGGATGCAGGAGTCAGGATGGAGTTGATGTAGACATCGATGAGAGGGAGCAGCTGAGGGTGCAGAGGGGTGGTGGTTTCGCAGAGCTGCCGATAGATCCAGTCCTAGGAGAGAACATCCCATGGCATGAGTGGCTGCCAAGCTGGAGGGCAGTTTGTTTTGCCTGCAAGTACCTCCCCCTTCAACCAGTCACAAAAACTATAACTAAATGAGGCTTTGAAAGTGTACTATCAGTTCTGGGTTGGTCATAAGCTGTGTATCCTGGACCCTGCTCTGGACAGACTCACAAATAAAGCTTGTCCTGGCTGGAAAATCATTCTAAAATTTTATTAAGCACAGATGGGGGGGAGAGACAATGAATTTATTATTTTTCACTTCACTCAGTTGTGGTCTCTGGATTACAGAGCTACAGCTGAGCACCCTAGCACAATACACAGATCCTCCTTAAATTCCATGGTAGTGGGGTATAAGATCGATCAAGAATTCTGCTCCTGTGATTGAACCAAAAAACCTCGTTAACACTCAGACTTCTGAACTGAAACAAAAGGAAGGTCCTACCTTAATGGACACTTTGTGCTTGGTGAAGGAACGACTCTTGAGCAGCTGGTAAATGCAGTGGATGGGCAAGAAGCCAGTGATGTTGGCACTGAGGCTGCCCGTGACGGGCACTCGCACTGCGTGGGCTGTGACAACCTGCAGGGAAGGGACAATTAACACAGAAACACCCCAAAGATCCACCTCCCCCCAGTGCACCAGGGGACAGTCACACAGCTACAGCCTGTCCTGGCATTTCCTTAGTTTTGGTGGTTTGGAAGTTGAATGGAAAGGAAAAAAGGGAAGGTGGGGGGGGAAAAAACCCCTTAGGCTGAAAATACCTGTTCAGTGAAAATCTCCTGTGTGAAGATTGTCTTCATTCTGCTGAGCGAGCTGGGCTTGATAACAATCTGAAATAAGGAACAAACTACTCAGAAGTGCAAGTTTTAGCTTTCTCATAAGCAAGGACTGCAAATTTATTTTATAAACTGGTGACTTTTAGCCTTTTAAAACTGGGATACCAGGAAAACATTCACATCTATACTTCAAGTGTCAAACAAAAATATTTAAAAATGTCACAAGTTCATCACTCCATGTCTCCCCTATCCTAAAAACTCCCTACCCAGCTTTTACCTTTGATGAGACATTTTTCATGAGAGTAAATTGTTGGTAATTTCCTGACATTAATTATTATACATATATATTTCTTCACTTAAAATTAAAAGTTTGCAGCTCAGTTTGGAAACTACTTCATCTTCTAAAGAGTTCATTCCTTGCAAATAATGACTTGAACAAGTCAGCACTTTTTGGAGATACTTTTATCACAGCATTCCTCTGTATCCAGAGGCAGGAGTAACTTAACGTTCTTCCAGAGGAATTACTGGATAATTACCTATTTTTTTCAGGTTATCTTTGCTTTAAGTATAACAGCCAACCTAATGTTCTTTCTATCAAAACTAAAGGAAAAACAAAAGCATAAAAACAGGGTAAAAAGTTGATTTTAACCTTCATTCCCAAGGTGGAGCAGACCAAGTCAATGATGGCACTGAGCTGGTTACTGTGGAAGTACATGGCCACCAGGAGAAGCATCTCTCCAAAGGAAGCAGACACACCAGAAATGCTGAGGATAACAAAGGGGAAGAGTTAGTTTCCAACAGGACACAAGTAAATGTGAGATGACTGCAACCATTAAAACAAAACAAGCCTGCTCTCACCTCTCAAAGTAGGCTTCTTCCTTTATCATCCAGCTAAGCCACATCACCATGAGTTGCTCCTGTTCTGGGGTGCTGCACAAAGGAAATCCATAAAAGGTCATTTTCCAAAAAAAAAAGAAAAAAAAATCCAGCCTGCATTTGAATCACAATTACTACCAGAAAAGCCAGTATTTGAGGAGCCTTCCAGGAGACTTTTTGCCACTTTCTCTTCAGCATCCAACAGCTGATAACAGTGACATTTAGCACAAAGGTCAGTCCAAGTCAGGGAACTTCCTGGCTGGAATGCAGCCAGCAGAGAGCTACACCCCTTAAATATCTGCACTGCTTCTCTTTTGAACAGGGTCTTTAAAGAATTTAGCTATCAACTTGCTCCACGGAAAAGTGAACTAGTCAGGCCTGCTTCAGTCTTCAAAAACTAAATCTTAAACTAAGCTAATGCCCTTCTCTCAAAAGATTTGCTATAAACAAGAGGGAGAACAGAGTGAAATATCCCTTTACTCACTACAGAGTGAGACAAATCCCTTCCATCAACATACGGAGACTTATATAAAAACTATATAAAAATTTATATAAAATTAGAGGAGAAAAACTGTGCAGCTGAATGGTGCTAAACCAGTAAAACCCTTACAAAGCTCCTGCTTTACTGGGAGGTACCTGACCAGGGTGGAGAAGGCCAGGAGCATGCAGAAGGACAGGGACACAAAGCGGACACCAGCAGGAGTTGCAGGAGGGCGGCTGGTCATGAGCTGCAGGAGCTGCTCAGCTTCTTCATCAGTTGGCCTGGACAGAAAACAAAACAAATTCAATTTGTGATTCAATTCAACAGTGAAGATATTTCCAGTCTCATCACAGTGGTTAAAGACTGAATTTTCCCTGTTATTGAATCTGTTCATCAGGTTGCTATCAATGAGTATCGACATTAGCTGGTAATTCTCGCTGGACTTTAAGACATAAAAATCTCTGTTAAGACACAACAACAGTGGGAAAACTCCCCCAGGATATCATCTTGCCTAGCAGTACAAAATACTTAAATTAAAACTAGCAATGTGTAAAGATGCTACATTAGCACGCTCTGAAAAAGTAAAAGGAATAGAAATTCAAAATTCGTACAATGACAGAACAATCAGCTACTTTCTCTTCTCCACACTGCTCCAACCATGTGGGCTTAGACTTATTTTAAGTAGTCTGCAGAAGTGAATGGGCAGCAATAAAAAGCCTCCCCTGGCACTGAGATTGGTGAGTGCTGCCGTGTCAATGGCATTGAGACACAGCTCAGGAGAGAAGTGCCCACAGCCCTGAACCTCTGCTGAGATAGGAACAGACGTGACAGACAGAGCTGAGCAAACCCCAGAGCAAGAGAAGGGTCATTACTTGAGCCCAGCAATGCCCATGAGGGCGCAGTAGAGGCGTAACAAGGCGCTGGCCTTCACCACGTGCTCCTCCTTCAGCCCCGAGTACACGGACACGTTGGGCTCCGTGTCGGCGTCGGCCTCCTCCACGATGTGGGTGCTGCGGACCGTGGGCAGGATCCCCATGAGCTCCAGGAGCAGCTGCCTCCTCATCTGCCACAGCACAGAACTGATATTGTCTCTCTTTCTCTGTGTGAGAGGTTAAAAGATGAGAACGAGCACGTGAAATCCATCCCAAACAACACCGAATTCATCCCGTCGATGTATTACAAAGAGCTCCCGTAGTGATGAAGTCAAGGTTGCTCTCTTTTAATTATTTTTTTTACAGTTTTCAGTACCAGGGTGACAGGCAACACGTGATCATACCACAACAGCTTCCTACACCAAAACACAAGCTTTGACTAAGTCAACTAAGCAAGTCAAGGTGCACCTTCCTGCTGTGAACAGTGAGGATGAACATGTTTATCAGGCAAACATTACAAACACACAGTTCCCCGGTTTCCAGGCCTAAAAGCCTCTCAGAGGAACAACCAAACAGCTGCTGCCTTCAGGGACACCATTTATATACCTGATGGTCCCATAAGAGGAGGTTGCCCTGTAAAGGTTCCTCCTTAAACAGGATTTATGAGCATTCAGACAAATACGGGTGCCCACAGCCAGAAGGGTTTCAGCAAGCTACCTGAATGTATCTGTTAAAGCAGAATATCCAAAGATTTTCATACCTGTTGGCCATTTCGGATAAAAGTCCCAAACCAAGTTCGAACCTTTGCATTTGTTCCAAGCAGCAGCCCACTGACAAAGCACACCAGGTCACTCACTCCATCATCTGAAGATTCATTTTTGGTGTGATCCAAGGTCAAAGCCACGCCAAGACCTGGCAGGTGGCACTCTTCCACCTAGATAAAATGATCTTTGTTGGTTATAAAGCTCTTATTTTTAATTCAGGGGTCATAGTTATGGTTCTCATGCCAGACTCACCACCATGCCCCGGACCCTCAGAGCTTGGGAAGGGTTCATCTTGCACAGATGGCGAAGGGCTTCTGTTCTCCGCCGGCCTCCAACACTCTCCTCATCCTGCCGCTCCCCGTTCTTAATCAAACCTCTGCAGACTTAAATATCCAACAGGAGCTGTCAGGAAACCTGCCCTTTCCAACAGAAAGCCACACACTGGCACAGGCTGCCCAGAGAAGCCGTGGCTGCCCCAGCCCTGGAAGTGTCCAAGGCCAGGTTAGACGGGACTTGGAACAACCTGGGATAGTGGAAGGTGTCAGTGTTGGAACTAAATATCTTTCAGTTCCCTTCCAACCCAAACCATCCTGTGATAAACACAAACACACCAAGCCAAGCTGTTCTGTTCAGCTCACCATGATTTATTAGCTGGGCCACACAAACCTGGTTTGGGCAAGAACTCATGAGCTGCATTCTAGAAGCAGAACAAGGTGGTTCTCCCCAGATAAATTACAGGGTCATTAGAGATTTATGCATCACCCAGTTACTACTCACATCTTAACTAATGTAACCTGGGCACCTGGCAGTCCTGGAGTCTGAAATCTTACTGCCAAGTAAGGGATGCCAAACATGCACCATCAATACAAATTTTCACCTCATAAAATGTCTCAGTGCAAGGGACAAGAACTGTCAGCAAGGCTAGAGCAGCTTTGTAGTCCCAGCCTGAGCCAGCCTTTTTAACTAACCTACAGGTGAAAAGCTGTGACAAGCAGGCTGCAAAAAATGGGAATCAACATAATGCCAGGGCAACCCCTCAACACCTCTGGGTGTAAATGCATTCAAATTATACTTCACAAGCCAAACGCTCTCCAGTTCAAACACGGACAACATGTGGTTTAGAGAATTAACTGTACTGCTAGAAATCATTTCAGACCTGTAGCAGGAGCTGGACAAGAAGAAGCTGTGACTCACCCTCGTTGAAGCTGTCAGGGACATTGGCCACCAGAAGGCACAGGAACCAGGCCCCGTTTTTAACGTGCAGCAGAGCTTCAGCCACATCCACTATGGGCAACAGGGAGGGCAGCTCTGCATGAAAAGAGGGTGTTAGAAGGCACAATGTTTCGCTGTAAGACAAGTGAAACCTTGTTTTCAATACACATTTAAATAACCCGCCCGAAATAAGGAGTGGATAATCAACCTGTGATCTGCCACTCTTTCAAAGAGCTGCACAGCTCAGATTAACCTGAAATCCTCACAATGGCTCCAAAAGTTATTTTGTTACACTTGTAAGAGGTCAAAAAACACAGTAAATACAGAATATCAACCTGCTTGCAAAATGCAGAGAACATCTGCTGCCTCCTCCAGGTAAACGGGACTCTCGAAGAGCTCGGAAGATTTGAGAAAAAACTCGCCATTTGATTCTGAAACCTGCAAGACAATATATTTATCATCACTGAATGGGTTCTATGAAGTGATTTGTCTAAATCTGCTTTAAATCCAGCAGATTTAATAGATTAAAAACTGTCAAAAATGTACAGTTATCAACACAGAACAAGCAGGAGAAGTGTCTACAGTAAGAAATATTTACTACTGGAAATACTTCAGTATGGATGGTATCACTGCTTCTTCACAGAAGAAGGAGAAATAGCTCACTGACAGTTCTAAAAACTTCCTAAGTTTACACAAGGAAAATAAAATGCTGGGGTGGACAAGTGAAATATGGTGGCTAATGCCACACTGCAATGGAGGCAAAGAACTGGATGGAGACAAGTCATAATTTCATTTTCAAATACGATTTCTGCACTGATACATCACCAAATCACATTATATTTGAGTACAGCATATTACAGAGTCTGTATCACATTAGCAAAGACTTGGCTTGTTCTGAGGAAGAAAGACTTCCTCTAGGAAAGTGGGTTAGCAAGGAATTTAATCACAAGCCACTGTTTAATAAGACTGAGGCTTTGAGTCTTGATGAAGCAGGTAAGGACTGAAGAGTGCTCACACCAGCACCAGAAACAACCAAACATCTCACCAACCTATCCAGAGCGCATTTTCACCACCCTAAACTCTACAGACATCCAGACATGGACAAGTTTACCTTATTCATAATGGCCAGGAGCTCGCTCAGCACCAGCCGGAGCCGCCGAGGGGAATCGCTGTGCTCGAATTCCAGCGTCAGCCCGTGCTGCAGCTGGGACACCAGGATGCTTTCTCCACTGCCACCTCCCAGCTTGTGCCTGGCACACAATTAACAACTATGAAATGTTTCTGCAAACGTAGAAATGTCCTCACTTAAAGGAAGGACATAATTCTGTTATAAGTGCAGTACATGAAACCTAATTGGGTAGCTTATCAAAATTTGAAGTGCTGCTGTTCCCCGGCAGCACGAACAGTCAGGGAAGTGCATCCACATGACCTGTCTGTTCAACCCCTCACAGCCTTCCCAGATCCTCCCCAGCCGGGGCAGCTCCCAGCGCATCCCAGACCCTCACCCACCGTGAGGGCTGGAGCCGGCAGAGAAGGTCCCAGGACAGACAACTAAACCCCGCTCCCTGTCAACCCCCGGGGCTTTCCTAAGAGACCATCAAGGGACACGAAGGGCAGCAACAACTGTGAGGGCTGGAAAAGCCGCACAGCGCTGCCTCCAGATCTCCGCGTTACCGGAGCTGCTGCTCCTTGCTGGCGTCCTGCTCCAGCGCGTGGAAGTCCACGGACAGCAGCGCCACGATGGAGTTCACCGCCTCGACCCCCGAGAGCAGCCGCAGGATCAGCTTCTTGTCCTGCGCCCAGCTCTGGCTCTGGTCGGCGGGCGCGCACAGCGCCATCCGCACCAGGCAGGGCAGCAGCAGCCGCAGCTCGGGGTCGCTCAGCGCGGCCAAGCGAACCACGTCCACCTTCTGCATGGCCTCGAAGGCGTAGGGGCTCACGAACTGCAGCGCCGAGCAGTCGGACATGGCGGCGGCCGCAGCTCCCTCACGGCTCCCGCGCCCGCCCGCCGCCACCGCCCGCACTACCGGGGGAAGAGGGAAGTGACGCCACGGCGGGAGGGCTGAGGGGAGGGAAGGGCTGAGGGAGGAGGGAGGCTGAGGAGGGTGAAGGATGAAGGGCAGGAAGGGCTGAGAGGTGGGAGGGCTGAGGAGAGGAAGGCTGAGGGGTGGGAAGGGCTGCAGGAGGGAAGGGCTGAGAGAGAAGGAAGGCTGAGGGGCAGGAAAGGCTGAGGGAGGAAGGCTGGGAAGGCTGAGGGGGGAGAAGGCTCAGGGGCAGGAAGAACTGAGGGGGGAGAAGGCTGAGGGAGGTAAAGGCTGAGGGAAGTAAAGGCTGAGGGACAGGAGGGCTGAGGGCAGGAAGGCTGAAGAGGAGCAAGGCTGAGGGTGCGCTGCCCCCGCAATAAACCCACACCACAATCAAGGCTTCATGAATAATTTATTCCATTTGAAATTATTTTTGTTTTTTTTTGGTTTTTGGGTTTTTTTTAAAAAGTATAAACTTTTTTTTTTTTAACGTTTCATTTCCTCGATCACAATTTTGTACAACTCAGTGTTTGTGGCATTCGGCAGCAATAGTGTTTGTTCCTTTAAATCGCTTTTTATTTCTGTGTTTGTAACGATGAGCACGACGGCGGCGGCTCGGCCCAGGGCACAGGGCTGTGCGAGGCTCCCTGGCATGTCCAGCCGTGCCAGGGCGGCTCCCGGCACATCCAGCTGTGCCAGAGGCATTGGAGCAGCTCCTGGACCTGTCCAGCCGTGTTGGAGCAGCTCCTGGACCTGTCCAGCTGTGTTGGAGCAGCTCCTGGACCTGTCCAGCTGTGTTGGAGCAGCTCCTGGACCTGTCCAGCTGTGCTGGAGGGGTGTCAGGGCAGCTCCTCGGTGTGTCCAGCCGTGCCAGAGCGGTGTTGGAAGGGCTCCCCAGTGCATCCAGCCGTGCCAGAGCGGCTCCCCGGTGTGTCCAGCCGTGCCATGGGGCGTTGGAGCAGCTCCCCGGTGTGTCCAGCCGTGCCGGAGGGGCGACATGTCCAGTCACGAGGCCACAGGCTGCGTCCTCCCAACCCGGCGCTCGGCGAGGTCCTCACGTCCAGTTGACTCGGAAAAACCTAAAGCTCGATGAGTAACGTCCTGAAAAAGTGACCCTGAGGATTGTGGTAGGTCCCAAATCCAGTTTTACTGTAAATTAAGCTTTACTCCACTGAAAATAAAAAGTACACCCACAAATAATAATAAAAAAACCCCTTTAAGTACGAAGCATAGTCCTGGGTCCTTTGCTTAAAAAAAAAAAAACAAAAACAAACCAACAAACAAACCAACAAAAACCATAATAAAAGAAAACCACCTTCCCAGCTGGAGGTTGCGAGACAGTAACGCTGTACAATGTCACCTTAATGAATGAATTCTCCAAAGAAACCCAGCTCAAAACAAGGTTTATGCAGCATTGCTACCCAAACAGGCTGATATGCGGTGCCATACTGTTGTGCAGCAAATTATATGGTGCAATAGCTTTTTTTTTTTAAAGGTTTTACTCTTATTTTTGAAAGCTTTAAAATAATGCGACGTAATATTTTGATATTACAGTATTAACAAATAGTGCTTGATTAAAGACATCGGCAAGTCTTCATAGCAACACACGAAGTTAAAATTACCATCAGAGGTAAATATAGAAATACAATAACTGACAGCTAGGTAAGAACATAGCTGAGGATTTAATTATAAATCCATTCATGTTTAATTATTTCAGAGAATGTTAGAAAGATCTAAATGTTACAGCTACTTTAAAAGAGTTGTTACAAGTACAGCTGGTGGCCTTGCTGGTCGAGCAACAGGGTCTTCAGAAACCTGATTCAAATAGTAGTGAGTCAAAGGTGACTAAAAGGCTTAAATACAGTCATATCTGGGTAAAAATACATCTTTTTAATTGGAATGGAAGGACCTCAGCTTCTTTTTTCACTGGAGGAGATAAACCTCCACAGCTACTTAAAAGCACTGCCAGGAACATTTTCATGCAAGACCACTTTGAAAAGCTGTAGCTGAAATTTTCAACTGTTTAAGCTTGTACTTGCTAAACAACCCGAGTTACTGGATTGTGACAATTTTATTTATACACCAGCTATTATGTGCACTTAAAATAGTTAAATGAAAGTAGCTAACAACAAAATATGCCCAGTATAGTAGTTGGCTCCACGGTGCTGGCAGGTTTGATATGTACAGTGCCGGCTGGGACTATCACTCCAGAAATGGCCCTTCTAATCTTTCATAGTGGTTATAATATTATCATTTACTTTAATTGCATTTGAGGTGGGGAGTGGGAAACTGGCAGCTTTCACAGTAGGAGAGTTTCACAGGGAAGGCTGGTCCAGGTGACAGAATACAGTTACACCAACGTTCAGGAAGCTGATTCACTTACCTTTAGGAACACAAGTCAGCTTTAACACAAACAAAGCCACACCAAAACCCAGCCCCTGGAACTTGGTTAACTGAGCCAGGGTTAAAAATGACCACTTAGCAACGAAGCTCGAAAGAAAAAAAAAAAAAGGACATACACTTGGAAAATTCCAGTTTTAGGAGCACTTTTCCACTTCAAAAAATCTCAGCCAAATGAGAGAAAACCTTCTGTAAGACAATAATGTGCCGTTTAATCTGCGGCGCGTCACCGAGATAAAGTCATGGACAGACCCAGTTTGGAACTCTGTTTATCAAAATAGGCTAAACTTCTGATTGCACTCGTGTTGTCCTGAAGAAACGACCGAAAATTTTCGTCACCAATTGTACAACTTCTCTATACAAAACCCAAAAAGTCGCTCGTATTGTATGTACACGATTCAGGGAGACTGTTGGTACGAAAAAGCAGCCCAGGCAGGGATTTTGCATTTACGAAACGAGAGTTTTCATGAGCACAGGAAGTTTGGTAAATGCAAGCAAAATTCTTCCTTGTGGAGGATTAACAGCAGGTGCACAAATGGATCTTAAAACTTGCTCCTTTACAGGTTTAAACCAGAGACAGACAGTATTAAGACCCAGGACACGGGTTATCGTGACAGGCTCCCGTGAGCGCTGCAGGAGTTCAGTTTTTCATCTGGCAGTCAGATAAGGAACCCAGAAAAAGCATCTGCAGCTGCTCTTCAGCACCCGTAGGGGCTATTTTAGAGCAGCATCAGACATTTGGCATGTGCTAGGAAAAAGGAAGGAAACTACTGAGAAAAAATGGTGGCTGTAGCTGGAGGGAGACGTTTAGGAAAGCCTTGTGGTTTGTCAGTCCCTTCCTCGGAGAGGGCAAAGCCTCCTTGGCACACGCCCCGGCCAGAGCCTGAAAACGGGATCCGGGGAAGGCCAGACACTGATACTTGGGACCTTCCCCACAGTGCCAAAAGGACATGGGAAAGGAAAACGTTCAGGGTTTCGTGCTGTTTGTTTTACTAGTGGAATAAAATCTGAATACCAGAATTCACTGAGAATCTATATACACCACATTTTAGTTAAACACACACCAATCTTAAAGTCAAGATTGACTATTTTTGCATTTGTGCAATGGCTAGAGCTGGGCTAAATTTCAGCCTTTACAGGAGACTTTGGATCAGGGCAGAGCTTCCCGTGTGTTCCGCCTCAGATTCGCAGTTCATCGCAAATGTGGAAGCAACCAATGCAGCGAGCACAGCGCCAAGAATATCCAGGGAACAACAATGCACAACAGATATTCTTGGAATATTAAAACTCGTGTTCCTGGAAGCGGATCTGAGAATCTAGCCACAGCCCTGAACCATAACACAAACTTCAGTTGAAGAGTTTATTCGTTTTATTCTCACTACAAGTTAAACCACCTACAATATCACTTATATATTGCCATTGTTACTCTGGAAAGGTGTGATATAAAATGCTGTAAGACCCGGTACCTTTTCAATTTATATAAACACAGTGAACTTCATTACTGTACATGTACTCTGCAACTACAGCTTAGCTGTAAATCCCCCACACACAATGGTATGGACATTAACCCCTCTATCCCCATTAAACTGTACATCAAGACAATACAAATTTACTGTCCCCACCCACCCCTTACAAAAAAATAATACTCTAAAAGCAACCTACTGCAACTTTTAATTAAGACGATTACATATATTTTAGACCAATTGCTTTAAAGCAAGAAGGCAGTATAAACCTTCTAGGAAAATTTTTATAAAAGAGGTTAAGAAATATAAGACAATTTATACATTTAAAAACTTACAATAAATAAGAGATGCAGGCATTTTTGAATACTAAGTACTATTATCCAATAAAAGAACATCTTGATGTTCTGAAGCCATAGGTTGAAACTTAATTGTTCCTCACATTTCTTCTCATCTCCATGCTTTTAAAATTCATTAACCATGACTGGGTACTATGGCTCATTACTCTTCACAAATACTGTGGCCGGGGAAAAATGGTTAATTTTGCTACTAAAAATGTTATAATACACTTTCTGATCATCATTCTGAAGCGTCCCCCATAGTCAGTGACTCACAGACAGCAGGGCGGTGGCTGCCCCTCTCACAAGTCAAAACAATATTTGCTGGAAGTAACAAGATTCATACCCCATCACAAACAAGTTGCACTGAGAAGAATTATAACTTAGTCCTGCAGTGAAATATCCCTTTTCCTCATTTTTGTCTTGCAAAATTCAGATGAAGATCACAGCATATTCATGATAAAGTTATACAACTGATTCAGCACCACAAAATGAATTGGGAGACATGACCGTCTGTCCTGGGTTGCAGGATCACAGGTTAGCCAGGAGAGTGCATTGTACTGTTCCAGAACAAACCTGAAAAACAAACAACCTGCTGTCAGGCCAACAGATTCTCTCACCGGGATTTCACAGCCCTAATTTACTATAATCCAGCTTCTTTGGCACTAAAAACATGAAGCAGGTTAGCCAACATTCTGAAATAACATGTCTTCCCAATTATTACAAGCAGCTCAAAGCTAAACTTGCTTTCAGTGGAAAGCTGTCATTGTAATTGTCTCTGCTTAATTCATGTCAAGAGGTTCATATATTTAAAAAATACAAAGGAAAAAAATCTGTTGTTTTCTCAACAAGTGTCCCATGTTTGTTTACATGAGTCTGGGCTCCTTCCTTCAGCATTTCAGATTTTCCACAAGATTCTGGCTTAACTACTACTGCCTTCTGTGTTAGACATCAAACTGTCCTTCTATTTGAGAAATTCAGTGTCTTTCAGACATTTTCAGTTGTACCCAACTCTGACTAGTTAAAGAAGGGCTTAGAGATGTTTGGTTTTAACTCCACTGTTCTGTGACACGTAATCACTTAAAGCACAGCGATTTCCCTGGCTCTGGGATGCACTGAGGATATCAGCAGCACAAAAAACCCAACAGCCAGGCAAACAGACATGGAGCTTCACTGCAGCAGCACTGAAATGAAAGGCCCTCCCTCTTTGCAGGTGATCCACCGTACATACCTGAGCACATCAGAAGTTTGATTAGAATCAAGTGGATGGGAGTGTTTACTGTGGAGTAGCTCGTCTGATTGCACTGAAGGCACGTGGAGGTGCAAAGAGGCCTGAGAAGGAAGAAGGAAACCAGAAGTTACTGCCCTGTCCAACCACACCGTATTTTCTTCCCCCCACATGGTAGGCCTGTACTTGCAGTCACCTTCTCTCTCTGACACACAAGCCAAAACAAACCTTATCCCTAAGCCATCAACAAGGAATTATCAGTATATAAAGGTTTCCTTGAGATTCACTCACACAGATCTCTCCTGAAAGCACAGTGCTACTAGTGCAACATATTTTAGGTTTGGTTTTTTAATCCCTTTGCTGCATTAAGTGATTATTAAAAAAGCCACTCAAGTGGCCCAAGATGTGTGGTAACATACAGACTTGGAAATTCAGTTGCTTTCCATGGGACTGGTCTATTTATATGTCATATCTACAACTGTCTAGTGTAAATAATAAATCCTCTCTTCAAAATAATACCCTACACCAAAGCCACAGCTGAGCTTAGGCCAAGAGGAACTGCTAATCCAGACACAAACAAGGCTGCAGAAGATGTATCTGTATCATTAGAAAACAAAGCAGAGTATTAGATGCTGATTTGTGTCAAAAGTGAATAATGTTAATACAGAAAGTTTCTCTGTATACCCATGGATGGTCTTCCATGTGCCAAGGATGTCTTGATTGTGCCATAAAAAGATAAGGGGATCAGACAATACCCAGACAGACACTATAGTGGCTATAATTTGGCAACAGCCAACGTGGAAAAAACAGCTTTTATGCTTTGTATGATACAGAGAGACATTCATTTATTACTTTTTTTACCCAGTGCAAATGAGATATGATCTTGCACTTGTGTACCTTCCTCTGTACCACCACTTCCCACAGTGGTCCAGCCTTAACCAGAGCTCTGTCCAGAAACTCAACCTGTTCCTACAAAATCCTGTAGCCCAGACCACTGTGAGGAAACCACAAGCAAACCAGACCCTCCACAACGTTTGTTACTTCCATGACTCATTTTTCTTCCCTCAAAAAAAAAAGCGAAGACAAAAAGCCGAATCTCAAGAATTCCACATCCAACCTCTCCTGAATCAAAAGCAGAGTATCCCAAGAGACAAGCAGTGCCTTTGTTTGGAACACCCCAGTTCCCAGCTCTGATCCCTGCAGGACGGCGGCTGTACGGTACCTTAAGGAACAAGGGACACTGATTTTGTGCTTGAGGACACGCTGACCAAAACCAGTCAGGCAATGGACCTGCTTTGGCAGTTGACACAAAATAGCCGAGGGCCAGTGGCTGCTGCAGAATATTGGTGACTTCATCGTGGGATTCCGTGGACAGCAATCGGTCTGTGCCTTGACCCTGCAACACAACAGGGAACGGTTTCGTGTCACGAGAGCACTGACTTGGCAGAAATTATCTGTGGCTTTTGAAACACAAAGCATCTTGAAATATCCAAGCGTTACATGACAAGCCAAGCGATTCACAACTTTTCGTTCCACAAAAGGAAGTGAGCAGATGGAGAAAAAGCAGACAAAACACACAGAGTTGCATTTACTGCAATAGTTACCTTGCCCATATCACCTCCATGGGGGTAGTGGGACCCTGGAGAATGCACGGGGGATCCACCAGGGGATGCAGGAAGAATATTTATAATATCGGGATCAAGATCATCTCCAGTGTCTAACAAGTCAAAGATTCCCATTCCATCTGCTCCATCTTGAAAAAGAACAAGAGCAGTGAGTTCCTACAGTTTCCCTATGCACAGGATATGACAATGCACTCTGAAATGAGTGATCTTCCACAGCAATGGAAATGGCTCATCAGAACAAACCCAAGGCACGAACCATTGTTTGTGTTGAAGGCCAGGTCCAGGTTCTCAGTGGTGTACGTTGAGGATGCCACTTGCACAGAGGCAGACGTGGGGAACACCAGGATGTGGGTGCAGGACGTGTCCTGGGGGGTGTTCAGCTGGGACGTCTGCATGTTCAGGGTGGTGCTGCGCCCGAACACGGAGCCCGTCGAGACCGAATCTGTGGGGACAGACCAAGTGTTTCCTCAGTTCCTCAAACCCTGCACTAGCAGCTCCTGTGCCAAAATGAGAGAGAGTTCCCCCAATACCTGGCATGATAATGAAGGATCCCTGTGGTTCCATGGCCACCAAGCAAGCACTGAGGATGCTGGGAGAGTCTGCAGCAGAGATCCCACACATCCTGCACATGTCTTTGAGTCTCTTGCTCAGGGACTGCAGGTTCCGGCGGCTCAGCAAACAGCTCCAGTCTGAGGGGACAGAGGACACAGGTTTGTCTAGAACAGTTCTTGCTGCACAACACAGATTTGTATTTTACACATCACAGTGTGTGGTACAAACTGTACATCTGTTCACGTAGAATATACAAAGGAACTCCAAAATATCTCGGTTTTCTTCCAGAAACAGCGACAGACACTTGATGTTATTGAAAAACTAAGGCTTCAAATTCAGTTTCAGACTCCAAAAAATGCTAATGTTACCTTTTAATTCCCCGTGTCCTATTCTTCCTAAACGGCCTATTACGACCCTCCATGGCAAAGAGCTCATCTGCACAAGTCCCAGGCACCATTCCCAGAGTTTCTGAAGGCCAAGTCTGCGGGCAGAACCCTTTTTCCTGCGAGCTCTAGAATTGAGAAAGAAGGGAAAACTAAGCTAAAACCCACCTGCAACAAGTCTTTATTGCCACATTTGGAACTCATGAATTGACCAGTTTGGTTCTTACCTGTTGGGTACATCAATGTTAATGATGCAGGTTTCTAACTGCTCCCCGTACAGGTCTGTGCAGGATGCAAGGAGCCATCTCTGATCGTGGGACAAACAGTAGCCCACAAAAAGCACGTTGTACTTCTGGCCAGCTTCTCCAAAGGTTTCTCCCAGTTCTGTCTGCTTGTCCTTTACTGGGGCCAGTATGAAAGGAGGGGTGTAGAGCCGAATACACTCAGGTCTCTGTAAAGGTGACAGAACAGACAGTGAAGTTTTGGGCAGCAATTCCTGCTAACAGCTCTACTCAGTTACACGTTTAACAAACAGGGACCTCTCTCTGATCTCCATCTTTACACAAACCCCCAAGGACACTCACATCAGGGCTCTTGAGGGCAGTTTCCATGGCTAAACCTGGGCCAAAGCCAGTCAAGGTTTTCACGTTGGTGGACGTTGGGAGAGGCCTCCGACACTGAGTGAAAGCTGAGAATGCCAAAGATTTTAAATGCTGGGTGTAAATCTGCCGGTCTTCGTGTTTCACAGGCTGGAGCAGGTACTGACATGGGACAATCTGGAACACATTGAAGAAGGGCAAAATAAATCACTGCGTCATCATTAAATGGTTTTTGAGACAGAATTTGGGTACACTGCTTTTTGAATTTTACTTGGGAATCAAATGTCTCTGGTTCTTGACTCGTGCTGCCTCACCTGCACAGAAATGATGTTCTTGATGTTGGGAGGAAGAACCTGAACCATCTCGAGGAAGCAGCGCAGAAGTCCAAGTGTCCACAAACTGGATGAGCTGCTGTTCTCATCCTTTTTTTCATATGTGAAAGGATCAATGATGTAAACTACAATTGCAGGTGGATAAGTGATAGCATGTGAATCTCCATCTGTGGGGACTCCGACTTTATCACGATCCATAGTGCTGCCAAGGGAAGTTCAAAACCAGTTACAAAAAGCTGAGTTTTATAAAGATTTGTTTTTACTTTAAGATCAAATTGTCAGATATTAACCTGAAAGACCTTCAAGTCAATTCTGATGCAAGAAACAGCATTTTTATTTCATTTTTCTCTGAGTTTATGAGTAACTCTGAATCCCTTGTCTTTTCTTTAGCCTTTTTCATTACAGCAGCTCAACTGTTGCTTAACTGGGGAACAAGAATATCTACAAGGCCAGTCTCTCAGTAAGAGCTGTATTCACTACTACAACTTTGATTATAGAAAATAGAACTCTAAGATGGTGCCAATTATCTATTTCTCCCCCCCTCCCCAGCCCTTTAAAATACAGAAGTGAACACTTTGGTGAATTTTCTCTCTTTGGAGAGAGAAGCAAAAAAAAGACAGTTTATTTCTGTACCACAGCAGACACTGAGGTGCAATTAGAACTGCAGCTACAACTGGAGCCAGAAAGTTCAGCTCCACCATCACTGACTGTCATTCTCCCTAAAAAGCAGCCTGGTGACCAGAAAATAAACACAGGAATTTTACTAAGGGGATGAGAGCGCATTAATAGGTTCCCAGGAGCTGAGCCGAGGGGTTTTCCAGCTGCAGGTTCCGTACCTTTCCGAAACCTCCGGGTGTGGCTGTGCAGGAGCCGCGGTCGTGTCCCCAGCCATCGCTGTTGGCTGCAGCGTCGGCTGCTGCTGCTGCCCCCCCGCCTGCCCGTTCTGCACCGGCGCCGCCTGGGCGGGCAGGGCGGCGGGAGTGCTGCTGCCCAGGCTGCTGAAGGGGGGGAAGGAGGAAGGTTTGCTCGTGGCAATGCCACCGCCCAGGCTGGCAGAGGAGGAGGAGGGGGCAGTGGTGGTCAGCGTGGAGTTGGCCGTGGTGGCTGCAGAGGACATGGCACTGTTGGATGTCACCGTGATGGTGCTACTGGTGGGGGCCGCGGGAGCCGACGCCGGAGGGTTGGGATTCCCAGCGCCGGCTGGCACTGAGGGCAGAGCAGAGCCCGGCTGGCTGGAGGGAGGGACCAGGTTGGTTTGCGAGAGTAAAGAGTTGTCCAAGGGCTGAGAAGCAAGATAAGGACCTAAAAGCAGAAAAAAAGCACAAAATTTTTACTGAAACTGTTTTAAAGCTCATGTAAATCTACAGCCGTAACAAAACAGAGAGCAAACCTTGAGCATATGTTTTACCTCCCAAATTCAAATACCTGTATTAAATTTACAAATTCTACTATTTTCACAAGAATCTTTCAGAAATTTCCAGAAATCTCTTTTTAAAATAATTTTGTTTCCAGCCATGCTGCATTGCTGGAAATCACTGCCTCAGAATCCAAGTCACCAGTAGACAAAGACAACCAAAATCCCTGTCAGGCAGCAACACTGCCATTCCCTAAAGGCACTGCTGGATGAGAAGAGGCCATTTTAGCACATATTGAAACATAGGGGGGTTGGATTTTCCCCTTTCGAGCTTAAACCCAGAAAATCGCCAAGATCAGTAAGACAATAAGCCACGGTGTCTTCTCTTCTGTTGGAAAAGAGTGAGTGGTAACAGTGTGAAATAAGAAACACTGAAAAACAAGTCCTACCCAGCTCATATCTGCAAACTTGAGCGTAGAGTTTGAGTTTGGAAAAGGCTTCGTTGTTGGCATTGGCTGTCTGGGAGAACCACTCCGTGACCAGCTTCTCCGAGAGCTTCTTGGAGGCCGTGGGGCCAACCCTCATGATCCCATCAGGCAGCAGCTTACAGATGGGCCTGTGCTGCCCAAGCCTGCAGGACTGCAGAGAGGGGAAAACAGGAGATAAGGAGCTGCTAAGCCTTAAAAACTCTTAAATACCATACAAAAGACATATCACAAGGGCAGAGACCTGTCAGTTTAGTTCCAATTTTCCAAAGCAAATTTTAATTCTGAAATTACAGGGCTATGAAACATCGTAAAGTGATTTGATGGTTTATTTTCAGCGTGTTCCTGAATGCAAATAGGCCGGTTGATACACCATCTACTGTAACCTTTCCCACAATCCGAGCGTGCAATTAACGAATTAAATGGAGGTAAAACAATTAGCGTGGCAATACAGGGGTTGGCCACCGAGTGGCGTTTGGCGGACAAGGACTCTGCAAACAGCGACCGCTGAGGGGAACGGCAGCAGCACAGACAGCCCTTATCTTCCAAGTGCCCATTCCCAAAATCCTCCCGAGCAGCTTTCCGAGATAGCATTGTGTGCAGCGTTTGTATCGGCTCAGACAAGCCTGATAAGTCCCTGTGAGCACGTATTAGGAACAGCCTTTCACAAATCCATTCCCTGTACCTCGTATATGGCAGTGAGATCCCGAAAGAAGCTTTTGGCTCCGTTGAGCAGAGCCTCGTTCTCCGGGCACACCACGACATAGGCAACGTCCCTCTGGGATCCATAAGGTTCCAGCATCAGCCTCTCCCAGTAGGGCAGAGCAAACGGAGACAGCACCAGGAAATCGTAATCGTATCCCAGCAAAAACGTTGGGATTGGCAGTGGTTCCGGGGACTCGTCGGTTCCTGGAAAAGCAAGACACGTTTTCCAGTATATTAAGCAGAAAGCTAAAAATGAACACCCTGCTTCTAGGAAACATGGGCAAAACAGCCTCTAATTCCCAGCAGCTCCCAGGAAGGAGCCCTGATAATCAATGGGATAGTTCTCATTTTAATAGATTCGAAGTATAGGATCGACCCTCTGCAAAAAAGCATCAGCTCATTATTACGTGACGGCTCTCAGGGCCTCAAGAAGCTGTTTAATAGTTTTAATAGTGTTTAATAGTTCTATTAGTTCCCAGACAATCAGGAAAAGATCTGGACTGTCCAAGAAGCCTTTCCCCATGGAGCCAAAGCCATCAGGGACCAAAGACAGAGAAGAAATGTAAATATTTTAAGCAGATAAGTAAAGGGCCAGAGGAGGAAACAAACTTAAGAAGGTGCATTTAGATGTACTGTAAATGTGTAATTGCCACATTCCAAATATAGCTCCAGAAGATCTGCTGGTGAAAGGTCACTCCTGTGCACAGTGGTAAATCAATCCCATATGCTAATGAAGTCATTAAACCTGAGTGCACAAAATTCACCTTTATCTGGAAATGTGCACCACGTGTTGGCCACTCCAAACATTTATTGAGACAACACGCTGGATAACCTCAGATCTTGACCAGTCCTGAAGCTACTGAGCAATAAACCACACCTTTTCAAGCATTTCAAACTCAGTATTTTTAACTACTCTCTTTTTAGGGTAATTAAAAGGGGGTAATTCTTTTGAATGAAAGAATTTTGAGTAAAAAAACCCTGAGCAGTTACTCAGTTTTTAACATTAAAACCACCTCTGCAATCTCAGTGGATGAAGTGTCAGGTGTGTACAAACAGTGCAAGCCAAGTTGTAAATTTTATATGCACATCTTTAATTCATTGCCTGTTTTAAGGAATATAAATATTTTGTGTTTTTCCAAAGAGAAGAATTCTCCCCTGTCTAATAGCTCTCGTTAGTGCAAAGAAAGGTCAAGTGCTGTTTAGAATTCCAATAGGCTGAGCAGCACCCCAGCCACTGGGCCTTGGTTGGATGGAGCGGTGGGAGCAGACAGAATTCCATGGATTTGTTACCGTAGGAGCCTCTCCCAGCCATCTTGTGGAACTGCTGCCACGTGAGGGGTCCCTGCACCCCCCAGGACCGGACCGTTCGCTTCTTCTGGATGGCGTCCTGGAGAACGGGCTGGAGCGAGAGGAGCATCCGCAGGATGTCCTGGGAACACTGCATGCTCACATCCACCACTGCAGGGACAACAACATCATCAGGGGCTCCTGCAACAGCAGGGCACAGCACAGCCCCCCACAAACGGCCCAGACCCCCGAAATTAGGGACAGAATCGAGATTTTAAACCGAAAGGCCGCGATATCTGAAGTTCAGCACACCCTCATTTACAGCTCTCCCTCTTCCCCTCTCAGCCACTTCAAAAAAATCCACCTGCATTTTTTGTATTTTTTTTTCCTCTGGAGTTTTTCCCACTGAAAGGCTCCCATCTTATGAGTTAAAATAAAGCAAAACCTCCTAAAATAAAACAAATAACCAAACCAACCAACCAACCAACAACAACAACAACAATCCCAAACAAGTTGTGGAATCCTTAAATCCCGGCTTTCCCTCCCAACAAAGGCGGGTTTGCAGACTGCCACCCAGTGCTCACTGCAGAGAAGGCCAGAGAAGCCTCCAGCAGCCTCAGCCCATTTCATCGTGTGCCACCTCTGGGCCATTTCGGGTACAGGGTTTTAGAAGAGAAATCTGACACAAAATTTGGTGCGGCTACAATTTCCAAGCCTTCTGTTTCCAAGTATCCTTACAGCTTTTTATCCCAAACCTCAAGGTCACAGCAACACCGAGTCTTCTCCTGGGTGCCTGAAAACATCAATTTATCCCCAGCCTGGGTTTTCCAAGTGAATCCCCCAGGGATCCACATGAACCTGGCTGTTCTGTCAGTGCTCCTCATCTCATCACCAATGTGAACTGCAGCTCCCTGGGATCCAGAACTTTACCTTTCACCCCTAACCCTGTGGATTTGCTACTTGAAAATACTGTTAGAAATATGCAAGTACACACAACAAAGGGCATTCCTTGAGAAAGGCCCTAGAAGGAAAAACCCAAGGATCTCTGGCAGATCCAACACACAGTGAAGGCTACAATAATGCTTTTTTTTGTCAGACATGCTGTTAACCCACTGCGTCCTCCCCCTTAAAGAAGTGGGAATGCCAAGTGAATCAGAGCAGTTTAATTCTACCAGAGTGGCCTTGACAATACAGGCACCACTTGAACCTCTCCACTTCCTACAGGCATCATTCCAGAGCCTCTGTAGAGCCAGGAGCTGCTTTAGAGGATAAACCCAGGGAAGTGCTGTGGACAGTGACAGTGGTCTGATGTTACACTTCACACATATATTAGGAATTTACACCTGATGGCAGCCTAGGCCTTACTCTGCTTGGTGTGTGAGCACAGAAAGTAAAAGGACCGGTTATTCTGAACAGAAGTTTGCACAGACACACAGGTGGCAAAAACAGCCTTAAGCATCCAATATTCACAAAGGAAAACCACAAAAAAGGAACCTTGAAAAAAAAAAAAGAAAGAAAAAGAAAACACAAAAAAACAGGTGGACAAGTAGGTGGATAAGCTATTTCAATACTTACCATTTCTTTTTGACCAGTGGTGCAAGCAAGTAGTTTTCACAAGTGCTTCATCAACTTTCCCTCCTGACATATTGTCCATGAACTGCCGTCCGTGTTCCAAGGCCAAGTAGCAGTCATTGCAACAATCCCTTTCTTCCACGCGTACCACGCTGGGAACGGCCCCGACTTTGGGAATGGAGTCTTGATCTGCTGCTCCGAAGGGGGAGAACAAGTTGGTGCATTGATCCTGCAGCAACAGTATCAACTCATCGGGCAGCTTCTCGGGCTCCTTCAGCCCCCCGCTGCCGTGCTCGATGGCCGTGGCCCGGAGAGCCTCGAAGCGTTTTTCCGCCTCTTTGCCGCACTCCGTGTTCCGCCCCAGGATGTCCAACTCATCCTCCAGGAACAGCCCAGAGCTGTTGCCAAATTTTCTGTTCATGACAGCGCTGAAGCCACAGGTACACCTGTACTGGGCCTCCTGCGTGGGGTCGGGGATGTAAACTCCAACATCAGCACCTTTGATGTTCATGTTGCAGACGCAGATGCAGCAGCTGTCGAAGTTGCAGTCCTTGAAGAGGTTCATGACGGACTCGGAGAGGATGAGGTTCACGTACAGGCTGTGTGCCTCTGGGATGGAAGGCACGGTGGCAGGTTCCACGGAGTTCAGGGGCCTGCAGGTGGACGGGGTGGAAGCCGGGGAGTACAGGTCCGAGTTCTCGTACTTCACCGAGCCCTGGGCGCTCGCCGGCCCTCCGGCCCCGCGCGGCGTCCGCGGAGTCCTGGGTGTCCTGGGAGTCGGGAAGCGAGGGGTGGAGGGAGAAGGGAGGATCCCGGCGCCGCTGTTGCTGGGAGGGGCACTGCTGGGGGGCATCCCAAACGGAGTATGGGTCTGGGGGGTGTAGGCAGGGCCGTACTCCTGGTCCAGAGTGCTCCCGTCGCTGCCAGGGCCACAGGGAGAAGGAAAGGCTTTAATGCACAACATACTGGGTTTGAAGTCGAAGACTTAAGATTTCTAAAGAAGGACCTTCCTAATTAATATTTGCTTTTTTAAGATAGTCTTTCATAATCCACAGCAAGATTTTTCACTCCCTAAGGAACTTCAAGAGCATTTGTTCTAAATGACTTTGCAGGACTCCCACTGACAGCACTGTTAAAGAATCTTTCCCTGCCTCCTCTCATCTTTTCCTTTGCACAAAGCTCCCAGGAAACAAGTGTGGCCAGAATAAATTATAAATTCTGTGGTTGTATGGAGTCTAAAGGACACCTTTTTTATTCATGTTTTATTTACATGTGTGTTGACACACACTGAGAAAATACAGCAGCTCTATCAATAGTAAATTCAGCTGAATCCACAAGGAAAGTATCACCTGGAAACATTTAACATTTTCTTTCCTAAGCAGCTGAGTATCTCCAAAGACCTATAAGGCTAATGAGACCTGGAAACACTGCTTATGAATGACCTTAACAGAAGAAACATCAGTATTTAATCCAGGATTTAATATTCCTATAAATTTATCAATTATCCTTGTTGCCTAATCCATTTATACCAGCAACTAATGCAGAAGAGAAAAAGGAACAAACATTTCCCTCAAGAAGAGCTGCCAGCAAGACCCTCCCTACCCACTGCAGGGCACAGGAATGCCCCTGCAAGGCTGAGTCCAGGCACAGTCACACTGGGCACAGCTTCCAACCAGAGGGAATGTTTTCCTAATCCCAGCACAGCTGAGAGTGCTGCTACTTTAGAAAATAATTTAAGAAACAGCAGCACCACCTACCAAGCCCTTGTACTACACCACCACAAAAACAAAGTCCCAAGTTTACATTTATCTTGATTGTTTACCATCTTCATTACTTATTAAACCTGGCCTTGCACCATTAAGCTTCCCCAAGAAACCTTTAAAGGAATAAAATGCATGTACAGTTAAGAAGCTATTTGGGAAGAATCTCTTCCAGCAGCTTTAACCATAAGGATCCTTCTAAAAACCCTTGTCTTTAGTTGTACGAACACGGTGTATCTACAAATTTCTGATTTCTGATTTCCAAAATAAACATTATTTGGAAATAACATCCCAAAGCTTAAAACCCTTCAAAGGTCATACCCATCTTTGATGAATGGCATGGCAGGGCCTGGAGGGAGCAGATCCAGCTTTCCCACAGCCCAGCTCTGGCGGTAAATGCATTCCTCCGGCAGTTTGATGGGAGGGAGACACTGGCTGGGAAGCGTCTTCAGGGGTGCAAACATGGAACATCCCACTAAAGCTTGACAGTTCTCAGGTTTATAGACATAAGAATAATCCTGGAAGTGAGATATGGGAAAGCATTAGTGTGGGAATTTGATCAGTTCAGCAATTGAAATGTGTCTCCATAGAACAGGACCGAGTTCAAGCAGTGGCTCTTTCACACTAAACCCTGACATTGCTGTAGGACAAAGCTGAGATGTGTGCACAAAATATTGACACCCACGGGTTCCAAAGAGCAATATATCAACACAAACAACAGGGAATGCAGTGACTGAAATGCACTTCTACAGTTTACTAACGGTTCTTTAGGTCTTACTCGCCCTTGAAGTTTAAGGGGTAAAAGACCATAAACTGCTTACTCCAAAGTGTATTAACTCCCCTGGTATAAAGCAAGTTACAAATTGTACTTAGTTTCCCAGCATTCCTATTCAGATTGAAGCAATGAACTGCACAATAAATCATTATCAGGACTACCAGCACTACCCACCTTTATTTCAGCAGGTTTGGGGCTGCAGAAACCCTCGTCCACTTCAATCCTGAACTGAGCTCCCACAGTGGAGCTGTTCCCTTCAAGTACTGTTCCTCCAAGTGTAGTGTCCATGCTGCCATACTCCTTATTGTTCATGTTCATGGGAGAAAACCCCATAATGTGCTGTTCCAATGAAGGTGGAGTTGGATACATCTTATGGAGATCTGCAGTGCCTAATTTCAGATCAGAAGTTGACTTTAGAGCATGGAAACATTCCCAAGTGTTCCCTGTGTCTCAAAATTCCAGAAGGGCAAATGAAGGGTACATTTCCAAATTCCCACAACATAATAGAGTGCAATGTTTAGAGCTAGCATTCTCTTTAGGAAAAAAACCCACAAATAAAGCTTACTTATGCATGACAGTGGGTCCAGATTTCCTGTTTTTGCCTCTTTGCAGTTGGATTTGTCGTCAGCACCGTTCACTGTCCGTTTGGATCCAGGCTAAGAGAGAAGGATTGGAATTAAATCACTTCAGACATAAACACTGTTCATGTTTCCTGCTAACAGGAAATTTCACAGCTGAGACTTTGTATAATATTTAGAAAAATCGAAATAAATCAGGAGCCCAGTGCCAGAGGTTGGGGTTACACTTAATGCTGGTCACCCAAAGAACGCTCTCCCACCAAGTCCTGGTGCCATTAAAGTGAAAGACTAGTTATAGAATAACCCTCAGCACATTAACAGACACCAAAAAAGGCTAAATAGGGCTGCCCACAGTCCCCCAGAATGCTCCCAGAGCCATAACATCACTGGTGTTACCACAGGAACAGGAGCAGAAGAGACAGAGAAACACAAATCCTGGAACACGAGATACAGGGAAGAAAAACTTGAAATTAAAAGAATGAGCTATATTTTATCATGTTTACAGATTATAAGAGTCCTCATGTTTCAGAGCAAATACACTTCCTTTACATACTGATGACCTTTGATGGCTTTAAGATCCTTCAGCCCTTACTCAGCTGCAGCTCCCATTAAAGTTGATGGGCATTTTGTCTGGGTAAGGGGATTTGGGATTAAGCACAGAGCAAAGCACAGTTCAGAAAAGACAACTGATTACAAACAGTATTGAAATAGAAACTAGAAAGATAATGGATTCGGAGCCATCAGAGACTGCAAGAGAAACTGTTCCAAGATAATAACTGCTGCAGTGAAGCAGCTTATTTGGCACAATGTCCACAGATTTAAATGCCTTTTTTCTTTCAGAAGTTGCTGTTTTCTTTCAGTATTACCTTGATTAACCAGTTAAACAGATCAGGAAAGAGAGCACTAGGACCTGCTGAATCTGTAAAATCAGGTATATTCAAGCAGCATGTACTGTGTGGATTGTAAGGAACTAAGATCAAAAGGTTGTTTGCATCAAAAATGTGACTGTGTGAGTCGAGGAGAACAGAACGTCTGCCACCGAGAGCCACAGCGCTTGTTTACACCCATGTTTTGCAACCTCTGCTACAAATGCCAGGAAAGAAAAAAAGGAAATCAAAACCCCAAAGCACAAAAAGACAAGACTTGTTCCTTACTGTGAGTTCATCTTCATCTGAGTTGAAGAGATTGTCCAGGTCTGTGTAGGACACCACCAGGTCTGTCTCGTGGAACAGGCTGGTCGATGCCGTGCGGGCGTGGGCAGCGATTCGTTGGGCATCTGAGAGGCACAAACATTGCACACATCACACACATCACACACCACTGGCAACAAATCTGCATTAAAAACTTCACTAAAGAACTATTTCCACAGCTGGAGGGAAAAGGAAACAAAAGGGAGTAGTATATTCATGGTTCCACTCATCCATCTTACGCATAGGTGAGAGCCCTTCATTTTATAACATTTAGATTTTAGATTTTTATTTTTTTTTGAGATTTTTAGGTTTAGATTTTTTAGATTTTTAGTTTTTAGTTTACAGTACACCAGTATCTCATTCACTAATGAGAAAAATAAGGCCACATTTATTTGCAAGATGTAACAAAGAAGTGTTCCAAGCAGGCTGAAGGGGTGGGGAAACACAAAGCATAAACCACAAAACTTAGCAGCCTGTTGGAATTTATTGGCTATTCGAGGTATCATTAATAGAGCACAGTTAAAGAGAGAGAAAAAAAAGCCTCTTTACCTTGCTTGACAGAAGGACTAAACAGAGACATTGCATCCTCTCCTTCATGGGATAAAACTGTAACACTGGATGTTCCATCCTCAGCCTGTTAAAAAAGGAGAGGAAAGTTGGCCTAAATTAATTGGTGGGGTGGGAGGTGTTTTATCTCCCAGGGGGAATTCTGTACCTATGGAAGTATCAGGTTGTCCCTCTCCTGAGAGCTCTGGGGGCACTCTGGGGGTCTGGCAGGGGGACTGGCTCAGGGAGAACAAAGTTTGGGGTACAGACAGCAAAGGGTTTGTGTTGGGGTGAATTTAAAAAGCAAGTTGTGGATTCTCACCACAACACCTGTGAAAAACACTTGATATCAAATGCTGCACATTACCTACACCAGTTACTGAGTGAAACCCCTGGTGCCAGCAGGGCATCCCCACACAACTAGGCCTAATGAGCAAATGATTTCATGTCCAAGCTCTCAAGCAGTTGGATTTTCCCCTTTTATGTAGGGTGCACTTTTGCTCTCAGTACAAGTCTGGTGTAGCTGTGCTGAAGTGCAAAAAACCAAATAAAAATTGCAATTCACTGTCCAGGCAACGAGTCAGGGCTCACCTCACCTACCCCCAAACCTTTCCACTCCTGAGCAAAGCACTTGCCTTGTTCTTCCCCTCTCCCCAAGCACCTGCCAGCACCTATTTCCACAGGAAAGCCACTGAGCCAGAGTGATGCTTGTTGTGCTGCAGCAACGCTCTCCCAGTGCCACCCCCAAACCCTGCTGCACTGGCACCACCAGCGTGTCACCAAAACTGCAGGGGCAGTTGCACACATGCTGCTTGATTTCATAGATCATTTCTGCTGGGATATCATATTTTTAAATTTACCCCTCAGAAAACAGGGAAGGATTTAAATCCTTGCTGCCTAAGGCAATTTGGGTTAATCTCATCACTGGTTGGATCCTCACTCTTTTACTCACCTTATGTTTCTTCCCAGCCTCCCTCTCAATGTTCTGCCTCTCCTTTTTACTGTCAGGAAACAGGAATTCCACATCACCATCCACAAAGGCATAAGGATCAATCTCGGGCTCCTGGTCAGCCTCTGTTGCTACAGCTGCCAGGAATTGGTTTTTACTCTGATACTGTTGCACCAGTTCATCTGAAACCTTCAAAGGTTTCCTACATTGCACCATTAATCTGAGCAGAAGGAAAGGAAAAATCACAAAGGAATTATTTCTCATTTATTACATGGAATTATTTCTGCTATCACACAGCAACTTCATCATCCCTTCCCACTTCCTTCCTTCCCACCCCAGCCTCAGAGAACTTTTTGGGCTAAAGATGAAGTCATTAGTGCTTTAATATCAGCTCCTTGCACACGTCAGACACAGCCCTGTGATTCATCCTGCCCAGCTCTCCTCCTGCACTGTCAATTCACATAAAGATCAGCAATTTATCCCGGGTCAGAGCTGTCATTTATTATAAAGTACAAGTGTATTAAACTATCCACATCCACCCAGAGAAACTCAGCAGGTTACAGAATTACTCAGTGCCATTCCCAAAAAGAGCCTGAGCAACACCAACCACAACTAAAGCACACAAGTGTCCCTGTGTTTAGTGACATTTATATCACTCAGATCGATACAAACGAAGCTTCCAGCACTCCACTACCTCATTTACTAATGAGAATTAAAAAACCACATTTGCCTTCATCAGCATTTTTCTTTTCTTAACATTCTGAGCCAAAACTCGAGTTGGTAAATACACAGAAATTCATTTTTTCTCTCAGGAGTATTAGTTTTACAAATATAACATTGCACCAGGAAGAAGAGATATTGGCAAGTAGAAAGCTGTTGTGATTAGGAGCATGATTATTAGGAGCATGATTATTTCCTGCACATCCTTGTCAACTACAGGGTGTGAGAAAGAACATGGAAACAGTTTTACTTTGTCACAGACCCTTCCTAGAAACTGGTTTTTCAGAAAAAAAAAATTCTTCAGAGTCAGCAGCAGTGGCAAATCCATCCATGCTGCTCATCCATGCTCAATAAAACCTTTCTTTTCTCCTAAATCCTGCAAAAATTGCCATCAGAAAAGAAAAAAATAAAAGGGGGTAAAATCAAGATGGAAACTACTTTCCAGCAATAAGGAATTAAACACCTGGAAAAGTACATCATGAAGGCAAGTAGTGCTTTCCAGGATTTTTTATCACCACAGAGGAAGGGAACAGCCAGTTATTCTGGGGGGAAAAAACTCTGATAAGTTCTTAAATCAAACTGGGAGCCACACAAGGAAAGACCATGTCCTGAACAGCAAAAAAAAAAAAGGAAATATCTGGTTGGCTGATGTGAATTCCAGGCAAAAAAAAAAAAAGAAGGCACTAAAAATCCTATAAAGCACATCTTCAAAGAGCTGAGACAGGCACCACCCAAACTTGAAACAGGGAACACAAGAGATGGTTACCAAGTGTGAGCACAGAGCTGCAATAAATACAACACTGGCTCTCCCAGCTCCCCTCCACAGCCACTCCTCCTGCTGCCACCAGTGGGACAGAAAATCAGCCCCGAGTTTCTGCCTGCTGAGGAGCTGCTTCCACTCTTCTACCACAAACTAAACACACTAAATCCTAAAATAAAACCCCTCAATAATTGATGCTGATCACAGGAAGAGTCTCCTGTCACCTGAACAGGGATAAAAAATGTGGAGCAAAAATAATCATCAGCAGCAGCAAGGGAGTCGACAGAGGCAGCTCTGGGTGCACTTTGACTTCCTCAATCATGGAATTCCTCAATTCCTAAGCCCAAATTTGTCACCTCTGCATCCAAGTCCCAGCCCTGGGAAGCTCAGACTCCTCTTAACAGCCCTGTCAGCACCTGGTGCTTCCCACTGTCCCCCTCTTCCAGGAAGGGGAAGGTGGGAGACAGGGAATCTCTTACTCAGGACAACAGCAAAGGAGACACAGCCCCAAAGGTTCTGCCCCAGGCTTTTGGGTCTCATGGTCTGGGGGTTTTGGTGGTGGTGGTTTGGGGTTTTGGGGAGCTTTTCTTGTTTTTCCAGTTAAAGAAAACCCAAGTTCATTCATTCTGCAGTAAAACAGCTCAAATATAAGTTACAACACTAAAACCATCAGTGTTAATCTTTTCCTCCATTGCCCTCAAACTCCATAATTTATTAAATCTTAGCATCAAAAAAAGGTGACCAGTTCCTTTATCCTGATTCAAACAGCAGCAGAGCAGAACCTTTTACAAGCTGGTGCTCGATAACACTAATTTTCAGGAATAAATTCTATTTATTCAACAAAAACCTATTTTTAAATAGTTATGGACTACACATACTTTATTTCATGACAACATTAGCTCATGTTAGGACAAACTAAATAAAGAAATGTTCTCATGTCCTAATGAACAAGGGTTTCCTACACCATCTGAGGCCCAAGAGCAGTTCACAACAGACACACAGACACTTGTTTTCTTTGAATAACCTCAAATCCTGAAGCCTTTTGCACAACACAGAGAATGTACCATGTGCAAGAACATCAGTTTGTGTCGCTTATTTCAAGCAGAAATTTCTGATATTAGAAAAGAATTTAAAAATATTAAAGAATATTAAAGTTAAATTCTGCCAGGAAACCAGAGGAACTTCCTCAGTGTTCCTTCAAAGACCATTTAAACATCATTTAAACACTGAGTGAAATCAAGAGCAGAACTGAGGGAGAAGGGTATCTGCAGCTGAGACCATCCAAGTTTTCTCCAAATAATGAAGAAAGCAAATCCTAAAATGAGAAAGCTGCTTCTTTTTGAGTCCCAAATAGGCATAATTTGGCTATGGATTAATTTTACAGTATAAAAATAAATGTCACTGGGATCTGCTAAATCAGAGTTGAAATGAGAAAAAGCTGGAATCTTGCTACAGATCTGGTGCTCACATTTCACAAGGATTATCCTGTACTCAGAATTATGCTCCCACGTTAAACACTGAGAAACTCCTGCCTTTGGCCTTTCCCTTGCCTCCCTTCCCGGGTTGGTACTCCAGGATCAAGCACTACTTACTCTGTAACCGATGTTACATTTTCCTGTCCAGCAGGTATTACTGGATCATCTCTCAACTTATCATTGGGAAGCTGGGGCGGCAAGAACTCCACGTCCTTTTTCTTTGGAACTTTATAATACTTCCAAGTGGCATCAGCTTCGTCCTCCTCCAGGTTGACGGCGGTACCGACGTACATGGTGGGCTCGATGACCTCGGGGAAGGGAGCCGGGAAAGGCTGGGACAAGCCATCCAGTCTGTCCTCCATGGCCTTGCTGGGCACCAGGGGGTCCGGGGTTGGCATCTGGTAGAAGTGTTGGCTCTGGGGGGTGGAGGGGGCTTTGGGCACCCCCTCGTCGACGCCGTCGCAGGGGTGGGGGCTGAGCGGGGGGGGCTGTGGGGAGCTGGCCAGGTCGGGGTTGTGCAGCTGAGGGGTCTTTGCTACATCGGTGCTCCTGATGGTGGAGAACCTCACTTGGCTGTCCGGGGCAGCCATCACCAGCCTCTGGCTGGCCGAGTCTGCCTCCATGGCGACGTCATCGCCGAGGGACACGCGGTGGTGGAAGGGAGTCAGGGGGCGTTTCTGGGGCTTGTCCCCTTTGTCCTGCTTCTCGTTGGCCTTGTGCTTCGGGGCTGCCGGCGGCTGCGGGCCCGCGGGTGGGGCCTGGCCCTGCTGACCTGAACTCCTCGCTTTGAGATTTTTGTGCCTGCAGAATTAACACAGGGGGGGAAAAGGCTTCACGTTAATCTTTCAAATATGTCTCCCGTGCTCATTTTCACCAGACAAGAAGCTGCTTCTGAGCCACAGAACAAGCCTGGGACTGAAGCGACCCTGCCTCTTCCCGACCATCACCCGAGTGACTTGAGCAGCATCTCAAGGGTTCAGAACACCATTTAAAAAAACTATAAAATCTGTCCTGTGAACCAAACACATACAGAATCCTCAAAATGAAGACAGCATTTTCTAACTGCTTTAACAGAAATAGATTGTCACATGAGCACGTCGTCGCTTTTAACTCCTGCCAGCGCTGATGAATCAGTGGAACAACACAGGAATTAGTGAATGGCTTCTTGAATTCCAGCACCAGTAGTGCTGCCCAAGCCTCAGTGGGTTAAGGAGTAGGGAATTAACATCAAGAACCATGAAGCTCAGTCCTACAAAAGCTATTTTGAAGCTTTTGTAGTCGTTTGTCGACAAATTTAGCAAGTGTGGGAAAAAGAAAAACTCAGTGTCTCAACTGCATTAATACAGCTGAGTTTCTACACTGTACAACACCTCATCTGCAAGTTCAAGGTGCCAACCTTCTGGACCATCTGACAGAACGAGGCACATGAAATAAAGGAAGTCAGAATGAAATGTTTGTGCCTGGGCTCTTGAACTGCACATCCAGGATATTCTTTGCCACTCTTCCATTAGCAAAGTTAAGCAGCACTTGTATTGAAAAAACAGGATTAGGCAGGGATAAAAAGGTAAGAGGTATCAAAATCTATTTTTACTTGAAACTCTCGTACACATCCACATGTTTTTCACCACTTAGGATTCAAAACACAGGGAACAATAAGGGGGTTTAAGTCTCTGCAGTTTCTTTTAGGCAATTGCATATTTCTTACACACTTCAACTAGTTAATTGATTTTTTTTCTCTTAACTATTGTAGCTAAATTCTCCTTTATCAGAGTATTTAATCCTCCCCCACATCCCCGCTCTTCTCAGGACACAAGTATTTCCACAGAACTTAAACCAACCATTCAACAGAAGAGGAAAAAACTGCATTTCTTGCAAAATGCCACATCCTCCAGACATGATTTTTTTTTTCTTTTAGGATACCAATATCCATTGCAAGGCAATCAGTGTAACATTTAAATCAGAGAAAGCATTTAAACCTTTTGCAGCACTTCAGTCACCTAAAGATCAGTACGTGCCCTAAGTACAGAAATGGAGAATTCACCCAAATGAATGTTCCCATTTATTTAAGCATCCCCATTAACAGTCTGTGGCATTGCATTAGCAGGCTCCAAAAGAAAGCCAGAACAAAATCTGAAAGTTAAATTCAGGGTTTCCCCCTGGGTTTTGATCCCCTTTTTTGCCCCCTTTAGTGGCATCTGCTCCCAGACAAGCAGTTCCCCATCCAGCCCCCCACGGAACAGCCAGGCAGGTCTGGGGTTCTGAGTCATATTCAACCAGACCCAACCAGCCTGCTCTTGATTACCAGCTTTCTCCCATCAAGGCTAATTAACGCCACAGCCCTCTAGAAAAGGTGCTTAAATCCTACATAAATAGGAATTCCCTTTCCATTGCAGCCTGAGAAAGTTGCCCATGAGGTAGTTACTGCCCATGTCCATAAGGAACTCCAGCCCAGGACTCAGGAATTGTCCCTGCACTGGCAGCTTCACTCCAATCAAAGCCCTGCATTAACTCACTGGGCAGAGCTTCAAGACCTACAATGACATTTAGGAGAGGAGATACAAATTTTGTTACAGCTTTCCTACAAGCAGCTACTGCTTAATTACTCCTGGAGGAGTGATCAGGAGCCCTCTCCTGAGCACTTCAATCTCCTGGAACATCTCTGGGCTGCAGCTCTGCCAAGTCCTGTACCTTGAACAATTGCAATTTGTCCTCTGCGTGGCTTCAACAAAATCCCAGGATGCCACCTTGTCAGCTGTCTCCTCCTCACACAAGCCATTTGATGTAGCAGAATACTTCCTCCTAGGATTCAATACCAGGAGAGTTATTTGGGATCAACATATGTTCTTTTCTTATCTTCTGGCAAAGCTCAAGAGCACTTTTGTGACACAGGACTCAGCAAAGAAATGATAAATGGCCTTTTACTGACATCTTGAACTGAGAACTAAATAAATCATTCCTAAATAGTCAGGGAAAAATTAACTCCTTTAAAATGGTTTATTATAAGAGTAAAGCACCTTCTGGAGCATCTTTAACAGAGCTACTTTCTGCAAGGAACACACAGGACACTCGGGGTATTTTTAGTTTCACGGGGTGAGTACATACTTGTTCTGTGCTCTGTTCATGTTGCACTCCTGCCAAACTCTGTCCACCACTTGGTTGGCCAACTTCCTGGGGATTTTCCCACCATGGTGGCTGGTACTGTCAGAGATAAATCCGTCTGAAACCGAGGAGAACTTCACCCATTTCTGGGCAGATTGAGGATCAACTGAAAACAGCACCAGAGGAACAGCTTTAGGCAATGGGGCAAAGCACTCACAGCCACTGTTGCTCCAGTTCAATCAACACAGGGAGAAAAGTATCTTCTTGTCTCAGTGTTAGGAAATAAAACCACATAGAAAATTTAGGAGTAGTAGCAGATTACTATAACTAAGAAAAAAGGCAGCATGTATGTTTATAAGTGTGCTGGCTGTTCTTTATTTTTGAATGAACTATTGACCTGAAAAAGGAAATAACTTGAGCAAAGCCAACTCTATTATTTAGAAAAGGGTCAAACTTAGGTAACAGAAGAGCTTGGGGGAAAAAAGAAATAAAACTCTTCTGCACAATAAAATATATTTATATAAGTCACCTGAAACTATCCCTGAGTTAAAGCAGTTTCCCATAAGCACCACTCACACCCAGGACAGAGGGCACACAGCCTTCCTGGAAACTCAGCTACAAGGAATCTTCCTTGGGCTCTGAAAAAAGCTGAAAATATCACCTTGCTCCCCAAAGACTGAGTGCACAAGGTTTCTAAAGCTATGGCAGAACACAGACATGAACATAAACAGGGAGGGGAAAAATCCCAAAACTTCCCCCCAGCAATCTGAAGGACTGGGTAACCACACCAGGCACAGCAGCAGTCCTGGTGTCAGCACCTTACAGGAGTTTGAGTTCACTTTGCCCACAGCTGGACAATACAAACTGGGCTTACTACAACCAACTTTGGACTAAAGAAATGTGGGTTTTTAGAACAAGTTGCAGTGAGAACAGCTGGATCCTGCCCGGACAGTGCTGGGCTGGAAGGAGGAGCCCTCGGGCAGGAGGTCACTCTGTACCTGTCTGAACCTCCTCCGGGGACGTCGGCGGGGTCAGAGTCACCGAGGACATGGCAGGGTCTCTGGTGGCAGCAGGCACTTGGTGGACACCCAAGCAAGTGGTTGAGCAGTGGGGTGCCCCCACAGTGCTGGGGGCAGGGATGTCTGTCTGAGGGACCAGCACGAAGCACGCCGGGTACACCATCCTCACCCCAGCTGCAAACGGGACACGGGACGGTTATTTACCAAAAGCTCACACTTCAAATCATCAAATGCATCATTTTAGCAGCCACTCCTAAGTTTAGGTACCCTTCTCTACCTACTGAAGCATTTCTGCTTGGACAAAACTTCTGTTAGCACCCTCATCATTACTTTATGATTTGTTTTATCCAGAAGATTTGGGTGAGTGAATAAAAAGGGCTTTGTGCACACGGGCAGAGACAGCCCTGGCAGGGACATGCTGCTACCATTTTGTTTTATAAAGGCTGAAAACACAATTTTTAGTATCATTTAACACTGACAACATTCCCATCAGCACAAGGGTCTCCAGCCACCACTACAGCACCTTCAGAGAAAGGATTGCATCAGTTGGCAAATCAAAGGTCAACAGCCCTTGGCAGAGAACAAAACTGCTGCGTGCAGGGCTGGGATTTTAGGAACAGCAGCACATAAAGGCAGTGCCTGAGTACATCAAGTTCTCCAGGACTGTGGGTTTGAAGCCATTCCTGAGAGGCACATCTGTTCTGTTTGAATTTGCACCGGCTTTGGAACAGGACAACTTGCCTTTGATGCAGCTCAGATGTCAACAGGGAGAGTCCAGGCGTTTTTTATTCTCTTAATTATTCATTTAAAAAAACATCTTGTCTCTCAGGGCACATAAGAAAAAGACCTGCTGCTAACGGGTCTGCAAAATCCACTTCAAATAATAATAACTCATCTTAGAGAGTCCTGGGCATCAAACAGAAAAACAAACCCCAACAGCCACTGCAAAGGGTTGCAAAAAGAATAAAATGGGGCCACTTTTGCATTCAGAACGTTGCAGACCTAATCAGCCAGTTTATTTCAGCAACTAAAAGGTAATCTGAGTACTCACCAACAAGGACTTCAACAGCAGCTAAAGAATCATCCTCCCAGTCCATTTCTTCCTGCTTTTCCTCAGATCCCTCCTTCAAGTTGGATGTGACAGGATAGAATTGTTTCCATTCCCCAATAAGCTTTTTTGTGGATGAATCAGAAAGCTTGAAGGACTGCCCTGTGAGTGTGCCATTCAACCCAAAGGGGCTCAGGATTACTAGAAGGTAAATCAAAACACACTGGAGATTATAAATCCAAACACACCAGAGATTTTATCTGCCCAAAATTCACTCTGCCCCTCTGAAACAGCAGCACTGTTATTCCAGCCACACCACATAAACAACTGTCAAAATGCAGCCTAATCATGTTTTACTTTTAGCAATAGATACACATGGTTAAATTTATATGCACTGTGAGAATTGAGGTAACACAATAAGAATTACAAATCAGTCTATTCAAACAAGCAACAGGCAGGTTTTCCTCTTGGCTTGAGAGGAGTCTCAGACACTGGTGGGATAAAGAAACACTTCCAAATTCTGGCACAGTTAAGGTGTTTCCTCATCCTTTCATTCAGCTTGTTACAACAACAGAGTGTGCTCAGGGAATCATCTGGGTCATGTTTAGTCTTGTCCATATTAGGGAAACAGAGTTAGGTTGCATTAAAAAAAAAAAAAGCAAGTTTGGCCACTGAGCATTAATAGCTGAGGGTGGTGTGTGCTCCTGCAGGGGACTGATTTCCACAGCAGCACCAGGGGCTGACACAGGCAAGGATCAAACATCCCTCTGGCCAGACTCAGGCTCAGAACTCCTCTGTCCTGCAGAGCATAACCTGCATCTGCTGGTGGAAGCACAGGGATTTACAGGCAAGGAAGAGCCAGGTGGGAGAAAGGGGAAGGGGAGTGAACAGGTGAAGTGTGTTGAGTTAGAAAGGCATTTCCACAAGAGGGGTTGATGGAGGGATGTGAGGGTTACAAAGCATGCTGAAAAAGCACAATATTTAAGTCACCAATAGGACAGCCCTTGGAAATCGAGTTTATTGTGTGGTGAAGACAAATTCTTTGATTATATGCCAAGAGATGAACATGCAAATGACCCACGTGCAGGAAGAGCCAGGACACATCACCCACAGGTAAAGCTTTGCTCCCACTGCCAGTCTCTGCCACAGATCCTCACTCTGAGCCACTCCAAGGAGCAATTAATGTGGAACACTCAGCTCTGGCTGCAAAACCCACCTTGGAAGGGGCTGTTGGACTGCTGGGCCAGCGTGAGGTGCTCCTCACTGAGCAGGTACACGGGCTGGTGCTGGCTGATCTCCACACTCGTGCACACATTGCTGTCCCCGTGCAGGAAGAAGGTGAAGGAGCAGGACAAGTGCTCACTGGGAGACAAAAGAAGGTATAAGTATTAAATATAAAACTTCAAATAAGTTGCTGTCTTTTTCTTTACATTTATTTAAAATCTCCACAACTATTTCTGATCATTGATTATTCGTAATGAGGTCGTATCCAGGTCCTCCTGTCACAGATGGACTAAGCAGGATTTAATATCAGACTTATTTAAAAGCCAAAAAGAATGGCAACAGCTTTGAGAAGTGGGCTTGTTTTGTTATATAAATTAAATCTTATCCTCAGGTTCCTGTAGCCAGCCAAGTCACTAAAAATGAAATCCCATACCTGCACACAAAAGGGAAGATACAATCAATAAAATAAAAAAAAAAAAAAGAAAACAACAAAGCTCCAGACATTGTTAATTAAAGTCATTAAAGCAAGTGTCAATGTTTAATACCAGATGCTCTGCTGACAGTGCCTCTCATGGTCCAGAGTTTTAGAGAAAAAAAGCTTGTACAGCAAAACCCACCCCAACAGTAAACATTTCTTCTTCACTCAACTCTGCATTAAATGCTGTTTTCCCTGTGCTGTACTGGTGAGCACCTACATGAAACCTTCTCCTTCCCAAGGAATTCCCAATTTTTGCAGCCCTGCTCTTGTTGTGTTACCAAAACACAGCTGACTCCCCCCCAAGGACAACTGGCACAACATTTTACCCATTAATTCAGTGGTTTATGTGACATATATTTTACCAATTTTAATTAGAGGGTAGGAAGAAAGGAAGGCAGAACCAAACAGATGCCACAGAAGCAGGACATCTTCATATCAAGTTCCAGCTGAAAAATCCTTTCCCCCCATTTTTAAAGAAGCTGTCCAGGTAACATTCCTCAATTATCTTGGCTACAAGTTATCCCAAATGTGTGCCAGGCTCACACACTCCCCCAGGAAAAGAGCAGATGTTGAAAAGCAGAAGATGCTGCTCATATTGGATATTAAATCAGGTCCAACATCGTGACCAGAGAAGGACCAAAGTCAAGGAGAACCTGAAAAGCACTTCTTAAACTACTGGACAGAAAATAAATCCTCCTGTGGAAGGAGGGGAGCAGCAAACACTGCTCAGGCTCAGGGAAAAAAGGGATCATCAAGTCAAGGGAAGCACTACATTAAGCCAGTCAAACCAGCAGATACATGGGGGGGTTGTGTGGTCCAAGGGAAAAGACACTCCAGGAATTACTGTATCCTAACAAAGAATGCAACCCCACTGTCTCCCCAAAAATACAACCCCATCACCCCATGCTCAGGAGGGTGTGCAGACCCTCTGGCCTCGTGGAACACTTGAGTTCCTTGGTCTCCAGCAGAATACAAAGCATTCCTGGGACAGACAAACAGCTCCAGGGCAGGAAGGACCAGGCACTGACCAGCCCTATAAAACACAACCCCCACAGCTGCACCCCTGGGTACATTTGTAGGGTCATTCCCAAGACCTTTCCCAGAGGATGATAAAGAGTAAGGGGAAAAAATGCTTCTGGTGCTGGCACAGAGAAATCCATGAAAAGGGACATGGATCAGGGCCCTGAGTCTCACCCCAAAGAGCTGCACAGTCACCACAGCGAGGAGGGGAGTGGGCACAGTGAGAAACCCCCAGAACCAGCAGATGGAAAACTGAGGATCAGAAAACTGAGGATCAGGACCAGCTCGGGGCTGAGAGAACCCCCAAACTGTTCGTGCAGGGACAGGAAGGACAGCCTGGTTTGATTGCAGCCCCTCAGAGCAGGACATGCAGTGACCTCCCCAGGGAGCTGCTCCCAGGGAGAAGCTGGTTTGGGTTTTAGGAACAAAAAGGGCGGGAGGCAGCTGAGTGAATTATCCCCATTCAGTCACCCAGAACTCCCTGCAGTGCTCAGGATTCCCAGGAAAGGTAGTTTCCAAAAGGAGGTGGGGATGGAGCTGAGCATCTTGTTGATGATTTTAGGTTCACGTGGCCAGGACACACCACTAAACTCCTGTATGGAAATCTGATTAAACTTTAATCCTTATGCAAATGGTGGAAGACTGATTTTCCAATTGAATTTTATTTTAAAAACCATACTGGATAGTTTAAGGGGAAGGAGTTGGCTGGTGTCTCGTTCTGAGTGACAGATAACAATTCAGAAGCTCAGGATAAGTGAGACAAAATTTAAAAACAAAAGCACATATTCTTTAAATACATTTTAAATGCAATAAAGCTACATCTCCTGTAAACACCCCATTGTTACCCAGATAAAGGTCAGCATAATCTGATGGAATTCAGATAAACCAAGACAAAGAGAGCCATCAGCATGATAACAGGAGCATTTCAATTCATCCCACTGCAAAACCAGTCCTGGTTGAGCAGCAAGGAAAACTCAAGATCACCATGCAAAAGCCAACCCCAAAAATACAACCAAAAAAACCCCCACCCCAAATTAAAACCTTTTTCTTCCCCAACTCAGCAGGGGAGAAGTTTCCAACAAAATAACTCAGTAAGAAAAGGAGAGCTGCAAACACTCTGCTCCCATGGCAGGGAGGGCACCATCCACTGTGCCACAATCAGCCTGGAAAACCCAAATATTGCCAACTTTGCACTAATTCTGGTTATAAATTGAAGTGTGAACAGCAGAAGGATGCACAGAACCGGGGAGGGTTTCTTTAGGTACTTTCAGAGGTGCAGCAAAGCCCCTTTATGGAAAGAGGGTAAGGTTGTTTCACAGGAGAAACACAGAGTAAATGTGGTGCTGTCCCTAAACTCAGCCTAAGGCAGACACGGGAACTAATTTGCTTTAAACTAAAGCTTGACATGGAAGGTCAAACCAACACTTCATGGACTCAAACACAGCACTGAGTTCCTTTGGAGCTGGTCGTGCTCAGAAACTGGTGCTTCCCACTGAACATCCTCCCTGTCAGGTCCCAGAACTCCAGGAAATCTCAGTGCATGGGAAACAATCACAAGAAATGAAGAATGCCATTTAAATAACAAAGATTATCAATACACAACGAAGGTCTTTGCAGGGGCTGGAGAAAAGGGGGGATAGAAAGAGCCAGAGCTCTGGAAGGTACTGGATGTTCCCACAGCCACTGGTTTATGGGCTGAGCAAGAAACTCTGTCACCAGGAATGGTTTTAATTTTTTTTAAATTAATACACTTGTACATTCTCTTAGTGCAAAATTCTGCTTCAACCTCAGCTTAGGAGGGATATTCCAAACCTTATCATAAGCTATTTAAAAAATAATGATAATTTTATATATATATATATATATCGATATCTCCACCATTTCTCCAAGTCTTTCCCTAATCTTCTCAATAATTCACCTCACAGCCAAACAATTCTAATCAAGCAAAAAAAAAAAAAATCTACCTCTTTGTCACTTTGGGGTAAATAGGCAAATTATCTGTGCAATTCAGCCCAGGACACAGTAACAGAACAGGCTGGTGGTTTCCTGTTCCCTCCATTTCTATTTGCAGGCTATTTTAGGTGCCTCAGATCACTGAGGATTTGTGCAGAGCATCTGAGGACTGAAATATGAAAAAAAAAAAATACCTCCACCTCAACACTTTGAAATGTAAGTGTGCATGAACAGAGAGTCAGTGACATCCTTGAGGTGCAGAAACAGCAATAAAATAATTGCATGTTTTAAAGTTAGCATTGAAAACCTTCCCCTTTTTTGTACTTTTACAATTACCATCATGTATTGTTGCACGTATTTCAACAGAACATACTGAAAACAAAATCCTAATTCTCAAAAAAAAAAAAAAAATCTCTTTTTCTTGTCTGACCCTGAATAGGAAGTTGCTCCATTAATATTTCATTGAAGTCCTAATCACAGAACTGAAACATCAATAATCCCATTTCCACCTGATCTCGGAATACAGATGTTATCAAGTATCATCAGAACAAACTGAATTTTCATCTGAACACACCAGAATGAGTTCCAATACTGAAAACAACTTTAAAAGCAAATAAAAAATAAAGCAGCAAAGAGACACTCCTTGGGAATAATGTTATTTGAAGCAACATTCAGTCCTCATCTACACTCCATTAAAATACATTTGTATAAATCCATTTGATTCCCTCTGCTCCCTCTTCCCTCTAATCAGACAAAACAAAGATGTTTTAGGTTCAGAGACAAAGGATTATTATTTTATGGAGGGGAAAAAAAAAACAACCAGAAGCTGCTGTGGAAAATTTCAATACAATTTCCAGTTCTACCTTTGCAAGAAAATCTGAAGGGTAGGAGGGGAAACCACACTCCAATTCCCGTGCACAGGAGGTTTGCACATCTCCATTAGCAAACCTGAAATGGTCTTGATAAAAAGGTCATTAGGCCTGGGTTTAGTCTCCACATTAGTCCCCATGTCGGGCTTTAGATCTTCCAAGTGCTTCCCAAACCTTGGCTGCACCAGGAGCTCCCTAATCCCCACTCAGGGCACACTCCAAACCCCCCCGGCTCAAAAGTCACAGACTGACCCCACTTTTAGTTCCAAATAAAAGACCCTGCAGCACATTGAATAGTAAATTTAAAATAAAAAAAATAAATAAAGCATCCAGATGTTTCAACTGGGAGAGAAGATGTTTGTTTGTTTTATGGAATTCCTATCTCCTGTTTTCCTGGATTGTCTTTGTAAGCTGCTCCTGAGCCAAAGCACTGCTGGCCTTACCAAAATATTGACCAAATCCTTGTCAATTGTGCCATTCCCCGAGGGAGGAAAAGGGACAGTGCAAGGAAGAACTTCTGTCCCAGTTCTGATCCCACCATCTCCCTTGGAATGGGGCAGAACAGACTTTGTTTGGGAGCACAAACACATCAGCTACACTTGGAAGGCTCTAGTTCATTAATTCTTATGCATCATTATTTCAGTCTGTTATAAAATGATTGCCTGAAATTGGTAGGTGTTGGCCAGCACCCAGAATCCTTGGGGCATCTGCACCAAAAAAATCAATATATGAGGACTGGCTGACAATAATTTCAGCACAGACCTGAGGGCTCCCAAGTGCTGCATCCCAGTGCCCAAGGAGAACATCTCCAAAGGGTTGTCCTTCACCACACTGGTCCTTAAATGAATTCCAAGGACCAAAGAAGCTCCTTTTTAAAACAGTAAATTCTTCTACAGCAAAACCTCCTATAGTAAATTCTTGGTCTTACAAGTAAATATGTTCCCTTTGAAATAAAAATGTAAATATGGAAAAGGTTTAAGGTGACACAAACCCCACAGAGGCCTAAGACCCTTCCTGTTCAGTTATTTGATTGTTTATTAACTTTTCCCTTTAACCAGGTGGAGATCCAGCACTGGAAGGAATCAGCACAGGTGAGGGGCTTGCTCAGAACACTTTTTTGGGACAATTCAGCCCTTCCAGGTGCAGCTGGAACACCCCAGAGCACCAAAGAGGAGCAGCTTCTCCACCAGCCCCTTCACACCTTTGCTGCTCCAAAACCCCATCCTGGTTTAAACAGGGCATCTCCAATTCCCACCCACCACAATCCTGAATTACCCAAGCCCACAAACTTAATTCTGACTACAAAGGAGCAGGAAATTAAAGATTCATTTGCTGTAATCAGCAAAATATAAGTAAAACACCAAAATTAGAATGTTATATTAACACACCTCCAACAATAATTGCCAGGGAAAATATTCGAGTTTTCTTGATTTAAGAAATGAAAGAGGAAAAGAAAAAACACATGAGGCAAGCACATAAATTGTTTAATTATGAAATACTTCAGAAGGGTTTTTTTTGTTTTGTTTTAGTTATTTTGAGTGGGTTATTCTGCCTTTTAAGCACTGAGAAAAATAGAGGATGAGACACATCAGGTCCTCATTCTCTATATATTTTAAATGTATATATCTCATATATATGACTGTGACAAAGAGAGGGAGCAGCAAACACCCTTCCAACATTCCCAGGAACTCCCCATGGCCAGGGAGGGAAATACAGCACAAAGCTGGTTGGGATGGGAACACAAAGCAACAGCAAAGGAGAAAAAACTTCCAGTTCAAAGCACATCACTAATGATTCCTGTCAAAAGGCTCTCCAGCCCAGCTGGGGATGTTTGGATTCTATTTGGACCAGAGAGTTAAAAATATGTATTTATTCCATAAGCACACTGTGTGCACTAAAACAAATATAAATGTAGCAAGTGACCTGTATTGCAGAATAAGCCACAGTCAACCAGGACTTCCATATTTTTAAATTAAACTTCATTATTAATGAGCTTCACCCCAACAAAAACAAAGCTGAAACAAAAAATTTTATTTGTGTACACACTAAAACTCTAAGACACTAAGAAGCAGCAAACTGATTTGTTCAGAATGCAGCAAGTTTATATATATACACATACAAATATATATGTGTGTGTGTGTATAACACAAAAGGTCTGTATTTCTCCAGACACAATTATAAACAATCTCACAAAAAGTTTGCTCCTGTTCCTGTATTTCAGAACTTAAATGAGACTAATAAACCTGTCACCTTATACTGTAGCATCCTTTAATTTGAGGCTGCAATGATCTGAAGTTGAGCTTTCCCAGAGAAATATCCCTGTGCTCTAAAGGATTAGGATCCAGAGCAGATTTGGGGAATGGGGAATACTTAGACATCGCTGTGTTCCAAAGCCAGTGTAACAGCTTTCCATGTATTGCTCTTTCCCATCCTGAAACATTTACAAACATCTTGTTAAGCCAGACTTTTTTTTTCAAAGTTCAAAATGGAAATGCATTACCAAATTGCCATTTAACAAAATCTCAAGTATCTGGATGGGTTTTGTGTTATTTCATTGTTCAGTGAACAAAAAGAGCAGATTTATTGTTGAAAGCTAAAAACCAAGAGCCGTATCATTTTTTCCTGATGAACCAACTACCAGTGTAATTTAAGCTAAATAAGAGAAAACTGCTTTGTGATGTAAAGTGCTAAATTTGTCTGCTTGTAGTCTCTGTAGCAACCCAATATTCCAAAGAGACAATCATGTGATCAATGCTCTCAGCTCCTGCTGTTTATCCTGCACTGTCCTACTTACAGCAGCTCTCAATTCCAGCTGTCTCCAGTCAAAGGAAAAACATCACCTGCTCTCCTGCCGGGACACGATGCCAGAACAGCCTCATTAGAGCTGGTGTAAAAAAATGTTGACATTGTTTGATTTAAAGATTAACATAGGGAGGAAATTTATACTGCAAAGAGCTGAGCAGCCTCCATAGGAAATATTGCAAGGAAGAGCCACTTGGTTCCAGATATTACTGTTGCAAACTAAACACACAGAAATAAAGCCCAAACCTGGGGCTGCACCTTGGTCTTGTGGTTAACTCCAGGATGAAGGAATTTTGGAGCTTTAGCACCCAGAAATCTTGTTTGGAATTAATAATAACTCCCAGCATCATTCTGGGGGATCAAGGAGTACAATACTCTGTTCCTGTGGGAAGATGAGCCATGGGAAATGGGAAAAAGGCAGCCAAAAGGGGGATGAGGGAGAAATGTGGGTCAGAAAGACCAAAAGCACAGCACTGCCTTTGTTTAAGGGCAGGGAAGACCAAGCACCAACAGCTGATCCCACCAGTGCTGCTCATTTATCCAGACAGACATTTTGGGCAGCAGGACCATCTCCAGGGCACAGCCTAAAAAATAACACCCCCCACAATCCCCCCAGCCATGGCCATTCCACCCAGGAACCAGGAATCACACCCACTGGGGCCAGTTCTTCCTCATGGTAAGATGAGGTAGAGAATAAAAAAAATCCCTGTATCCAGAACTGTGATAAGCACACCTTGAAATCCAGATAATTACGTGTACAAAGGTTTCTAATACAACCAAACTGATACCTGGAATATTTCTCAGCAGTCATTTCCCATGGAGTTGTTGTTTACATCAGGTAGTTAAAATAGGATTTCCATGGAGAAAAAAGAAGAGAATGGTGGGCTGGCATTATAAAATCCTGTACCCAGACTAAGGGTACAAACCTGGGAAACCTGGGCAGCAAGTTACATTTTCTAGGCTGTGATAAGCTTATCACCTGTGCTTTTCCAAGTGGGCTTGGGGGGGGATTTTGGGGGGTTTTTACTTGTTTTGGGGGTGTGGTGTTTTTCTCTGGTGTTTTTTCTGCATTTTGTTTTTTTAAGTGAACTCGTCAGACACAAGTTCTGCTTTGCCACCCACTGCAAGTGGTTGTATTATTTCCCAACAACAAGGAAGAAAAGAAAAAGCAACCATACAAGTAATATAGCACCTTTTAGAATGAGAGGTTTTCAGTTGTCTATCAGATCCACCCACAAAATCAGGATTACTCAATTATTTGCTTACTGGTATTTCAATTGTGTTAAAGTTTAGCAAGTTGTAATTCTGACCAAAACTCCAAGAGGTGCCCTCCATGTAAACACGGGGTACTTCTGCTTCATTAGGAGTGTCAGATTTCATCTCCAGGATGAAACTCCATCTAAAGTAGTATTTAATTTGACAAGTTTCCTAATCATATTGATCCCAGGTATACACTGCTAATGAGTAAGAGGAACAGTCTCCTGCAGAGACAGTTATTGGAGCAGCCAACCAGACCAGCTGGATGCAGCAGGTCACAATCTCATACATTTATAGGGTGGATTTTGGAATAAAGCATAGACAACCATATTCCTGAAAGTGGCAGAAACAACACAACTGGCTGGAAAGGAGAAAGGGGAATGACATTCCTGCTTGTCAAATTTTAATTTAATGTGCAGTTGTTTAAACCACACTGAGTTTCTGTGTCTCCCTTGCTTTAAGTGACCGAAACAGGTTGTGACAAATACAGGGGCAATTATTCTCTCTCTGTTTGGTTACAGCTAAGACCATTAGCAAAACCTTCTCTTTAGTGTTTTATTTTACTGCTGTTCTGCTGAAATCACCCATTTAAAAAGGAGCAGCAGCCCCACCACACACCCAGAGGGAGTTGGCTGCTCCATCCCTGCCCGATCTATAAACAGGAGGGGAACCAACATACTTGAAAACCTCAGACAGTTTCCTCAGGCTCGGGAATCGTGACTTGTTCTACCAGATCAAATTTCACCAAATCCATGAGTGTCTCGCTTTGCTCAGAGCTGGTTTTAGACTGGGGAGCAGCAGGGGAGGCAGAGGGAGGGAGGGAGGGAAGAGCAGGTCACGGTTGTTCCCTCGCAGCCGCGTCAACACGTGACGGCGCAAGGCAAACAGCTGAGGGCTTCCTGCTCCCCCAGCAGCAGTTTTGAGAGATATTAAACTGACCTCATGTTATTTAATAAGTTTATTTGTTCTAGAAGTCACATCATTAGGCAGCAAACACTTAAAAGTAATTCTTACTTCCCTGGTCATCCATTCGCGCGCCACAGCGGCATCAGATTAAGAACATTAGGGGTCTTGTGAAAATTAAGATGTCTGATGAAATGGACTTTTTTTTTTTAATATGACCTGATACAAGGAGAGAAAAAACAGAGCAACAGCCAGGAAGGCAGAGGTGCTGGAGGATCTGTTATCACAGGCAAACACCTCTCAGGAATCCCAGCCCCACGGCTGCTGTGCCCCCACACACACGGACAGCGCAGCACGATGGGCTGCTATTGTTGGGAGAGCAGGGAACAGAAAACCTCCCGTTCTGGAAACACATGCTTTCAAACAGAACTAGGAAAAATCCAGATGGGATCAGCTTCAAATGAAAGAAACAGCTCTATTTGCACATCCTTCAGAGAGACAGGCAGGGACAGAGCGGGGCTGAGGTCCCACAGCCCCGGGAAGTCACCTCCACCACCGAGAGCTCCGAGCGCTCCCTTGGCACTCCAAGTCTTTGAGACTGAAGATTTCCAGCAAGAACAACCAACCTGACTGAAATCTGGAGCTGTAAAACACAGGGAACAAGTCTCTCCAGTGGCTGGCCAAGCCCCAAAGTGCAAGGTTGGATAAACTCAGATCCAAAGCACGTTGGTAGCAAACTTCACATCCCCAGGACACTGAAGGCCTTCAAATTACACAGGCACGGGAATCCCTTCACAGGGTTTCTGAATGTTAATGCAAAGAACAGCCCCAAAGACAGCAAAGCATAGAATATGGGATCAAAGAGAACTAGAGCTTCAAAACTGATATGTGCATCCCCACTCCTGCACACAGGAGTGGCTTTGGGGAGGGGCTGCTGGGGTTTAGTTTGGTTTTTAATGAAGTCAGCCACATCTACAAAAAAAAAAAAAAGATACATTTCCTATAGGTCTGGCTGATTAAATGGATCCTAAGGAATGAAAACTATGTAAAAGTTGTATTCAGGTTCAGTTTTTGTTAGTCCTAGACCAGCTGGCTGGTAAGGAACACCCCAGGTGCAACAGTCAGAGCATTTTCCAGGCCGGCTCAAGTCCCTTCATGTGGAGTTTGCTGCAGTGTCACCGTTGACTTTTGATAAGAGAGAAATGTTCCTTTGGACTAGAACAGTGTTCCAATTTATACAAGAAACCAAAATCCACTCCAACCATCCCTCTTGACATTTCCTCCTCCCTCAGGGAGTGCCAGACTTTGCAGCTACAGAGGTGGCACCACAAAGCACCTACTGTAAGATTTGGGTTTCTCCCCCAGGAGACACCTCTGAAGAGCCCAACTTTGCAGCTTATCCAAATTCCAGATATTCCTAGAAGGGATAAGCCAAATATGCCACAAGTGTTCCCATCTGTTAACCATTCCCCTCACCTCATTTCCTAAGGCCAGTGCTCAGAACATCACGTGGCCTGGAGCTACCTGGTAGGAAATACTGAAATTTCCCCCCAATAAAATCTCTTACACAGTCCTGTCCAATCTTTTTATGTTTTTCCAGTAGTTCTGGGCTACACATGATGAAGGTGTGTGGGTAGGCAAACAATTCCTTATTTTCATCAATGACCTTCTGACCTTCTTTTAAAAAGAATCAGTCTCCAAATTAAACAAATGCTGCTATTTTATTTTTAAAAGCTTTCAGCAGCTTTTGCAGCTTTATAGAGTTACTGTAAGAGATGCCACAACATAACTAATGCTAGTTTCAAATGGCAGTTTGGTAAGCCAGCTCCTCAAAGGAGGAAAGCCCAGACTGTGCCAAGACAGTACTGGCTGAAATAGTTAAAAGTAAACTGTTTAGTATTGATTTATAGCAACAACACAGAGAAAAAATGGATGGACAAGGACACCCCAGAGAGGAAACATTTGCCCTGACCAGGGTGGAGAAAGAGATGCTCAGAACTAGAGGACCAGTTTATACATAAATTAAAAGCAGCAGTTCACAACTACTAATAGAAACGCACACAAACATGTGCTTCTGCTTCTTTTGCTCCAAAGCAGCTCCTAAATTTCTTTCAAGTTTAAATTTATTGCAGAAGATGCCAACAATGGCCAACTCCACACCCAAACAGCAAAGCCACTGATCTCCAAATTTCCTGCATGCAAGATTTAACACATACACACACACACACACAAAAGCCACACAAAAAACCCCATCATCTAAGCTTTAAATTACTTTGGATTTTAAAAGCTGATTTGGGAACAGCGATTAAACTTGTTCCAGCTAACCTAGTTTTTATTCATTTCATTATTTATTGCTAGGCAACATAGACCGTGTCAAACCACGTTAGAGCCAGGAGGAGAAGTCCTTCCAGTTTAGATCAGGAATTCTCTCCTTGCCCTGCTCCCCTCAGTGTGGAGGCCACATGGATCCTTTTAACACCAGTGCTCCCAGACACCACCTTCCTTCTGACCAGGAGCTGACGTTCCAAACTCTCCCCTCAACATCTCCCATAAGATGTAGATTATCCAGAGCTCATGTGGAACCTGTAAAGAGCTCTCTACCACGAGTTTAGTGTTTACAAGCAGAATTAGTCCCAGATACTGGTAAGAATCTCTTCATAGAGGTATCTTTTTCTTCCTTTCTAGAAGGCTCTACCTTCTTTTCCAACTTATCCAATCTACCTTCTTTTCCAATCTTATCCATGGTCTGTACATGAACACCAGTACAGAAGAGATTGCCTACTACCCTCAGCAATACTTCCTTTGTCATAAGAAAGCCCTGGAGAACTCCAAAAAGGCAGAAAAAATGAGGAAGGGCAGAGATCCAGGCTCACAAACAAATCATACAATTCTCTTGATTAAACCTTTCTTCCAGCACGAAGCTCGAGCCACCCCTAACAAAGCAAAACAAAACATCCTGATAAAAGCAAAATAAAGCCAATAAAACCCTCATAAAGCAAAATAAGCCATCCTACCTCTTGTTTATGGGTTTCTCATCCTTCTCATAAGGCTTCACGAACCACTTGCCGATGCGCACGAAGTTCCTGTTCATCAGACACCTCTCCAGCAGGTTGTGAACGGCCTTGAACAGCAGAGTGCGGCACTCGTAGGACAGCCCATTCTCCCAAACACCATCTTCCTCTTCTGCCAGGCCAAGAAAAAACAGAAGTTAGCATTAAATTCCACCTTATTACTTCATCCAGGTATCACAATATCCTTCCAGGGCGTTCGCGGCGTAACACGCGACCAAAAAACACCTGTAAATGTTCAGATAATTCTGTTTACTTTATAAGACTAAAAGCCACCAGTTATAAAAATATCTTGTCCCCCACAAGAAAAAAAACAGTCAAGAGTTATTTGTACACAAAAGGAAACAACCTGCACCTTACACATTTCAGCCTCTAAGAAGCCTGTGCTGCTCTGGCTGCAAGGTGGCTCGGTCTGGGGAGTTTGGGTTACTTATCCTGCACAGTTACTTGATAATTATGCTTCAAAATGAATATCCCAAAGCCAAACTTTTAATATTATGCAGGTGTCTTTGAGTAGCATTGACTGAGGAAAGCCAGGCACGAGTGTCCTTGATAACTGACCCTCAACACTCAGCTTGCTGGAAATAATGAAAAAGAAACACTCAGATTCAGAAAACTGGTAAGAGCAACCTGATTCTCCTCAGAAGACTCAAAATTGCAATTTTCCTTCTTAATTTAACCTAAAAAATGAAGATATTTAAGCAGGTGAGTTCTGCTTTGTGATGTACACATAGAAGAGAAGATAAAAACCAGTGAGCAGCAGGACAAAGCCCAGCTCCTCCTGATGGGATTCTGGAGTGAAACACTGACATCTTGTGTGTCCCACAAATCAACCACAGTCATGGAATCCAACCTACACAAGCCAAGTCCATTTGCCAGATTGAAAAGCAAGATTCATTACAAGGAACTGCAACCTCTTCCTCCCCTCTGGCTCCTCAGCAGGGTTTGAGGGCCCTCAAAGCACATGCACAGCCCAGAGAGCTGCCCTGGCACCACAATTCCATCCCCCAGGTAAAATGAGGAGCATCTGGAAGTTCCTGTGGTGTCTCCCCACGTACATGTGACACCATTCATTCCCAGCAACTCTAACAAGGAGGATAACATAATAAAACTTGAGATTCTGCCCTTAAATCAGGGCAATCAGGTCTTATCTTTATGGCCACAGCTCCTCGTGTCTCGTGTTTTACACCTATCCCTCAGGATCTGCTACTGCTCTCCTTGGAGTGGCTCTTCCAATGCCATTCCAAAGCTTTTACACCCCAGGTAGCAGCAGAGACAAAGGAGTTTGTCTGACAGAGATAAGATGTATTTGTACTTCAGTCTCTGGATGGTTATGGAATAACTGAGGTTCAAGGGGACCTGTGGAGGTCACTGCTCCAACCTCCTGGCAGAGCTCAACGTGAGACCAGCTCATCCTCACATTCCCTGTCCCTCTTGCCTTCCCTGCCACCTCCAGGGACTTGAGTTCACCTTTGCTTCAGCACAACAAGGATTTGGATTCCAACAGCTTTCCACTGGTTTGCCCCGTGGTCAGAAAACCTCAGCAACACACAGCCAAGCCCTTGCATCTTAAATCCCCCTTGGAAATAAGCCCCTTCACCTTTCTCTGGAAGCCACTTACAAGCTTAAAAGGTTGCAATATTATTAACTAAAGTCTCAATATCCCTAAATTAGAGAGCATCTAGAAAACCAGACACCTAAGAGTTTTATTTAGGAAATAACCTTACATGTTAGTACAATAAACAATATTTATGACAGGGATGAGAGAGAAGGGAATTTCAAGATACTTTTGGCCATGTTTGTGTATTCCTGATTCCACACAAGTCCATTCCCACTCAAGACCAGTATTGTGAGTAAAAGAAAATTACCCCAAGTAGCCTTTTCTGAGGGACAGAAAAAGAGTAAACAGACCTGCCCCATCATTTATAAAAGAGGAGCTGTGCATCATTACAGATGAATCACTACATGAAATGATTTTCTGGTAAAGACAAGGAAAAACAAGGAAGAGCATTTCCCACAGCCCCACCACTCCCTTCCAGGCCAGAGCTCAGCAAAAACTTGGGTTTAAGAACTGTAAAGCTCCAAGATAATCCAGTAAGTCAGTAAAGAAACACAGTAGGAGACACTTGTACCAAAGAGCAACAGCAGCCCAAAGTCCAAGGGTATAAAGTGCCCGTGCCAAGCACAGAGGTTGTGCCCCAGCTGTGGCAGATGCCCGGGCACAGCCCTGTCCCGTGGGCAGCACTGCTGGGCCAGCCTGGTGCCAAACAAGGAGCAAACATTAACTACAGAGCTCAGGGATATTGGACTTTACCTGCACAATCAACCCCAGGCCATTTCAAAGGTTAAATGCTCAGTTTGGAAAGGGCTCCTGTGCTTTAAAAGACTCATTCGAAGCACATCCATGACCCACTGGAAGAGGGAGTGGGAAGAGCTGGTTCCAGCTCTCTGCCTGATTTTGGTTTGGCACAACAGGGTATCAATGAGAGGGGAGGTGCTGAAAGCACAGAGATACTGAAGAAGTCCAAACCTTGCATTGTGGTGTCACAGCGCTCCCGTTTGCTGAGGCCACCACAAAGTGCCAGGTGTTCATGGACCACCCAACACGGACAACCTTCCACGCAAGAACTTCCCACAGGATGCAACCCTTCCAAGCTCTCCCACCTGTCTGAGTTTATTGCCAGAGCAGAGCTCCCAGATGAGAGAATATTGTGTGGGGAAAGTGGAAGGCTCAGATGGAAAGGACAGTTAAACCCAGGATTTCCAAAGCCTGCTCGGGGGGAACGGCTGGTCCCCAAAACCACGAGCCCTGACTGAAGTGCACCCTGGCACAGAAAGGGAAGGTGAAATCAGCTGCCAGTTAAAGATCCCATCATTCAGAACATTATTCAAATTCATGCAGAAAAAGAGCAGTAAGTGTTCTCTGTCTTTTTGAAGCCTATTTAGTCATTCCCCCTCCCCCATTTTTACAGTGGTGGATGGAAGGAGAGGAACATGACATCTGCTCACACCTGCCAACTATTTTTCTTCTGAATTCAAATTCTTGTTTTTTCAACATGAGAAAACCCCTCCCACCATCAACCACTCGTTAAAGGAGGGGAAGAGGCACCGTTGTCTTCCCATCTTTCTTAAACAATACATTGTTCAATCTGACAGTGATAACAAACCAAAATAAGCTGCTGACTCATTTTCAGAAGGTGTCAAGCCACAATTTCACTTTGGACAAGTGTTATCCACAGAAGAGCTCTGGCAACCTGGAGGTTATGAGTATTTTATTTTTGGTTAGTTCTCTTGGCTGTCCAAACCATTCAACTCCTCTGCAACGTGTCAATCCATCAAACAATTTGTACCATATCCCACCAGAACGATTCTCACTCCCTCTCTCTTTACACCAAGTATTAGGCAGGGAGTTTTCCTTAAATGAAGCTAAAAAATTATCAGGAACTGAAGAATTAATGGAAACAGTGGCCAGGAAAAAGCAATTTTTATACTACACATAAATAAACTTTCTCAGTCAACACCTCCTTGATATCACCACCACCCAATTTTATTGAGGGAGTTGGAGGCCACTTGCCTTCAGTATTTTTATGTTCTACTTTATATTCTTCCTCGAGTTCACCTGAAGCAGTAAAGCTCATTTTTCCTGATTATGCCCTTCTGTCTGTGTGGTGCTCTTGGAGAATATAAAACCCTTGCAATTTTTAGTGAATTCTGAAAAAGCAGTACCTTTAAACCCAGTAATTTAATTCAAGGGAGATTTTTTTAAACCCTATTTGTTACTCACAGCTCTTCAGTCAAATATATTAATTCAAGGATTTCTGAGAAACAGTATATAATGACAAATCTATACTGCAATGGATAAATATATAGACTTGAAAATGTAATTTTTAAGAAGACATTTGAGAATGGATTTTCCCCCTTCTTCCTTTCTGCCATCATATGACACTGTGCCACTTATAGAAACACACTGATATAAACCTGATTTATACAATCAAACTTCCTTTATGAGCTTCAGGTTACAAGGGAAGTAAATAAGCCAAGTGGTGTGAAATTGCTGCTCTGTACAACATTGTAATAACAGGAGAGAAACACTTGGAGTAAAAGTTTCCTATTTTTAAAAAAAATTTATATTTAAATTCTCAGATACTTTAAATTAAATTCTCAAAGCAAGAGTTGCCCAGTTAAGCTACTGAAATATTACTTGGAGGGCCTCATGAAACGAGTGAGAAGCGTCAGGGAAAAAGGAAATCAATACAATTTACAAATACCAATTTGAGAATCTTAGCAAGACAACTTAAGTTTGTTCCTGGCAGAGTTGTGTCTGTTGTCCACAGTCACTGAAAAGTCTGGATACAGGACTCTGGATATCCAAACTGGTGGGAAAATTTCATCACCTGAGAAGGAATCACTGCCCAAACTGCCAGAGTGAAAATATCCAGCACCAGCCCAGGTTACTTTTTGTGGTGCTCCCCCTTCACCTGCATCACACACAGAGGTTTTCCAGCAGAATGTTTAAATACTGAAAATTTCAATGTCTGACCTTTCTGTGAGTGTGTAGCTGGGCACACACATAAGGATAAGATGATAACAAGGAATTGTTACAACAACATTTTATAAGGATAACAAGGTAACTGCTCTCCCTCACTCTCTGTGGTAAGTCTGGCTGGGCTGCATGGCCAGAAAAGCTCCCTAAATAAATGATCCAGTGTCCTCCCCACTGCCTGAGTAATTCCACAGGCAAGGATATCTATGTTGTTAAATTTTCATTATTATTTCTACAGGCATGGTATGTGACATTGCACACACAACCAACATGACACGATGCCAAATCCTCATTTCCTGGCACAAAGTATTTTTCACCTTTCTCCACAGGGATTTCACAGGCACGTTGGTCAGGAAAAATGGGAAAAAAACTTCCTTATCTGTCATCTTTGAGCTGGTGCTCACCCCAAGGCCCAGAAGTTTGCTAAAGCTGCTCAGCAATTTTTGCATAATGCTTCTCAGCACTTTTCCTGAAGTGGCTCCATCTCTAACATGGAGGACTGAGGAAATGCTGAAGCATCAATGCACCAGCAGCAGGAACACTGGGAATGCCTCTCCTGACAGCCACAGGACACACAGATCCTTCCCACAGAGCTCTCTGTGCTCACCTCAGGTGCAGGATGGTTTGAAAAGCATCCTCTTTTGTCTTTTTTTTTTTTTTTTAGGAGTTAAAGGGTCTCAAGGAGCAATTGTTATTTTAAAAGAGCACCACTGGCTGAACTGTTTTCCAAATCCCCTTTGCCAACTGCTTGGACCTGGCAGGGTTTGTGCAGCCCCTGGGAATGATAACTGGCTCAGCCCCTGGTTCCATTGTACTGAAGGAAGGAGACAGTGCTGACATCAGCACAGTCCAACCACTCACAGATTTTTGGAGACAGGATTTGATTTATAATGCACATGTATCAAGAACTACACAACACATTGGTCTCTGCTGCCATTTCTGCTGCTGTTGGTACCACAGGATCCACAGACAAGCACCAGGATTCCCCCAAGCTCTCCTACAACCAGCATTATTTGTACACATTCACCCCCCACACAAACGGGAGGAAGAGAGTTCAGCAAACAAAAACTGATTATCTCGAGGTATGACAGGCACAAAGAAAAACTCTTTAATTTTTAAAGTAAATTAACCAAATTTAATAGACACCAGACTGCAAAAGATGCATCTTGCAGCTCCCCATTTAACAGATGCAACGTGAAGGTCAAAGCCACAGAGCAGCATTCCCCTATCCAAGCATTAATCAGATTGTAACCATTTCCTTGGGACCGTGTCTTGTACATAATTCATACCCAACTGTTCTCAGGTTTGAAATCATCCACTGCCAATTTAAAAAATAAAACTCCAAGTGTGTAGGTAGCCACCTGAAAACAAGGAGGAAGCTCTCTGATAAAATAACTGCTGATCAGAGCAGCCAGAGCCCGTTGCCTTCGGAAATTGGAAGAGATGTCCGACTTCAAGGTTTGAGTTGCAAGAATTACTGTAATCAAGCCTCACTGTCACAACAAAAAATGTAACCTTTGAGGTTGTTAGAGGATAAAATAACATTTCACTAACTTCTGCCTGCCTCTAGCTATGCTGGGGTAGAAAGAGGCTTCTGGTTTTTTGGTGTTATGTACAGTAAGTGGGTTCCTAGGGAAGGAAAAGAGAAATAAATGATGGAGTGAAGTCAATATTCCTGATCAATCAGCAGCTCTGAACAAGTCTCCTTTTGACATGCCCCCAGGCCCCAGCAATCCCTGACCATCAACAAGACACTTATCCAGGGCCTGGTAGAACTCTGAGAGAGCCAGTAGCTGCATTCAAAGGTGTCTCCAGGGCAAGGAATGAACTTCTGGAATGTACAGCTGAGGAGAGGGTGATCATTTATTTTTTTAATCTGATGTGCATAGGTGTACATCCACACAACTGTACATTCCCTTCTGAAGTGATCTTGGGGAGGGGACAAAAGGATTACTGAGCATATTTAAACCCCTCAGGGCTGATAACCAAGATGTGTCACTGAGCAGCCACTGTTCACCCAAACTACAAATCACCAAAAAAGCCAGAAACTCTCACAATACCAACCTCTCCAGGCAGAGTTTTGTACCACAAGAAGCCAGAATGAAGAGTTATGAACAGCTCTGGCAGATTTCTAACCAGTGCTCTCTCAAGGGCCACTTCCCCAGGAGCAGTCTGTGCATAGGCACTAAGGGACAGGCTGCTCCCAGCCCCCTCTTCCTTCAGGACAATCCTTCACCCGTCCAGCAGAGAAGTTCTGAGCGAGGCAGCACCTCAACCTTCAGCAGCAAACAATTTCCAATCAATTTTGCAGGTAACAAGCCTCTGCTAAGAAGCCATTTATCATTCCCGTGGAAAATGTTACAAGCAATCACCGGGAGAACAAGGCAGTGTGAATTACCAGGAGGAATTGTCCACCAAGGAAAAAAATCCATTAGGCTGCGACAAAGGTCAGATAACATTGTTTGGGCCCAGCCATAATTCTCTCTTATACCAGATTCACATTAAGATTTTGTGTAACAGGAAAGAGAAAAAGTGCAGGTGTGGGCAGCCCTCAGCCTCCTCCCCTGCAGTCCAGCTGTGGAGCATCTGCATCAACTTCTGGTCAGAAGAGCCAAGCAAACTAGCAGATTAGAATGTCTCTTTTTATTTAAAAGAAGACAAAAACACGCCTGAAAAACCCGAGGTATCAGACCCAGACTTAGGTAACAGTCCCAGGAGTGATGAGCATTATGGAGAAGACATGTGGAATGGCTCTGGGGAAGCACAGACATCCACAGGTGATCTGAACAAAGAAAATACCCAAAGACGTGGCTGGGAGAGTCTAATCCTCTCCTATCTCTCCCTTCTGCCCTCAGAGAGGTTAAGAGTTGGTAAATCCCTGGGATGATACCTGCTTATCTACCTGTGCACAAGGGTGACTCTGTGTGAGCACAAACACACGCTCACTGAACACTCCACTGCTGTTTTCAGGAGGTCCCTCTGTGCTAAATCACCAGCCAGATCCAAGAGAACGCACAGAAAGTTGCTCAAACAAATAATTTTAGTTATTCAGCTTAGGTAGTGCAGAAGTGCATTTTCCAAATGGCTTGAATTTCCCTGGATCTCCCACTCCAAACACGCCGTAACGCGCTGGCCTCAATTTAATCCCGCAAAATTCACACAGACACTTTCACACCAGTGTTGGTCTTGGCTCAGGGCAGGCCCAGGCTAAAACCAGCATTCAGCCTAAGTCACATCTCAGTCACACAAAGGATGTTCCCCGCAGGTCAAAACTGAGGTTATTTATAGGGCAAAATAAGGAAGCCTTAAAAGCACTAAAATACCAAGCAAAACACAGTGTGAGTGCCATTTAAAATGCAAAGTTTGTAGTTCCAGGACAGACGGGAATAAGAGCAACATCCCAACCTTTTGAAGTCAATTACTCAAAGAAATAAACATCAATTGTTTTTTCACATCACCTTATTTTTGTATGAAAATTCCACACGTTATTAAATTGTTTCAAGTCAACTTCCTCAGTGGCACTTTAAACTCCTGTTTGTTCTCCAGCTTATCCACACACAACAGGCAGCACCAACAACTTCTGGTTACCAGGTCACCAAACCTTGGGCTCGTTTTACACTTCAGTAATCTGAATACTGTACATTATTTGAAAGGAAATTGGAGGGATGTGTTCAGTTTCTTTTTTCCCCTGGGATTAGTTGAGCCTCACCTTTAGACTCCCACAATTTAAATATCAACTTCGTCACCTTGCTGATAAAGCAGCTGGGAACCGTCTACGTTGGGGAATTGAGCTCAACAAGCAAACATTTCCAAAACAAGGTGCCAAATTTGAAGTACAACGTTATTGAGAAATACAAATATTGTCAGGCTTTCAGGAGGCTGGGTTGGAAAAGCAGGTTCAGAGCACTGGGAAAGGGGCAGAGAGAAATCATTAAAACATGAGGTTTAGAGATTTTTTTTTTGCACCAAAGCAGCTGGTGAGTTCCAGGTGCCTCCTTCTGAGGGCTTCCCACCCGTGGTTTGACTTCCAACCAAAGCAACTCCAAACAGCTCAAGAGTTGCCCGGATCTCTACAATTCTTATTGTATAACAAAAAAAAAAGGGGCTTTACTATTTGAATTTGAAAAGTCTAATTGCTCAACAAAAGGGATCTTATCAAAACATGTTTAAGACATCACTTGTGAATCAGAGGCACAGCTTTCAGCACAGCTTTCTCAGGAAGAAGCTGCCAAAATCCATAGGCTTGTGGTTTGTTTGTGTTTTTTTTTTTCAAGGAAACAAGTGGGGAGCAAAAACTTGTTTCTTGAGAATCCAGCAATCCACTGCTGGAATAATTTGGGTAGTAGAAAATCCTAAACCTAAACCCACAGGAGGCGTTTGGGCACTGCTGGAATAATCTGGGGAAGGGTTTTTTGAAAATCAGCAGTGAGCTAAATGCACAGGAGGTGTTTGGTAACTGCTGGAATAATTTGGGGAAGGTTTCTGGAAGATCCAGGAGTCCAAGGCCACCTAAACCCACAGCAGGTGGAATAATTTGGTGAGGTTTTCTTAAGAATCCAGCAATGACCAAACACCTCCTGTGGGTTTAGGTCACTGCTGGAATCATTTGGGAAGCGTTTCTTGAAATTCCAGCAGTCCAAGGCCACCTAAACCCACAGGAGGTGTTTGGGCACTGCTGGAATAATCTGGGGAGGGTTTCTGGAAAATCCAGGAGTTCAAGGCCACCTAAACCCACAGGAGGTGGAATAACTTGGTGAGGGTTTCTTGAGAATCCAGCAGTGCCCTAAACCCACAGGAGGTGGAATAATTTGGTGAGGGTTTCTTGAGAATCCAGCAGTGCCCTAAACCCACAGGAGGTGTTTGGGCACTGCTGGAATCATTTGGGGAGGGCTGCAGCAGTAAATCTATCTCCATAGACAACACTTCTCTGGTAGAGATGTTCTCAGGGCCTGCAGCCCTGAGCACCACGATCCTTTCAGTGACCCAAGGACTGACCAGAAGGTCCTTTTGCCGCCCAAATGAACGTCCTCCTACCTGAGAGGTCATGATGGATCAGGTCAGCGAAGTTGGGGTCGTCTCCCCACCAGAAGATCCAGAGCTCCCTGCGCCCCGGCCGCTGGTCCCGGCGCCACACGCTGAGCACGTCGGCCTTGAGGCAGCGGCTGAAGCTGCTCAGGATGGGATCCTCTTCCGTGACCGGGAAGAGAATCGGGGCAGACGTTGGGCCCTGCCACACGTAGCGCTTCCATTTAATCCCAGTGAGATCAGCCTGAGGGAAGGGAAGGAAAACAACATCACGCATGGAGGCAGGTACCCCCCCCCCAAACAGCCAGGTGAAGGGAGAAAGGAAGGATTGGTGGCACAACATTTAACGGAAACCGCGGTGGTGAGTTTTGTGAAGGGGAAATAAGCAGGAATCCTGGTCTAAAATCTCTTTGAATAACTGCAGTAAAGCAAGAGCTGCTCGTTTTCACCACACAGAGAAAAGGCAGATTTGATTTAAAGTCAGTGAGGGAAAGACGAGTGAATAATGTGAATTATTCACAGACTGCAACTGCCCAAGCTCCCACACACTTGCCTTAGCAAAGGACATCTTTCTTTCCACTTGCTTATGCACACACTACCTTTTCACTCCAAGATTACCCCGTGGAAATAGGTAATACAGTAAATCTAACCCAAGCACACATTCTTCCAGCCGTCTACTCCTTTGGAAAATTTCACAAGTTTCTCCATTGTAAAACATTCTCTGCATCTCCCCCAGGAAGCCTCTCGAGTTCCCTGATTTCACCAGGAGCTATCATACTTCTCATTCCTCACACCACATCCCGAGAACTTCGATCCCAATTTTATCATTAAATTACACGTTAGACCTGAGTCCACATCGATTTTGAGCCACTGGACCCCCTTCTAGGCAAAAATTAAATTTGCTTTAAATAGGGAAAGAGGCCCTACTCTGTCTAGCGGGAAACACAATTCCCGGATTATCTACAGGGCAGCCCCAAGTTTTAGTGCTAAGTTTTTTCACCCAGTCACCTTAGGGCAGGTAGGGGAGGCACTGCCCCGGGTTCTCCTCCAGGAGGGACAACAAGGCAGGCTGGCATTTGCTAAGAAGTTACTATTTTTTGCCTCCCCGGCATGACAACACACAAAAGATTACTGCAACATTTAAATGTAACATGGCAGCCTCCCCACCTTCAGCAGGAGAGCAATTTGGATGAAAGGTTACCTGCAACAGTTGATACTTTAGAAACACTTACAGATTTAAAAATACATTGTTAATATGGGGCTGCGGGCCTGGTGCAGGCTGCAGGCACGTTCAGATCCCCCTCCATCCGAAAATATTAGTGCCACAGCTCGGCACAGGATTGTTGTAACAATCTCTGGAATCATAAATATCAGGCAGTCAGCTAAGATCAGCTCATTTGCATTAAAAAGCTGATGAAACAGCTCAGCACAGCCACCAAAAATTGCATCACAGGCCAGTTATATCGAATTCACTTTGGGAGCCACCAAAATTCAACAATGTGAGCGACTTGATACTTGGGTTAAAAAGGGCTACAAAATGGTGCACATCAAAACACAGAGACAGCACCGATCCCAGGGAGGGCATCACCAAAACCAGCCCTCCAGGATAAAAACAAGCAGCGAAAGGGATCCGTCTAAAAGCGAGGAAGAAGGGAGGTTTCGGCTCGGCTTTTGGGATGTCACGAGCGGGGAGAGGAAAGAGAAAGTTCCCCGAGATGTGGGGCTGGAAGGAGCAGGGGCAGGAGATGGGAAGGCAGGGGATCAGAGGCGGGCAACGGGGAGAAAGGAGGAAAAGTTGGGAGGCACGGAAAGGGAAGGAAAAGGCGAGTTGCAGGGAGGATACTATCCAGGAAGAAAGCGGAGGGAGGGGCGAGGCGAGACAGACAGCGATGGAGGGGGAACCAGAGGGGCATGGGAGAGTTGGCTGCTCCAGGCAGGGCCTACTCCGAGGGCTCATCCAACAGAAGCTCTGCTAAAAATGGCTGCTTTGCTTCCACTGCCCCTTCCCCCTCCCCCAGAGCTCGGCTCCCTTCCCTCCGTGTCCCCGGGCGGCTGCGAGCCCGGGGCCGCCACTCACCAGGCAGAAGAGGTTGGAATGGCAATCCTCCAGGCTGGCCCCGTTCGGCACGAAGCAGGAACTCATCCTCACAGCCACAACCCACACGCCATTATCCCACAGCCTCCGACAAGAAAGAAAGAGACAGCCAGGGAGAGAGAGAGAGAGAGAGAGGGAGAGAGGGAGAGACAGACAGCGAGAGGGAAAGGGGGAGGGGGGCTCCGCACACGCACAAATAATAATACAATTAAATAAGGGATTTACACGCGCGCGCACGCGAAATAGTGGCAGGGGGAATAGGACGAGAGGGGGGTAAAAAAAAATATATTAAAAAAAATTATTAAAAAAAAAATTTTTTTTTTTTTTTAAAGGAAGTCAGAACGTTTTCTCGTCTTCTGGAGCTCCACCGGGGGGGTAAAGCCACGGTGGAAGGGGAGAACAGAAAGAGGGAGGTGGTAAGTAATCCAACGACGGGAGATTAAGATCAAAATCCTCCCCGTTCCTCTTGTCTTCTCGTTCGCATAAGGAGGGGAGGGAGAGGAGGTGAGGTGAAGGGGTAATTGATCCAACAAGAGAATAAAAATGGGGTAATTAATCCGGGGGGGCTAGGGCTAAAAATCAGTTGACATCCCTCCTTCCTCTCTTCTCAGATGCCAAGCAAGAGAAGTAGGAAAACATAAATAATCCAGCGGGGGCAATCAATCCAGAACCCCCCCTTCTCTTCCTCCTGTTCCTTTAGTCATCAGATGAGAAAGGGGCAAATTGTGGAATGACTGGGAAGGATTGGCCGTGGGAGAGAGAAAAATCCAGGCTCGTCTCTTCGGAGTCCGAGGGCAACAGGGTGTGGGGGGGTCAGATTCTTCTCCCCTGCTCCAAAAATATTCCAAATAAATTAAAATTTAAAAGCATAAAAACAAACTTCAGGGGCCAGAAGCAAGGCCAGTCTGAAGAATTCGTAAAGGCAGAGAGAGAAAAATTTCCTGGGGTGTACCCCAAAAAAACATCTGCGGGGGCAGGGGAGGGGGGAAGGTATTCCTTGAGAGAGAAAGGCCGCAAAAGTCTCCTCAGCAGCCCAGCGGGGGATTAAATTCCCGTGTGGAAAACACCCCCCCTCCCCAAAGCGAAATAGTCTTCGCAGCGAGGGCGAAACCAAAATACCCTCCGTCGGGTTAAAAAAAAAAAAAAAAAACCCTTCCGTGGGGAAAGGAGGGAGGGGGAGAGGGGTGGAAGGAGGAAATTGCGGGTGACCCTCGAAGTCTCTCCGGGGAAGGATGGAGGAGTCTCCGGGAGGCCGATCCCCGTCGGGGGAGGAGGACGGGGCGAATCGCAGAGTGTCTTCGGGGGGGCTGGTCCCCCCCAGCTGTCCGCGGGGGCCGGGGGACCCCCAAAAGTCTCTGGAGGGAGCGCGGACCCCGCCGAGTCACCGCGGGCAGCGGGGAGGCGACCCCCGCAAGAGCCCGGGGGGCGGCGGGGCGGGGAGGGACCAGCCCCGCGGCGAGGCCGGTCCTTTAAAAAATAACGAGGAAAAAAAAAAAAAAAAAAAAAAAAAAAAAAGAGAGGGAGGAGAAAAAAAAAAAAAAAAAGGAAAAAAAGGGAGGAGGGGGGAGAAGAGGAGGAGAAAAATATGAAGCGATGGTCTTGGTCCGGCGAGGCGCGTCCCGCGGGGGGCAGCCCGACACCCCCCGCTCTCCTCAGGTGCGGGTCCCGCGGGGGCGGCGGGCGGAGGGGCCCCCTCTCCGGGGCTCCCGGGCAGGGCGGGGAGGCGGCGGCCGAGCTCCGGGCTCTGCTCAGCCCCGAGGGGGTCGGAGCCCGCAATTCCCGGCGCCGCCGACACACACAGGGACGCGGCGGCCGCCGCTGCTGCTGCCGCTGCTGCTGCCGCTGGCGGAGTCGCTGCCCGCGAAGCCCCCGCCGGCGCGTCGCCCTCCCCTCAGCGGTGCCTCTGTCGGCGGCTGCCCGGCCGCGGCATCGTGTGGCGGCGGGAGCCCTGGGCGCGGGTCCCGCACGGCCGGGGCGGGAGCGGCTCCGGCTCCCGGGTAATTCCGAGACCCTTTTTCTTTAATGGCGGCCACAGGGACGGCGGCCGGGGCCCCCCTGCCGCGCTCCCATTGGCTGCCGCGCCGTCACGTGGGCGCGCTCCGCCATGGCGGCGGGGGGGGCGGGGGCGGGGGCGCGCAGCGGCCGCCAGGGGAGCGCGCGGCGCTGCCGAGCCCCCACCCTGCCCGTTGGGCCGGCGCCATCTAGCGGTGGCACCGCGGGAATGGCGCGGAGACCTCGGGGCCGCCGGTTCGAGTCCCGCCTCGGCCCGGCCCGCGGCTCCTCACGGGGTGGGCCGGGTTGGAGCGGCCGCAGCGGGGCACAGAATCACGGAATCACAGCATCAAAAGACCTCTGAGATCATCGAGTCCAATCTGTGACCCAACAGCACCGTGTCACCCAGACCATGGCACCAAATGACACATCCAGGCTCTGCTTAAACACCTCTAGGGACGGTGACTCCACCACCTCCCTGGGCAGCCCATTCCAATGTCTGATCACTCTCTCTGTGAAGAATTTCTTCCTAATGTCCAGCCTAAACCTCTCCTGGCACAGCTTACAACTGTGCCTTCTTGTCCTATTGCCTGGGAGCGGAGCCCAACTCCCCCCCTCGCTGCCCCTTCCTGTCAGGGAGTTGTAGAGAGTGAGGAGGTCTTCCCTGAGCCTCCTCTTCTCCAGGCTGAACAGCCCCAGCTCCCTCAGCCTCTCCTCCCAGCACTTGTGCTCCAGTCCCTTCCCCAGCCTCATTGCCCTTCTCTGGATCTGCTCCAGCCCCTCAACACTCTCCCCAGACTGAGGGGCCCAGAACTGGGCACAGCACTCGAGGTGTGGCCTCACCAGCACTGAGGCCAGGGGCAGAATCACTTCCCCGCTCCTGCTGCCACACTGTTCCTGAGCCAGGCCAGGATGCCATTGGCCTTCTTTGGCCACCTGGGCACACGCTGGCTCATGTTCAGCTTCCTGTCAATCATCTGGTCCCACCTCCCTGCTCAAGGAGGGTCATCCCAGAGCACGTGGCACAGGATTACAGCTGGAATATCTCCGGTGATGGAGACTCCACACCCTCTCTGGGCAGTGCGTTCCAGTGCTCGGTCACTGCACAGGGAAGTTCTTCCTCATGTTCAGATGGAACTTCCTGGGCATCAGTTTGTGCCCATTCCCTCGTGTCCTAGTGGTTGTCACCAACCTGGTCCATCTTCTTGGAACTCTCCTTCACATATTTATCCACAGGCTCCTGGCCCCTGATCCCACCAGGATCCACTCCTGGGTGTCATCCCCAGGCAGTGCTGGGCCAAAGTCCAGGCATAGAGTGTCCCGTGGGCACAGGGAACACCCACCCTGGCTCCCTTTCCACAACTTCCACCTCTTGGCAGAGGCTTCCCAAGATTTGTGCTGGTGCTTTGCACTGTGGAGCAAATTCCACACTCAGAATCTTGGAGCCTTTTTAAAAAGATAGGCAGGTATTGGGAATGCTGGCATTAATATTTAATGCAGGCATTACTGCTCTCACTAGTCCCACAGCCATCCTCTCTGCCAAAGCAGAACATACTCCAAAATGCAGCTTTTTTCATGCCCAGATACATATTGTGCAGTTCAAGAGGATGAAGTAGGTGGTTACTCTGTTACTATATGCACAGATTTGCAGAAGGACTGTGAGATTATTCAGAATTAAGATGCTACAGTGACAGTGAAAGCTATTTTTAAGAGATATTTGGAAAGTATATGCATCCTGTTAATCTTCTCATATTACACATTAATTTTCTATGCAATGCCTTGCATGTAGAATGGAAAATTTTAAGTTACTATATATACGCAGAATTTTTTGACTGCGGAGTTAAAATGAAAATACAAACCAGTGTAAGGCACCTGGAGTAAAAGGAAGGCCTGAATGTCTCAGTTAACGTGACATTCACACTAAAATATGATACGTTGGTGCAACAGCAGCACGATGCATCACAACTGTGCAACATGATGATGTTTCAAAGGCCCTGCAAATTATTTCAGGACTCCTGAACAAGACGAGCGACAACCTCCTGCAAATGTCTTGATGGAGTAGGAGGAAAGAAGGACACTCTATAAATAAACTTATCATAGAAGTTAAAAAAAAAAAAAAAAAAAAAAAAAAAAAAGGCTGGGTATTTTCACCAAAAGAAAGTTTGAAGATTTACTCACACTGAGCCTATTTTTGCATGTCAGTGTAGGCAAGCAAGATTCTTCTTTTCATCTAAATAGACCCAGAGTATTTTTAACGCAGGGGATTCGTTCCCTCGCTGCTCGTCGAAACACGGCAGCTGGGGACGGAGCGGGATCGGGGGAGGGCATGGGGAACCAAACCCCCTTCCAAGGGGAACAGATGGTTTTCTCCGTGGTGGCTGCACATGAGGACCATGGCAAGAGGAGGATTCACTCCAAACATGCTCCTCCAAGGCCGCCCAGGGCCACACCAAGACCTCGGAAGTTCCGGCGCCGCTGCCGTCGTTAGCGCGATTATCGTCCCGCGTGGAGAGAGGTTGGGAAGTCACTGGTCCTAAAGGAGCAATCCCAGGCTTTGAAGGAAATAAAAGAAAGCAGCATTTGGCATTAATACACAAGAGCTGGTGTGGTTTTACCTCTAGGAGGGAAAAGAATCCTGGGATTTGGAAGAGGGAATGAAATCCAGCACGATGGCTCAGTGTGGCCTTGAGGTGCTTTTGAGTTTCCCCATTGATTTCAGGATGACATCGAGTTTTCCCTGGCTGGAAATCCATTTCTTTAGCCTCAAACAGCACAGCTCAATGTCTGGGAGAGAAGATCAGTGTCTAACACTGGCTTTGGCACTGATTCACCTCCCAGTTTGGAGGAACCCATCCTGTGTGTCTCAGTTTGGGGTCTGGTTCCTTGGGCCTGACATATTCACCACAATAAATCCTTCTACAGGATCCCAGCACAGTCAAGTGTAGAACACAGTTTTCCCAGTAAACCCAAATATTACTAAAACATCAACAAAAGAGGAAAGAAAACTAACACATCAGCTAGAGAATTTTTAAGCCATACCTGTCCTGACTGGGAGCCACCACCTTTCCCAATTCCACGTACGGCCCTACAGAGTAGGAAGACACGATGGAGAACACTCATATCCATGCCTGGCAAATTTTGGACCCTGGACATCACTTGCCCTTTGAATACTGGACGTGCTCTCTGGGAAATAAAGCCTCCTGGAAAACAGGGAGGAGGCAGACGAAAACAAAGCATTGTGGAAAAAACGCTGTTGAAAATAGGCTTTGTTTTGTGGATGGGTTTTTACAGAGTTCTCATCTCTGCAACTTCCAGAAGTGCATTAAGCTGCATAATTAGCATCTGTCACATGTAGCCTTTCCCTTCCCTCTTCCTCTCCCTGGAGGGAAACTGCATGGAGAATTTTTAATATAAATTTTAGTATCTACACTGTGCAGTGCAATCATATTAGGAAAGCTACAGGCAAGTCAGTTTGTGCTCAATCTTAGGTTTATCTGTGTGTAATAGAAACTTCACTGGTTAAAAAAAACCTGCAGCTGCTCCAATTTAAAAATTAACTACTCTCCTGGAAAGACAACAGGGGCAAGGGCAAGATGGTCCCTGTTGCATCAGATTGAAACCAATGGAATTGTCAGGAACTGGGTAGTTAATGCCAGTCTCTCATCCTGGTGTTATATCCCTATTTCTTATGGAAACATCCAGCCAAAAGGAGTAAAGGATGGATGATTTTCCACTTTGGTCAAAAGTATTTATTTTGAAAGGAATAATTATATTTTTAAACCCATTAAAAAAAAAAAAAGTAGGAATTCCTATTGCTCTTTCATTCACATTAAAAGATACTGTTGAATATAACAGTCAATGGACTACAGCACCTTCTGGTGAATCTCTGTAAAAAACTTAAAAGAAGATGCTGCCTTTTAGAAATAAAGAATAAATGGAAAGAAATGCAGCTTAACAACAGCAACATGAAAAACAACGATATTATTCAGCCTTTGATTTCCATTCAGACTCTCTCCTACTTTTTCGAAGTATTTATGTTCCACTTAATTGTTCAGAGAAAATTGAGATTATAGGACTGAACACATTGCCAACAACCTGAGGTATGAAGGGAAGACCAAGGGCTTCGACTTCAGCTCCAGAGGTGGGAATTGTTGTAATTGGTCCATGTGAAGCAGATCTATCAAGCAGTGGAGAGTTCAAACCCGTGCCAGTCAGTCCCTGGTTGGCACCAACAGTTCTATCAGGAGGATACAGAGGTCTCAGCAGGACTTATTATTGGCAACAGTTCAACACTTTTCCTCTCCAAGTGGTTTCAAGGGGATTTGGGTGGGAGGGAAGATAATTTTTAACAAATTAAACTACCTAAGAATGGCGAGGTGCCCAGAGCCACCAAGGCTGTGTTAGTCACTGCTATCAGACAATTACAAAAAAGAAGATTAAAACTATCATTGCTGTAAAAATTGCCTACCTGGCTTTAACGACACGATCAGATCACTGCAAAATTACCCAGACATGTGCTGTAAACTGTACTAGAAGCATGTGTAAAATATGTCTGGGGTAAATGGGAGAGCAGAGCATTCACACAGGGGGTGTTTCTCAGAAAACATCCACCTCAGGTTACCAGAATCCAAGTATTCCTATAAGATTTCAAGAAATTAGAAGACCACTTCATTTTTAAATGAAAAAATGACAACAAAAACATTCCTGTTTGTTTCCCATTAGGATTTATCTCCCAGCATTTGGTAGGTGTCCATAACTGGGGTGTAAACCAAACTGTGGAAGCTTTCTGCCCTGGGCCACGTTGATGTCCAGCTGCTTTGTTTAGACCCTGCCAGAAAGCCTTTTTCAAATGGGGAATATGTCATTTTTCAGCAGAGGTCTCCAAGAGAAGATTTGAGTTTAATGCACAGCAATAAAAAGAGGAATATGAGGATTCTTGCTCTCTTTAGTGTCAGCTTTGGTTAAGACGTATGAATGCACATGAATAGTCTTGTCAGAATCTCTGGGGCTACTGACATTCAAGATCTAACATATTATTCCTTCTGACCAGAACATTAACTGCTATGCAGGGAGGAGAAGGGACAGAGGAAAAAAAGGGAAGAAGACAGGACCACTCCCTAATCACACAGAAATTGTTATGTGTTTCCCTGGCTGGAAATCTCTGAACAGAACTTCTCTGCTGTGAAAATACAATGCTTATGCTCTCCAATCTGAGAGGAGGGGTTGTACAGCCTCTTTAAAATCTGCAGCAGGAAAAACAAAGAGAAATCATCATTTAATGCCTGATCTTGCTCATTTAATTCATGGAAAGGGTCCCAGTTAACTCATAAATAAAGACTGTACAGGCAAGTGTTACATCCCTGTAAAGGACACGTGTTTACCTACCAGAAGAAAGGTTCTTGCATTTTGAGCTGCTGACCCTATTTTTCACTGCTGAAAGTTTCTTTGAATCACTAGTTTCAGCCACAAATAAGCTAATTAAGCAATTTAGTTAAAATAACATAATGTCAATTCAAATGTCAGTGTGTATCAAGTCTGGATACCACTACAATGGAAAGGTTTGTTCACCAGAAGCAAAAATCTTACAATGTGCTTCTGGCTGAGTTAACAGAAACTACATTTCAGATTGTTGTTGTTGTTGTTGTTCATGATTTGTTGCCAAATAAATTGAAATTATTCAAAAGCACTGAAATCAGTTTAATCACTGTTTATGCTCTGAAATTTGAGCTGAGTGAGCACCTTTCACTTACAGAGCAACAAAAGGGAATATCCTGAATATCCTGCCCTCCATGACCAAAACCGCCTCTAGTCCCCATTCAGGAGCCCCAGCCCATCAGACAAAGGAGTGGATTTGTTTGGAGCAAGAAATGATAGCAGACCTTTACATATTTGAAGTGCAACAGATGGTCTTCCAAGGAGAACAGAATGACTGGCAGACAGTGCACTTCGTTAGAGTGGCTTGGAATGTCTTCAGCAATTACCCCGGGAGTGTTCTGGGGGGAAGCCCTGTCATCCCTGGGCTTCTTCTCGTGGAAAAGAGCTGGGATTTCCTGCTTCAGATGCTGAAAAATTGTATCTTCTAAAACCTGGCAGTGACCTGGAAAAGGAAGAACCTTTTTGGCCCTTCCAAGGCTCTTCAAGATGAGGCTCCAGACATTTTGCCACCTGAGAAGAGAGATGTAAGTAGAAAATAAATCAGTGTTAATAGGAAACAGTTTTGGGGCTTGTAACTGTAAAACTATTAATCCATAGCCAAGTATTCCATGAAGTGGAATTTATGTAAAAAAGGAAGGTCTGACACAAGGTCCTTTTAGAAACTGGGAGGTCTACAGATACAACAGGCAGAGTGTCTTGGGGAGAAAACCCCAAAAGACAAAATTAGTGAATAACAACCTCCTTCCTTTGGGAAAGTGGTGGCTTCTGGAGACTTTTCCTCCACATGAAACACTGTGGCTGCAGTTCTTCAGGGCAGGCTAAAGGGAGCTTCTCTGAGGTTGTCCAGTCTTTCCATTGCCATAGTTTCACAAGCCAGCAATTAAGAATTATAATAGAGCAAAAGAGTAATAAAATGCTGAATTTTAATACTGTATATTCAGGTTAGAAAAATTTAACTTCTACCCCTCCCTCCTGCCCCCCGAGCCCCAGAATTAGTTATAAAACCTTCCCCACCAAACCACCCCGAGTAAAATTTTATGGGGCAACATAAACACAACAACAACAACAAAAAAATGTGTCCTTTAACAATGTAACTTAAATGTTGATGGAATCATAACTGCATGGCTCCCCCTCCAATTAGCAGCAGAATTCTTTATGTTTGCTTACGAAGCGTGAACCGTTCGCTTGTCACTACAAAGACCTTCTGTAGAGGACTTAAAAAAAAACAAACCAGCCCCAGCAATTAAAATGACAACAACAGAGGTGGACTGGGCACAATGTGACACAAAAATATCCAGCTGTTTCTTTCCAGAGAAAGGATACACCAAAGTCTGTGAAATGCTGTGACCAAATTTTGACAGTCTAGAGGATGCTGGGGGATGTTCTGGCGAAAATATGGATTTCCAAGAGAGGAACAGATTAACACAGAACTAAATCTAACCTCAGTTTTCCCACACCATCAGGATTGTCACTCATCTCTTTTTATCCACGCAAATTTCCCTTTTTTTTCTTGCTAGAACCGTAGATATTCTGGTTTGTGGGAAATTCTCTCAAAATAAGATAAATGTTGGGGTTTGTCCTCGAAAATAAACAAGGTAAAAAATTATCTGAGAGGGTTAAGACTAATAAATCAGACTTTAAACTTACTTACTTTGGTTGGGTTAAAAACATTCTAGGAGTTTATGAAGACCATAAGTCTCATTACAACCAATCTATTATTTATTAAATGAGAACCTCTGATACAATCACATCTGTCTGCTGCTGGTTCCTGCCTGTTCTGCTTCCCAACAGTAATAAGATGGGAAGTTATTTGTAATTAGTGTAGGGAATTGTTTTAATTATTTTAAACATATATTTAAATAATAAATCTGAAAAGTAAATGTTTCAGGTTAGCTTTTCCTAGTTGAGATTATAGTGATTATATATATATATATATATAAAAATATATATATATCCTGATGAAGCAATTTTGATTTCTAATACAGGAAGAAAAACAGTGAGAAAATAACTGACACATACAGAACCAGCCACTCAAGGGGTAGGAGAAACCCAAACACTGTCTAGAGAATCCACCTCCAGACACATCCTTGGAAAAAAAAACCTGATGAGAGAATGATCGGGAAGATTTTCGCTGGTGTTCCTTTCCTGGAAGTTTCTGTCTCTCAGAACAGCACAGGCACGGCAAGTGCTGTGGCTCAGAATTCATCCCTGCAGTGTATTTTGCACATCAAATTGATTATCCATGACTTCTTAGGCAAACACAGGAATGCAGGGAACATGTCAGCTGTTATATATGGAATACTTGGGCCTTTCACTCCTTACTTTACATTTAGAAAGAGGAGCAGATAATGAGCTCGAGCATCACCTTGGGAATAAATTTCACTTGCAGGTTCAGAAGGATCTCTGGCTCTTCATGTGTTTAGTGAACCAGAACTCCCAGGTAGCTCAGAACATTTGTTTTCTGAGCTGTGTTTGTCTCCAGAGCAATTGCCCTGAGTGGGCAAAGGCTTTAATGTCTTCATCCCCTCAGCCAGGAAGTTCTTCACGAGCTGAGAACTCACAGACTCAAAGCAATCCCTGCAAAATACAGAGGACAAGAAAGAAAAAAAAATAAGAAAATAAAAAGCTGTCCTTTTCCTCCCCTGAATTCCCAGAATTCATCTTCAGATTCATGCCTGTGGCTAAATAAAACTCAGACTGTAATATCACCCTTCTCTGTGTTTCATCTGAAATAATTGCTTGACAACAAACATCTCTTCCTCTGTGAGTATTCTGCGGTGAATTTATTCACATCAGGAAAAACACATCAGAGAGGTGTCTAGTTTGAAAGTTTGCAAATCAGACACCAATGGCAAACAAAATAGTGTGACAGCACAGGCAAGACACAACCTGGAACCATTCTGGGGACACACAGACACCTCTGTCATCCACAGCCACAAGAAATATTAGACTGCCAAAAGTTTTGAAATCAAGAAGTTTTGACAAACCAGTAATTAACCCTAAGTCATAATAATAATAATAATAATAATAATAATAATAATAATAATGGGTAACAATATGTCATCAATCTCATTATCTTTTGCAGATATTTTCTGTTTAACACAAGGGAAATGTTCCACTCTACAGTGTCCCAAGTGGTACCAGACACCCTTTTTACTGAGACAATGAGCACAACCCTAACCCTGACCTTCCACTGCAGGGAAAAAGGTTATCCCAAAGGCAAGACAACCCAGCAGCCACAGAGCAGGACATTCCACCAACAGATGGATCCTGACAACACCAACTTCTGGAATACAGCACCTGGAAGTACAAAGGGAATAACCCCCCCCTTCTGTCAGGTAGAGCCTGAGTCAACAGGGATCACACGCTCACCCTCTTGCTCAACAGATGTACTTGAACTAGAGATAAGGGATTCAAAAATCCAGGGGAGGAATGTGCAAACCCTGCGGCCTCCTGTGCCTCTTTCCAGGCAGGGAAGGGCTCTCCAGGCAGGATCAGAACACCTCATTCCGTAGGAAGTGGGGGAAAAAAAATGAGGAAAAATAATCTTGCCCATAAACAATCCATTGGAGCAGTTGGGAGGACAACCTTGATAAAGCACGAGCCCAGATACAGCCAATACATACAGAAATTAGAGGATAATAAGTACACTTACCACTGAATAAAACTGGAAGGAAATCTCTCTCCTGAGGAAGGATTTAAGACTATTTTCCTTTTTTCAAATCTATGTCGCCACTGAAGCCCCATAAATGAACATTCCCTCGCAGATAAAGTGGTTGTCTTCACCTTTTGGCAGATTTACAAAACAGATCCTGCAGGAAGGTTTTGCTCTGTGAGCAACCTGCTCGAAGAGTGAGGAGAAAACAGGAGCTAAAATCACTTGCACAATCGTGTTTCACAACTCTTCCTACAGTGGCATTGGTGCTTCCCCTTCCCAAGTACAAAAATGAATAAATTTTCCTCCCTTTTTTTTTTCCTAAGAGGGGAAAAACCCAATCCTGCTTATCCTTGGACACACAGAGTTTGGAGGAGCTCAAAACAATGGAGCCCTGTGTGCCCCACTCATCACACAGACACTGCAACAAGAGTGGCAAAGAATGCACAAAGTGTGTAATTACTGTTTCAGGAGATAATTCCATTATTAATACATCCCCAAAGATTGCAGGCACACAACTGTGCTTTAATTAGATGGTAACTGGAGGGAGTTTGAATTCATGAGGTAATAAATATATTTTGGACTAACAAACTCCAAGGCTGAAGTGTTTATTAATCTAGAATATAAAGATTACATAGTTGATAGGAGACAACCTCAGGTTGTGCTGAGATGCCTGTTGTTGATAGATTTTAAAATTACTATTGTCTGCCTTTTGGGAGCTAGATCAGAAAGCCAAGATTGCTGGATATGGTGCTGGAAAACACGACAAACTGTCCAACAACTCTGTGTTCTCACAGGCAAAGACCATTTAAGTCTGAGCAGATGTTGTGTTTTTAAAGTTTCACCTTTTAATCAATTTGTCACCTCACCAAGTGCTGCAAACAAACTGCCTTCTGACAGCTCTCAGTGCCTCATTCTGAGGGTAGAAAGGACGGATTCCTTTCCAAGACTAACAGATCCCTCCTCTGCTCCCCCCAAATCCTCAATGCCACCTCTGTTTTCCTGCTTGTGGATTCACCTGCAGGACCACACCACGACCACGTGAACAAGCACATCAATTTTTGTGTTCCATTGAATTTTCCTCCCCTTCCCATGGCTGTGTAAACTGTTTGCCTCCTACAGCACATTAAGGATTTGGAAACTAACTGTTCACTGTTGGGAGGATTTATATCCCAACCAGCTGTGCCAAGAAGTCAGAGGAATCAAATGGTCTAATCTATTAACTTGTCCTTGGGTACTTCCAACTAGAGCTTTATAAATTGCTGGAGAGTTCAGTCCATTTAAACTCCATTTCTCTGTCGGTTTGGAAGTGTCAATGCCCCACACAGGCAAGACAGAAGACCAAATTTAGCCCAGGAAAATGTGGCCATGATTGAAGTCAAAGGCCAGGTTGTTTAAGCTAAAGGTAAATTTAGGCCTGAGGGAACTACAGAGGTAAAAAAAAGAAGGAAGAAACATGAGGAGGAGTAACTTGTGGCACCTTGGAGAGGAAACAAGGTTGACAAATGCAAAGGGAATTCTGTCCATACCTGAGGGAGTGATGGAGCTGTGGCACTGCTGGACAAAACCAGGAGAATCCTGGATGTGCCAAAAGAGCCACGGCACCCTGGGCAGGAGCCAGGAGAGGAGGAAAGGGATGGGGCACATCCCATTTAATGGGAAGGAAAAACCCTTCCCTGGCTTCTCTGAGCCAGTCCATGGGGAGCGATCACAGTCCCAAAGTTTCATTTCTGAGGCCTGTAAAGATTTAAAGATATTTAGGAAAATGTTTATTAACCAGCTTAGGTGATCCAAAGATAACTGGCCACGTGTTCAGACACTTCCAGAGGGTCAGAGCAAAGGCCTCCCACCAGCTCTGGAGAAAACTCCACAGATAATTGAGGGAAGATGACAAAGAGCCCTTTCCAAAGCTCCTGCTTTTCCATTCCCAGGTTTATAGACTCTCCCCAAGTGAAACAAGCCACAGAGCCAACTTTCCAATATTAAATCTCTAGGCAGCATGTTATTCACACAGCTTATGGAGATGTCTTTACCCTCTGGAAAAACAAAGTTTAAGAAAAATGGCTCTATCTTTGGGGAGCAGTTTAAGTCTCAGGATAACTACGTTAGGAAATCTCACTCTATTACTTCGTATCTTGCATTTTATTACTAGATTGGTAATAGGAAATTACCAAATAAAATTGGTATTTTACTTGGTAATTTTTTTCCATGGGCCTCGTCTAATATGAAAGATGGTGATCATCAAATTTATTCAAGTTTTCCTGTCAACAACATCATTAACCAAATCCCTCAATTTCAAAGTAAATAAAAGCATCTGGGCTTCTGCACAGCAAGACTGACTTGCATATTTAAGCCTCATATATAGATGAATCTGCACTGGACCAAATTTGCATATTAATGAAGGACTAATTGCTCTTTGCAGTCAATTTTATGCAGATGAATTTACTCCTCTCAGTACAATTTTCATAATGTTCAGAAAGAACCAAAAAATGTGAAACTTTTTAAAAGTACACAAATGTTAGACAATCAAGGAAGAAATATCATAATGACTTCAAACAGCTTTACATTAAGTTGTATATAATTCATCTTTTATACTCTTGCTTTATTTTAACAGCCTCCCACAAAGAACAGAACAATCCATGGAATAACTTCAGCCTATTCCCCCTCCTCGGTCTCAAATTTTAACAGCTTGTAACAAGCCATTATATTCTCTGGTTTCCAGCTGGAAGGATGGAGCCTGAATTTTTAGGAGAAGTTAAATTTGCTAAACAGGAATTTGTTTTCTCCTGGTCCCCTCCTCATGCCACAGGTCAGTCAGGACACTTATTTTTAAGGAATTTCTACCCAGTTTTGTACTATTAAGAAAAAAACCTCAAGGCCCAAATCCCTGTTTGGTCTCTCCGGGTCCAAAATACCAAGAAAAGGAAAGTTCAGGGGAAAGAAAAACATCAACAAACTGAGGGAAAATGGTAACATTAAGGGAGGGAAGGGGAAAAGATAAATACTGGAGTGGAAGAGGAAAACAAGTGGAAATGGAAAGAGAGAAAAGTGATGATTCAATGTGTCTACTCAGGTCTGGGTAGAAAGAGGAAAACTGAAGGATTTGGGAGAAAGTTCAAGGCAAAGCAAACAAATAAGAGGCAAAAATGCAGCCACAAATGTAACCACAAAAAAGAAAAAGATAATGAAACCAGAAATGAAGTGAGAATCGAAGAACACGCGAGGCATAAAGAAAGAGAGAAGACACAAAAACCCACAGTTTTTCCTAATTCTGCCAGAACAGAAGGGCAGAGTCAGTGGAAATGCATCAGGAATGTGAATTTGCATGTATAGCCTTCCTCCTGCCAAAGAAAAGAGCCTTATTTTAACTGTGAAGGCTGATAACCATAATATTGATATGTATCATAAAATCACTTACAGAAGATCATTTGAATCAGCAAAGGAACAGCACCAAAGTTACATCTTCACATGACTTGGAGGCCTTTTGTGGAAGGTGCACATTCACCACTTCTGCCACATCTCAGCATTTTCTGCCCTTCTCTCCAGCTTTTGCTGGTTTAACACATGGTTTTGAGGCACAGAGTACTCACACAGATATGGGATGGGTTTAGAGTGGTATCAAGAAGTCTTTTGGGGTTTTCCTCTATTTCTTCTCTAATAATTCCCACCATCCCACTTGCTCTCTGGACCACGGAGCACTGAGCTCCCACATCTCCTGTGATCCCACGACTTTGTTCCTGAGAAGCAATAAATGAAGAGATAGACAAATAAATCAATATTTCATGTTCAAAATTAAATAATCTTCATCATAAACATCTTTGTCTGAGCTATCAGGTCTTTCCCAAAAAAGAGTTAGGAGCTCCTGAGCCTCTGAAGGAAGGTGGGCACAGAAAAGGTCACTTTGCCAGCTCTCCTTTTGGTCTTTCCAAACAAAAGCCACAATATATGGAGCATTTTTAGGGATACATGAGCAATAAGGGCAATGGTTGTATCAGGCAAGATCCAGCCACTGCAGAGAGAAAAAAGGGAAAAGAAAAGAAAGGCTTTAGGGCAGAAGAGTTGGCAGAAAATCTCAAACCAAGGGGAAGGACAGGGAAAAAAGACCAAGAAGCTTTCATTAGAGTTCAACAAAAGAACAGATCACAGAACAAAGACAAATAGTTATAAAATAATAACAGCAATAATTGGAAAAGAATGACAAATACTCCAGCAGGAAAATATTGGAATGCTGCTGCTGAAGAATTCTCACCGAGGAAACAGGGCTCAGTTCAGAGGGTCAGCCTGGAGCACTTGGCTTTTAAAGTTATTGGAAAACAAATTACAGCTCTTGGTGCACTTTGAGTTCTGGATTATTAACTCAAAATGTTTTGCTCATTGGCAGGAATGAAGGGAAATGTATCTCCTTTATAATTTCTGCACCCAGCATTTGAAAACCTGCCCTGGGCACCCTCCTTTCCTTCCCCCAAAACTGTCTGGTTGAAGTGATTAATGCTGTGTGAATGTAAACACAGATAATTATTCAAACAAGAACAAGATGTTCCTCCCAAAATGATTGGCTCTTCAGGGGCTGAGGTGCCTAATTCTAATCACCAAGAAAGGTTAGCCTGACCAGATTTAATTAGCTACTTAATACAATAATAAAGGTGCATAAATAATGGGTGAGAAAGGGGCAGCACTGAGTCCAAACAGGTACCTCCAGAAGCACCAAGTCCAGGTTGTTATCCCAGGATTGCACTGATGGGAGAATTCCCAAGTTTTTATAGCCACTGGACACAGTTTAGCACTTGGTTATGTGGAACATCACCTGTTTAATGTATAGTTTTAATTATTATTAAACTAGCAAAAAAAAAGCCCAAGAAACCACATTTCTAAAATTCCATGAAAAAATGAACCCAGTGGTATTTCCGTGCTTCAAATTTATAGATGAAGTCAGATGGTTTGTGCAGATTATTTGAGGACTACAGCCTCAAAATGAAGTAAGTTACTATTTCCTCCTATATAAATATATATATGGAAATATCAGACTGATATTTTCAAGACTATTTTCAGGGACAAAAACTACTCTTACTCTGGAATATTCCTTAGTAATGACACAAAAGCTTTCTCTTACAATAATAAAGTAATTTGCAAGTATTCAAGGGTTACATATTGGGAATGCTGCAAAATACATCCCATTTCAAAGGATGCTGGGAAATTTGATTAGCCTTGTACCTCTGGATCACGTGGTCAGCACCTGCTGGTTGAGCCAGGTGGGATCTCAGCGTTCCCAAATTCTGAGGATTCATTTGGAGGCGTCAAACCTTCCATTTTCAGTCAGTAAAAGTTTAAACAGCCCTTAAAATAAACAACCCGGTGCAAAGCCAACGGATCCGGTATTGATTTATTCCATTCATAAAAAGTAACAACATCATGGTAAATTCAATCTAGTCAATGAGAAGTTTATGAGCTTAAATACATCAAAAGGGCAATGAAAGCTAATATATAGTGATTAAATAACAATCTGTGAGGGGAAGACACCCAACTTTCAATTCCATGGTGCTGGAATGACAAAAAATGGGGGTATGAATTGTTTCAGAGGGCGCTGCAGCCATTTGCCCTTTTTAAGAGCTTGGAAGTCCACAAGGCAAGATTAATTTATAATTTAACTGAAGTGTATCTCAAATAAGGGTTTTTGATTAAAATCTACATTTCTGTGCCTCCTGGCAGTGCCAATATTGCTGGAACAGGACATCAGCTGCAACACCAGCGATTCTGGAGCAAACCCCAAACTGTAAATCAGTTTTGTCCTACTTTAATATTGGTTTAACAATGAAAGAAGAACTTTGCTGTTTAATATTTAAATAGTATAATTATTCCTTTAGAGCTAAGCCCAGGAGGACCCCTGTGGGTACACAGTGTGAAACAACAACGTGGAGAACGTGGGTTTGCTGCCTGAGGAGGCTTTGGGTTGCAGGGGCCAGTTGGAAGGGGCAGTTCCTGTGCTGAGGAGATGCCACGGGAACCCTTTGGCAGGGAAATGCTCTCCCACAGAACTGAACTCCAAAGCTGCCAGAGCAGGGAAGTGTGAACAACACCCAGGACAGAAATTATCCCCAGCTTGGTTTGGAAACCCAGACATAGGGCCTGCTTTCTTCAGAGTTGCTTTTGAAATCAGAATCCCTTTTCATTTCCCCCTCCTTCCTACCTGTTGTCACTCACTTCAGGATGAGTGAACACAGCAAAACGTGGATTTTTGGGAGGAACACCTCAGTCACGAGCTAAGGATTGTCTCTGAACAGTCAGTGGAGTAGGAATGCCCAGATCCAATAATTTTTCAGGTTTGGGGGAAGGTTAGAGAGGAAGTTCTGCACCTGCACTACAACCAGGAGCACTGGGTGATTCCAACTGCAACTGCCACTGCCTGTTTTTCCAATCATAAGAGCTCTTTGGAGCTCTCCAGTTCCAAAATTGGACATGTTTGTCCAGGCAGATCCAGAGGATCCAAGGATTACAAGGATTGCATGGAGACAGAGCACACATATATGTGTAACAAAGCACAGGGCTATTAATTACCTCCCACAGATGGATCAGTCCACTCTGGAGATCTCTGCAGGCCTGTGAAATCGGGATGACGTGTCTGGAATTCTCCCTCTCTTCCCCACTGCTGAAGGAACTCAGGCAAATGCACGTTGGCAGCTCCTCTAAGGATTCCAGCTTCCCCATTTTCCAGAATAACTTCCAGCTGCATTAAACACAAACACACAAAAAAGAGGTAGAACAAACACTAAAGACTGACTCAAATACAAAATCCACAAAACCTGGGTAATTCTGCAATGGAATCATAAGCAAACCACCATAATTTTGTTGGATTGTCCACGGGACACATCAATCTTTTAGGAGCAAAGTGGTGTGGCTGCACTTCCTGAGGAAACTGGGGAATGGCAAATACATCAAGACACCTCTAGACCTGCTGGTTCCTACCAAATGCAGAAAAATCCAGTCTCCTGGGGGATTATAAGCCCCTGTTCAGACCAGCCCTGCCAAATGCAAAGTGTTCTGTGTTAAAGGGTCCTCTTATTCCATAGCTCCTGCTGCCCCAGCCCTGAAGTGCATGGCTGCCTCACTCCTTGTGTATTCATTTATTTGTTGCTGGGCATAAGAAAACCTTAAATCAGAACCCTCTGAAATACCAAACAAATCCATTTCCAATCTAAATTTTAATTCCCTATTTTACTCCAGCAGTGCATTTTATCAGCAGGAATTACTTGGAGGAATATGCAATACAGAAGCTCTGTAGAACAACCGAAGGCATGAGAATGAATATAAAAATATTTACTTGGAAACTTCCATTTATTTTCCTCCAAATTGTAAAAAAAAAAAAAAAAAAAAAAAAAAGTATTTGGTTGGTAGAAATAATGTGCAGACACAGAAACAGAAATATGAGGTGACAGAAGGGAATGGACCAGATCCTTGTGAATCAACTCCCTTTTACCAGGCACATAAAACTAAAGTGGCCTCAGCTTGATGTGACTGATATATCTCCAAAATGAATGTTAGACACGAAATAGCAAAAAGGCTGCTGAGCCAAATTTATCTTAGGGAGATTTTTTTTTTTGCTATTATTCCCTTTCTACATTTTCAAAATATCCCTTAATGCTCTTTCCTTTCAGAAGGAAATGTAAGTCTCTCAAAATAATATTTCCAAGCTCAGCTGCAATCTCCTCCATGGTAATTCACTCTGGCTGCTTGTTACTCTTTGTGAGGAATAGATCTGCTGCAGAGGGAAAACAACTCTGTTCTCCTGATATACTTCATATTCAAATCATTCCAAAGTGCAGAAAGGAGAAATGACTTAGATAAGGGCATGGGAAATGTGGAATTCATCCATGGCTTCTGTGATGAGCTCACCAGTCACTGAGAGAGCTGTGAGCATTAAAATAAGGAGAAATTATACTGACCTAAATTCCAGAGTTATTATCACTACTTCCTTTAAAATGAATAAATAATTAGAATTATTTACCTTGCACTTCAGCAGTGTCCACTGACAAATATTTTGGTTTAATCTCTACCTCTGATTTCCATTAAAATACCTTCAGATTGCTACTTGGAGAGATGAGACTTTCAAAAAGAACCTCCATCTGAGTTTTCTCTAGTTAAGAATTCCAGCTTCTTTCCTCTTTGTAACTGATTCAAAGACAGATGTAACACAGGCATCTCTTAATACCTCCTCCCTGAGATAATAACATTGTTTCTGTGCAGCTTTTCATAAAGTTTCCAGGGGAAAACAACAGTGTCCAGTGCAGAGGGTCTGTGTTCCTGGTTCTTGCTCCCACGGATTCATGGGATGGTTTGGGCAGGGACACCTTCCACTAGCCCAGGCTGCTCCAAGCCCCATCCAACCATCCTTGGACACTCCCAGGGGTGGGGCAGCCCCGAGCCCCCGAGGTTCTGGAGCCCCTGCAGGTGAGGGATGAGCTGCAGGTCCCACCCTGGCTGTGCCATCACCCCCCGTGCACAGCGAGGCTGCAGCAAACTGGAACCACGGGGTAACTCTCCTGATTAAGATGAGCCATCAATAATCATCTGTTCTAAGTGCAGCATCCTATAAATCCTCCTAATTAGTAAACTAGATGTCTTCTTTTTAGCAAACAATCCCCAGCCTCCCTCCTTATTTATTTCCCTGGATTCAATTATGTTTGCACCTGCTGGCCCAATCACCTAAATGACACATTCTGGATGGAAGGGAGAAGCTGGGCCATAAACAATAATTTCATTAGAGTTCAATTTAAAATACTTGCCTGCACCTATTTTCTCTGCTTTGTGGAGAATGTTGATGCTGTTTCCTCCTCTGTGGCTCTGCTCTCCTGTCAGGAGACACAGCAGCACCAGTAAGAGTTCCTTGCTCTTCCTGATTTATCCTTCCCTGCCGACTCCATAGGAAGCAAAGCTGGGATTTTCCTGCAGGGGAAGGACCATTAGAATAAAGAGGGAAGAAATTATTTCCAAGCTGGACTGAAAAACTGATAAAGGTCCAGAAATTTTAGTTGGTTGCTAAAAAGAGTCTTGGTAAAATAAAGGCGAGGAAATATTTCTTTGGAACTTAAAAAACAGAGTTAACAAAACTCAGTGTAGTGACAGGAGATGGTGAAACCAATAGTCCAGATTCTTGAGCTTTCTTCCCACTGTTCCAGGAGACATCAATCCACAGTTTACTTTATAACTGTGGAAAAAAATCCATTATATTTTCACATAACTAATTAAGATACATACAAGCAGAAGTTCTTCTCCAGCAACTCACTTATTCCACAACCCTGCATCTTTCGCTTCACCAATCCTCTCCCAGATTTATTTCCCATTGACTTTACAGTTGGAAAACGAATGTTAAGCCAATATTGGGCAAAATTATTAATTTACCATATTTACATTGCAATAAACAGCAATTTGGGTGACAGACAGGAGTTAATGCACCTGTGAACAGCCAAGTGAGCACATGGGGAGACAATGACACCACCTATGGAAAGGTTCAAATCAGAGATCAGAGAGAAATGCATTTCCCAATTATATTTTAGCACTGTGGCACTTCTGCATGATAGAGAACAATTACTGTGTCATGAGCTAAACAATGACACACAGAGTATTTCTGTTGGCCAGGATTTCCTTGCTCAATGCCTTTTCTCTGCCCTCATGTCTTCCTCTGGCAGATGGGCACCTGAGGGACCCCGGGCAGGACTCTCAGATGTTTTGCTGTAGTGTTTCAAATTTTCTTAGGTGTTAAAAGGAAAAAAAAATAACATTCTGTTGCATAGAGAAATACAGGACAAACTCTGCTCAGCTGCTGGGATGCATTCCAGAGATTTAAAGTGAGCTGGAAGGAATCACAGTGCTCAGGATACACCCAAGCACGTGGCCCTTGCCCACAGCTCCTGCTCACACGTCTCCATTTGATGTTCTCCAGGAATCTTCTGTCCAAACTACAACTGTAAAGATTTCTAAACACAAACACACACACACTCCCCAAGCAGTGTGGTGTGATGAACTTCTACCAAAAGCAGAAATTACAGTGGGAGACCAAATTTTCCAAATCCAAATGCCTGAAGTTACACATCCAGATCCTTATTTCCACACATCACAAAACCTGTTTTTCACCAGACGTGCTCAAGTCTCCCGGTTACTCGAACTTTCCTTCACTCAAAAAAAGCTTTTTAATTGGTATTTATCTTTGGATTTCTTGCCTAACTTCAGACTATCAAGTCCTACAATTTTCACATATTACAGCTGCCACATCCATATAAATGTGCCTGTCAAATGGAGCTTGAACAACCTCCAGCAAACCTTTGGTTTGTATTTTTGATGTGTGAGCCCTGGGTGACACAGAGGGACAGACATTTCCTACTGGAAACAGGGAAGACAACACCAGACTTTGAACCATGCAATTAACAATTAACATGCTTAATTGTTATAATGTCTTCTGAAAGTATGAGGAAGGTATAACGAGTCCAAGATGAATTCCAAGTGTTTCACTTCATTAGTAGTTCTTGCTTAAGCAATAAGTACTTTTGTAAGTATTCTTCCATTAATTCTTTCCATTAATGAAGAGAAGTAGTGCATGAGCTGGAACTCTTAAATTAAGATAATCATTATCATAAACAGCTGTTTTATTTGACAGTTTGAGGGATATGGGTGTGCTGTGATTTAGTTCAGCAGCTTCAGTTCAGCTGAAGGCTCAGACCATAAGATTAATTGAATTAAACAGCCTTACCCTCGTCTCTAATCGTATCAATCATAAAATCACCATTTAAGGACAGAATCTTTAGGGGTTTTTTGTGACATAGGTGCAAACAGCTGCTACTCCCCTGGGTTTAAGTGCACCCCTGCAAGAGCAGTGGACATGACAGCAAAGATAACACGTGTTGCTGAACAAGCAGCCCTTTTATCTCCTCTGAGCAGACACCAAGGAGCTGGAAGTGTCTCTTACCAGATCCTGCAGACAAAGCCTCGAGCAGGTTGGAAGTCAAACCCTTCACACTGTCATGTACCAACTTCTAATACACCTAAACCCCTGAAAAATAAGCACAGAGCCAACTATGATCCAGGTATGAAACACAGGGGGAGAGGGGAATTCTTCCATGGAAATGAAGTGCCATGTTTGGAAACTAAAAGGACCTAAAATTCATCTATGGATTTCCTCCTAAACCGTCCCAGTGTGGCTGCTGCATTTACTCTGACTTCACTGAAAAAAATGGCTAAATTTGTGCTTGCTTCCCAAAAGAAAATTAATTTTCGAATTAGGAGGAGGAGCACTCTAATTTCCTTCCAGAAACCTCTGCCTTCTGAATTAGTATCTGCATCCTAATTTTTCCAGCCTCATTTTTATACCCTCTTCACCAAGCTGTTGCAGTCTGTACCTGATTCTGGAGTAATTAGGGGGCACAGGATATCCACAATGTCAGTACCAGGATATCAAAAATCAGCAACTTTTGCATCACTCAGGTACTGATTTTTCAGTGTTGCTGTTGCAGACAACACTGAGAGCCTCAGGAATGTCTGGAAAAACAGGCTTGGTGCTGCTGAGGTCAAAGGAAAAATCTATCCCTGATTTTAACCCTGATAAAATTATTGACACCCATTTCTGTGTGATACACATCCTACAAATTCTGTAGGGAACGACCATAATTCCATAAATTATAAACATATCAGGATCTCCTCTCCAACTCATTAAGTTTTATTAATGACCTATATGTGGGCATAACTGACACAAACAATTATTTTTAAAGCTGGTAATATATTTAGTCATTTAACCCTTAAACAACAAAAAAAAAATCCTTTCCATACTTGTAAAGTGTTATAGGCCTAATCTGGATAATCTTATTACATGTCAAACATGGTCTCACCCATGGATAACACTTCCTAATACACTAACACATCTTTGTTAATACAAAATCTCTTTTTGTTAGAAAAGAAGTAAAAAAGCCCCCCAGAGAATTTTAAATATTGTCACCAAACTAAAACCAGCAAGTAAATATTAACTCTGTGAAGTGCAAGACAAGTTTTATTGACCACTGAGGTAAATATTGCCTGAAATTAAGCAAATATTTATTTGCTGACGGGAATGGGATGGATCCCCTTCAACACGACAAACAAAATTTTGCCTCCTACATTTCTGGGTTTGTATCTATCCTGAAAGGTCTGGAAGGAAACACCTGGAAGTCTGTCTACAATGGCAGTGCTTTTTAAAAATCAAAATTGTCTTTTCTTAGCAATTAAACTGGCTGTGCATCCAGAGGGCTGGAATATTTTGGCCTCGTACAAGACAGAGGTTTAACAAATTGATTTCAGACAGAACATGTTCACTCACTTCACTAAGATCTGACCAGGTAACAACACCCAAGACTCCTGTTTAACTCATCTCTGAAAAGGTCAACAGTAAGTCAGTGAAATTCCATTTTATGGGTTATGTTAGAATGCTAATTTGGAGTTTAACCTAAAATATGTTACTAAATATCACACACGGTGGGATTCTCGGGGCTGTTCTGTGCAGGGCCAGGAGCTGGACTTTGGTGATCCTGGTGGGTTCCTTCCAACTCAGGATATTCTACAACTCTCTGATTTACCAAGGCAAATAAAGAATAATTAAGGTTATAACTCTTAGCAGGTACTACAGATGGAATATAAATTAACAAGCTTATCTACTCCTTCCTGGTAAATCCACTCATGTTTACACACAGGAGAATTCCTTGTTCAGTTGAAGGATTCACACATTCTGATTAAAAGGGCAGACTGGGAAAAGCCTAATTTTGAGGAACTTCAAAGATTCTATTGAAAATTCTGGCACCTTTAAGGGCACCCATTAGAGGATCCCAACGTCACGATCATTCCATCTTCTGACCTAAATACCTCCGCGATGGTGTTTAAGAGCAATTAACACACACCTCCGAAAATTCTGTAACAGCTGAATATTTTTCGAGTCGCTGCATTTAACAGCTCCTGCAACGCCACCGCAAGAAAAGACCAGATCAGAAAACGGCTTCTCCACTTCGATCTAATGACCACGGGAACGGCTCTTTGCTGCAGATAAAGACAGGAGCTGAGCACCCTCCTGTGCAGGGAGCAAAAACTGCAGCTGCCCTTTGTGGCTCCGCTGGCTCGTTCTCATTCAGGGCTTTATCTGTGTAAAAATAAACAAGACTCCGGGATCTAATTCACCAGTTTTGTAACGATTCTATGACACCATTGCGGTGGAATGACTCTCAGTTTAGAATGACTTAACAGGAACGAGCACACTGAGAGCTTGTAAGATTTCTGGAAACCTCAGGGAACAGGGTGATGTCATTGCAATGTAAAAATATCTGGCTCAAATTCCTCGCGAGTCTCCTTGACAAAGCTCCCAGGATCAGAGTTCAGCGGTGAAATTCAGCTCCTCTGCCATCAACCCCGGGGGGAGTTTTCAGAATAAATAATAAGATTTATAAGGTCTCTCTCCTGCAGTCCCTCAGATTTGGGAGCACAGGAGCTGTTTTCTCATGCTCGAAATACAAACTGAAGGAAGGGTTGGGTAGTTGCAGGAGTTAGTTTGAAAAAAGACTGAGCATTCAAAGCTCAGGAAATATTCAAATTTTAAAGGTTATTTGAGCCTCTTGGCAAGACTTTCAAATCCATCAAACAATTTAAACTCTCGTAGTTTTGCAAAAGTCTTCCATACTCAAGCAACATTTTGGGTAAAATGAAGACAACCAATAAAGCCTTTGAATATTCAGGACATTCTGCTATTCTACAGACTCTTACAAAAAAACCCAATTTTTTTGTCATATCATTAACTAAAATTGCTCTCCGTGTATCTGAGATCAGCTCCTTTAAATCTCACCACAGATGTATCCTGTACATCTCATTTTAAAGCACCGGTTCCTTCCACACCTCCTGCTGAAAAAAAAAGGTGATACAAAAGATGCAGATTGTAATCCCTCAACCTGCCCTGCAGGAAGATTTCTGCAAGAGCTCCTCCAGGAATGGGTATTAGGATACAAAATATTTTCTTCTAATATGGAACAAGCTCTCAGCAACTTTTAGTAGAGAGGAATTACTGCAGAGGGAAGGACTGAGCTGCCAGGGCAGAATTCCACAAGGATGAGTGTTTGTTCCAATGTCCTCATGCACTGAACAACCCCAGGGAAAGCAGGTACAAACTGAGAAAACCTGCTGATTGCACCGATTAAGGAGGTACCACCTATATCTGGGAGGGTGAGAAAATCTGGGATACTTATGTCTGAGTGTATCTACGCCTGAAAACGTGCCTGGACACTGATCCAGCCAGCTCTGTGAAATTCATTGGTGGGAGTGGAATCCAAATACAGATTGGTAAATTTATTAGCAGGTATCCCACGAGCTAACGTGTGCGATACCCACGGGAAAAGACTTCCAATTTTATGTGAATAATCTCTGAAATCTTTCTTGTGTCAGGAGTTACTAAATCCAGAGGTCATTAATAGCACCAGGAAACCACACCTGTTAAATAACAACATCTCTGAAGAGTTACATACCTTCTAATGAGCTGTGAACTGGAGATAAATCAGCAAGTGACCTGCATGAGCAAACATTATTGATTAATAAGCTGCCACGAATTAATTTCATATTTCCAGTCCACGTAACAATGAAAAGCAGTTTGAGGACAACACTGATTTAGAGCTACATTTGTACTTTAATGCATTTTATAATTACAAAAAAGAAACAGCTGAAGAAATCTTTTATATTTATACCCTTCCAAGCGGTGTACAGAAGGCATGCATAATTTCCAACCGTAAAATACTATTTAAAAATAAAAAAGATTTATAATTGCTTTTCCTGATTTGAGAATCAAATTGAGATTTTTTCACGTTGTCCTTCACAATCCAAACACGCTGTGAGTGACTGACTGAGCAAAGAGTGGGAGAACGAACAATATGGCACAGCAGAAGCCAAACACAACAGGTCTGTGTTATCCTTGGAAGGATGGGGACATGGCCATGTAATTCTTCGAGTGCTTCCAGACAAGCATCTGAAATCTGCATTGCTGCTGCTACTGAGCATTGTGATAATTAGGCAGAAGACTTACACAAATTAGAAGGTCTTCTGAGTTCAGGGGGCCCACATTTGTTTAATTGTTTGTTTAATATTAAGTGTATCTGTAATAACCAGCCCAGGTTTCTTCCAGCCCATCAGCCACAGCCTGAGTGGAACGCAGAGGATACAAGGCCTGAAACATCCAGATGAGAAATTCTAGGCACAGCTTCCAAAAACATCACAAAAGTAGACCAAATTGCTGCAGATGCCTCCTTGAAACCTACCTCCAGGAGAAACAGAGGTGCATCCAGTGTTTTCAGCTACTTCCTTGAAAATAAAAGAGAAGGTTCGTTTTCAGATGGTGCCACTGAACATCAGGCCACTTAACTCTTATAAAACACTTAGTTTCTCACCTCGTGAGTTCTATGTTTTAAGTGCCTGTCCTTTCCCCCTCCCGGGGTTACTGACCCCACAGCATTTCTGTATTTAAACTTTTGAATTAAAGCAGCATTTCTGTTCTAACATGACACAGCACCGATATCCAAAGCTGCTCAGATATTAGCCCCGCTTCCCGTGTGAGCTGCATACCTAAACACTCCTAAGAAAAACACCCGAGCCAAGGAAAACAGATGCCATTTCTGGACGCAAAACTAATTTATTCAAGAGCATATTTCGAACGAAAAATAACCCCCTGTATCCATTTCATTTCGAGCCTCTCCCGAGAGCTCCCGCAGCATTAACTAGGGCAGCGCTCCCCTCAGGTTTCCTGGGAGGCAAAGCCAATTTCCAGACAGCAGGACTTCCCTAATCGCCGCCGACAAGCCACCGCAGCACACGTATATTTATATAGATACACACATCCCTTAATTTCCTTCCTTATTACAGCCTTCGCAGGTTAATTTTAATTCAGGCTTTCGATAAAATTCGGCAGGAACCTCCCGCCCCACACATTTTGGCGGGGCTGCGCCTGAGGGGAGTCCCCCCCCCCCACGCCCCTCATGGGCCATGGCGGGGCGAAGGCCCCGACGTTGCCAGAGCAACGCCCAGCTCGGAGCCTTCTTCTTCCTCCTCCTCCTCCTCCTCTTCTTCTTCCTTCTCTTCCTCTTCTTCCTCCTCCTCCTCCCCTCACGGCTCCTCCTCTTCCTCCCACCTCCTGGGCCCCGGCGATGGCGGCGGGCGGCGGGCGGGAGGCGACGGGCGCCTCATGAGGTACCGGGAGGGAAGGCGGGAAAGGGGCGGCCCCGCGCCCCCCTCACAGCCCGGGGCGGGGGAGGAGGACGCGGCTTCGGGCTCTTCCCCTCCCGGGGCGGGGGTCCCGGAGTCCAAACCCTCCCCCGAGGCGCTGCCGGGGGGTCCCGGCTCGGCGGTGCCGCCGCGGTTCGAGCCCTCCCGAGGGGCGGGCGGGGGATCCCCGAGGGCGGCGGGAGCAGCGGCCCGGGGAGGCTTCGAAGGGCCTTTATCAGGCGCTTTATTTTGGCAAATCTGGGGCGAGAGAGCGAAGTCTGGGGGTGCGCGGGGTTGTTCTCTGCGATCCCGTTTAATAATTCCAGTGATTTGGAAGTTTGCTCGGCAATGGGATTGCTCGCTGTTTAAAACACCCAACTGTCAGGTTTTGCCCCAAAACCACCATCTGGAGAGTGCTAAACAGTCTTTTTTTTTTTTTTTTTTAATTCCCTTTCCTGTTAAAACCAACATTGGTGTCCCGATCCTGCGGGACTCAGTTCACACAAGTCACTACCATCTCCAGTTCATCGGCTTCATTCCTGTGCAGAAAAATTCAGGACATGAATTTTGGCTGGTTTGAAGCATGATGTCATCTTTGGCCAACAAAAAATAGTAGTAGTACAGCAACACTTGTAAATGTTACTAAGTTCCCATATTCGTATATTAAATGATTGCGGTTTACCTTTTAATATCATTTTATTTTTAAAGGCTAAAGAACTTGGGTTTTGTGCAAATGCATCGAGAACTTTTTGCTGTGCAAAACCAAGTTTGATGTAACCTTTCTGTATCCCCGGTGAAATTAGCTGTGGAAAAAATAATTTCAAAGAGGAATCTATAAGAGTTTGAACGGCAGAAGAAGGATTATAACAAAATTCCCAATGTTTCAATAATACTACTCCATAGTGACAAGTACTGTGCCAAATTCAGCTTCAAGGCATTCTCCAAAATCGTTACTCTGATGTCACACCAGTCCAGAGAAGCTGATTTAACACTATTTGATCAGAGTAAAGGCTGATATAAAGTGAGAAACTGCCCAGGAAGACAATCAAAAGATGCCAATGCAAAGACAAATAGGACCTTGTTTGGCTGCTCTCACTGTTGGATTATTTGTTGGCTGCATTTCATTTTTCACTTAGACCCAGTCTCTTTTAAATGCTTTTTACAATATGGCCTAACCTGGTTCTGCTCCCTTCCCCAGACAGGATAATCACATTAATCTGATAATGGCCCTCAGTTTGGAGCATGGCTTCTCACCAGACAGTGTCTGAACCAGTGCTCACCGCTTAATGGGTGCATGTAAATGTGCTCCTTCCTTCCCTCCCATCCCTGTTTGCTCCTTCCCTGCCCTCCTGCTGTTGCTGTTTTTGTGCAATTATGCAGCACTTCCAAGATCTCTCCCGTACAAGCCAGTGCTGGTCTCCTGTCCAGCAGCTTTTGCTGCCCTGGTTTGCACTGAAGCAACTTCAGCTGTTCCTAAGGAATGCCAGGGAAACCTGCACGGGGGTGGAAGGAAACAATTTCAGTGGCACACAGAAAGGTGTCCTGTGGAGGTGGGAACCCAGCCTTGGGAATGAACACACACAAGATCTTGGGGAATCTTGTCTTTACTCCATGCAGACAATCGCTCAGTACAATATATTGGATACTTTTTTTTCCCCTATTTATCTCTTTCCTCAACTGTGACTTTTTATATCCCACTCTAGGAGGCACAAATCAGCAAGAACCTGGACCAGGAAAACTCCCACCATGCAGCCAAACTGCGGCCACCTCCACAGCATCGCGGGGAGCGGCGATCCCTGCCCGGCGGGAGACAGGGACGGCTCCTGCCATCCCAGCCCCGGGGCCGTGCACATCCAGCTGGGAGAGGCCAGGGAGAGCACGAGCTCCAGGCAGGGCTCCCAGAGCCGCTCCCACGGCCATGGGGAAGCAGCAGGGCCGGAGGATCCCGGCCCGGACTCGGAGGATCCCGGCGGCAGCTCCCTGTCGGAGCTGCGCTACCTCCTGCAGTGGCTGCACAAGAGCCTGCCCTACCTCCTGATCCTCTGTGTCAAACTCCTCATGCAGCATCTCAGTGGTAGAGTATGACAAAACCAGGGCTGAGAGAGGAAACCCTCCCCCCCAAAGAGACAGACTAATAACCTGAAGGCTGAAGGATAATTCAATTTATTTTCAGCTTTATTTTTATTTGCTTTATTCAGCAGAAAGAGAGATTTGCTAAACTGCATTTCAGTGGCTGCTGTTTCCTTTGCTGGCATATGTACTATGTGCTTAATTATCCTGCTTGGAGAGTCTGCTATTAATTGTAATTACAAAGACATATGAGAAGTGGCTGCTTTTTAACCCAGTTCAGTGATTTTTTTTTTTTCCTTTTCATGTGTATAACTGATCCTGTTTTCCTAATAGGCATTTCTCTTGGAATTGGGCTGCTAACAACTTATGCCTATGCAAACAAAAGCATAGTAAATCAGGTTTTTCTAAGAGTAAGTATCATCCTATGACACAAAATTCTCTAAGTTAACCAAGACTTTTATTCATCAAATTTTGAAAGAAATGTGAATGGAAATACTGCTTATTTACCTAATAATGTTAGGTTTCAAGATGGAAGTAGTCTTAATGCTTCTGTACAGTGTAGAACTTCTCGGATAATAAGGATAAAAAGAGGTTGTTTTTTTTCCCCTCCTCTGACTTTGACTGGAAATCACTTCAACTGATAAAAGCTTTTTGTAACTTATGGAAGAACTTAACTATATTTGTGGATTAAACAGCAGTTGACAGCCTAAATTTTCATCTCTCTGTTCACTCCCAAAGGGAAACCTGTTGTTTCTTCAGAGTGGGGTGGGTTTGGTTGTGTTTTTAGAAAAAACCTTGACACACAGAGAAATCAGTATTTTGAAAACATTACAATTACTGTTTTACCTTTCCACTGAGTTCTCCTGTTTCCCGTGGCCTAAAACCACTAAGAGAAAATCCTCTGGTAGTGACTGTTGAGGTGCTCTGGGGGTTGTTTCAGACACTGCTCCTGAGGTAAGGACTGCAACGTGTCCTCCCAACTCTCCCCCAGGAACGGTGCTCCAAGCTGCAGTGCACCTGGTTACTGCTGTACCTGAGTGGATCAGCCCTGCTCCTGTACTACACCTTTCATTCTCAGTCCCTGTACTACAGGTAAGCACACAAACACCTCTACTCACCCCATAAATCACTCAAAACCAACCGAGAACATTTATTGTTTTTCTTAAATCGTGGCCTTGGTTTCTCTTTCACTTTAATCTCCCTTCCTCCCCTTCTGCCAAACTCAGCAGGTGCTGGGCTTAAAACCAGTCTGTTGGAATTTCCTAGACCCCACAGTGGACTTAATGGCACTGCTGTGCCATGGGAATGTCCTGGGTTTGATTCCCAGCTTTGGCCCTTTTCTGGGGCTCTGTGCAGTTTATGACTCCAAGGGATTTTTCCCCTTGTTCCCTCTGTAGCTGCAGCCTGGGCTGGGAATCAAAGGCTAAGTGCCAAAATGAGAAAGCAAACCCAGGGATGAGGGTTGTGATGGAGACACAGCAAAGCCTCCAAAAAGGGAAGGCTGTCAGAGATCCTAAGGATCAATTCCCAATTCCTTGGCAAACATTTTTCCTTGGTGTAAACCAGGTTTCCCTCTTTAAACCTGCCGTGATAATCTCTGGTTACAGTTGCCTCTAAATAGGGTGCTCCAGTAACTTCTGCTACTTCTTTTTGTAGCTTAATCTTCTTAAACCCTACGGTGGATTTTATGAACTTCTGGGAGGTACTTTGGATTGTGGGAGTCACAGATTTTATTCTGAAATTCCTCTTCATGGGCTTCAAGTGCTTTATTCTCTTGGTGCCTTCTTTTATCATGTCCTTTAAATCCAAGGTAAGGAAACAAGCTCTATTTTTGCTTCCTTGTGAAGATTCTTTTCTGGTAAAATGAGCTAATTATTAAATTCTACCTAGAGAAAAGTCTTTAATTAAAGATCTGTATATAATCCACCGCTACACCCTGGGCAAGAAAACCCTGTGGACTTCCTGTTCTTCCCTGCTTGGAGCTAAGGAAGGTTTTCAGTGTGCTGGGAAACAATTCCTCGTGTTATGCCACTGGATAAATGGGTTTATTTCTGTCTCTGAGGTGGGGGTTGAGGAAAGCTTTCCTTTCCTGCACTCCAAGAACGTGCACAGTTGGCCTGGAGCAGCTGGGGCACAGCAAATTTGGTACATGCCTGACAATGTCTGTCAGGGTTTTAAGGGCTGCACATGCAAACAGCTGCTTTTTTTCTCTCTTCCAAAGCAACTCTGAGTTTTCTTTTTGCTGATAAACCTCAGCAATATTCGTGTCAGATCGATGAACTTGATTCACAGCTTAATTTCTCAAATCAGTGAGGTTTAATAATTTTCTCAGGAGCTTGCCCTGATTGGTGGTGTATTTATTTTTATCTGCTTCCCGAGGTGAGGCAGCAAAACCAATTACATTTTATCTTAAAATTGCAATTACTAGTGCTGGTTCCAAAAAATAAATTAACAAGTGCAGTTGCATGTGGTAGCATTTGAACAGGATTGTTCTGGGAGGTTTTATCTCTTAAAATGTGCCAGAACAAGTTCTTCTCAGGTACAACTGGCTTCTCTAAATACTGATTTATAATCAAGATCTTTGGGTTTCTCTACAGCTGGTGATGTAACATCTAAAAAACAGTTATTGAAAATTCCATTACACCAACTGTGACCTAAATTGTGCCTAAATTAAAGAGGGAATCTGATCAATAGTGGCAAATTGTGGCACTATCCAGTGTCCATTGCAGGAGGGGTGCTTCTTCTCTGTTATAAATAGAGTTTTAAAGAGAAACTGAAGGAAATAAAGTAAGAGCTAAGCTCAATATCTATGATTATCCATGCAAACACACAGTGCTCTGTGCAGGACACTTGTGTTTTGTTCCTCAGGAATTTTTAGGGTGTTACTGAACTCTGGTTACCTGTTACCCTCCCCTTCTTTCCTGGCCCCCAATTTTCTTGTCATCCCATCCTTAAATGAGTTCATTATCACAAGATAAGGCTTCTTACCCAGGCATGAAATAATGTTTACAGGAAAACAGTTTGTAAATAATGTTTGTTAATAAAAGGATGGGCCTTACTCTCATTTTTTAACCCTGAGGGCAGGGCACAGCTCTGGCTCATGGCAAGCTGATCTGTGTGACCAAATTCATCTTATTTTCCTTTTTCATGTAACTTTTATTTCCTTTTTTTATGCTTATGAAGTCTGACAGCATTAAGTAGGTAGACAACTGCCAAATCTATCATATTTCAGCCTATTAATTTGATTTTCTGCAGCCCAGCCATCAATTCTGTTCCCGTTTCTTGCACAGTTGTGAGACCCATCATCTGTTATTTCATATTTAGTTGTTTCAAGACATTACAAGAGGGAGCTACTGAAAAAGAATAACAATGCATCTTGTTCTCTGTATTCTCCCAAACCTTTGTGTTTGAAAACTCGAGCTCTTCCTTTGCATGTCTTGCTCAGGGCTACTGGTACCTGCTGTTGGAAGAACTCTGCCAGTATTACCGGATGTTTGTCCCCATCCCAGTGTGGTTCCGTTTTCTCATTGCCCATGGGGAGCTGGACAGTGGCCTGGGATGGACCCTTGGCATCCTGCTGGGCCTTCTCTACCTCATCCTAAAGGTGGGACAGCTTTATATTCCTCTAAACCATTTGGACACACCAACCAGCACATTGCTGGAAGTTCCCCTCTGCACTGATGGCAAGTCAGTGCTTCACTTCAACTGAGGCAGCCTCCCAAAAAACTGATAAAACACCTGGCTCAGGACCCTAAATCATCATTTCCTGCCCCTGTTCTGGGACTGCAGAGCAAAGAACACTTATTAAAGATCCCCTCACGTCAGACACCGATCAGACTGTTGTAGGATACTGAGGAAAAGAGCCTGCAGAAGTACAGTGACTAAAAGAACTGGAAAATCCAGGAAACTGGATTTTTTTCTCTGCTAGAGGATCCTGTGTGATGCCAAACAAGCTTCACGTGCTCATGCTGGCTCTCTGTTCACCAGAGAGCTCCTCTGCCCCAAATGGAACCAGAGTCAGGACAAGTTTGGCTTTGACCATGACCAAAACTTCCTAATGCCCCTGCTACCTTCACCACAACCCCAACACTCTGGCAAATACGATAATAATGGTGAGATATTTGCACTCAAATGTTACAGTTCAGAACCTCAACCCTGTTTTTCTTCTAAAGAACAAACACCTGAAAGAATAAACCTTAGTCTGGTTACACATAAAACAACTCAAAGAGGGTCAGTCTGAACTATGGCTTTGCTTATGTTCCTGCCAACATCCAACCAGCAGTGAGGCCACTGCCAAAAGCTTGGAAGCTTTTTAGTTCACAGAGGGGAAAAAATACTAAACATAACTCGAGTTTTCTTTCCCATTACAGCTTTTGAGCTTTTTTGGACAACTGAGAAACTTCAGGCAGGTTTTACGGATATTTTTTACACGCCCAGTGAGTATTGAGTTCAAAAATTCAAACCCATAAACCCAATTTACATGCAAATACTTTTTAAATACCTCATTCCCATATTGCTTTGTACTGTTGTAGCAATAAACAACTGGATTTTTACATGAAACCTTGTATTCCCTTGTCCCATTTCAGTCTGAATTCCTTAACTACGTGATTTTATTGTCATCTGAACAACAGCAACCCCCCCCAAAATCTCTTCTGCACAACCCTTCAGATAAAAGGATGTGAAGTAACACACCCTTTTTGGCCTGCTCGACTTCAAAAATTAGCAATATTTCCTTGGGTTAGGGATTTAATACTCTTCCTGACACAGCAGCCCAAATTCCTTTCTGTCCTGGTGTTTGGTCTTGGCTTTTTCACCCCCCTAGAAACCAACATTTGCTGAAGTCCCTTTGTTTTGCAGCACTATGGGGTGCCAGCCAGCAAGAGACAGTGCTCAGAATCAGATGATATCTGTCCCATCTGCCAAGCTGAATTTCAGAAGCCTATTCTGCTCATCTGTCAGGTAACACACATAATCCCAGTTATTATTTTTCTTGCAAATTAAAGACTATTTTAAACAACATAAAATTAGATGGGTGACTACATGTTTTATGATTATTTGTAGAAATCAGGCTGTGCAATTAATATAGAATGTTACACGTGGAAGAGCTTAGGAGCTCTAAGTTCTCCTGCTTTTCTTGCAGCACACATTTTGTGAAGAATGCATCAGTTTGTGGTTTAATAGAGAAAAAACGTGTCCCCTCTGCAGAACTGTCATTTCAGACCATGTTAACAAGTGGAAGGATGGAGCCACATCAATGCACCTCCAGATTTTCTAAAGCTTCTCAAACAACTTGGTTTGTTCCCTCTGAGTTTTCTCAGTTTCCTGCTGCTTCACTTGTAGGAGCTTTCCCAGTTCTACAGCCCAGGCTCCTACCAAACGTTCCAGTTTTTAAAGCAGAGCAGAAAATGGTAACTTGGCCTTTTTTAAGCAGAGAAAACTTAAGTTTTCAGAATGAATGCAGACAAAGCCAGCATTGCTTCTCTTGTGACTGCCATAGGAACCAGAGAAATCCTGAAATATGCTGCATTAAGACTTAATTCAACATTCTGAGTTCCAGACTGTGCTAAACTCTATTTATCTTCCTAACATGACTCAACCCCAAAGGTCAACCTACCACTTTTATTTGAGCAAACTTTATCCTCTGGACTACAGTGAGAATTAGAGCTCCTTGTCACACTTGGCATTAAAGATCCTTCAGTGCTTGCCCACTCAATTAAATTGCTTTTTTACTCATGCACCTGTACCAGCAACTGTTTCTCACTGTACCTGGATAAGCACAAGAATAAGATGTTTCCCTTTAGGTTCTTGTAGGCTCCTAATGGATCTTTGGCTTAACCTTTTGCCTTTAAACCAACCACTGATGGTAGTTTTTTACTGAGCATTTTATAAAGCTGGTATTTTTAAAACAGATCTTTAATATTATATTTTTTGTCGTGACAGGAACCAGATTTTCTTACAGGGCAGAATCTATTTTATACTGCATTTGCAAATTTGTAGTATGCATAAAAATCAGAGAGAATAAATGCATTTAAATCTACTTGTTTGGTGCATGCTGAATAAAGAAAGATTTGTTACTGTTTGAGTATTTAAAGCTCAGTGCCAGGTCTAGTTTTGTTGTTAAATTAATGTCTCTGAAAAACAAAACCTCTTCAAATGCTACAATTTATTCATGATTAGGTTTTATGTTAATTATAGCACTAATTATATATAATCTCACTTTGTTTTCCTGCTTGTCTTTTCTCACTTTGCTGCTCAGATAAGGCTGAAAAAAGCCACTCAAATTATTCTGCTACAGGAAAGTTACATTTAGTTACCATTAACTTGAGTTTGCCCTAACTGAATACCTTTAGAAACTTCTAAATTGAGTACAAACAGAATTAAAAAGTCAAACACTTACTTGGTGAATGATGGAGAGCCCCAAGGGCAGGGCAGGGAGTGAATCCTCCAGAGCTGCAGCTGCCACAGGGACCTTGATGGGGCTGCCAGGGCTGATGGGAGAGAGCCCTTAAAGGCACAGCTCCCAGGGGAATGGGGGCAGAATTCAGGATTCTGAGTAAAAAAAACCTTTGCTGGTGTGAGTAAAATGTGTGGCTAAACCCAACACAGAGTTTGTAAGGGCAGATGTGACAACCAACCCCTTCCAAAATACCAGGCAAAATAAACATTGCTACTTAGCCTGGAGCAGCTTTCCCTGAAATGCTAATTCCAACAGCTTAATAATCACTCTTTCCATTCAAAAATCCTCTCAGAGGAAACAGAAACTGAAAGGCCCCAGACTTGGACACGTTGTTAGAGCAGAGAAATGCACTTCTTAATTCCTCAGTATTGATTACATTAATTGCCCAGCAGTGATGGGCAGCCCCAGACTTCAATTCCATCCGTCTGTCAGGACCAACAGCTCAGACTGGCAAGCTGAGAAGGTCCTGACAGCCCTTCAGTGCACTGCTTCACACAGAAACATTCCAGCTTTGCAGAGAAAGTTGAAAGAAATCACCCTGAACTAAATATTTTGCTGTAGGACAAAGTACAAACTGCTCACCTCACCAGGTGGTTCAATATCCACGGAGGAATTAAGGCATCAAGGACTGCAGGCAAGGCCAGAACTACTACTTAAAAATATGAAACCAATTAAAGTATTGACTTGTGGTTAATAAAAAAAAAAACCACCACAAGAACTCAGCAGTGTCAGCTGGCCCACAAAGCTCACCAGGATTATTTTATGGAGCACAACAAACAGTGTCAGTGCTTTAAGTCAACCCTGATCCTCTGGGCTCTGTGCACCACACTGGAGTAACAACTGGAGTAAGGGTGGAGACTGGGCAAAAGCAGGACCAGGGAACAATCTGGGTTTTATTCTCTCTTTCTGTTGGTGGTTTGTTTTTTTTTTCCCTTGAAGATCCAGTGAAAATTATCCAAACCCAGTAGTACCAAACAGGTTTTATTAAAACCAAAGAACTACGAAGAGATTTTGATGGACCGGTTTAGATTTACACTTCATAAATGAAACGGCTCATTCTCAGATACAGGCAGGAACTCACCTCCAGGAATGCCACCCTCTCTGATCCACATGGAATTAGGATGCAGCTCTTCCTAATCCAGGCCAGGATCACCAACAGGCAGCACATCTGACTCTGCAGGGGCAGAACAGAGAACAGGTGACAACCAACAGCTGCTTTTTCTGAGCCCCAAAGCCCGGGTGAGGGGACCAGCCCTCGGTAACAGGCTGAGCCAAAGAGCATCTCCCAGGTCCTTTCTGTTCTCTGGGAATTCCTCCTCCCTCCCTTTCCCATCCAAGCTGTCATAAAGACAATGATTTCCATCCATAGTTATACTCAGGGCCTTCCCACTTCCTAAAAAAAGAAACAAACAGGTCACTGGGATTGACACGTTTAAATTTGCTTTTAGTTGCTCTTCACATCCATCTTACTGAGCACTTGAGGACATTTAGTCCCAGTAAACTGGGAAAGGTGAACCCAGAACAGGGATTACCTTGTCTGTACTGAGGCAGCTCAGGTGTGTTCCTGCAGCAGCTGCAAATGGAGTTAATCTGGAAGAGAACAACCTGTAGAAGTTCATATTTGGGAACTGCACACAGTGGATCACCAAGGACCTGCAGGAAAAATATTCAATTTGCCTTGTTCTTAACGACTCCTCCTCCTCCTTTCCCCCTTAGGATAAAGGATTTCCCTCTGAACTGGGAAAATGAAACAGCAACTATCCTGTAGAGACAATTTAACCACACCAACCAAACCCCAACCACGTCCTAAAAACAAGAGTCCTCCCTCAGTGTTTGATGCACTTTTTGATTAACAGTGAGAACAGGCTGGGAGTTAATACTGAAAAGAGAACAGGCCCCAAATAAACCTCCACTGCAGAGTGGACTCAGCTATGAAATGTTCTCCAGCAGTTCAGCCTTTAGAGAGCAGGACCAGGAAAAAGGGATATTCAAAAGAACAATTGACTCGTTGATTTTTATCTTTTATTATGAGCTAATACCAGGATGACATTCAAATGTCAGATGGCACAATTAAGACAGTCTTGGTAGGAATTATTCCAGCATTCCCAAAATTACAATTTAGTACACGAATGGCGTCAAATGCATCACTCCCACAAGAAAACTGATGGAATTCGGAATATCTTATACCAGAAGAGTTTCTGCATCAAATGGGAAAAAGAAAAACTGCTGGTAACACAGCTGACCTAGAAACCTTTTCTGAGAATGACCTGCAGAACAAAATATTTCCCTATTTAACATCTAGTAAAAAAAAATATGACTTTTGTTCAAGTTTAAGATTTAATACTTTTTATATGGTTAGCCACAACAGGTATTAACCTCGGTTTTACTATATTTTTGTAATGCTACAAAAATCCTATAAAATCAAATTATAGTGAATTTTTCAGTGATTATAATTAAAAAAGCGCAGCTTGTACAAAATAAAAAAAATAAGATTCTATACTCTAATGAAAAATTTAAGACATTTTTAAATGAACAAAAGAAAGCACTTGTTAAGCTCTCCAATATTCAATGCATTCTGCACTTATCTGAAATAGCCAGACAGGAGCTACAACTCCACTCCCCTCAGTTCACAACTAGTAATTTTGACACTATTATATATATATATAGAGGATCTATGTCTGATCTTTTTACAAATAAATACAGGATAAACCATATTGCATAGTGTGTGCTTGCTGTCTGAGTCACACTCCCAAAGTTTCACAGTCATGGTAGGGAATTCAACTTAGAACCTATGGGATGAAACATTGACAGTACATGGAATTTCCTTGGAAAACCGATGAGTTGGGGGTTGTAATTCCTCAGTGAACTCAGACAAACAACTCTTGCCATTCTTGCCAGCCATAATAAACCAATTCCACTGGACAATCTACCCAGCCAAGCAAAAAGCAACCGGTGGCTGTACCTGGGACCAAGAGAGATCTGCCTCCAAAAATGACTATTTTTTAAGCAAGTCCCTTTCTCCTCAGTGGCCACGTCAGGGCACCTCAGGAACGAGCAGCACAGAGGCTCCAGGGGCTGGAGGTTGAGGCCTTGGCAGATATTCCCCATGCAAACAGTGCAATCCAGAATGCAGCCAGGTTTGCAGATATGCAGAGTGCAAACAGCTCCTGAGCACTTGGGTTTTGGTTTCACAACGCCCCCCCTGAACAATGGCAATCCTCCAGCACAACCTGTGGCACTGCAAGGGAACTTCATCTGCCTCAGGAAATTAAAACTTTTTTAACAAAAGGAAGAAAAAAAAAAATCTTAATTTTTGCTAGTTTTTTGTTGTTGGTATCAAGGTATCACTGAATCCTTCCAACTTGCAAATCTGAGCAAAGAGCACTGAGCGGATTCAATGCTTGAGAGAGTTTTATGGCTTGGATCCTATGGCTCAAAAAAGGTTCAGTATCCACAGAGTAAGCGGAAATCTAGGATAAAAAAATCCCTACTGTTGTGAAACACCAGAAGTAGACTTTGCACAGTTTGACTAAGGATAATGCAACGTGTGGCAGGCAAAAAGTGACAGGACTTGGATGCAGCTGGATCATCTCCACACACACACACACAGCAGACACACCCTAAACTAGTGTAAAGCTCTGCAGATTTTAACCCTTTCACCAGCTATGCTCATGGAAATGCTTTCTTTAAGGCAGGAAGTATATATTTAAGGAAGGTAAAGTTTACCTTTATTTTATTCTTTGTACCTGTAAGTCAGTTGTACAGATCGTGTGACAGTTTTAAAAACATAAATAGTGTCCTTAGAACATGTTTCCTAAATGAAGGTTGCTCAAGTTCTGACCCACTGTGGAAGACATTCACTGAAAGGCCATTGAACACTTTTTCTCGTACAATCAGCAAATTTATTGCCCCAGCATAGAAAAAAAAAAACGTGGAGAAATTTAGAAATGTATAATGGCAGGGAACTCCTGTAAGCAAAATTTTATTAATAATTATTATACTTTAAAAAAAAAAAATCCTCAAATTCTTACCCACCTGTTACAAAAATAGTTATTTCCTTCTGCTATGCAGGGTTTGTCTCTGTTCCCTGGGGGACTTGCTATAGATCTCTACTGACCTTGTGATGGGATGCACAGTCTCCTGATCTCGCTGTGGGTAAGAACCTGGCTGTGCTGAGCTGCCTCCAGCCCAGCACCAGCACAAGGGGACAAAAAAAAGTGATGTTTCCCAGTGAAATGTCTGCTGAGGACAGGGATGAAATAAGCAGGACGTGTGTGAGCCCGTGGCTTCCAGTTAAGCCTAGAACAACATAGCAGCATTGCCTCTGATTAGATCCGTTGGTCCCTGCAGGAACAGGGATTTCAGCTGGGGAAGCAAGTGAAAAACAGTCCTCTCCCACCCCACACTGCCAAGCTGGCCAGTGGTTCACTTATTGATTTGTTGTTTGATGAGGAGAAGAATCAGAACCAGAGCCTTGAAAAAAAAAACCAACCAAACAACTTTCTTCACCAATTATTCTGCGTTTGCAATTTTGGGATCCTTTCCATAATGAGCTGAATCAAAAAAATCTATTTGAAAAATATATATATTTTTTTTTGTATATATATATATAAAAAAAACTCATTATGTTTTGAACGTGAGATACCAATTAATTTTAGCTTTCATCTTTGATTCCGCCCCGTTGTAGGAAACCTCTTAACGAAGCTTGCATGCTAATTACCCCTCAGCTGCAAGCACAGGCGTTTCATCCTCTGCCTAGTGAAAGGGCTAACCCTCCTCGACACATTCACTACACCAGTGATTCTGGAGCAACATCCTGACCCTTAATACTGTCAGTTCCAAGCTGAGAAATCCTTGATAAGGTGAGCAGATGTCACTGGAATCGTTAGATGACGTGCCTAGAGTTCTGCAATACCATTTGCTAAAGTTTGTTGTTTTTTTTTTATGCACCATTGATTGACAGGAAAAAAAAAAAAAAAAAAAAAAAAAAAAAAAAAATCCGTTTTTTTTTCTTTGCTTTCCAAGTCTCTCTGTGCAATGACTGACTCTTTGATACTGTCACTTTTTTTAAAAGTAAACCAAACAAGCCCTCGTGTTTCAGCTCCAAGGGGGCTCCCGTCTGTTCTCGGCTCCCAGCCGTGGTGCTGTCATAGGTTCATGCGCAAGTGCTCTGGTCGTTTGGAGATCATGGGGAAAGCTTGTTTTTTGTAGGGCCCAGAGTTTGGCTGCCGGATTGGAAGCGGTGCTGAAGCCTCTCCACACACTGTCACATCCATTTGTTCTATCCCACTCGTCTCCATCGGGTATTCCACAGGTGGCTGAGCGGTCGATGCGCCGGCAGAAGCACCTCTTCCCCAGAATTCCCCGGGGGAAAACTTGACGGGGCTTTAAAACAAGAAACACACAGATCAGAGCTGGAGACACGGCACCGAGGGGGATCTGTTACTCTGCAGGAAGCTCAAATGCCTACTGAGAAGCATTTCTAATTCTTCCTTCCACTTCCAGAAGTTTGAGAAATTTCCACGGGGAGCTTCTACCACTGTCTCTTGTAAAGCACATTCCTGTCATCTGAGGGTGCATTTCTAGGTGATTGCAGAATCAATGAAAGGCTTATCAGGAAGAAAAAAAAAACCACTAATTTTTGCTCAATCATAACCATCTTTTCTTGTTGGTTCTTTGTTAGTACCAAGATATTGCTGAATCCTTCCAACTTGCAAATCTGAGCACTGACTGCACTGACATGATTCTTTCTGGACTAACACGGTTCTTTAGCAGCACAAAGCTCTTAGGATGTTCTGAAACAGTTCTAGAGGGATGGTGAGCCAAAGTCACCGGAGTGGGGCTGCAGCAGCACTAAAAAGCAGCAAATCAGTACTTCCTGTGCTGCCAAACCCCCCAGATTTATCATGATAACGTGGTTTGTAAAACAGGGTCAGTCCTGTAACTCGAACGGAAGTGCTGGGCTGAGAAGCAAGGCTGCATTTTGAATTTCTACTTGTCAAAAGGTGTGTTACAAAAAAAGAAAAGAAGGAATAAAAGAGAGGTACCTGACTGGTGTCCTTGGGCTACCGATGAACCTGCGAGGGGAACGGATTTTTGGTTCAAAAGAAAATTTCTCTTTTACGCTTTCAAGTACTGATGGAGCCACGTAGGTAAAACCCTGCAAGACAGCAAGGGAGGCAACATTCACCCTGGGGATCACTCTGCAGTGACCACATGAAAACCTGATTATGATCAGAAAATTACAAAAGGAAGAGTAAATGCAGACATAGGAACTTCTACTCCTTGAAGCGAACAGTGGGACTCTGGGGAGTTCCCAACCTGATGCTCCAACCCGGCTATTTCTGCTCCCAGACTCCCACAGGCACACTCACTTTAATTAATTTTGCTCTATGGACTGGACATTGTTCTCTCTGCATGACTGTGAAAGCAACCCCGTGGCCAGGGTTCAGAATGCAGCTCTGAATCAGAGTGCTGACATTCCACAAAGGAGGCACCGTTTGCTGGCTGGGGTATAAAGAAAATGTCAGAGATATCCTCAGGTGATATCCAGAGGTGTCCTCAGAGCCCTTCAACATCTCCAACCCATCACAGAGTTTGTGTCCAGTGATGAGGGTTTGCTTTGAATATCAGGTAGGACTCCAGAGAATTAATTTAGCTGCAGTGCCCCCCTGCTCCCAGTAAAAACCTCCCTCTCCAGCCATTCCTCACTCACCAGAAAGACCTGGTTGGCACTTTCACTGAGAGTTGAGTCATCTGGGCTATCAACAGGTGTCTGACGTGTAAACTTTGAATCAAACTGGCTCACATCCTCTTCAGATTGCTTTGCAAAAACAAAATGGTTAAGGGTTTATATTACAGATATCAACCAGTGCAGCCTCTGGGTGGAGTTCATTCCATAGGTTTTTGGCAGAGCTCTGCTGGAGTAAAACCCTGGAGTGGTGTCGGAATCCTGTCGCTGCCAGTGGGAGGTCACTATGGGCACTGACACTGAGAAATAAAGGCAAGGGGGAGGGGCAAAAATTATGGATCAAAAAGGAACACAAAATTAAAAAGATGCCTTTAAAAAAAATAAAAAAATCTCAAATTACAAACAGAAACTTTCAGAATGACAACGCCAGTTTCTTGCCAAGTTTAGCCCTCGTCACAACCAGAACAGTTGCAACTCTCAGAATTTGGAACCTCTCCAGATAATTCAATCCCATTTTTGCAGATACAGAAGTGTTTACACTGTGAGGGATGGAGGACAACTCTGGAATAAGTGACTATGAACATTGTTTAATTTGGCCACAGAACAACAGTAACTCCAAGTTTCCTTCTCTCATTCTTTGTGGAAAGGCAACGGATTCATTTGTGTGGCCCCTCATGCAACCCTGAAAGCACATTTGGAAAAAACCACCTGGTTTGTACAAGTAACTTTCATAGCATTGCTAATAACAGAAAAACCCCAAATCATCTTCAATAATTCATTCAGAAATACCAGTCTTGAGTCTTTCTGAATTTCATTCAAAAGGGTGAAGGGAAAAAGGTCTGCAGTCCCCATGCTGGAGCTGCTGGACATCAGTGATGCCTGAGCCAGTTTAAAGTGAGATTTTTAGTAGTTGGGAACTATGGGGGTGGCAAAACCCACTGCTGCTGTAGCTATTTGTACCCAGAGGGAAAAACAGACCTCAAAATATAAGAGGGGATAATAGAGATTTGTTCATCACATCACTGATTTGAGGTAAACTCTAAGTGCTGCCTGTAGCAAGATGCACTGTAAATATTAATAACCAAATGCTTAATTAGGTGATTTCATTGACTTTTGCTTAGCAGCTATTTCTCATTTTAGTTGAAACTAAGTACTGACTGACTGTAGAGGGTTCAGAAGCAGAGATTCACAGTGAGCTGCACTTGAAAGTCTGTTTAACCTCCAGGTAAGAAGCAGGAGGAATTCAAAGGGAAGCAGATCAGGGGGCAGGGCAGATCTGCCTCTGACTTGACAGCAGTGAATCTGTCACCCAAGCTGTGACCTAAGTCCCAGGAATCAGTGGCACTCCAGTCTGTAATCCCACATCAAGACCTCTCCTAAAGGCACACAGGGAGCATCTCCCAGCACTCCCAGTACATACCAATAAGGGTTTAAAAGGAGGTTCCACCTTTCGTGCCAACAGCTCGTCCCAGTTGATGTGTCTGAAGAAGGGGTGAGCCTGCAGGGGTTACAACAGCACAGTCAGCACCTCCTCTGGGGCACAAACCACCCAAATTTAACCACTAACAGGGGATTCTCAGCCCCTTTCCCTGGTGGCTTTCCTTCCAAAATCACAGCTGGGTTCAGTGCAATATATTCTACATCAGAAGAGCTGAGAATTGGTACCACACCTCCAAGGCAAACACCTCCTGTCCCTGCAATGCTTTCCTTGAAAGGGTTAGAAAAAGTCAGTTCACAGGCAAAATACCTCAACTTTTAAAGTTGGATACCTAAAAACCATGACAAAACATTGTATTAATGACAAGTTATCAGCACTGGGAAATAAGGAGAACTCTCTAACATGCTCTTAATGGCACCACAAAAACAAAAGTCAAGCTGGAGGCAACAGGGACTAAGCCTCTGCCTTAGTTTTTAGCTAATTTTTCCCTTGGAATAGCTGCACTAATGCTGGCAGGGTTTTCACCAGCTGAGAGTATCATCACCCTTCCAGGGCTGCACAATTAGCAGTGTACAACTGGTAGAAAAGATCTACTGGAAGGCAGAAGTAAAGAATAGAAGTTATCTTCCAAATCTCCAATTATCCAGCAGGTAGGCAGCTGCTTTTGTGCAGCTTTAAAGCTTTCAGATTTTGACCAGCTGTCACATGTGGCAGCCTTTCTGCTCATTACCCTTCAAGACAGACAGACAGACAGACAGACAGACAGACTCTCCTGCCCTGATGGACCCTCAGAGCTGTTTTCTCCTCAGTGAGGTAATTTAAGTTCTTAAGTGCAAGTTACCTGAACTTCTCCAGCATCTCCAGGACCAGCTCCCAGACGTGAGGCAGCATTTCTTTTTAGCAGCTTCATGAGAAACAACATCCAAAAAAGCAGAATTAGTTGTGCTGTTATGACTAGACTAGTCCTGACATGAATCATCACCTGAATGAACCCCATGCAGAATGAATACAGAATGACCAGAAAATCTGCATTTGTTAGAAAACTACTGTATTTCCAAGGAAAATCACTTTCTGTACCACACAACACAAAACTGACTGCTTTAGTAATAAAATCAAGCTTGGACTGAGCAGCCACAGTGGTATCCTTGTATTTTTATTTCCTCCAAAATATATAGCACTGACAGGCATTAAAATTGTACCTTTTTAAGCAGATCTCTGGCTTCTTGTGTGAGGTAGGGAGGCAAGTTGAGTTTACACTTGAGAATCTTGTCAATTGTCTTCTTTCTGTTCTCCCCAGTGAAAGGAGGCTGGAAAGCACCATTGGAAGGGGAGAAAAAAAACAGGACTTGTTCAGATCTCTCTTTTGTGCATGCACAACTCACTTCAGTCATTCACAAAGCAGGAAAAGTTAATGCAAATAGGACTTGAAAATCACTCTTTGGATAAAAGCAGCTCAAGACTGTAGCGAACACAACTTATTTCTTATTGCAGTCTGCATTATATATAAATGATGTGTATTTATACATGCATCTGAGTGAGGACACAGGGAACTACAACAGCTACAAAGGGAAATACATGCAATTATAACTGTGCACCTACTGCTCCAGTCAGCATGTCATACATTAATGCCCCCAAACTCCACCAGTCCACAGCACGGTTATGCCCACTCCTCATCAAGATTTCAGGGGCCCTGTGAGCAGAAAAATTGAAAATATGAGAGTGTTTTAAGCAGCTTAATGCCAATTCTGACTCCTAGTTTTCAAGCAAACCCACATTTATCAAGTAAAGTTTTCCTAAGTCACTCAACATATGAACCATCAGTTAAAAAAGGCAAAATTCAGCCATTCCCCCCCGAGCAGAGTAATACTTTTGTGTGTCATCATGCAGCTCACATGTATTCAATTGTTCCACAGAATGTGTGTGTGACTGTTCCATCATGAATAGATTCTTTACATAATCCAAAGTCAGTCAGTTTTACATGACCTGAAAGGAAACACAGAAAATTTCAGACTTGAATTACAGAATTCTGACATCTCTGTAAGTAACATTAAAACCCAGAAAATTCAACGTGGGTCTGTATTAACTCTGAGCTACTTCCAGATATTTTCAGTGGTCTGACAAAGCAATACAGTCATAAAACAGAACGAGGTAATCACACAAAGATAAAACTAAATGTTGCCACTTGAAGAGAAACAAGACAAACCACCAGAACTTACTCACAGATAGACAACTGTAGTTAAACGTGGAGCTTTTAAAGCATCTTTCAGCTAAGAAAGTAGGTAACTGAATTTTACTGCTTGCCTCAAAGTGCACAGAACAATATTCAACAAAGTGCCCTGAATAATTCAGTACAAAGACTCAGACTAAGTAAATCAGTTGTTTAAGAAAACATGGAAATAGTGGCTGGTACAGACTGCCAGAACAATCAGTGACACACTGAACTGCACTCAGGAACTGAAACTGCTGTCAGGCAAAGCCTCAGCAGCTGGGGAAGTCATTCCAGCAAATGATGTGACATCCTGCCTTAAACTGCCTTTCCTACCACCCCCATGGACCCAAATTCATGGATTCTGCGCTGAAGACACGGATATTTATGCGCTTTACAATGATCCAGTAGAGGAAAAATTGCACAAAGAGCAAGTCAACCAAATCTCCCAACATGTGGGTCTGTACCCACAGGACCTGGAGCTCGCTGGGGCCCCGAAGAACCTCAGTGTGTGACTGAGGACAATCAGAGCTCTGGCAATTCCTGCTCTAAGGAAACTCTCCTCAGAGTGAGGAGTTGGGACCTTTGCAGAAGTGTTTTCCAGCACCTGCCAAGCTGACTCAGGGTTGCATTTCTACCTTGGTGATTGAGCATGATGTTCTCTGGCTTCAGATCCCGGTAGATGATTCCTTTTTGATGCAAGTGCCCCAGTGCCATTGAGATTTCTGCCAAGTAAAAGCTGAAAGGAAACATATGCCACAAAATGAGACATATTCAATCATGCAAAGCAGTTCAAGCACTATTATGTACCTAGCAACAGTTCCTTGAAAGCAGCATTAGAAGTCTGGGGGAGAAGAAAGGAAAAACAATGATGCCTTTGAGGTTGGTTTGCCTAAAAGTCACCCAAACCCCAAGAACCACAAAATGACATATTAGCATTGGGTTTACCTGCTCAGTAGGTATCTGAGAATGAATATATTTGGAGGAATCTGAATTTTTAACCATTTTTAGTGGTTCAAATATGTGTCTAACCACATCTAGGTGGCAAAGCTGAAAGGAAATAATGAAGGTAAGAGGTAACTGGCAGCACCCAGTCCCACATGGACATCAGAGCTTTCCCAGGGCATTGTCCATGAGAAGAACAACTGCAGTCAGTGTAAAGCCTAATCAATAAGGGATAATTTCAACTTGTCCATCTGTAAAGTATCACTACTCCAGAATACTCTTCTCCTTCATTACCATAATTAGCACTTTACACCTCTAAGCATCACAACACAGCCACTGCAGTGCCTTGGGAATCCTGGAACTGGCTGGGAAATTGGGTGTGGATCCAGAACAAACAAAACCACATTCACAGCAAATCTTTCACAGCTTTTTCTCCAACACCCAAAACACCTCCCTGACCACAGCCCTGTGGAAAACACCCTCAGTGGACCCTCCTCTGTGGAGAGACTGGAGTTACAGCAGCACAAAGTGGTAAGTGCAGCACAGACACCCTCCCCAAACCCACTGAGCTGCTCTTTTCACCAGTTTGAAACGACTGACTACTTATATATAGTTTAAGCACTTGGAAAAAAACCCCCTAACTATTAATGTACAAAAATAGCATCACTTACCAAGCTGTGTCTTCCATAAATATCCCTTCTCTCTCTAACTGCATAAATAGTTCTCCTCCTGTCACGAGAAAAAATAGATTATATTCAGTTAAAGTATCATTTTTAGTAAGCCAAAAGTCTATTTTCTAGGAAAACTATAAACAACAGGTATTTTTTCCTGCTGTACAACACGTTTCACAAAAAAAACCCAAGTCTGTTTCTAATCTGTGATTGTTTCCTTACCCCTGAAATAAAGGGAATACTTTCTTCTGTCATGAAGAACCTGCAGGAACTAAACCCTCAGGGACTCTCTGACTGCACTCAATTTTAGTGTAACACACAAAAATGCCCAATTTCATTGAATTAGAAAGTTTATTGATGTTGTTCTAGGTGTTTTTAATACTAAGCTGCTTCACATTTTAAGACACCAAGCCAATTGTTAACTGGCCTTTTACTCGTGGGGTGAGAAACCCAATTTCTTGGTTGTGTAAAACACCAGCAGGTAAGAGAATTTCAAATACTGACCACTGAGATACTCAAGGATGAGGTAGAGTTTTCCACCAGTCTGAAAGGCATAAATTAAGTCTACAATGAAGGGATGTTTCACTTCCTCCAGGATATTCCTCTCTGCTTTCGTGTGAGCTGTATCCTTGGCATTCCTTACAATCATTGCCTGCAAAAAGCAGGGAGAGGTGAGCACAAGAACATGTTAAACAAGGCAGATTTTATATTGAGTTCAATCCTGAGTTTATTAAACCACCACACTATGTATGAGTCAGCAACAGCATAAGAAAAGAAATTCACCACAGCATAAGTTTAAGTCTTTATTTCATAGAATTACACAGTAATTTAGGTTGGAAGGGATCTCCTGGCCTATTTAAATGAGCTGCTAAGAACTGCCCAGACAGAAAAATTCAAAGTTAAATTCGAATTTCAACTGTACCTGGGTATCAACTGTATATATATTAAAATTTATTTTTAGGTAGAATAAATCATTAGACAATTGTAAAAGCTAAATGCAAGGTTAGGCTGTTTGAAGGTTCGGGTAACAGTGAAATGTGAACATCCAGGTTACCTTTTTAAGAACTTTCATGGCAAAGATTTTCCCGGTGTTTGCTCCAGTTACTTTCCGTACTTGAAACACCTGAACAACAACACGAAAGCAATCAGAAAAAAAAGGAAGTTAGAAGAAGAGTTCTGCCAAAGAGAGGTGACATGACCCACAAACCACAAGGCTGCTGGTGAGGGGACCCAGAACCACTTTGGGACATTTCCTGCTGGAGATGCTCTGCCAGGACCTCTGTCCCACCACACCAACCGTGGGGTTCCCCTCTGGCAGAATGAACTTGGCAGAAAACAGGCTGGGAAGACCAGAGCTTGCCCAAGGCAGCAGAAGGCCCTTTCCCATGGTGTGGATTTGCTCCTGCAGGGAGGGAGCAGGAGTTCCTCACCTTGCCGTAGCCGCCCTTGCCCAGCACGCGCAGCAGCTCGAAGCACTCGGGCCGGATCTTCTCGGGGCCTCTGTTCACACTGGTCTCTGAAATCTCAAACTTCTCACAATGTTCCATGCCCCTGGAGAGAACAAAACATGGGTGTAAGCCTACCTGATACTCCTAAATGATCACTGAAAGGAAGCAAGTGACTCTGGGACAAGCACAGCCTGCCTGACCGAGGAACGACTCCCCGGGGGATCTGGAGAACCCTCAGCACCGGGAATGTCACTTAGAAAAGAAATATTCTTTGCCAAGCTCCAAGTGTCAACTTGCACGGAGGAGATTACCTGCAAATTTTGGGGATTTAGAGGATCAAGATCTCCCTCAAATCCCTTCATTTCAATGCACAATGCTCTGCATTACACCAGAGTTAAGTCTGGAAGATCAAAGCCTCCAACTGACTTAGACACCTCTTCAAGACCTCAAGGAAACACGAGGCTCTGAGGGGTGATTAAGTGTCAGATCACACTCAGCAGCCCCAGCAGCCATGGGGAGACTTCCAGAATACAAATACCTTGCAGAAGAAGCTGTAACAGGAGGAGTCTCATAACTCTGAACATGCCACAAGTCTGATCCATAATTTAAGGAGGCTTCTAAACTGTGTTCCAGCTCTGCCAAAGTTACACAGATTGATCCTGCTCAAGGAAAGGTGGCTGAACTGCTGGAACTATTCTTTCTCCCCACTGGAATAATCTGGGAACTATAAATGAAGCCAGGCTGGAGGTGTCTGTCTCCTGAACTCAGGGTTTCTCCAACAATCCTTGCTGGAGAAACAAGGATTAAAAGACAAGCAGCAAGGTTTCACCAGGATTTTATTTTGTTATCATTACTTCAAGATACAAGTCATAAATTTTAATGTGAGGCAATAGTGAAATGTCTAGAAATGACTCAGATTTGAGCCAGAGTGACAACATTTTCTGTTTGCCTTAATAATGGGACAAAATGAGAAGTTATGTGTAGTTGGCATGAATGATACAGGATATTTTCCAGCAGCAACTTACAGGTCATATTGGCCAACTCCTCCATGGTCCATGCTCTCACTTAACTGACCCTGGGGATGGGAGGGGTAGAAGGAAGATTAATTAGAAAAAGAAAAAAAAAATCATTAAAAAGAAATGCACTGATGTGTCTTATAGCTTGTTACATTAAAAAGAAATAGATATAATTTTAACTTACGTAATTAAACAAGTCTAAAGGTCAGGAATAATAAATTCTCAGCAGAAGATAAAAAAATGCACAAAATTCTGTGCAAGATTTGCAATACTTCCACAGATCTCAGAGAGTGACCAGGGAACCACTGCCTTACCTGGCTGTGCTGTTATTTAATCACTTAAATGTTACAGGTACAAATTCCCAGCCCCAGGAGAATTTGGAAAGTATTAAGACACTGCATTTTTCTTTATAGTTGCTCTTACATATGGATTTTAAAGTCCTATTACAGTACTATGCAAATCAGAACAATAAGAAAGATTATGGGAATAGATGAGCTGGGAGTCATGTGCACTAAAACCAAATAATATACAGAGAAGGTTTTATTATTTTATATTGAGAATAATTCAGTCCTAACAATAATGAAAGAATTCAGCTTTCCTCTGATGTTAAACACCTTTCCTGACCAATAATCACTCCACAGATTAATGAATGTAAATATTACTAAGGAAAGTTCAGGCACTTCAGCAGCAGGACCAGTCACCAGTGAGGAATGGGGGTTAATTCTGAAGAGATATTTCTTCAGAGAATTTTCAACTTGATCCCTTCTGCAAGATAATACTTCCCTCTCACTGGGGCTCTGCATGGCAAAAGAAGTGCAAAGCAAGCAGACAGCTGGAATGAATGCAAATGGAATTTCATGGGCCAGCTTCTAGGGAGCTTAACTATACCCCAGAACTTTTATTTTTAAAAGTATGGACAAAAAAAATGACAACTGCAAGGAGATACAGATAAACTGAGTGACCTGTGAAATTCAGAGAAACAGAAGGGAAAGAAAAACCACTGAGAGCTGCAAAAAGCAGCCCAAGGAGCGCATTTCAAATACTATCTAAGTGAAAACGCTAACCAAAGAAAACTAGAAACTTTCAGCAGCTTCCAGACCATTGAAATGTTGAAGTTTACAGAGGCTGGTTCATTTTGGGTGGGCTAAAGGGGAATTTAACTCCTACAAGCACCACAGGCACTGAGGGAGTCCAAAAGCTCAGGTTTGTTTCCAGCTCCTGCCCTGCTGGCATTTATTAAAACTCAGCTTATTGACACGTTTCACAACAAACCCACTGAGGCTGCCCTTGACCCCACTCCTGATGCCAACAAATGAATTTAAAAAAAATCAACAAACGCAGAGAATAAACACCCATCACGTTCCCAGAGCAACCCCTCCAGTTACCCAACGGTTCTGGAAAAGTTTCTGTGTGCTGCTCTTGCTCCTGTGAACTTTGGGTTTCATTCCCAGTATGAACTTGACCAAAATGCACTTTAGGTACCATTCTGCTGTATCAGGGTTTGTTCTCCTTCCACAGCACCAGCAGCCCTTCAGTCTATTCGTTATTTCACTCCTCACAAACCCCAAAATTAAGGCTGGGTGGTTTTTCACACCACAACAATTAGTGCAAACAACCACAGGGCTTTTGAGGAAACGCTGCATTTAACAATCCTTCAGATTTTCTGGGATGGCTGTGCCTATTCCAACCCACAGCTGATGTGTCTGGGCTCCCCCAAGGCTTTGGGAGGTACCAGAGATGAGACAACACAGTCCTGACTTCCCACCTCAATCACTGCCAGTTTAATGACCTCCACTGCAACATCTTTCTGATCCTTGTAGGACACACAGAGACAACTTCCACTGAAACATCCCCCCCTCCACACATTCCTGATGGTCCCCTTCTTCCCTGCTCTGACATTCCCTGATTTTCAGTTGGTTTAATTCCACTTCTCTCTCTCCTTTATCTGTTTGCAAAAGGCACCTGAGAACCAGCTGAGGTTGCCAACATGCATTTGTTGCTGCTCCACAGAAACTTCTGTCAAGGCAATGTTTTTAAATCCACATTAACCAATGAATGGTTTAATTGTTCCCTGGGACTGAACTATTGGAACAGGAGACAGAACAAACTCAACTTTCTTGCCACCCCCTCAGAACCTGTTCCTGGCAGCATTAACTGTCTGATGCAATTACAGGGGTTTTTTAAGCCAAGTATTTTATTGATTACTGAGGTGACAAACAGAGCTTTTCCCTGCAGGTCGAGGAGCTTTCAGCTGTCAAACAACGTCCTACAGTTCATATGGAGTGGGGGAACTGAATATCTGATCGTGTCCTGAAGGAAAGAACCTGAAGGGAGTCTACACCAAAGATAGAAAGGAACTTTTTACAAGACAATGGAGTGACAGGACAAGGGGGAATGGCTTCCCACTGCCAGAGAGCAGGGTTAGATGGGACTTGGGAAAGAATTTCTGGCTGCGAGGGTGGTGAGGCCCTGGCACAGGGTGCCCAGAGAAGCTGTGGCTGCCCCACCCCTAAAAGAGTCCAAGGCCAGGTTGGACAGGGCTTGGAGCAACCTGGGCTAGTGGAAGGTGTCCCTGAACACGGCAGGGGGTGGGACTGGATGAGCTTTAAGGTCCCTTCCAACCCAAACTATTCCATGATCTCAAGGACTCCAAGGATGTCATTAGAATTTAAACAGCAGAAAATAAATGCAGTAGCAGTTTAAACAACACCAAACGTTTAATATACAAAACAATTTTAAAAAGCAACAGCATCACTGGAAAAATAGAAACAGATACTGTAATGAGACCCCCCCAAAGCCGCGGCAGAGCCCAGACGAACATCGCAAACCGCGAACTCCGGACGGCGGGCGCAGCGCTCAGCACAGCACAGCACAGCACACAAACACCCTCTGGCCCGCCCAACGCGGCGCTTTAAATCTGAGCTTTCAACTTTGCCGCGAGAGCCGCGACTGCGGAGCGAGCCGCGCTCCTGCCCCGCCGCTCAAGCGTGTGACGGCAAAGCCAGGAAACAACCCCCGCGGTCCCGGCGCCGAACTTCCGAAGGGAAGAGCTCTGGCGGGGCCGGATGGGGCTCTGCGGGGCGGGGCGGGAGGCTCGGGCTCTCCCCGGACGCCTCAGCGCGGCCCCCGCGGCGCCTCCCGCGCCCTCCCTCCCTCAGGCCCCGCGGCCTCCACGCCGCGCGCCCGCACTCCCCCTCTCACCCCCTCCTCCAGCTCCTCGTCCGAGCCCGCGTCCTCGGGCTGGTCCAGGTCGATGTCGAACACTCCCGCCATGACTCCGTCGCTGGCTCCGCCGGGTGCGCGGGCCCAGGGCCGCCTCATGGGCCGGGGCCCCGCAGCGCCGCCGCGGCCGCCATCACCGGCTGCGCGGCCGCAGCGCGCCTGCGCGCCCGCCCCGCCCGCGCGCGCCGCGCCTGCGCACTCGGCGCCCCGCGCGCCCGCCCGCCCTCCAAGTCCTGGCGCGGCGCATGCGCAAAAGGGCGCGGGGAAGCCGCGCCGGGCGGAGCGTGCGCGATGCGCGCGGGGAAGCCAGAGGGGCGCGGCGCGGCTCCAGGCTGCCAGGAGAGAGCGCTGCGCATGCGCCGGGCGGGCCGTTCGAAGGAGCGTCCGCACACAGGGTGGGGAGGGGGAGAAAGGAGCGCTGAGGGGAGCGGGAGCGGGGTGGGATCGGGATTGGGAACGGGAGAGGGCTCGGCATTGGGATGGGATCAGGATCGGGACCGGGATCAGGGTCGGGACAGGGATGGGATCAGGCTCTGGACTGGAATGGGATCAGGACAATCGGGACCGGGATGGGATCGGGATCGGAACGGGGTGGGATCGGGACGAGGATCGGGATGCCGGCAGAGGGTCCGGCGGGGCTCGGGGCGAACATGGCGGCGGTTCTGGGGGGGGAGCCCTGAGGGGCGGCCCCTGAGGGGGATCTGCGGGCACGGACAGCCGGGTGGGACGGTCGGTGTCGCACGGGTCGGACACGGGCCTTTCCTGAGGATAATTCACATGTTTGTTTATTCTCGGTCTCGCAGCAACCCCCGGGCTGGCAGCGGCGCTGGAATCGCGCACCGCGATCCAAATTAGCACAAACCTGCCCGCAGAACGCGGCACAGGCACCGGCAGCCATCCAGGGAATGCTGGTACGGGAATGCTGCGGCACAGCTGGGGTGGCAATGAGGAACTGCAGCCCGGAGTTTAAAAAAAAAATTGGCCTTGTTTCTGTGAATAGAAAACTGAGAAAGCGGAGCTGCTGTAAAATGCTGAGTGGGGGAAAAATGTCACATCACGCCGGTACCGAGGCAAAAGCTTTGCTCTGTGTGCTGGAAGCAAGGGGAATGCTCCAGGGAATCCTTTTGTCACCTCAGCAGGCTCTGGCATCAGGCCTGGAGCAGAACAGGACTGAAATCAGCTACGATTTTGAACAGGCTCAACATTTCTAAGGGCATGTGGTGCTTTCTTATTGTGCTTTTACATCCTAGTCCGATAACTTTGAGTTATAATCATTTTTTTCTATCCTGCCCTACTGAGCAAAAGGAAGAAAACAAACAATTCCCTTGCTATGTGGCTGGTTCCAGCTCCCTCCAGATGCAAAGCAGCAGTAAACAGCTCTTGCTTCCCTTTAAACTGCCATCTGTGCTCTTCTGGCATTCAGGAGAAGGTGCTGTCAGGCAGCTTTTCCCCAGAAATAGCCAGTGGTTGTGGTATAACCATCCTCAAAAATTGGCACAACGGACCAGAAACCTGCCAGAACTATTTTCCCCCCGTCTTTTCCACAATTACTAAAGACATCGTTTCTTTTTCAGGCTTGAAGAAGGATGTCAATAGTCACAGTCCAGCTTGGGCAGTGTGGGAACCAGATTGGGCACGAGGTGTTTTGCTGCCTGTGCAGTGACATCCGTGGCACTCACGGGCTCTGCTCCAAGAAGGAAAACCAATCCTACCAGGATGCCTGCAAGGAGAGGTTTTTCTGGGAGGAGGAATCTGGAGGTACAGCTTTAAAAGGGCTTTTTGTTCCCCACACAGGGTCTGTTTTCAGGACACAGAAATAAAACAGGTCTTTTACCTTCGGTTGAGGAATGAGTTTTACCTTCAGTCTTGAAGGACTGTTTAACCCTCTGCCCTCACAACACTGCTGCAGACATGGAAGCAGAATCAGTGCAGTGAAGGCTCTGAGAAGACAAAGCCAGTTTCCCAGTAGCACAGCTGGAAACAAAACATAATCTTTCCTTCCAGACATCTGCATTTTCTGCTGTAGATGGATCACACCCCAGAGTAGGACCCACAGGATCCAAATTTGACATTATCAAACACACTGAGTGGTTTCTTTCCTGAAGGAGAACTCTGGAGTTCACATTTATCTTTGGCACAATACATAGGCATGGCCAAATCTTTTCTGTGCTGCCTGTGCTGTTCCATTTATGGCTTGGATAATGTGGGTGGGAGGAATACAGCCTGGGACATGGTATCCATCCAAATCCAGCCATTTTACGTAAACATGTTGGCACGTTATTGTTAATTCTGTTTTTCTCCCTCTGCAGTGCCTGTGGCCCGGGCTGTGCTGGTTGACATGGAGCCCAAAGTCATCAGCCAAACCTTATCCATGGCTGCCAGGTCTGGCTGCTGGAAATACAACAACCAGTCCCACTTCTGCCAGAAGCAAGGCTCTGGGAACAACTGGGCCAACGGGTATGGAGAGCTGTTCCAGGCTTCCCAAGGGAACTGTGGAGGCTAAGGAGCTGTTTACACTCTCTAGGAGTGCAGCTTAGTATGGAACAGGATTTATTTTTAAATTAAAGTAGAAATATATAGATAACAGTGTAATTTTTGAACTGATTTTTGCAAGATGAAACTGGTGTTTGAATCATAGAATCCCAGAGTGGTTTGGGTTGGAAGGGACTTTGAAGCTCATCCAGTTCCAACCCCAACACCTTCCACTATCCCAGGTTGCTCCAAGCCCCTTCCAACCTGGCCTTGGACACTTCCAGGGATGGGGCAGCCACAGCTTCTCTGGGCAACCTGTGCCAGGGCCTCGCTCCTTTGCAGTGAAAACATGACATTTTAGAATGGAGAGAATATATTTAAGAATAGGAAACAACAAGGCCAGTTTATAAACAGCTGTTTTGCAAAATGAACATCACAGCTAAGGATTGTTTAGTGCAGATAGAATGGATGGCAGTGCAAGCTTATAGAAATAATAATAATAAAATCTGCTTAATGAATAGCTTCACCTTCCTGCTTTTCTGTTACTCCCCAGTTACTCTGTCCACGGGCCCAGACACAAGGAATCAATCATGGATCTGGTGCAGAGAGAAGCAGAGAGATGCGACCGCCTGGGAGGATTTTTCACCATCATGAGCATGGCTGGGGGCACAGGGTCAGGCCTGGGAGCATTTGTGACCCAGTGCTTGAGAGATGCTTTTCCAGCCTCATTTATCCTAAACCACGTTATCTGGCCCTATGGCACTGGTGAGGTGAATGTCACATTGCCTTTTTATATAGAATTATAGAGAATTTTTAAGTTTATAATCACTGCTTACTTTTAAATAAAATACCTACAACAGAAATACGAAGGAAAATAAGTACATTTTACTTTTTTACAAAGTTCAAATGAGTAAGTAACACAGCTAAAGGATTGTTTGCCTGATATTTGGTACGTGTGATTTCACCAAAACAAATTCTTGATAATTCAAGTGCTGAAGTGGTGCAGTTTCACAAGAACTAGAAATCTCCTGTTGGGATCTTATCTCAGCAGTGCAATCAGTTCCCAGGTAGATTTTGTTCCAGCATGTTTGTATGGAGAGAGATGGATAACCTGATTTTCACGGGTCTTGCCCTCTTTGCCTGGAAAAGCTCTGAGCTCCTGACCTCATTCTGCACTTTGGCAAAGAAAATGAATCACTTCCTAAATCTCAGCTGAGGAAACAGCAGCAGCCAGAGGATTATAAATTAGAAAGGGATTAAGTTTGACTCTCATTTGTGTGGGTTTTTTTGTTTGTTTGTTTGTTCCCAGGTCATTGTTCAAAACTACAACTCTGTTTTGACTCTGTCACATCTGTACCGCTCCTCAGACGCCCTCCTTGTCCACGAGAACGATGTCATCCACAAGATCTGTGCCCAGCTGATGAACATCAAACAGATCTCCTTCAGGGATGTGAACCAAGTCATTGCACATCAGCTGGGCAGCGTCTTCCAGCCCGTTCACCCAGCAGAGGGGGGCTCAAACTACAGCAGGAACCCACTGGGTACCAAACCATGTCATTCACACACCTCTCTCTAGTCAGGTCAGGGGGGAATTGAAGTTCTTCAGTCTCCTTATTCAACTATTTGGGTACATCCCAAGTTTTCAGGCAGGCAAAGTGGAGGAAAAGACAAATTTAGAAGTTCAATCCAATCCCAATGTTGTAGCAGAGTCAAAAATAAACCCCCCAACTTCTGCTTTCATTCTTCACCAGAAGAACCCTGTTTCTGCTTTTCCAAGTGACCACAGACACCCTGGTACCTATTTACAAACTCGTGCAGGTCAGTGCTTTTGGGCTGAGCTTCACCTTTCACTTGGGGGCAGAAATTTGTATGAACTGAAACAAACTGAAAGTTTTGTGTTTGAGCAGAAAACAGGTGAGCAGACAACCTGGGAGCAACAGGCTGGTGTTTATACCCTCGAGGAATTAGAGAAAGTTACCCAAAATTAAGCTTTCCCATCTGTCTGTCGATCTCTTTAGCAGTGCAGAGAGTCCTGGAGATTCTGAGAAGTGAGACAAGTCTAAATTGTAAAATCAGAGCTATTAATTCAGTAACACACAGCAAGTTTGCATTGCTCTGTCTGAAATTGCTAAACCTCTGTAACATTCCTCCCTCTCTCCTCCTGTTTTAGCCACCCTGGGCAGAGTTTTTGTCAAAGGTGAGCAGCTGTTGATTTCTCCTTCCAGGAGACTTGATGGAGACGCTGGTCCCACATCCCGAGTTCAAGATGTTGGGGCTCCGGAACATTCCTCAGATTCCTGAGAACTCCCTCCCCTACAGCACCTTCAGCTGGCCTGGGCTCATCAAACATCTGAGGCAGATGCTCATTGCTAATGCCCAGATGGAGGAAGGTACAGAGCATTCCCTCCCCTCTCCTCACTCATTTCTCCAGGTGAGATAAAGCTGATTGTTTAGTGCAGCTCCCTTCAGTCAGTTCAGAGCCCTCAGCAGGAATTCGCCTCCAGCTGCTCCTCAAACCATTCCCTCAGCTTGCTCCTGCCTTTGCTTCCAGCCATCTCAGTTAATTACAGCCACTGAAAACACACAAACCAAACCAACAGATTGTGGCTGTGCACTTAATTTACATCCTTCATTTGGGTTGGGATTGCTGTGTTTTCTTTTTACACCTTCTACTCATGAAAATGCTGCTCAGCTCTCCCCTACCATTTACATGGGAATTCAGTTATAGCTTCCAGCTATGCAGGGAATGGGCTGGCAATTGCTAAGGATAGAAACAGGTATCATTTTCTCTGCTAGACAAGTGACTACCAGGAAAATACTGCTGGATTAGCACTGCTTTTCCCTGGGAATTGTGTGATTGCTGCTTAATTAAAGTGCAGCAGCTACAAACTCCAGTGTGGGGCACAGTGATAGTTCCCATCTGCCTCTTCAGCTATTCCAAATCCGGATTTCACAAAACATTAACTATCTTTTCTGTCTTTTTTTACCAAAATCACACAGGTATTGACTGGCAAGTACGACCACCTCCTCCAGGCTCCTCCACCCCCTCCAGCCATTCCACAAAGAAGCCACTGCACTTCAACACTTCCATTGCCAACCTGGTTATCCTGAGAGGAAAAGATGTCCACAGTGTGGATTTGGGTAAGGAGGAAAAGCCCCAAACCTCAGGGGTTCTTGTTTCACATCTCTATGGTTTCTTTACACCACATCTGATTAAAATAAAAACACCCCAAGGCCACATGTTTGGTTACTAAAGGTCAATATTCCCTCTAGAAACAGTTTAGTGTCCAAGGCCACGTTGTCCAACTGCTTTGGGCTGTTGTCTTTACAGCAGCTTCCTAAAGCACTTCAGGGCAGGAGGAAGAGCCTGTAATCTGTGTATCTGATGAAATTCTTGGCTTTATTGTCTGAAAATACATTTAGCTGTTTCTGGAGTGATGAGCATGGCTGGCAGATGCAGTACTGACACAAGAGAGCACTTCTAGATAATCCAAGGGATCTGTTTCAAAGTTCTGTTTTCTGCAGGCTGATCTCTGCAGAGTTTTCCCAAGGCCTGAACTGATCTGCCAAGCTTTGATTAAGTCACACAGGACAACTGAGATCAAGATGCAGGAGTTTGCAGCTTTACATTTACCACAAGGGCTGTCTTATCTCTGCTCCAGGAAGTTTCCAAGATCCCTCCCTGTACACATCATGGCTAAAGCCTCAGGATGCTTTTAATGCCTGGAGAACACCAAGAGCATTTAACAAGTATGAAAAGTCTGCCTCTCTGGTCAGCAACAGCCAGTTCCTGCTGAAACCTCTCGACAGCGTTGTGGGAAAAGCTTGGAATATGTTTGCTTCCAAGTAAGTGAAAAGAGTCATGCTGAGACTTCCCTAATAACTGCCAGTATCTTCAGTGGGAGAGAAATCATTGTAAATAAGTGAGACCACAGATTGCAGTGCTCTCAGTGTATTTTCTCAGTCCCAAAACTCCCCAGATTTAGTGCATTCCAATTTGACCATCCTAAAAATAACACACAGAAGCTCTTTTGCTGATGGTTTAGTTTCCAGCTTGTGGACGGGCCTGGAAAAAACTTCCTGGCTCAGTCAGCAGCACTGAGGGGATTGGGGTGTATTAATCACTTCCCCTTCCATTTCCCACTTAGCCCAATTTTTTTAGCTGCAATTCTGTTTCCTCAACCAATACACAGATATAAAAACCATTGGAAACAAGTCAGGACTTACTGATCAGTAGGAATTACAAAATGAGTTTGAGGGAGCACAGTAAAAACTCACCAGCACAGTTATAGGGTGGAAACCAATCCCAATTTGGGGGTTTCACAGTAAATATCCAATATGTGTCAGATTCCCCCCTGATTTCCAATGTCTTACCCATCCTTCCCCACACAGAGCTTATATTCACCAGTACACCAAATTTGGAATTGAAGAGGAAGATTTCCTGGACAGCTTCACAACCCTGGAACAAGTTATCTCCAGTTACACCACCCTTTGATTTTCTTTCTTTTAAATGATCAGAAATAGAGCTTTTCTGAAAGAACCCAGCACTGGAAAACCTCCCATCAACTTCCTGAAGTATGGAAATGTCTGGGCTGGAGCTGGTTTTCAGTCTTGAAAGCAGTGTGTGTGTGTGTTAGGACAGCAAGAACTGACTCTGAGCTGAATATATTCCTATGGGCAGGTATTATTCTTATTTAATCTATCTAATAAATAGCTATTTTTCAATACATTTGCTATGTACTGTAGCTACCTCTCTGAACATAATTTTTGGCACTTTAATATAAACTATCATGAATTTTCATTGTAACACTTTGCCCAAAGAATGCTTTAATGCTGATAAAACAGCAGTGCCAGGATTATTAATCCAAGCTCCATTTGAGATTCAAGATACAACACTGTGGCACCTGGGCCTTTAAAGCAAAGTCAGAATAAATTAGATTTTAAGGACCTTAACTTTGACCAAACAGCGAAAGTTTTGGACCATCTTTTAAGAGAAATGCAAAGATTTCTTCATTTTCCTGTCATCCTCAAGTTATATTAGAGGTTATAGTTAATTAAATCCTTTTCTCACCATTTCCCTGTGCCTAAAACTCGGGAAAAATAAATCCCTATAGCAGAGCAGAGGCCTTGGCTCCTTGTTATACACACACCACATGTTTAAGCAAAACAACTGCTCTTCCTCTATGTTAGAACTTAATTAATTCGTTATTTATTTAAACATATTTGGCAGGAGGATGGCTGCTAGATTTCAAATAGAACAGGACGCAGCAATATCGTGTTTAATCTATTTTTAAATTTCAAAAAGCAATTTAAGGAATTGTCTGGGGGTTTTTTTTTGCACAAGTTTTACCACGACCACAAGGTGGTGCCCTGGAAGCTGCAGCTGCACCAGCCTGGAAGGAGGAAGGGATTGAATCCCTTGGGAAGGCACACACGCTGAATAAAATAAATATATAATATTTATATATTTATTATATATATATATAATATAATATTTACATTTATATAAGATAAATGTAAGAATATATAAATATAAAATAAATATAAGAATATATAAATATAGAATAAAAGAGTCCAGAATTAAGGATTATGTTGTAACACCAAGCTTCCTCCTGCCTCTGTCAGCTTTTCACTTAATGGCAGGGAGAGTTTGGGGAGTTCTTGCCATTCCTCCCCCCCATGTCATACTTATCCTCCCATAGAAATAATCCCACAGGCCAAAAAATAAAAGAGTTTAAAGCAAATCAGTCTCAGGGACTTTTCCCTTGACAAATTTCACATTTCAGAGCATCCCTTTAGGTTTTTAGTGCCATTTCTTGCCAGGCCTTGAAACTTTTAACTGAAAGATGGCAGCTCAGAGCTGGGCACTGCTCTGGTCCAAAGGGATTTTTTGGGGGTGTTTTTGTCCCTTTCAACCAGTGTCTAATTTGGGTATTTTCCACAGAAGAAACTGGAGGAAAGGTTGCACGAGCTGGGACAAACAGCACAGGCACTGCAAGAACAAAGGGTCAGGAAAGGACACCGTGGGGAGCTTCTCCCTCCTGCAGGAGGCCCAGGATGTTCAGCCACACAGACACCCCTGTCCTGGTGTTCCCAACAGATCCCAGACTGGTCAGAAACGGGGAACTGCACGTCTGCAACAAGGGCCAAGTCCCAGCAATGCTTCCTCCTGGCCCACAGAACAGGTAAATGAGGTGTTTAAAAAGCTAAAGACAGATAAGTCCTCTGAGAAACGAGGAAGAGAGCAAAGGGTTATTGATCCAGCAGCACCATAACCCACTTTATTGCAGGAATAACCTGTTATCTCCATGTATTTATAATTCTGAGCATGAAGCAAAGGCAGCAGGTGCTCAGTGGGTGACACAGCCCCATATTTATCAGTTATGGCTCATAGGATTTCCAGGTAATGCAGCAGGTTACTGGAAGGGGTTTTTTTGTTTAAGTTGGATGGCAGAATTGATGCCATGTCAGGAAACACAACACACAGCTGAGATGCACAACCCCAGAGCAAAAATGAAGATTTCCTTATTTAACAAAAGAAAACAGAGAGGGAAAGATTCTGCAGCTCACAGACACAGCCAGGCCAGCAGGGCCATCACTGCTTATCAAGGGTTGCTCTGTAAGGACTTGTTCACAGTCAGGATTCAGGGAAAACACTCCTAATTCCACGTGAAAACAACATTTTTAAAAGCAGCAATAGAGGATCACAGCCATCAGCCAAAGTTTGACAACACAGGTTCCTCAAAAGTATTTTAAAAAAAAAAAAAAAGAGTTGAAACCAAAAGTGTAGATGTATTTATCTGTTATAATCCTCTCCACTGCTCTGACAGGAGCTGTTTGAGGCATCTCTAGGCTTCTTCCTGTGACTGTTTTTCACTGCTGACCTCAATCCTGAAATTCTCACACCCTTTCCCAAACCCAGCCTTCAGTTTTTGATTCCTCTGGGTTTTTTTTTCCCCAGGATGTGCAGAGGGTCAAAGTGGCAGGAAGTGAATAGCTGGTATCAAAGATTCATAATTTACCCTTGTATTAGAAGGTGGAGCAGTACTTTTCTATTTTATTGATAAAATTAATCACGGGGATAGTCAGAGCCTGGCAGAGGGCCTTTATTTCATTAAGCAATTAAAGTTAATGAGGTGGATCAAAGGTCAGCACAAGCCAATGGCTCAGTGACAGGAACAACAGAATCAGTGGCCTCGACCTTGCTGGTTTTAGGCAAAGTCCCCACAGGATGTCCATAAACCTGGAACAATGCACCAAACCTCACTATTGTTGTTGGGAGGGACAGGTGCAGCTCACTTGGAAGTTGAGTCAAGGACTCCAACTACAGAAAAAAGACCAAACAACCCCAAAAAAACCTGAACAAATCAAACCCACCGAAAAAATTCCAACCCAGAAACAAAAACCTTCAATAACCTAAAATACTTTAAACACAATAAGTGGCAGGTGACAGTAGTTAATGTATTTATAGATATGATTTATTTGGCTATAAGCAGATATTGGTGCTTTTAAGGTCAGACTCACTACCAGGACAGGAAGGATAGAACTGGGGGTAAATATATAAGGGGAAAAAAAAAAAATCTATGGTTCCCACACCAACCAGGAATTTATCAATATGAAAGTTATATTCAAATTACCAGCTGACACACTACTAAGGAAAATTAAGGTACAAAAGGATGAATTATTCACTTCCTTCTGCATTTGCTAAGAAATTTAGTCTGGATAAATATTATGAAGTGAGAGACTAAACATCCAAAAAGAAACACTCCCAGATGAAGAAATGTGAGTTTTGCTGGACACCACTTTAAAAACCTGCACAGGAGTCATCAGGGAAGTGATTCATGGATCCGATTTAGCACAAAAAAAGCTTCCAAAAGGAACTGAGCTGCTGCCTTTCCTCCACTGCTTCCAAGGGCAGCCCGGACCCAGCTTCGCCAAGGCAGCAAATTCCAGGTTCCTGGGGCAGCCTCTGCTTCCCAGCCCAGCTCTGCCCACGCTCCGGCCCCCCGGCTTTGAACCGGCCCGGCTGCGGAGCTGAGAATCCCCAATTTTAACCGGGGAGCTTTTCCGGCTCTTTCAGCGGAGCCGCAGCTCACAATGGTCCCTTCGGAGCCCACATTGTGCGGGTCCCGTCCCTCCAGACGGGCACTTCCCCTCCGCGGGAGGGGACGTGACTCACACACGGCCGGGAATCAGCACAACCTGCCCCTTAACCCTTTCCCTCGGCACATCCCGCTCCGTGAGCCCCTTCCCAGGGCTCTCCAAACAAATCCTCCTGCCAGCCCCGGGGGAGCACCCTGGACAGGGTGAAAAAGGCCTCTGGGAGGAGATCAGTGAAGCTGCTCCTGCTCCTTAGGAAACGAAAGGCAGTTTTTAAAATAAATATGTGCCGTGATAAAGATCACAGAAGAAATCTAAACCTTAATTAAAGCCTGAGAGGTTCTAAACTGTGACTTCTAGCAGAGGCACACTCTGTACTTATCTGGGTGAATTAGGTGCTAGAAACCTTCTCTTAGTCTTAAAAAAAAAAATTAAAATACGCCCAGTTACACAGTAAAAGAGAAAAATAACCAAAATGAGGGTGCTCTCTAGGCCCAAATTCCTATTTTAAATGTAAGAGTAGTAAGTAGAGAAGCTAACTAAAAGAAGCCACTGGTTAAACCAAAAAAAGGCAGAATAAACGTTGCTGGGGCTTTGATTTCACTGCTCGTGGTGTGTTTGCATTAAATGGGTGTGTCCTGCCAAACTGAGCGTGGCCCGTGTTTGGTTCCACGTGTTTATTTAAGGCTCAAAAAATAACACTTGAGCTGCCTGGGAATGGTGTCATTGTGGTCATGGCATGATTTGAGTTGAACTTCTGCCCAGCAGCCTCCAATCTGCGAGAGATCATCGACAGCAGCGTGGCAGGGGAGCCAAATGGAAACCAGCCCCATCCCACTGGAGGTGGGATCAAATCCTGGCTGGGCTTGGCTGGAGCTGCAGCCTCAGCCTGTAGCACTACCTGTGAGTCAGCTAAGTCAGCAATCTGATTTATGTTGTTATTTGAAGTTAAAGGCATAAATTTGGCAACCAATATCCAATTAAATGTATCTCCCAAGAAGAAAGCTTCCATTCCCTCCCTACCAGCCACTAAACTCGGGGTTTCACCTTATTTTCCTCTACAAAGATTTAATCAGGCTTCTCCCCAGACCCAGAGTATTCTTATATAAAACCAGATCCAAACCTGTGCTGGGAAAGGAGAGCTCGTTCTTCAGCCACCTTAGGAAGGAAACATGAACACGTGGGGTCCTCCAGCTGAACAAAACTTCAGTCAACAGGCCTGGACTTGTCCAAAAATCGCTGTATTGAGGGCAGAGAGAGCTCCAGGAAGGACCAGGGGAGGAGACATCAGGGACAGCCTTAGCCAAGGGCTCTCAGGCTCCTCCAAACAACACTTAACCCCTTTCCTTGTTCCCGTAATTGGAAGGATCTGTCACAGCTGGAATCTGTTGCCAAAGGACGTGGATTATTTGACTCCTCAGCAGCACCTGCTCCTCCTGGGCAGCCCCAAGGTCTCAGTTGCTGCTCCGTGGAGTTGCCACAGGGTGGCTGTGCACAGGCACCAGTGATTAAATCAGGTTTGGGTGGAGATTAAGGGAGGCAACAGCACTAAACCCACCAGTTGGATCAGCACACATCCAGCAGAAATACTGCTTTGGACATTTCTTTGGCACCCATGAGTTTGAACTCCACTGAACACCAGCCCCAGCCATCCTGAAAGTGTCCTCCTTGCTGCTCCTCACCTGGGCTCTTACACAGGGATCCATGGGATTGGATGTCACAGGAGCTCAGCCAGGCTGAGAACAGACCCACAAATTCAAGAATCTGAGCAATGGAACCTGTTGCTGTGAAAATATCCTGAATATTCCAGCTCTTGAGGAAACAGCTGCAGCAAGAGGCACTGAGAGCAGGGTGGTTTCTAAGCAGGCCAGAGAGGTTTTGTGAAAATGGCAGTGTTTGTGTTATGTTGTAAATCTAAATGTGTAAATCTCTGCAGGTTCAGTTTCTTTTGGACACAGAAAAATGTTGAGCACACAAACCTGCTTTTTCGGTCACCAGATGGAAAGGGCAGTGTCAGGAAAGCCACAGTCCCTCAAAATTCCATTTCTGCATTTCAGTGTGAGCCTTGAACAAAGTATTGGTGTGTTTTAATCAGCAGCAGCTTCTGCAAGAGAACTGCCAGTTATTTTCTTGGAGTGGAAGGAGAACAGAGGTACCATGAGGTCACTGCATGTGGATAGAACAAGCTTTGGGAATTGCATGGGATCTCTTGGGAATTTCTTAGAGGTGGGGCCAGTCAGAGCTGACACCTTCCAGTGGAAAGGCTTTGGACCTGGGAAATGCCACAGATGAGCTGGTCCCCAAGGAAGGGAAGAGGTGACACCCTACAGCAGATTGATGTGTGGTCACAGCCTCGTGTAACACGTCAGTGCTCCAAGGATTTGCACCAAACCCAGCGGATTGTGCCTTAAATCCCGTGGGTGAAGCACAGAGCCCTTCCCTGGCTGGGCCCCTCCAGCAGGGCCAGCACAGCCTCTCCAGAGGCTCCCCAGAAACACCAACTCCCCTTTTCCAGGGCCAGAGGAGCCGGGTGTGGCCACAGGGCCGTTATCCCAGGGAACAATGTGAGTGCCAGCTCCCATCTCCTGCCTTTCAGCAGGAAGCAGCTGCCAGCTTCCTCCTTGCCAGCTGCCAGGGCAACTCAGTCAGGCTTCTTGGAAAAGCAGAGGAACAATGACCTGGGAGGAACTCCCCTGAAACACAGAGGATCTTCACACTCACCCACATCTGAGCAGCTCCTCGAATGAGCTCCAGAGAAAGGTGACCTTTGATTTCGTGCTCATGGAGCCAATGCTCTTTGAGTCATTCCATGGATAATAATAATAATAATCCCCCTCAGCACGATAAAGAGCACTGCTAAAGCAAACTAAACCCAAGCTTGGCCCTTCCATAAGTTACTTTGCACCTTTGTTTTACACCAGTAGCAGTGAATGAGCTGAATAACCTCAACATCCCTTCCCTTTAAATCCAGCACAGGCAACAGTGAGCTTTTTTGACCAAAATACCCTTTTTCTGAATTCCTGACACATTGCTGGGCTCTTGCTGTTTGCTTGTACCTGGGAGGTGACATAACAGCAGTGAGTTTCTGCCTCTGAGTTCCTTTCTCTCCTGACAAGTGCCCCGGGCTGTTCCAGCCTCTCCCTCCCCACCACTGCCAGAGCATTGTTCTGCTGCCTCTCCCAAAAGCACAGTGGATGCATCAGTAAGCAAGTGAAATGGATAAAGAAATAAATGCCAGCATTTCGTGCCCTCAATTAGGCACTTGAATTTGGGTAGTCACACAGAAGGCTCAAAGAGTTTCTCAGTATAATCCTTCTAAAAATCAGTTTGCCAGAGCACAGGCAAATATTTACCAGAGCATCGGAGGGTGTTTCACGGGAAGGCAGTTGCTTCACTCCCTGTTTCCTGAGGTTACAGGAACCCAGGAGGCTCCAGCACTGATCCCTCACCTGCTCCCACCAGGGGCCACAGCCCAGCAGGATTCACTCCCACTGAGGGCTGCAATTTGAGTGAAGTACTTACTGGTTTTTCTTATTCCCTTAAAAAAAAAAAAATCCAAAAAACCCCCAAACCTTCAAATTTACAGGAAAAACCCACAGAATTTTAAATCTCTGAAGAGCCATTTCAACTGCCTTATCTAAAATCACATCCAGCCTTTTAACTGCTGATTACAAAGTATGTTTTAACCACGTGCTTCAAAGAAAACCGATGGCTTTTACCTCCCAGGAGCACCCCCAGCCCCCACTTATCTTTCCACCTGCGATCAATTTGGTTCACTAATATTTATATTTGTGCTTGATAATCAGGGTGACACTGTGACAAAACAAATCCCGAAAGCCAAAGGCACAGCAGGGAAGGGCTCTGGGGACCAGCGTTAAGCCCCTGTCAAGTGTTAATGACAAGGATCTTTTAGCAGGAACAGGCAGCCGGGGGAGTTCAGAGGGAGCTGCTTGAGCAGAAACACAGCAGGACACCGGGACGGAGGGAAGGAGCTACAGACACAGGGAGCAGGAGCTTTCCTGGCTGTTTTCCAGCGTGGAACTGGAGGATTTGACCTGCCACGGGCACTGTGACCTGAGCTGTGCTGACCCCAACAATCCCCACCGCTGGGGCAGGGCAGCTCTGCCCCCTCCCCCAGGGCACACCTTCGGGCAGGAACGACCCACAGGGCGGGCAGGAAAAGCCAGGAAAATCAAGAGGAGGAGTTTCAGCCCTGCCTGACCTGAGCTCTGATGTGCTACTTTCTGTTTTCCTCTCGTGAAAGCAAGAGAGCGTCAGCCACGCCCCACAGAAGACGAGAGTGAAAAAATCTCTATCACATCAAAGTCATCTTTGAGGTTTAACCAACCGTTAGTTGCTGTTACTTCCGTGTGATTTTCAGTAACTCCCAGGAAAAAAAAAAGCAAGATGCTTTATTCAGTGTCTAAACTGAGAGACAGCAGCTAAAAATAGAGACCTGTGCCCAGACTGTCTCTCCTGCAAGAGCTCCCCTTGGATTTGTCCCTAACACACTGAAGGAGATGACTGACTGCTTCCAATGCCTGACTAAAGATACGGACAGCAAAAGGAAGCTGTGGATTTAGGGAGCAGAATCCATGTTTTCAGGTGAAATGCTGAAAGACTCCAAGTCTCGGAAGCCACAAAAATGCAGCTGCAGATGTATCTGCTCCATTCCAGACAACAAATGTCACAGTGTTACCAACCCAGTTCAATACACAGAGTGGAAACAATCCAGCTGAAATAAACACTGGGAAACGTTATTTCTTTGTTTATTTAAGCAAACATAAAACTACCCATTAGGTTTACTTTCATTTCTATGATTTTTTTTTTACCTTTTACCAAGTCTTATCATCTCCCAGCAGCTGAACAGGTAGGAGCAGGTAGAACCATCAGCTCCTTCTTTAAATAAGTGTTAGAAAGCTTCAGAATAACAGCAGAGCTTATTGGAATGGACACATGGAACACAAGCTGAAGAACAACAGACATATATATATATTTCACACTATATGTATGTAAACATATTGAACTAAAAGTGGGAGAAAGCTCTGTTTTTCCAGGGATTTTCCAGCAGGCAAGAGGCAGAATTGTAAGGAGACCCCCAAAGGAGCAGTTTATTGGCTCAGGCTCTGGGAAAAGGGTTTTTTTCTCTTTTAGTTGTTGTTAGAGTCTTCTCATCTCAGCCTGAGGGCACACAGGTAAATGTGTCACCCACTGCCAGGGGAGCTTCCAGACACCACCAGAACTGAGAGAGGTAAATAAATAAATACCCGTGTCCCTCGGGTGAATCTGAGGACAAAAAAGCTGCCACCAGAACTGGGGAGAGCAGCCAAGGGCTGTCACTGCTCCAGTGTCCTGAGGGGAACGGGACACACAGCTCTGGGCTGGGATCCCCTCAAAGTGCAGCTCCAAAGTTTCCACGGATTGAGAAAAGTGAAGTACCAAGCAGAGCTGTGATTTTTGGAATGTGCACTGCGTTAGAAGACCTTTGTGACTTTATTTTCAAAGACCTTATTTAGGCCAAAAAGTGAAAAGATTTAAGAAAAAAAAAAAAAGGTGGAGAATTTAAGCAATAGTGTTCACCTCTAAAAACCACCAGGAGCACAGGAATGGCCTTTGTGCTTTTGACCACCCTGCACCACCTCCCGAGCCTTAGATATGTAAATTCACTCTGCTCAGAGCTCTGTCAGAGCAGCCTCCCCGCTCTGGTTGTTGGCTTCAGAGAGAACTTCAAACACAAGAAACAAGGTACAAACCTCACACACAACCGGGATGAAACTCTAAATAAAGGATGTTTGTTATGCAGAACCGCAGCGGCGACTCCTCCTCGGAGCTAAACCCAACCTGATGCTCAATGGAACAGCTGGAGATGGATGAGGGGACGGTCAGATGAGAGATACCAAAATGTCAGACAGCCTACCGACTGTTGTTGCCATGAGATCCAACAGTCAACATCAGTCTGATAAGCTATCCGACAGGATGGTGGGGATGGAGCAGCTGGAACACCACGGCACACTCGCAGCACGGGACACACACCAGCTCCCCCTGGCTCCAAACCTGCCCCAGCCCAGCCTAAGCTCAGCCAGGCAGGGTCTAACCTGCTCTGAGCACCTCCTGCGATGCTCACCGAGAGAAAACTCAGCATTACTTACCCCCAGGACAGGAATCAAACCAACAGGTCACAAATATTTACAGATGGAAGGACCAAAGAGAGAAAAGAGCCATTTTAATGTTAGTTCTGTTCCTGGACATGAGAGCTGACACACACACACACTGGTTCAGAACAAGGTTTGGAAAATATCTGACTTGAAAAGCATAAGATTAAAGTTCTTTAAAGTTCTGTTCTGGACATCAAATCTGCTTTCAGCTGGAATATTAAATCTTCCCCCTCTCTTCTCCTCCACTGCCCACAATTCTGGCATCAGGGGCAAACACCTGAGCAGAATAAATATTGTTCATTGCTTAACCTGCCTATTTGTGCTTCAAGCAAGGGATGTCCTTCCTGCTGCCTTTGCTGAGTAAGAAGTTCTTAAGAAAAAAGAGAAAAAAAACCAAACCAAAACAAAAAAAGCCCAAAGGGTTTCAGCACCATCAGTGCAGGAAGGCTGAGTGAACGTGCAGCTCACGGGATTAAGGCTTCAGAAAGAAACTGAGCATCCAAAAGTGGAGAGGGAAAGAAAGAGCTTAAAAAGACTGACACAAGAAATTCTGGAATGATCAAAGATGCCTTTATAAAGTTTTATCTTAACTTCATTCTAAATATACAGAATAAAAAATGTCGGCGTCAGCATTTGACATCAATCACCTCTGATAACAGCACGGACTTGGGCAGGGTGGCTTTTCCAACGTGCAATGGATGGGACACCGGGAATTCAGACGGCACAGCCTTACCAGGAGGAACATGCAAGAGTTTGTATCCAATCTGTACTCAGTTATTTACATCGTGATGGGCTGGAAAGTCATGGAAAAAGCAAAACAAGCCACCCTTCTAAATGAGAAGTCGCCCTCAGGTCAGTGTGAGTTAACCCAGGAAATGGAGAGTATGAAATCATCCAGTTTGGAAGTAATTTGGATGGACAACGTTTGTGTAAAACCCCACTGAACATCCCATTGTCCATCCTGTCCAACACAACCCAGACTCATGAAGCATTCACACCTTACCTTAACGTTTATAAGCTTGTCAGTGAAACCTTTGCTCTAATATCCAAATTACTTTCAAAAAAAAATCAAATAAAAACTTTGTTCTAGTTGAAAACTGATGTTAAAAAGTTTTTCCCCTGTTTTGAATAATGCTGATTTTTTAACCATATGAAAAGCTGTGTCATTCCTGTGTCTGCCAGGGCCCCCTGAGGGGGTTTGTTCCAGCTCATTTGGTTTTCTCCTCAGAGTACATCTTCTGCTGCAGCCTCTTGGCGTAGCTCTGGGCCATGGAGTTGATAATAGACAAGATAAAATAACAAACCATGACAATCACCAGTTTCTCAAACATCCAGGAGAGCCAGTTTTCCCCCTGGAGAGACAAAACAGAAGGAGGAGGAAGATGGAGATTAGCAGACAGACGATGGAGAATTCTCTAATCAAATCCAAAGCAGGGACCCAGCACAGGCTGACGGGATTCCTGCAGGTCCCTCTGCAAAGCTGCCCTTGGTCCCTGGAAAGACAATGCAGGAGGCTTTGCCAAGCCCACCGCTGGGCACATGACGAATCCCTGCTCATTCCCAGGGTGCTCCCAAAGTGATTTATTATTCCCAGTATTGTTTGGGCTCCACTAACGATTCTTAGAGTTCGGAATTAGCAGCCCTGACTGTCATTCCCCGTCATGTTCCCCGCACAGAAAACAATCAGGTCATTGGTTAACAACGGTTTTTTTTTTCCCTAAACTGCACATTCCGTGTTCTCTTCCCATTAGGATGCGACTGGAAGTTCCAGTGACCTCGCCGGTCCCGCTTCCAGCGTTTTTCGTGGCAACTCTTCCCTCGTTTCTCCTGTCAAAGGAGGGCAGCAGCGCTCTGCCCACGATCCCTTCCCTGCTCTGCCCACGATCCCTTCCCTGTTCTGCCCACCATCCCTTCCCTGCTCTGCCCACCATCCCTTCCCTGCTCTGCCCACCATCCCTTCCCTGCTCGGCGACTCCAGCCCGATCCCCCCCGGGGCTCTTTTGTGGGCAGAAACGGCCAGAGGAACATTTATAACAGCCACAAATATCGCACGTGAAATCCGAGTTAAGTTCACGGATTTTATCTAAAATGCCTCAGCATCCTCAAGGATTTCACGTCGCTCTGTCCCGTTGCAAATTCAGGGTAAGTTTTTTAAAATACTTTTTTTTTTTAATTTCTTTTTTTTGGGGTATGAAAGGGAATTTCTGCCCCTTGTAGCTGCTCTAAACACCGTAGTTTTCTTTTCCTTTCAAACACTGAAGGCTTGGGGATTTTATTTCTCTTACTGTCCACTAAGCCACAGACCCTCCTGGCTCCTGAAGCATCGATGCTGCACAGTCTGTTACCCCTTCACATGGAAATGCAACTTTTTCCTCCTTAAATTTAACCTTCCAAGCAGGCAGCTAATGCAGAGAGGCAAGAACTGCCACTAGTCTTGCTCTATTTTTTGTCTTATTGTCTAAAGAATTTAAATCCAATTTTTGTACAACTACAGAGTAAGTTTGAAACAGTTAAGTTTAAAATCCAGCTTCACACAATTACGGGGGAATTTTAAAACCCAATTTCACACGATTACAGGGTAGTTTTTAATTCCCAGGTTGATTTTGAAGTGAGATTTTTATCTATATTGCTCGGGTCAGTGCAGATCTTGGTAAAACAGACACGTGAAGAGCCCGAGAAAGGCTGAGCTGGGGGAGGGTCTTACCTGTGGAACGCCACCGTCCGACTTGTGGTGAAGTTTTATCCTCTGAGCTTCCAGATATTCTTGAAATGGCTTCTGAAGAGAAGGACCTATACTTGGAATAGCACTGATGGAAAGTTCATCCCAGAGAACGAGACAAAATAGGGGAGAAAAAAAAAAAAACAAACCAAAAAAACCCATTGGCTTTTTTCTTTTTTTTTTTTTTAAATAACTTACCACTTTACCTAATGAGAGCAAAGTTCAGGCTGAGCTACAGCTCAGGAGGGAACTCCTGAGACACTTGAGAAAACAGAAACCCCACGAAATAAAGCAAAATATTCATCTTTTGATCTTTCCCCAGATCCTCCAAAAGTGCTCAAAAAGGAAAATCTCTGTGAGCAGCAGAGCGCCGGGCAGGGGGGCAGGAGCTGGGAGCTGGAGCATGTCCTGGAGGCAGGAGAAGGAGCTGAGCACTGGGGCAGTGCTGGGAGGCAAATGAATGACTTCGGAGAAGTCCCACATTTATCAGCAGCAGTTCCTGTAAGAACTGGTTTGAACCGATTAATAAGGAAATGACTTGTGCTTGTGTCATCCCCCGGTTAAAAAAGAGGCTGCTCGCCCTATGACTTGCCCCTTCTCCTGCGAGGAGACGGCCCCTTTCTCCAACAAAGTCCTTATTAGGACAATCTGTGCGTCATCCCTTCCCAAAAGGAACGCGTGAGCAAATCCTGCGGCACCTCCCCCGGGCAGGGATTAACAAAGGAACAAAGAGGCGCTCGGAGCCCTGCCCTGCATCGTGCCAGCCTGGGTGGCACAGGGCGGGCTCCGAGGGACCTGCTGAACACCTTGTTCCTGCTGTGGGGTCACGTCTGGGAGCTCAGAGCCCTCTCGGGGGGAGGGTGGTACCGCCGGGCAGCCTCTGCCCTCCACCCAAATCCCCCTGGCCGGGCTGCCACCAAACCCACCCAGGCAGCTTTGCCTTAAATCCACCCACCCTGCTATTTAGCAAATAGAGATCCCAAACCCTTCAATAATGGTCACAACCCTTCAATAAAACCCCAAAACTCAACTATTCAACCCTAGAACTTGGGCAGCCTCTGATCTCCCCTCAAATCCCCCTGGCCAGGCTTCCACCAAACCCACCCGGGCAGCTCTGCCTTAAATCCACCCACTCTGCTATTTAGCACAAGATCCAAACCCCTTCAGTAATGGTCACAACCCTTAAATAAAACCCCAAAACTCAAATATTAAACCCCACAATTCAAATATTACCCGGAATAAATTGTCACCAGCACCAGCACGGTGTGAACACACAATCCAAAGGCTCCCAGGGCTGGATCCACAAACATCCACCACCACTCCTAACTCCCACCACTGACAAACACCACTTGAGTTTCAAAGAGAACGGAGATTTTAATTTATTTTCTTTTTTATATTTAACTGGGGTTAAATTTTTTAAATTTAAAGAGACCAATGTGATCTCCTACACTGAAAACTCACCTAATTTTCAACGCTTCACTTTTAACTCTTCACACCACAGGGAGGGTTCAGTAAAACAACTCCACACACCAGGACACATCCAACAACAGGTTTTACAAGTGACCATCTCCCTGCGTTCCTCCAATTATTCTCCTCCTCATTTGACACGATATTCCCTTTTCCAGGCCAGAGCCCAATTAAAAAAGAACACTTTCTAATTTTAGGAATTTCAGAAAAGGCCCCGAGTGAAGAAACAAAGTGCCTCATTCTGCTGCTCTCAATGGATTTCCTTCATGGCCGGGGGCAAACGCCTTTTTGAAGCAGATTTCCCAGAAAAAGGCCACTTCCCTCATGATTCACCCCCGGGATGAGACAAACGGGGGGAGGAAATTCTGTGCCCGGGGCTGCTGAAATTTCAGGGGGGGGGAAAAAAAACAACCCCAGAGACTCCAGCCCGTCCCTGACACGTTTTCCACAAATCCAGAGGATTTCCAGGATCCAGCCCCGGCCCTTCGGCGCCGACCGTTCCCGGGAAAAACCTCTCCCGGTGAGTCGGGGCCGGGGCCGAGTCACCCTTGGGACGCTCTGAGGTTTCTTTGCCTTCCTCCAAGAGCTCCAGCAAGGTAATGGTTCACTTTTAAGTTGTGCCTGGTTCTGAAATGAGGAATATTTAAATGGCGAGGGGTGAATGATTAACAGGAGGGTGTTCAAATGACTCGGGCTCTGCCTGAAAACCCAACAAAGTCGGTGCTAAATTAGCTTTAAACACAGAACAAAGCCATGAAACCCAAGTTCAGAGGCTTCAACAGCTCCTGCTGCATGGACACTGAATTTCAAAATTTTTTTCACTAAAGAATTATTTTTTTTTCCCTTTTCTGAGCATGGCTATGACTTAAATTAATTAAATTAAAAATGCACAAAATTAACTTCATTACAGCTGTTTTAAAGAACTGCAAGATTCTCAATGTGAGGACCGGGGCTTCTAAAATTCTGCAATTTTTCTAGAGTCTTTAATACTGAAAAAAAAATTGTGCCTAGATTTAAATAAGGAGCAAAATGAAGCAGAGGAACATTTAGAAAATCCTGAATCCGCAGTGCTGGGAATGAAATCCTTGAAATCCCATTTCAGCAGGACAGTGTTGGTTACTTGTGCTCTTTTGGTAAAATTAAACCATTTAATCTCCCCAGATATGTCACCTGATATCCAAGTGTGGACATAACTTAGATCTAAAAGTCTTAAAACTCAGTTTTATTTAATTTAATTACACCTAAGTGTAACTGAGAAGAAGTTTTAGGAACTCTTAACATTCAATTTTTGGTTTAATTCCTTCTGATTCTCTGCTAAAACTGAATGTTCCACAAGGAGTTGTAACTGAGAACAAACCTCCAAACAATTGCACCAGCCTTTGGTGCAGCCTAAATTAACGAAAATTAAAACATTTCAGTCAAAAACACGACTTGAATTCCAACACTAAAATATAAACATCATTCAGAATTCTGATTCACTGAGAAACCACCGTTGGAGCCCGTTCTCAGAACTGTCACCTGGGATTTGTAGTCAAACAGATGAGGATTTATTGTCTTTAACTCAAAGCTACAATTTCTATCCACATTAAAAATTCTAAAGCTGGTTTTTGCAATAATTAAACCAAAACTTCCCATCTATTCAAAGCACCACATTACAGAGATTCAGCAAAGCTGCTTCAGGATTAGTTTTAAAATTACACCAAAGACCTGCAGGCTCTGACTCCCTAAAACTTCCTTTCTCTTTCCAGCAAAACCGTGTTTAAAATCCACTGGACAATTTATAAATTTGCTTTTCCAAGAGTGACTGTCACTGTAAGTGGGAGGAAAGGTTAAATCCTTTGAACAGAACCTTTGGAACCCCGGGGAGGAGTTTTCTCCAAGGCACCAAACCCAGAGGAGAAAAATTGTGTTTTCCCCTGTGCTTAAGAAAAAGCAGGAATTTATTTGATATTCCAGTCAATGCACTTTTACTGATACTAAAAATACTTATTTAATACCATTTAATCATGATATTTGCACTTTTGAAAGGCATCGTTTTCATCTGACAAGATCTTTAGGAGTAGAGGTTGCTCTCGAGTTCCTGAAATCTCTTACCCTGTGCTTGGAGAGGTTGGGAACACTCAGGGAATTAATCCCAAGCTGTGCTAAACAGGGCAGGGCTCACTCAACAACTCCCTAAAAATCTCCCAGAGCCCAATTTAGGATAGAAAGTTCCCATCTTACAAAAACACTTGTGGGTTTTTGCCCACTTTTCCAGAGAGAAATGCCAGAATTCCCAAGTATTTAAAAAAAAAAAAAAAAAAAGCAGCCACTGTGAGGTCCCATTTTGGGAGCATTAATGGGGCTTTCACTGCTAATTAGAGCTTCTCATTGACAAGAGGCTCGAGCAGCAAGTGCTGATGAAGCAGCTGATTAACTCTGAGCTGTTCTGAAACTCCAGTTATTCTGGGGGAAATTAAAAATGCAAATAAGAGTTTCAGTGCATCTCTGAGCCTGACAGACTGAGCTCAGCAGCTCCCGGGAACAACTGAGATTCAGCCCCAGCCAAGAAACACGGGGGTTTAAAACCATGGAAGTCTTGTTTGAGCATGGAAGTTTATTTTCTCCTGGAAATTATACCCTGGAGGGTTTGGGACCCTGCCCTCCTGCAGCGAACAGGGATTATCCCTGCTACAAAAAAGTGGCACTGAAGGTTGTGCCAGAGGCAGGAGGGACATTCTGGGCTGGACTTTTCCCTCTCTGCACCTCCAATCTTTAAAATCACACTATTGACAGCCAGGCCAGAGGGGCAAAGGCTCTCACCTCTCAACAATTATGCAAAACATCATTAAACCATCCCATTTATTAATTCCTATTTCTCCACTCCCCTGGGAGAGCACAGAAAAACCCATCCTGCAGCTCCAAAGCAGTAAAACATTAGGAAGAGGCACCAAATTTTGGTATTTAAGTGGTACCAACTTCTCTGAAAGTCAGACATTTCATAAACCACTGAGACCAGGTTCCAGTGGAAGTATTTTGGTGCCCCTGGACAATTAGCAGAGAGGGTTCATTTGCATTCCCGTGGGAGCAGAGCACCTCTCCAGCTCCTCGGAGCCCTCGGAGGTTCCTGTGCCTGCAGCCCGGGCTGAGCAGCCCAACGGTCGGGTTTAATGAGCTGTCATTTCCTGCGCCGATAAAACCTCTCCCAGGATTCAAACCAGCCCCTTCCCGGGGCTGCAGCACTGCCAGGACCTGCCCTGGGCTCGGCCTTAACCAGCCCTGCACCCCGGCTCAGGGAAACCTGGGAGCTGGGACTGCCCAGAACTAGATCCTTGGCTTAGGGAAACCTGGATCCCAGTTTAGGGAAAGCTGGGAGCTGGGACTGTCCAAACCTGGACCCTGGCTTAGGGAAACTGGGAGCTCGGGCTACCCCAAAGCTGGACCCTGGCTCAGAGAAACCTGGGAGCTAGAACTAGGCACTGACTTAGGGAAAGCTGGACCCTGGCTCAGGGAAAGCCTGGAGCTGGGGCTGCCCAGGCCTGGCTCAGGGAGAGCCTTTGCAGGCTGGGTTCCCCAGGAGCAGCCCCAGCTGGGCCTGAGCTGAGCTGTTCGGGGCTCTGAAGCTGCACAAAATAAATCTGGTTCGGGGCAGGATCAACAGAGACCTTTGGGGTTCAAAGGCTCCCTGGAGACTCATTTCCTTCGGGAGATGAAGACAGAAAATCTCCCTGGAGTCCCCAAGCCAAACGGGTCCCCCATCTGACATTCCCACCTGGGCCCTCCCATCCCACGTGAGCCTGCAGGGCTTTCCTTGGGCCACTGTTAAACCAAGGCTTCCAAAAATAGCACCAGCAACACCCCTGACCTGCCCCTCCTCAGCTCTGCTCCCCAGTGCTCTGAGCAAGGAAACTCCTACTTACATTTTAAAGATATTTTTTTTCCTACTAATTTAGGGGAAAGAAAACTTGGCTTGTTGGGAGTTAAATCCTTCAAGCTTTTTGCAAATAAACTTCTATAATTCTGCTGTGATGCGCTGGGAGGTTTTCAGCTCCAGAGCTGCTCACATTTCCTCCACCTCTGTGCCCCTCTGAAGGCTCTAAAGCCTGGTCTGTGCAGAGCTGTTCTGCTGGACACGGTCCCACAGGTTCTGATGGAGCTGGGGCAGGGGAGATGAGTTACTGAACCAACCAGTGTGAGGTGGATCCGTGTAACCTTCCAGAATCCCTCTCAGGAGGTTGGGAAGTCTCTGCTCTTCACCTCCTCAGCCACTTCAGGTTGCTTTTGCTGAGTTCTCCCACACAGGTTTTGTGTAGGAGAAACTGGAACCTGTTTCTCCAAACGCCCTTTGAAGCAGCTCAGCAGGACCTGGGCTGGGGCAGAACAAAGGTCCAGCTGTCAGAGGGTGGGGGTGGCTCCCAAAAACCAGGGAATCAAACCCAGGGCTCTTCCCACCCCAGGAAAAGATTCCTGGTGCAGCCCTTCATCACTCCTTGACTTGTGCTCTGAAGAAATAACCTAAACCTGGACTGTAAACGAGTTTTGACCAAAAAACTCCCTGACAATCCTTAAACAAACTTCCCACCAGGGACTGTGATCCCATTTGTGCTGTTTGGGGGAAGGAACATCAGGCTCCTTCCCCAGCACTGACTGGGAGCAACTTGTGAACAAAGATTTATGGCACAATAAACAGCAGGAAACTGGTTTGTCCAGGCAACAGTTCCAGTGCCTGTGACCAAAAACCTGCTGTTCTCTCAGATGGGCATCATTCCCACGGGGCTGCAGGGCTGGCAAATGTGTCCCACAAAAAACATCGGGATAAGGACCCTTCATGGATATTTTTGGGTAGTTTTCCAGAGTTGGCTGAATGACACCTTGCAGGGTCTCGCTCGTGGGTAAAAATCCGTGGAAGTGGCAAAATTTTTAGATGCATTTCACTGCATGTAAACTTCAAATTACTTTATTCACTAATTATTCCATCCCTGGAAGTGTCCAAGGCCAGGCTGGACAGGGCTTGGAGCAAGCTGGGATTGTAGAAGGTGTCCCTGCCCGTGGAAAGGTTGGAACAAGATGATCTTTAAGGTTCCTTCCAACCCAAACCATCCTGGGATCCTGATTTACCACAGGTAAAAAGGTGGGATTCCTCCCAAAGGGATGTGGCCACTGAATTCAGATGCTTTGGAGGTGAAGGCCACGTGCAATAAAACATGATATTTTTTATGAATTATGAATTTTTATGAATGTTTGAGGTGCCTGTTGTGAAGCTCACCAAACGTGAACAGGGCAGGCTGAATCAAACAAAAATTAAGATTCTTTCTGAACATTTAACCAGAATGGATGGGCAACAGCTCTGTGGATGGTTTGTGCTTTGAGAATTATTTCTTCAAGTAGTTTTCTGGGAATTCTTAATCCCCATTTAAAAACTGCCACTTCCAGGAAAACATCATCGTGTCTAAAAGCACTTTGCTCAGTGTGACTTCACAGCCAGCCCTGCAGCTGTAGGTGAAAAAACCGAAAAGCAAAGACTGAGGAGCCAAAATAAAACCCACAGTAATTAAATCTTTGAAACGGGCTGGGCTGGGCCCAAAAGCAGCTTTACAGGGGGGTAAAATCAGGCAGTTAAACTGTTCTTCAAGGGACAGGACCCAAAGCTCCTGCACCCCAAAAGAGGCTCAGGGCAGAGCAGCTGAGAGAACACGACCCTCTCCCAGCACCGGGGCAGCAACAAAGGGCTCCGAGCAGGAACTGGTGGAACAGGTTGGTCATTCCCAGCCCAGGGAGTTCCCAGCACCTCTAACCCCTCCCCAGCCTGGCTCTCAGCCTCCCCCCAGCTCCAGCTCCAAACCCACCCGTGTCTCCTCCTTCCTCCCAACCAGGTTTGTTGCCACCACCCACCTTGGGACCGTTTTTTGTGCTCCAGCGACCACCAAAAATCCTCAAAAATTCAAAATTTTCCATGAGCAGCTTCTCCATTTCCTGCCACGTTTGCCTCTGTTTGTTTAATTACTACAGGGAGTATTTTATGAGCTGTTTGTAGACAGAACTGTGAAGTCACATCACCCTCAGTGCTATTAAACCAGTGACACAATAAACAGCTCCTGAGCTGTACACGTGAATAATTCCTGCTTTTTCACTAAAAATCACGGAATTAGCAAGAAATTCTCCCTGGCTTATAAAATCAAATCTCCCCAGACTTTATCTCACAACTTAAATCTTCTGTCTAGGTTTTTTTCTCCTGGATATTAATGTGTCCATTATTTTCAGGTGCTGTGCTCAGATATTTCCCATTGTGCAAGAGCAACGTCCCAGACAAAGGAAGCCTGAAGTGGAATTTGATTCAAATGAAGTTACTGACCACTAAAGAGAACTGTATTTTAATTTAATAACAGGGCTTTTAATGCAAGGTATTGTTTAACATGTTTGCTGTTCCCTCTAACACAGATTGATGAGGTAATGCCAGCAGACAGCTTGGGAAAAGTCAAGGATACCGGGACATTCCAAAAATCTCACTGTCTCCCAGGAACATTTTTTAACTCTGACATCAACCCTCCAATAAACCCAAATCCAGCAGAGCTCCTGTGACTGCACTCGGGGTAATTCAATGCAAAATTATCTCCAAGACAGATGAAGTAGGAAAAAACTCCCGGGTTTGGCTCCAGGATCCTCAGGAAAGGAAATCCTTGGAAATACCTGAGCTGGTGTGACTGAGGAAAACTCCTGATGGTTCAAAGTTGCCACGTTTCTCTCTCTCTCCCTTTTGTTTTAAATAATGTTCAAAGCAACAAATTAATGTTGAAGTTTGGTACAAAACAGATGGGAAGATCAGGAATAATAAAGTCAGGATTAATGAAATTCCCTACAAGTTTCTTCTGACACTCCTTTTCCTTTGTCCAGCATCACTGCTTGGAGTTTGGGTGCTTTAAAAGGAATTATTTCCAGACATTCCTGCCCTGGAACCGTTCTCGAGGAGCGTGGATTTGGGGATTTTATGTGAAAAGAGTTATTACAGTGTGGGCAGCAAAGTGTCAATCAATTTGTCCCATTGAACAAACCTTGGGAAAGTAGAAACACCTTGGAATTTAATGTAGTTTATGGATTCATATGAGATTGGATTAAGTCTAGTTTATAAAAATCCACAAAGCCCAACAAAACCCCCAAACCCCATGAAAATAAAACTTTGTATTTGCGTATCAGAGACTCACATTTAAAACTTCCAACCTGGAATTCTGTTGCTTTGTCTGTTCCCCCCTTGCCCAAACTGTTCCTAGCTGAGGGTTTGCTTGTTTTAAACTGAGATTATCTTGGAACACTGCATAAAATCCCGAGGTTTTAATATAGAATCATGGAATTCTATGATTTTCTCTATAAATATAATATGTAAAATACATATCTATAATATATCCATAATACAGTATATTATCTAAACTATATAAATATTAAAAGTATTTATTATTACATATAATATATAGATATAATATATAAATATAAAACATATTATTATATATTTATTATTAAAGTATAAGGTATTATAATATATAAATATATAAAATATAAGTTATAAATATACTATAACTAATATAATTTTCTATAACTTTTCTCACTACAACCCTGAAGAAAGTCCCTGCAAACCAGCCCCCTTGCAGCTAAAAGTGCAGGAATGTCTCCCTGGAAGAGCTGCCTCCCATTCCTGGGGGAAGGTTCCTGCTGCTCCTGCAGCCCCACCCTGGGGGCTGTTCCTGGCAGGACTTTGAGGTGAGGCCTAAATTCTGGGTGGGCCAAAGCCGGGCTTGGAAACAAAGCCCGACTGCCAGCCCAGCTGCTCTGAGCCCTGCACTGCTTTCCCACTTAATGAGGGCAGGTATTAATTACTCACCCAATGAGAGCCACCATCTGCTCCACGATGTGTTTGCTGAAGGTGATGATGACGAAGAGTTTCTGCAGGAAGGAGAGGAGTGGGATCAGAAGGGAGGCACAGACAGTGCCTCGTGTCCCTTCCCCCCCAGTCCCACAGCTCCCCCTCCTCTCCTCTTTCACGACCTTCCCTTTTCAGCATTCCCTTCAAGAAGCTGGTCCCTTTCTCCCTCTGTTTCCTCCCAGATTTCATCTCTTGCAATGTTTTCGTAGCCTGTTCCCGACCATCCGTGTCCTCCCCAGCCCCACGTTCCCAGAAGCTCAAGGTCACTTTACTCCGTCAACAAAGTTTTAATGGAAAAGCAGCCACGGCTGTGCAGCAAAATTCACATCCCCTTACACAAACACAGGGACCTGAGGATCACAGGGGGGAAAAATAACATATTTCAGTCCCCGAGTCCACGTGGCTCAGACAGAACACGGCAAAAAATACTCAGTGAAGAACAAGGAGCCTTTGGGCACCTGTGGGATTGTCACTGTGACACAACAGCCTGCTGGGAACAGAGGAATGTCAATTAAAAACTCCTGTAACACATCCCAAGGGCTGTGTAGACATTTCACCACTCCCCTTCCTCCAAAAGCAGTTAAAATGTTGATAAAACAGCCTTTGCTCCTTCCCCTTGGTCCTGTTTGACATCAGGGTGAGCAGACTGTGAGTGGACGAGGGCACACAAAGTTCCCACAGCCTCCTTGGGCCAATTTAAGCCTGATCTAAGCAGAGCTGCCCTTCCTAGGCTGGAAACAGGGGATGTGACTCCAACCAAAGGATCCTGTGGCCTGGAGGAAGAGCCCAGTTCAAAGCAGCTCCGGGATGGCCACTGCTCCAGTCACTGCTTCCTGTCTGGAGAACACTTCATTAAAGGCCTTTTCCATGACTCTCACATTTCCTAAATTCCAAGTCCAGCCAGATCGCTCCGAAAATCAGGGCTATTGCACAAGAGTGTGCTTGAAAAAGAGAATTCTAATAGCTGAGCCCATTATAAAATCAGATGATTTACCAACTGTACAAGACACCGGGAAATGGTTTTGCACTTCCATGTGATCCGAGCGTGGAGCACCATAAATTACACAGCAAACACTGTGGGAGCTGAACAGGGCAATTAAAGCAATAAAAGGAATATTGATCAGATGCTATTTCACTTCCCTGTGCTGCCAGACACAGAGATTTAAAAGCAGAAAAAAATTCAGATAATACAAAAATAAGTGTGGAGGAAAAGCTGTTCCATCCCAGTAAATGAGAGAACTGCCAAATCTATTTGTTGTTTTCTGTTTAAGGGCTGGGCAGAGTAAAACAACCATTTACAAAACGATGGGAGGAACAAAGCTGAAGATTGAAATCTCCTGTTCGGGGCAAAGGATTTTAAAGCAGCTTGGTGAGGTTATTACAGGAGTAATTTTATACTAAAAGCTTCTGCTATTGAAAAAGAAATCTCTGCAGAGATTTCCAAGCAACAGAGGTACAGGCACTGTCTTAAAGAACCCAAAGTCGACTGAAAACACCCCAGACAGAGACACAGCTCATGAGCCAGCACTGACCACACCTGGAGGGTCCCCAGGGAACCAACACTTCACCTCCCTTCAAACAAAACGGGGACGCCGCATTTAAAAGCACAACTGAACGTTTTTGACTGGGATTGTCAAATTCAGCCCCCGAGGGAACAGGACAAAGGGGAACATCAAAACCAGGCTGAGGAGTCCAAAAAGTGCCGACCTTGCTGCGAGGGGGGCTGAGGAGCCCAGGGAGGAGCCCCGGGCTGGGCTCAGGGCACCGGGGGTTTCTCTACGTGCTCAGCTGAGCTAAAAAGAGCCTCTCCCGAGCCTCTGCAGCCGCGTCGTTACCAAAAAGGCAAGTTCACTATGAGTGCCGAGCTGGTAAAAGCCGTAGGTAAATACCTTGGCTAACCACCAATTTCCTGAGCGGGTCAGCACAGAGCTCGTTCCTCCGGGGCTATAAATTACTCACTGGGAGCCTGAGCAGCCCAGCAGATCCTTTATTGTAAAGCCTTTGCACCAAATTAATTTCCATGACTTCAGGTCGGGCAGGGAGACTCCACAAGCCATTAGGAAGTAACACAGTGGAACGGTAAGAGAAGGAGAAAAGTCTCTCCCCCCCAGCCCCCAAAGGCCGAGGGAGGGGCAGCACTTGCCTGGATGTGCATTTTAATGACTGCTTTGCCAATCAGGGTGGCACCGAAGAAGGTCCAGAAGGGAACAAGGAAGTGCCCACATGTTATCCCGGCCAGGTCGAACAGGGGGTTCGGGATCTGTGGAGTGAAGGGGAAGAGGTTCAGGAACTCAGCACACACCGGGATGAACAGGAGCACGACGGACTCTGAAACCCTGAAAAATGAACAGTTTCCCCTTCTCCAACTTGATCCAAAGCTCCTGTGTCTCCAGAGCTACAAAACTGTTGCTGTCACACCACATAACTCTGGGATTCAGCTCCACCATGTCCCAGACAATTCCATTCTCATGGTCCCCCCTTACCCCTGGATTCTGACAAAAGCCAGCAGCAAGTTTTCCATGTGAAATGCACAGAAACCACAGCAAAGCCATTTTGAGTGATTTATCAAATTTTCTCCCTGACAAGCACATCACTCTTGGAAGCCAGTGCTCCAACTGATCCCCGGTGATTTCCAGCTGAGAAACTACACTAAAAACTGGCATTTATGGTCATATGTATCCAGTTTAAAAGCACTGATTAGATTTTATGAAGCATATGCATTTCATTTGAAATTAAACGAATTTTTTATTATTATTAAACTGTTGGCTTGACTTTTGGTATTGTGATACTATCTGTAAAATATTTTTGAAATGAAACCAAGAAAGTATCCAAATTCCAACCTTTCAGCCTGCAGTGAAGGGGCAGTGTCTGAGGGGAGTGTGTAATCACAGCAGCAATGTGGTACTGGGGTAACAAACTGCAGGACTGGCGGTGTTTGGTTACATAAATAATGAAATAAAGAGTGAGGATTGGTAAAGAATAAAGGATAACAACACTGCCTGGGCTGACTGGGCACCTGCAGTGTGGGAGGAAGCCGAGCAGGGCTGGACTGGGCTGTTCCAGCCCAGCAATTCAGATTTATGAGCACCCACAGCAGCACCTGCAGAGGGAGAAACCTGAAACGGGCTCTGATCGTGCCCGAAATGGTCCCTGGACAGCTTCCACCTCAGGGACCTGCCCTGGGGCAGCTGCTCTGGGCACAGGAGTTGGTGAATTATTGACCCAGCCCAGCTCCAGGGTGTTCTGGGTTGGGTGGTTTGAGGGGTTTTGGGGAGTTCACAGAAGGTTTCAATGCTCTGGGCAGGGAGCCCTTGGGGCTGTGGGGCAGTAGGGCCAGCCCTGCACTCAACAGACATGGGCAGGAGTTACCCCAGGCCCCAGGAGGGTGTTCCTGGGCTTGGCTTTGAAAACACACGCAGACAGTGCTGGGAGTCGCCAAAAAAAGCCCACAAAGCCAGGAGGGTGAATTCTCCCAAGTCACAGGGAGGATTTTCAGGGCTGATTCTTGCTTTGTTCCTTCCCCAGAGCAGCCTTTCCACAGAAACAGGCTCAGGACAATACTGTGGCTTCCTTATTGCCACTCATCAACATTACAGTCAGTTGACCTCACTGGATGAACTTGCAGAGCTTTAAATTCAATTTGATGGGGCTTTTCTGTTGCATTTAGAAGCCACCACTCGACAGACAGTGACCCACAGCTGGGCCAGGACCACCACTCTGGGAGCAAGTTCTCCAGTCATAAAAAACACATCACATAAACCCCTGCTTAAAATCCTCAAGGAAGGTCCCAGTTCTGAGTGAAGGAGGCACCTTCCAGCACACAGAGGAGCAGCAAAAAGGAAGAGCAGGTGGTGGGGGGCTGGCTTTCTCTGCCTTTCTCTCCTCTCCTCTCCCTCAGGTGCCACACAAATGCACGGCTCTGGATCTCTGTTTTTCCCGGGCCTCTCCCCTTCCACAGCTGCTCCGCAGTTGCTCAGTAAACACATTAACAAATCCCCAGGTGCCTCCCGGGGGATCGATGGCTCCTCATCCCTCCCCCGCCCGGCCGGAGCTCCGGGCACGGGGCAGCGAGCAGGGAAGGAGTTCGGCAAATGTTTAAGGATTACTCAGCAGGAACTACAAAATGTTTACACGTCACCTCTCTCGTGTTTACCAGCTCCTTCCTCGTGTTCTCCTTGTCCAGCCACCCCAGGAACTCATCCCTGCCACCCCCGAGCTGTGCTGGGGACAGGGATGTGCCCCGGGTCACAGGGATGTGCCCCAGGTCACGGTGAGTCAGAGGAGGGAAGGAGCAGCCTGAGGGCTGGGAAGATTTGGGAACAGTTTGTAACCTCCAGCCAGTTCCAAAGCTCAGGGAACAGCAGCTCCGTGCAGCAACTACCAGATGAATCCTGTCCAGCTCACATTTGAGTAACGCTTGGTGTTGTCATCTCCACAGTTTAGGAAACTGGGAGATGCTGGGCAACTGTGGAATGAACACCTCACCCTAATGCTGTGCTTATCCCACAGGAATGGGACCATGGGGGGCCTGCACTGCCCTCCCTGTAATCCCATCCCAGGGTTTTTGTGGGATGAACAAGGCACGCCATTCCTACCAGTTTGCATCAAGCATATACAGAGAGACATTGCAGCCTCAAATTCCATATTTTTCTACCCCAAAAGAACAGCATAATCCTAGTCAAAACACTAAAACCCCCTTGCTGGGGATGCTCCCATCACCTCCTGCTCAGAGGGAAAATAAACCAGCAGCAGTTTGTAGCTCCAGAGCCAGGACTGACTTTTCCCTCCTCGTTCTGCCCTCTCTGGTTCCCAACGACCCAAAGAGCAGGTTTAGGATCACAGTGGATGGACACCCCAGTCAGGGTTCATCCAGGTGGTTTTCCACCCTTCAATCCATGTGTACCTCTGGATTTGAGGATGCCAAGCACTGTCCCCTTGTACATAAACACCTAAAGAAATCCTAACAGGGTTCCAGCAGATTCCCAGGGCAGGGATTCAAGACAGGCCTCAGCCTCCAAGGCAGGGAGAATTCCTGGCCTGAAACAGGGACACACCTCTGGAATTTTATAAGTTTTCCTCACTTTGACAAATCTTTGGTTTTTAGTGACCTGATACCTGTTTGTTTTTCCAGGTTTCCCCACTCCAGGCTGAACTAGAGAATTACTTGATTAATCTTTGGAAAATGATAAAACACCATTGCTGCACCTTTTGGGTTTGATGGATTAAAGAGGAAACAAAACTATCCCAAACTCATCACCTTCCAAGGAGAACCAGTGTCGAAGCCCAACGGTGCAGCTGAAGGAAGGGATAATAAATTAGCTGTGCTTTTATGCAGAATTCCCTGTGTTTGGTTCTAATCCAGGACTGGGGTTTCTCCACGTCAATCCCACAACGATCCCGCTTCCCTGAGCACCACAGAGGGCACAGAAACAGCAAACAATTAATTCCATGGCCAAACATTCCACCTGTGCCCAGAAATCCCCCCGTTCCCAGCCCAAACTCACCGAGGCACAGGCCAAGATCCCAAAGAATCCAACCTTCTGCACCAGGTTCTGCACGGCCAGTTTAGCCCGGGAAGCAAAGTCCTGCAGGGAGGAAAACAAAGGATTCCTGAGGCAAATCCCCAAGGAACAAATCCCAAATGTGTGTGGTTCCCGTGCCCTCCTGGCTTTGGGATTTTCCCACTAGGAATTGGGAGGAATTTTAAACCAAAAAGGCCAGTCTGAAGCGCTGGGCTTGGAGGGGCCAGAGGGATATTCCCAGTGCTCAGGGTGGGACTCCGACCACCCCCAGCCACTGGGGTTTGTTTTCCCAGTCCCTGCCGGTGGCACTGAGCTCCCTGTGCTTTGGAAACAGGTTTTCCAGTATTTATTTCCCCCATCTTTGCAATGCCAGTGCCTCATTCCTTAAGCAAGCAGAGGGAATGAATTCCTTCAGTGCTAAAAAGGCACTTCCTCAAACACAATAATCCCATTATTTCCTCAGATCTGTTCTCTCAAGCCCAGGATCTTCAGCAAAACACCCAATTCCAGGTACTGGCTACAACAGATTTGTAAAATTCCTTAAAATCCCCGAAGTTGGAGCTGAAATACTTGCAAAGCAGTGAAGGTGCAGCCCCTGTGACACACTCAGAACGTGCTTTTATTTTGGGATCAGAACTTCCTCCTAAGCCTCAACATTTGCCAAATGCTCAGGAACAACAACAGAAAACCGAACGAAAATAAATATAACTTTTATTATAAAATTATTGTAAAATTTTAAAAAGCAAAAATATTCTCACAAGCAGTTTATTTGAATGTGAGAAGTGAATTTACAAGAGGAGAAAAATCATTTTGAGGCAAAACTTTTGTGTCCAAAAGTGAAAAGCAGGGTCAGGAATTCCCTGCTCAGCCTTGGCCACGGCAGGTACAGAAAGCTGGGAATCTTTGGGAATAGCAAACACGAAAAAAATAATTATGAATTCTTGTTTAAAATCCCACAAAGAAGCAATAAAAAGCCGATTTTCCAGGAGCAAAGCAATAACCACAGATTAACATTTTGTAGGAAACTTATGTAGGAAATTACCCAAGGAAATTGCTCGAATCAATAATTAATGACATTCTAAATTCCACATTTTACCACAGAATTGTAGAATTTAGAATGTCATTAATTATTGACTAAAGCAACGACAGGACAATGCAGGAAATTTAAATTTATGCAATTTTAACTTTGTCACAGTTCTGTTGAAACCTTCAATCCTACACAGCACTGCAAGAAAACTACAGTTATTTGACAATGTCCTGGCATATTATTTAAATTCTGAGCCATAAAATTGACATAATTCTTTATGGCAGATTAAAAAAAAAGAATAAATCTGTGCTAAAGCCATTTGCTTCTTTTTACACCCCTTTTTCAAGTATTAGCCTTTTTTCCATTACTGGGCTTTGAAACAGTCAAATTCTCAAATTAAAAAAACCGATGACTTGAAGGCAGAATAATTCTATTTGTTATTCTTAGTGTTTGGGAAAATAAACCAAATTAAAGAAAATCCTTCAACTGAAAGGAAAAAAAATGCCAAATAAATGAGATTTCCTAATTATTACAGTGGGATATTTTAATTTTAAGGAGAATTTAAAAACCCTGTGGAATATTCTGTGAGGGGGAATTTTCTCCCTCTGAGCAGGAGTTACACCTTGGGGTCTGAATGTCTGATTATAAATAAGCAAACCCCAAACCAGGTGATTTATCATTATTTTACACTGGGTTTCTAATACACTCTTGTATTAACTGTCACAGAAATTGGAAATAAACTCTCTAGCAAACAACCTATAACCTAATCCTTTATTTTAAATAAAATATATTATTATAATTATATATAAATTGACTTTATTAACTCAGGGCAAGCCCAGTGCAACAATTTTAATCAAACTGCTTAAAACCAAACAGCTTCTCCTCACCCATGTTTCTTGATTGCTGTAGAATTCAAGGCTGCCTTCAAACTAATTTTTTTCCTCCAGCTAAAAATTAATAATAATAATAATAATAATAACAACCACCACTATTATTATTATTATTACTACTACTACTACTATTTTATAAAACCGATTATAGAAGTGTTTTAAAAAACAGTTTATCTCAAAAAAACCCCCCAAAACAAAACCAGTGTTTGGGCAATTTTTCTCACCTTATTAATTCATAACTTTATTTTTGTCAAGTTCTTACTCAGATGGTTTCTCCTTCAAGTTTTGGTTTTACATTGTCTCCAAGGAAAGTACATTTTTAAGTTCTAAAACTTTCACTCCAGAACTTCTAATTTGTTTTCTTTTTTTCCCCAACTTTTTAAAATAAGCATTTTTTCAAACTTTGGAAGCCTTTTTCAAAACTTTTTCAGTTTTTTTCCCAAATTTTTCAGGTTTTTTTTCCAAAACTTTTTCACTTTTTCAAGCTTTCAAACTTTCCTATTATTTTTTCCAAACTTTCTAAATAAGCCCAAAGACAAATTAAGGATTTTTTTTCCCCTACAAAAATAATCAGAAATACAGACACTGCATTTTTATAACACAATCACAGGCAGGAATAATTTCCAGGTTAATAAACCCACCAGGTTTGCAACAAAACTATGGATCTGCAGCCTCGATATTGACTTTATGAAACAAATTCACAACTATTTCCGTTTGGTCCCTTCCTTAAATCTTGTTTTCTGTTAAATCTTTGTGACATCTGCAACAATAAAACCCCTTCAAGGTTTCATTTCTCTGACAACACAACCCCCAGTTTCACAACTTTTACCTATTTCACAATGATATTTTTTCTCTTCCAAAGCCTGCACAGGGAACAATCTTTTCTCTTATTTTTTTTTTTTTGAATAGTTCGAAATCAAACAACTTTCAGCACTTAAAAAAAATTACATTATATAAATATATATATATATGAAAAAAGACAAAAGTTCAGCTACTTACAGGCACCACATTTTCCCCCCAAATTAAAGGATCTAGAGTGGCCTCTCAGCTAAATGTGATTCATTCTTTATAACATTTTAGCTCGCCGTGTTCCCTTCAGAGGTGGTTTGGTTTGGGGGGGTTTGGGAACACATTTCCTGTGAGCTCTGCAGCGCAGGCAGAGGGAGGTGAAGTGATTAAACATGACTTCACTGGGTTAATCATCACATCCCCACAACTGGGGGGGACAGAAGAGGCACAAAAGGTCGGGGGTGAAGGGCTGATTCACCGGGCTCGGCTCGGGGAGGGTGGGTTGGGATCTGCTCAGTTTGATCAGTTCATTGATCCCAACAAAAGCAAAAAAAAAACCAGCCCTCCCACACCTCCGAAACGAAGGGGACAGAGAAGAGAAATGACATGTTTTGCTGCAAAGTGGGATTTGCCACAGTGTTCCTCCTCCAAAGGGGCCTTGTGGAGCAGCTTTGTGCAAACAGGGACCTTCTATCCCTGGAAAAATGTCCTTCTTGACAGTGAATCTTAACTACACTTAACAGACAATCTTAACTGCAAGGCTTCATCCCACCCCTCTGTTTTCTTTGGTTTCCATTTATAATTTACTCTCTCTCTCTTCTTTCTCCCTCAGTAAAGTTGCACAAGCTCCTCTGCCTTTGAGTGAGGAACAAACTCCTCACCAGATCTGGACAAATCTCGAGACAAAAATGGACAAGCTCAAGACAAAAAACTATTTTAATCAATCAATTTTCCCCCTTTTCCCTCTGTAACACTGAGTTATTAATCAGGAAGCAGAACAGCCACTATTTGTGGTTCACAATGAAATTGTGAAGCCTCTTTTTTCCTCCTCTCCAAGAGCAGAGGTGGTCGATGGAGCTGCAGGGAGTGAGTTGATGGTATCAAGGAGATCTGAACAATCCCTACAGGAACAACCTTAACACTTCCCCAGAGATCTCTGCTCAAAAGCCTGCCCAGATTATGCCATGTAACAGTTTATTCTCCAACCTGGAGCTGCAGCCAGATTTTAGGAGCACCAGGAAAGCCACGGCCCCCCACCACAAACCAGCTCAACCCCTGAAAGGCACGACCCAAACTTCCAGAGATTTGAGGCCTGAAAAACTCCTCTCCATTTTTTTTCTTTTTGCTGCTGTAAAAACCTCAAGTACTTTTGAGAAGAAGGGAAGGAATATTTGAGACTAAATGGCATCCCAAGTCCATCGTGTACATGTTCCCTACTCGTAAGATCACCCGGGGCCTTAACGTGGGATGGGGGGAAGTCAGTGATGCATTCATGGAACTGCTCCAGCAGGATATTCATCACCTGGCAGATGGTGCCCTGAACAAGTTAAAAATAAATTTCTGGAAGGCCTGGAAGGGGTTACAAAGGATTTGTTACTCTGAGAGAAAACAGGAGCATGGAGGAACATGGAGAAAATAACAAGACAAAGAGGGATCTGAAGGGAATGTGCTGCACCTCGATGGTTCCCCACAACCCAGCTGCTGCAGAGATGGATGTTCATCCCAGGGCAGACCCCCCACTCCAAATGTGTGACTGGAATGTGATGAAGTGGACGTTCCCTTAAGGTCTGAGTATAATTTATATTACTGTTATAATGTTAATGTTTTTCTTACTACAAAAAGTTAAACCATCCAAATAATAAACTCAAGAGAACACTTTTCCCCCCCAAAGATTGAAACCCATGTCCAAAGGCACCACCTCAGATTATCAAAATTATAGATTCCTTAACATTTAAAGAGCTGCCTACACAGACAGTGCCCCTCTTTATGTAAGCATCTGAGTTATGTTAAAAATGAGCTGCTCAGTATTTTGTTACTTCTGGCTTTCTGTCCCAACACAATGGAATCAAACACAACTTATGGGAGAATGACCATTTGTGGTCAGGCAGTGGATTCCAGGATTTCAGAGGACTGGGAAGAATTACTAACTCGTTGGAATAATGGATTAACTGCAGAGGAGCAGCTCCACAGAAGTCAGGGAGCTCCCTGTGGGATGGGAGGGCCCAGCACACATCCCTGCAAGGACGGGAGATCAGCAGGGATTTAAGGAGCAACCCACCAACCTGGAGAGAAGGGGAGGAGAACAGGGATCAAATCCAGCAAACAGTTCACCCCTCAGTGACCATTTCACACAAGAAACCAAAGGTGACAGATCTCCCGAGGAAGGTACAAGCAGGAATATTCTGATTGTGGTTTGTGATCTCCCAATCCATCAGCTCCAATGATTCCTGGCATCTGAATGTGTATGGGAAGGGCTCTGGATCCCTATTCCAGCTTTCTCCCAAGTAATTCCAGCTTTGGAATTACTAAAGAAAGGGCAAACTAAAAGAGGGTATTTCCCCCCTGATGCCTGGAGAGCAGAGGGTGAGAGGGGTAAGGTTTAAACCTACTTCTCACTCAGGAATCTGGGAAAGAAAGGTCCTGTCTGGGAAACTGGGCTGCCAAAGGAGAAAGCTGGAGGAGGTTTTCAAGGATTGCTGGAAGCAGTCAAGGGAAGGTGGCAGAACTAAGCAAGAACTGAAATTAGATAAAAGAAAGGTATTTACACACAACAGGCACAGAACAGACATTCTAGATGCTAAGTTTGAGAAGGAAATAAGCTACACTCCACAAAAAGTCTGGGCTTTTTTGGGACATTAAATTCTGGAAAATCAATTGGTCATTTTTGGGACATCTGAGTTTGGAAACTCAGACCTATGAGGAACTGCAATTAGTCCTCGTGTCAGAAAAACTGAAGGTTTTCCACAGAAAACACAGTTCAACTCATTGTCCTCAGATTTTAAAAGTGGTGGTAGAAATGACAGACCTGAGGAGCCACAGGGCCCTGGGAGGAGCTGAATCCTCTGCCAGTCCTGTGGGAACAGAGCACAACAAAGTGTCCATCCCAACAGCAGGCTTTGCTTTCCCTGTCCATTTAATTTTAGCCTGCCTTGGAGCAAAGGTGTGAAAATTCCAAGAAATGGATCCACTCTATGGTAAGTTATGGTTCCTCCCCAAGAATTCAACCAGCTCTAGATCAATCCATCAGGAACTTCCAGGTATTAATTTCATTAACCATTTGTACCAGGGTAAGAACCATTTCATCTCCCTCTTCTTGTGGGAAGAACCAGCAAATGTTTCTTCATAACAAGCTCCATCTCAGGAGCTGCAGGCTCAAGGTTTTAGACTGTTACAGTCCAACACCCTGCTCAGCTTTGGAAGGGAAACCCCCAAATTAACACACATTAGAGAGCTCAGTGGGTCTGTAACTCAAATTTAAGCCAGCATTTCCCACAGCCAGAACTGAAGCTCTCAGCCTTCTCCAGATAAAGCCCTTCTGCTTCATACTGTAAGAATAAAGAAATTCTGCAAAGAATAAGACACAATTAAAGGAAATGGCCTGAAGGAAGAGGAAGGAGCTTGTCCTTTCAGTCTTATCAGATGTGTCCTGCAGGGCAGAGGCCCCTGGAACCACATCCCCTGCCACCTCTGCTCCTCACACCGGGGCTGTGCAGCCACAACAGCAAGGTGTCCACTTGGACACTTGGTAGTTCTGCACAAAAACATGAAGGAAAATGATGTTTTCCCTTGCTAAAGCACTACTTTCTCTTCACACCTCGCAGGAGACCCGGCAGTGAGCAGGGACAGATGTCCCAGGGAGGTTGTGCAGCCCCTGGTCCTGAGGGCTCCCAGACCTGGCCTGACAATCCCTGAGGAACCTGAGCCTTGGACAAACGCTCTGAGCAAAAGGTTGGGGCTGGAAACTGCCTCAGGGCCCGCTCAAGATGAGTCTTCCTGTCATTCCAGAGTGGAGAGGGAGAGCCTCTGACCCCTCTGGTTCCCACAAGCAGCCCCTGAGCTCTGCAGCCTCTGCTCTCACTCAGAGCTGGGCTGGCACTGCCTCCCAAACCCCCCCGAGCTGCTCTTTGATCCCAAAGCCACAGCTCTGCCAGTCTACTCACAGCAATTCCATTAAAATCCAATTAAAACCAATCAGGTCCTATTTTCAGGCAGTTTCAGATCCAGGTGTTGTAAGGAAGGGCTCCCAATCGCTGGAGTTATTGCTTTGCTTCAGCCACCACCACCAAGAAAGGAAGGGATTTTTGCTAATCAAATGATTGACTTTTGATAACCAATTGACTTTTTCAGTCTCTGACAAATCTGAGGAGGGCCATCAGCACTGGAAAAAACCCCACACTTTCTCCACAAGGAACTTAGAAATAAGTTAAGGATTAAAACACACACACCAAAAAATCACTTGTAGAACAGAAGTGAGGAACTTCTTCCCCAGCTGACAAAGCCTCCAGCACACAAAAGTCTTCCCTGAGAGCCCCATGGGCAATTCTGAGCAAAGCTCTCCCTCAGAGGTTCCCAGACAGCTCCAAGTGCTCTGCATACCAGACTCTTGTACAACACAGATATTTAAACAGTGTCTGGAGCAGAGGGGGGGGGAAAGCAGCCATTTTCTTGGTTATGACACTCTAAGTCATTTCTATCAGTTATTGAAGGCTCTCCCTGGAAAAAATACTCTGAAGCAGCTTTTCTGACCCAGCTTTTGGTCATTTATTGGTCTTTCTCGGAATATTGGGGAGTGAAATATCAATTATTCAGGACCACATTTTCCCCTTAGGAGCTTGTGTTGGGCATTCCCAACACACACAGAGCAGAGCAAATCCAACTACCTGCTTCTCCACAGCCTCTGTGCAGCTTCCAAAATTTCCAGCACCCCCGGGGACGTTATTTCTCATCTGTGTTGTTAGGTGAGAAATTTGTCACCGAAAAAAATTCTCCTGACCTAATACTGAGTGAAAATGTTGCAGAGTAATTTGGATTTCTTCCCTGCCTTTGATGATTTCTGATTTCTGCCCTTACACACCGAGCACCAGAATAACAGGGGGGCTGCGTGAGTGAGTTTGAGGGAACAGACGTTGCCACAAAGAGGCATTTGGAGCAGAATGTCAGAGAGTCACCTCCAGCTCACCAGCAGAAATTAGTAATGCAACACCCACTGCTGGTTTTGCCTTATCTGAGCAGGTGTGCAAATGAACAGAACAATGCTGAGCCTCCCCTGCTCCTGCCAGTGCCCAGAGAGCTCCAGCCAGGAGCTGCCTCACACACACAGATTGTCTCCCCTCTGCCTCCATTAACTCTTTGCTACCTCTTTTCTCAGGAAGTTCTCTAGATGAAGTTCTCTTATTTAAAGCTTTCATTGACTCATTTCAAGACTTATCTTGACTCAGTAATTTTGTTACTCAGACTGTTCCCCCGTTACACTGCCCGTGAAAAACCCACCACACCTTATTAGTTCACTGTCACTTTGCCACCTCACTCCCAAGCACTCAGAGAGAGTTTTTACAGTGAAGCTTCAAGGTTGGATTAGTTTTGAATTTCTATTTAATTACAGATTAAAGAGGTAAGATTAACTAATTAACAAATCCAGGCATCAAACAGGACTGGAGTGTGTGAGGACCAGTCTCCTGGTGACCACCCACCCAATAACTGTGCAGTACAATTAATGAAGAGGGGAAGCTGATGAGGAAAGGGGGTGACTGGAAGACTGAGCAAGAGGAATGATGAGGGGAATTTGATGTTCAGTTTAAATAAGTTAGTTCTGGGAAAGCAAAAAAAAAAAAAAAAAAGAAGTGGAGGTTTCCCAGTGATTGTACGTGACCCCTCCACTTCCATTTTTGTGATAAGTGCTTTATAAAAACCTGCTTGTGGTCTGCTTTAACTTCTTTTTTTCCTTGCACCAAATACCCTTAAATGTTGATTAAAGCAGCCAGCAGCCAGAGAACCCCTTTCAAGCAGGAATTTATCAGAGAGGAGCTGTTAATTAAATCGAATCGGGGGAGAGATCCGTTTTTAATTTGGCCACCTTTTACACTGCTAATTAACTAAGATTTCACTTATTAGTCGAATCTAATCATTCCACGGGAGTGAAGTCACAGTGTCGTGTCAGAACACAGCGCTGGGCTCTCCCCACAGCCAGGGCTGGGTGTGGCAGGACTTTGTTCTGCCTCTGCAAAGAGAAACCCCACGTGAAGAGGTGGAAAAGCAATCCAGGCAAAGGCACCCGGGCTCTCAGGAGCGCTGGAAAGATGGGATTAACATGTGTCCAAGTGTCACTATCACAAAAGTTCATCAGTTTAACTCCTTGCAGGGCAGGAAGTCGTTCTCTGGAGCTCCTGACGCAACCAAAGCAGTTGCACAGCTCAGTTTAATACAAACCCTCTCGAGTCCACGTTGACAAATTCTTTAACAAGCCCTGTGGTTACAGGGAAGCTGGTTTCAGTCTGAGTCACTCCTGTTCAAACAGTTTACTGGAAATGGAGGGGAGGGGGAATTTTCAGAGAAGTCATGTGATGGCCAGACAAACCACAACCAGCAAAGGTTCAGTGGAGGCAAAAACAGGTCCCAGCAACAACTGACACCCAGAGCGCAGATGGCACCCAGTCATTTCCAAACCAGCCCTGCTGCAGCCCCGGCATCTCCATGGATTTAACCCCTTTCCAAGCCTCTGTTCTTCCAGAGGCAGGACACGGCTTGGAAAGTAAACAAACAGCAGTGGCTGATAGTAACACAGGCAACTAGAAAATATTTTTACGTGGAAATTTGGCTGCCCCGAGGCTGCACAGGAGCAAAGCCCGGTGTGTAAATCATTAGTCCTTAAAAATGTGCCACTTAATGAAGCCAAACACTTACAGTCATTAAGGGTTAGATATGCACAGAGATATCAGTACTTTCCCCTCTCAGCAAGGAGTACCAAGATACAGCAAGGCCCAGCACTGTCACCAGGCTCTAAAAAGCTTCATTGTCACCAGGAACCTCCCTCAGCTTTAAGTGTTTCAGCGTGACAGAGAAACGATGGGAAAACTCAACAGTCAGCAAGTGTTCAACTGGCAAGAGAGTCCCTGCACACGTGTGTGGAGACACGAGCTGCACAAAGGATGTGTGCTCTGGCATTACCAATGTGCTGCCCCAGCACTGAGCAGGATTCACTTCCCCTAACTGAGAGGCTGCTGTGCTGGAGATACTCCCTGTGGCTAAAAGGGGAGCTCTGATAAAACACTCCCTGGCTCTGGAATTCCACTGGAAGAGAGTTAAAGGCAACAGAGATACTGTTTTAAACACTGGTGATTTTTAAATGCTGCCCCGAGTGCTCACAAATCAGAGGGAGCTGCTCCATGCTGGGCTCTCAGTGTGTGAGGGGAAAGGGCCCAGAGTGCAAACCCACCCTCCTTGTCCAGGGCAAAGCCACGAGGCAGGAGAAGCTCCAACACTCCCTTTTATGTAACTGGAACTCACTGGTGAGCACACACAGGGACACAGGGAAAGGAGAAGTGAGTGTTCCTTTAAAATGAGGGGCTTTTTCTGAAGGGTGCTAATGGGAAGTACAAGACAGACACACACGTCACCTGCAGGCCAAGGAGCTCTCTCAAAACCCAGCTCAAGGTCACTCAGATCTGAGATTCAGGACAGAAAATCCATCAATAGACTCCCTAAAGTAACTAGCATTTTACTCTGTGTAACTCTGACTGGAGCACTGAACCTTTCTGCTGCTTAATCCTTTTTTGGTTGGTTTCTTGGGTTTTTTTTAAGTGCCCAGCCAGCAGCACATTCCCCTCACAGATCCTTCAGGCTGGATGTTACAGGCATGATCCATTCTCACCAGAGAAGATCCTCATCTGTTTCTCCAAACTACCATTGTTTTTGAGAAACAGCAGCCCAGGCTCTCTGAACAACACACACACAGAGGGAATCACGTCAAACCATTTGGCTCTGCCTTGTGGGCAAAGAGCAGCTCAGCTATTCTTCAAAATCCAACACCCATTCCCAGGCCTTTCCAAAAGCCTGGACAGAACAAGACCTTTATGCTGAAAGAAGGCTCCTGTCGTTTGCCATCAAGCATTTGGAGCATCCCCCAGGGCACAGGACACTTGTCACATCCTGCCCCGTGTTTCCCTAAGCCCTGGGAAGAGTGGGAGAAGCCGATGGAGGTAATAAAGATGGGTAATGAGCAATTTAAAAATAGGCATCACCAGGGGCTCGTGGATGCAAATGACAGGACAAGCAGTGATAAGCTGTGCTGGAGATGGGGATTTGCAGAGGTCAGAGGAAAGGCAGGCCTGTCTCCCACAGACATCCAGCGAAAACACCAGCGAAGCCAAAAGCAAAAAAAGGAAGTCACATTAGCAAATGGAAAAAACTGAACTGTCAGTTTTATGAGCACAATGCAATTTAATCAGATTGTCAAAGCCTCACGCTAGAAGAGTTTATAGAAACCAAACCACAAGTGGAGTTTAAAAGATTGTTGGGGGTTTTTTTGGTGTTTTTTTTTTTTCCTGGCCATCCATCCACAAAACAAGACGTTTCAATCCAAACCCGATTGCCAAGAAAAAATAAAATCAAAAGTAGTGGTAAATAACAGCATCATTTTTCTTCATTAATTCCACAAGGCCACTTGTTTACTCTGGGCAGTCAGTACAGCTATAGTTTGGCCTGGCCTGACAAAATGCTCTCTAGCAAAAAAATCTTCTGCCCAAGAATCTTACTGTGCGTTCTGGAAACCAGCTCTGGCTGCTCCCACCACTGCACACACATAGAATTTGCTGGGAGAGTTTCAGGAAACACAGACACTCCAGTCATGGGCTCCACTGGTTTCATTGTTGGGGTGTTTTTTTTTTTACCACAACTCGATTTTTATGCAGTTGGGGATTTTATACACTCAGGGGTTACTTTGCAGAGCAAAGATTGATGAGAGAGTAAAGAACAAAGCAGATGTTTTTTTTCCCCCTGCTGCATCTTTAAAAAAAATAGAAGAATTTACTATTTGTAAGAGCAGAAAAACTCTCTGGAACTTTCTAGGAGGGGGAGGCTCTCAGGAAACACAGGGTTTACTGTCAGAATTACTAGATTGCATTTAGTATTTCCAGACAAACCACTTTCATGGAAAAGCTTCATCCATCTTTTGAAGGAGAAAAAAAAATAAATATATATTTATCTCTCCCCCTGGCAGAAGAGTTCAGAGACATCAGTGCATATTAAATAGCATCTGCTGGTTTTTAACAGCAGTCTCATGACTTATTTCAACTTAGTGGCAGACAAAACAGGATAAGAAGGAAAAATACAGAGGAAAAATTCAGTGGCAAGGAGTACGAGGAAAAAATGCTTAATTTCTTCTAAAACAGCATCAGTAACTTGTGACCAGGATGCAAACTCCTGACCTGAAGGAAAAATTAGCCACTAATGCTTGACTGATGGAGAGCATCGACTGCAAACTTTGCTGAAACACTGAGAGTGTTTCACCCACCGAGGAAACGAAGGACAGAGTGACAACAAGGGACTGGGAGCAGTTTGGGAGCATTTTCACATCAGGAGAAAAATTCCCCACTCAAGTGTCATCTGGAAGGGATGAGCTGGGACTGAAAACCATCCCCTGGCCCAGGGAGGCTCTAAATGCAGCCCAACAGCCCTGACTGGGGCCGAGCAGCTCCTCTGCCCCCAGTTCCTCAGCCCACTGTCTCCCCACCTTCCCTCTGCTGCTCCTGGAAGTCTCAATAACTGTAGCACTCGTAGCAAATATTTGGCTGCACTGTTGCTTCTGCTCCAACAAGCCCCATCCTTGTCCTGCCATCCCCACAGGTATCTCTCCCCAGTGCAGGATCTTTTCCCACCCCTGGGAAGTCCCTCGTGAGCTCACACCGAGTGATTTTCGGCCCGTTCCCGTTTAATTGGAAGGGGTTATTTACTCCATCTAGTTGCCCCGTGTTTTATTAATTATTGTTTTGCACTGTTCTTACTTGTGCAGTCTCTGCATGTTCCAGCATCTCCTCGAATTCCTGGTACTCCTCATCATCGGGTTCAGCACCGGAGAGCCGGGCTGCCCTCGCCATGAAGTAGGGGGGCAGCTCTCCAATGGCTGTGCCAGCACCCTGGGAAAAAAGGAATTCTCATTTATTTTCTCAAACAGAAAACATGTGACATGCACAGTCCTGTGAACATTTCAAATCACTCCAACTGCCGGGACCAGCTGTTTGGAGAGGTTTGCTTTCATCCACCAGGAAAACTTCCCATGATTTCAAACATAACGCTGCTCCTCTGAATCCCCCTTTTTCCTTGTTTAGCTCCTCTCAGGGCAGATCCCACATCCCTGACTCAGCAGGGCCCTGCAGTCTCACCCCACCACATGATCCCAGACACATTCTCCGGCATGTGACAGCCCTTGATCCCGAGTGGCCTCCAAAATAATCTGGGAGCTCCTCCCCGGTGCTGTCATGGAGTTTTACTCGTCCAGTCATGAGACTCGGTGCAAGTGTTTATTAGAAAACAGGCTCGAGTTTTACTACAGCTGTGAGCAAGGAAAAAAGGTTAAGCAGAGCTTGATCTCGGGTTTTCCCTCTCCTTCAGACTTCGGAATAAGTGCAGCCAAGAGAAGCCCAGATGAAAGGATGGCTGCTTTTCACCACAGGAAAATTAGATTTGTTTTCTCAGGACATCAAATGACTCATTTCAATCCTGTGGGTAAAACGCAACTTTAGCTTAACCAAGGGGGGGAAAAAAAAGCAAAGGGAGACAGCTAAGGCTGAACATATGGATAAACAGAGGCTAAGGAAACAGGAACTTGGAATCAAGTGGGGATGGTTTAAATTTAGGGCAGGTAAGAGCCAATAGTTGGGCGCTGGCTGGGGGTGTGCCAAGGCTCAGCTCCCCGCAGATGGATTTTCTCCCTGATAACAAACGCTTTTCTCTCCAGTGACAAATGCTTTTTTCTGCTCCTTCTGAAGCTTTTCAGCTTCCTTTGTTCCTGCCCTGTGTGCAGCTGCAAGCAAGAATTCCAGCTGCTGTGCTGATTCCAAATCAACAGGTTGTGGTTTTAAAGAGAGCTGCCCGAGCTGTTAAAGCCTCAGTTGAGGCTCACAGAGTGCGCGGCCTCGCGTGTTTGTGCCCTTGTTTTCCACAGCAGAAAAAAATTTAAACGGGTGCAACAAGCTGAACTTCATTAATCTGCATATTTCTGGCACGAGGGGAAGATAAGGCTGAAAAACAGTAGCAACAACACTTCAGAAAAATTAACTTGAGGTTATGTTCTCAGGGTGATGCAAGAACAAAAAGTCACATTGCTCCTCCAGGCTCTGCCAATTTGCTTTGGCTTCGTTCTGTGAACTGAGGAAGAGGTTTGCATGTGTGTGTACTGGACATGAACTTGCTTTAAATTGGCTAAGTCACATGCTCATTATTACAAAACATTTCAGAAGTGCAGCAAAAAATCATATGATTTCATGTCTGCTGGAGATAGGTTCCTTCAGTGCCCCCCTCCCCAAAAAAAAGCAGCAATTAAGGGATCCAAAGTATTTAACTGCTTTTGGTAACATTGGCTGTTTTCACCATTTAACTCTGAATGCCAGTTTTACAGAGAGATTCCTTGGACTAACAACAAACTGGAAAGGCAAATGCTAATCAAAATTCTTTCACACAAATACATTCAGAAAAGGAAACTGGGAAATGACTCCACTAGAAAGAGTCTTTTAAACAGATTTGATCCTGCTCAGGACACAGGCCGCCTGTTCTGCTAATCCTGAGCAATTAAACACTTTTATTCTTTCCCCTTATTTCTTGTAAAAAAAAAAAAAAAGGCAAAAACCAAAAAGGCTGCAACACATTAAAAATATAGGGCACTATTGAATTCCTTGTCCCTGTGGGATGGGAGGCTGTGAAAACTGGCATTCACCTCTGAGACTGTTCCTGAGAGTCCTTCTGCAGCCAGGGCTGGTGGAGCCAACTCAGAGTGATTGCAAAAAAGCATCATTTTCATTTCACCTCATAATTCCTCGGATGCAGAGATATCTGATCCCTGTAACACCCATTATCAGCACAAATGGCCAGCACTGACGTGCAAGGGACCAGCAAGGATTTTAACCTCTGGAAAACCCTGAGCCTGGCTGAAGTTGGCAGCAGCCAGTGCTGCTTTTGTGCTCTGAGTCAAACCCCTCGTGCAGATAAATCCCCACGTTTCAGCCTCGCAGGATCCTCTGCCTGGGCAGCTTTGGTTTGTTTTATTTTATTTTAGTCCCCACTGGGACCGACCTGCTTTCAGCATCTCACAGCAGGGCTGTATTGCTGCCACCCTCCTGTCTCCCTCCAAACACAAAGATTGGCCAGATTCCGCTCTGGAGCCTTTCAACAAAACTTCACAAGTCTACAGGAAACAGGCTGATCTCCACACACCCAATAATCCCTCAGCTTGTGCATTTATCCAGTATTTATCCCAGCTTCAGATCTCATTAGAAGCTGTTGGCTCCATTGAAAAGAAACGAGATTTTCTGAGCTCGCTCAATCCCCCCCAGATTAGGAATTAAATTTAATATTCCAGAATCCAGTTTAAAAGCAAAAAATTAGTTAAATTCAATTTTTTATTTTTTTTCCCCCCTCAAAAAATCAGCCTTTTCACTCTGTGGAATCCCCATGATTTTTCCTGCGTGAGTGGGCATTTAGTTTAAGAGTGACAGAATCAAAAAATAAGTTTCTCCAGCAGCTTCCATAAGAAGCAAACTGGAATTAGGACAAAAGAAACACGCTGGAAGAGGCAGCAGCAGTTGCCAACTTGATTTGGCTTACAGGAAATTAGTGAGCAATGTTTATGTACTCATGAAACATTCCAAGAAAGCATAACATCGCTCGAGACACCAGGGGTAGACAGAGGATGCTCCCAAGGGAAAAGCCAGTGGAGACAGAGTTCAGTGAGAAGGTAACTCACAGGGAATTCCAAGGCGAGAAGACAAAAGGAAAGGGGGAGGGAAGAGTGAAAAAGTGGGATACAAACATTCCAGGCCTGTCCTATTCCCTTGTCTTTCCCTCCTCTGATCCAGCTCAGCCAGGAAGGCACTGGTTGTTCTCCCCGGGGGCTGCTCCGAGATTCCAGTGCCTGCAGCTCCATTAACTCATTTCTGAACGACTTCATTCTCCTCATAGCTCAGTTTTTACATGCTGGGGATTAAGCAATAAGATGTTTACCCTGAGCTGCATTTTTTATTTTGCAACCCTAGAAACGTAATTGCAAATGCCATTTTTATTACTCTGGTTCTCTGTTAAACAAACTGCAGCACGGGGTGGGGGGGGGAGAAAATAAAAAGAAATCTTCTACTTAGAGGCTTGTAAGTATTTGTATGTTTAGTTTCTTATCAAGGCAATTCTGTGCTCTTGTTAGAAGTGAAATTTAAGGTGTATTTTGCTTCTTGAGAGGGCTTTGAGTCCACTTTCTCTGTTACTATTTTGACTTTAATCTGTAAATTCAAACAACCCAACTGGAATTTTTGTAACTAACACAGCTGCTGAGAATTTAAAAAAGTTGTCATGACCAGTTGTCTTACATATTAAAGAATACAAGGGTAGACAGCAGATACTTTGTATTTTTAGAATTTCCTCCTCTCTGCATCTGAATTGGACAACCAAGAATTTAGGAATTAAATCATCAGCTGGAGCAGGAAGTCAGTAGCAAAATAAAGTTAATTTGGCATGTAGTTCCCAGCAGATGCATCTGTGTAAACTGCAATTCAAAATAATCCGTGTGGTAATGAAAAAAACATCTTATCTGACCAAAATCCTCCAAAAATTAAACTCCTGCAAGAAGCTGCAGAGAAAAATAAAAGAGAAAAATGGAAAGGAAGTTCCAGGGACAGCGTTTCCTAAGGCCCTGATTCACTCCAAGCTAACCTGCCTTTCCTGTTTTAAGTGCAAAGTTTGCCATGTGGAAACAGGCAGAGAAACAGAAATAAAATACATAAAAATGTGCAGTGTAACACTTTTTTCTTTAATCCAATCTATTGCTGCAAGCCAGAAAAACCATTTCAGCTGTGATTTTAGGGCCTGAATCCTTCCTACGAGCAACTGCAGCTTCACTGCACTCAGATAATTGGAATTATTCCTCGTTTAAGTGCAGGCAGGGAGAGCTGCCAGAACATCTGGGGGGCCAATCCCCTGTCAGAGACTCACCTTTACATTACCAATGTTCAAGCACACGGGTTTTCTGCTGGCATTCAGCAGACAAAAGACATCCCAGCAATATCCTACTCCTCCTCCTTGAAGGACATCAAAACCATCAGGGCTGGCAGGTTCACCAGGCAACTCTTCTCCCAGCACACCTCACCTCGGGCAGCATAAGCTGCTGTCACTTTGCTAATTTAGGATGTTCTGTGCATTTCTGGACACAGAATTCAGTGCATAAATGAAACCAGTGAAGTTTTCCACCCCAGCCTTACCCACATGCAGGCCTCCAGCCTGACTTTGGAGATGATGGCCCACAGGGAGATGGATCCCTGGGTGGTTCCCTCCTCGGGGCAGATGATTTGATCCGGGTAGGGAGGCTCTGGGAAGTTCACTGAGTTACACTCATAAGCAGCCAGAGTGACTGATGCTATGTGTGGACCCTGGAAAAAACCAGATAAGTCAATGGTACTTTATGTTATTTAGGATAAAAGTTAAAATTAACCCCCCACACATTCGTCCCTGACGCTAAAATACCTTTAAGGCTTCAACTCAGTGCTTCACCTTTTGGATATTGATAATATTATATGTGCAAAGGGTTGAGATTTGATTTTTAGATCTGAAATATTTTATATTTATTTATATGTCTGAAGTGCAAGGTTGAGCTGCTTTAAAAAAAAAAAAAAAAGCTTCTTTTGATCCACTAAAAGGCTGAGGAGCCTTTCAGCTTCTGCCATGCCACTGGGTGAGGCTGCCAAGGAGAAATAAGAATAAGAGGTTCCCAGGTTTGTCATAAATGTACTTTACAATTTTAGGGAAGTTTCAACTCCCTTTTTGCATCTATCCTTGATGACTCAAATAGAGAGCTGTGATTTGTTTAGGTCTGACAAACCTGGGAACCTCTTTCTCCACCCAGTGCTGAAACTCAGGGAATTTAATCCCATTCCCTGGCAGTTCCTGTGGGACAAACGAGCCATCCCCCTTCAATGACTGGTTTCACCTGCAGAAATGTGCAATAAACCCCTCCTGAACAGCACATTTGCATGGAGGAGATTCCTCCTGTTTGAGTTGTAAATGCCCATTCCTTCCCTCCCTCAGAGCCAGGGTGAGGGGGCTGCCAAGGCAGTGAGAGCCGGGGTGGGAATCAAGAAGTGTGGCTTTCAGTTCCACAAAATCTGGGAGACACCCCACAACACAGTGTGACTCCAGCCAGCTGGGAGGGGACTCCGAGTTTCAGTTTTAGAATTGTAAAAAAAGGACAAATTTAATCACTATTATAGCAAGGCCCCTGCACCCTGTAAGGTTTTGGTGGTGCCATTACCAGTGTTTCATCCCAAAGTGCACTCAGGGAGGGTAAAGCAGATCCCAAAATCTCAGAAGAGCAACACAAAAGTGCCCAACTGGAGCTGCTGCACGAGCTGCTTGCCCTGAGCAGCTTCTCCCATCATCCTGGAAATGGCTTAATGGCCCCAAACCCCTCCTGTGGAGAGCTCTCCCAGTCTCAACAAATGTCTGCAGAGGGGAAAAATTTCACAAGAAGCAGCCAATGGAAAAAAAAGGCATTTCCCCAAACAGCTGTAAATGGCCAAGGAGCCACCTGAAGCCTCCGCCAACGGGCCATAATTCTTCCAGTGCAATGTAAACAGTCCTATAATGGAAAAAAGTTGGAGTTATGGAACCCACAGAAGCCACATTTTGACTGGAATGAGAAACAAAGCCCCAACGGTTCACTGGGAGCAATGAAGTGTGGGGTGTTGGACCCCGAGCCGAAGGGAAGCAGAACAATCCGTGCCCTCCCCTCCGTCCCGGGGGTCACACGGACACCATCCCACAGCTCGGAGCAACATCCCAACATCTGCTTCTGTTCCAGCTCAGCTCCCAGGGAGCAGGAGACTTCCCCAAAGCCCTGGTTACCAGGCACCCCCAAACAATGGCTGGCTGGGCAGGCACAGGGCGGGCGGAGGAGCGCAGGAGGGTCGCGGGGTGTTCCAGAACGGAGGTGCCCCTTTGCTTGAGGTGTAACAGCAGCACTGGTTTAACTCTGAGGGGAACAGGGAACCAACCTCCAATGGGCTCTAGGTGCCACCTCTGGAAAACCCCTGACAATATCCTCTCCTGTTTTCTCTGCACTCCTCCCTGTGCAGAGGGATTAATTCCCATACAGGTTTTTAATCCTCCTCACAAATAACGCCTCCTCCACCCTCTCCTCCTCCTCCCTGCAGGGCTGCAGGGTTTCACCTCTCTGCAACAGCTCAGTTTGTTTGAACACTTTGGGAAATCCTCTAAGATGTTCCCTTTTGGGCTCTCCCTGTAGCTCTGCCTTTGAAAAGGGCATTTGCAGAACTCCCTCAAACCAAACTCCCTCAAACCCCATCAGGGCAGAGAACAAACACCAAGCCCGGGTGATTTCACTGACGAGCTCCTTGCCAAACCAGGAAGAGTCCCTGAAATCCAAGGCATGTAAAGTCCTGAATGCCAACTGCCTTTCCCTCACCCTCTCCCAATGACTTTTTTTCATTTTATATTGCACTAACAAGGGCTAACAGGGAAGAGATTGAGAAACATTCTGCTGACTCGGGTGAGAAACATTCGCTCGCCACTGCTGACGACCAGAAGGAGCCTGTGGTCAGGCTGGAATGTGATGTGTTAGAAATATCTGTACAATTTACAAATCAAACCAGACAAGATCTGGTCGTGAAGATGAACTCAACATAAATCTGTTTTTTAGCAAGAGCAGTTCAGGGGAGTTTGGAGATCCCTCACGGCACAGCCCTGAGAAGGTAACCTCGAACTCTTGAACTCACAGGCCTTCAAAGGAGTCTCGTTCCAGTGATTGAAGGCACCCAAGTCAGAATGACACAGCTAATCCTCAGAAATACGTTACTTTAAATGCTCTTTTATGAAATTTCTAGAAGGTATAATCTTTTCATCTATAAATTATGCCTGGAAATTCATCCGCAGAAGTAGAAGGAGAAGGCGCAGCCACATGTGAAAAAAATCAGGAGCTGCAATCCTTCAAAACATGCTGATCTCTGTAATTCTTACAACAGAAAGTCTTTACCATAAGGAAAAGTGGCTGAATATCCAATTAAAAATGAATCATATTTTCACAATATTAATCATTCTGTGCACCCAGACTGGGAAGTCAATTAAAGCTCTAAACAAGCCCCGTATCAAGTGTTGGTTTCTCACATGCCCCTTCACAGCCTGCACAAGAACAACTACATCTAATTTTAACCTTTGATTTTGGAGGAAGATGTAATTTTAGACTGGCTTTAATTTAGCAACATTTCTCAAAGAAAAGTGATATGTCTGCCAGCAAGAAAAATATGACACTGAACTCCTTGCTGAACTTAATGCACTAAAAATCTGTTTTCCTCCGCTTTTCACACTGGGTTCAAGACTCAGCCCTTCCACAGGGGGGGAACATGTCATGCTATATTTGATTAAGATATATTGGAAAAACAAAAGCTTGCTTCTCATGGGAAACATCCTGCGAGTGCTGCCCCAGGCCACGACTCATCCCATTCTTATCCATGAAGTCATTACACCTCTCACAAAGTCACAGCACGGCCCAGCCTCGGGTTTATCTCCGACGGCAGCGCACGACTACCCACAAAGAAATCTGCTGGGTGATTAAGAGGGAAAAGCTTGGTCTGGAGGTGGCTGGTAAATATGTCCATCCAGTCTGTCTGGCTGTGTCGGGAGATTAAAATGTCTCATGATTTTCTCTGATGTCTGGTATGTGGGGCTGGCTGGAGACGGGCGAAGGATCTCGTACCTGGAGCATCCTCGAGTGCCACAGACCCCACCGAGTGCTCAGGGCTGGCTGTACCAGACCAACACAACCATTTCAAGCCGTGGATTAATTTTACCACCACGTGGCCGTTGGTTTCTATTCCCCCTTCAGCCAGGCCTTGCCCCAGAGCGCAGAGCTGGTGGAAATTCCAACCCGGCAGCCACAAGCTCTGAAAATGAGTGGACAAGAAGCAGGGGGAGCAGGCACGTGGTGCCACTGTCTGCTCACCAGGGCCACAGTGGTGAGGCCCTGTTCTCTGGGGAGAACATGAAAAGCAGATGCTTTGTAAGGCTGTGCCCACGCTGCTTTCTGTAGGAGCAGAGAGACCCGTGCAGGGCAAGGCACAACTGGAGGACTCCAAATTTATCCTCCAGTGCTGACAGCAAACAAAAATAATCTGTCAGTATTCTCTCCTTGCCCTTCCCCAGCCACCCAGCTTACTAGTTCTGAGGAATAATCACAACATCCATTCAAACTGACACTGCCAGTGATGACTGGCTTTAATGTCTCCAATTAGAGGTCGCTTTGCATAATTATCATTACGTCCAACCTGCTCAAGGAAGTAGTGACACAAAAAAGGATAAAGTTCAGGCTGTGCATTAAAAAAAAAAAAAAAAAAAAGCAGAAACTCCAAGGCAGCAAATGAGGAGAAAGCACAATGTGCCCTCCTGGCAGAGATCTGAGACACAGAACCAGCAGGAGGAAGTGGGGAGCAGATAAGGAAAACACGGCGTCAGCACCTCGAAGGTAAAGTCCATCAACCTTCAGGAGGAAGAAAAGGCTGCAACCACCATCCTAATTAACTCCTCCACTATCCTCCTGCCTCCTCAGCCTGTGCAAGTTCAGGTCACTACAGCTGGCTCAGCACAGCTTAAATATTACTGTGACATCAGTATTTTGTGGCCATCTGAGAAGTCCAGGGCAGCTCTGCCTGTGCAGACAGAGACACCTCACATGAGCTGTGTTTTGCCACAGTTCCAGCTTTAGATAAGCCCTCCAGACTCTGCCCTACGCCCTGGAAGCCGTTTATGGACCTCCCAGTCACCCCAGTCGGGCTCTGAGTCACGAGCTCTGGCAGTTCTCAGAGGGGCACTGGGGGAGGTTTTTGCTTCCAGCTGCTCCACAGTCCCTGAGCCGAGCCCACAACTGGTCATATCTGCTTGGCTTGTGCCCACAGAACCTAAACCACCCTCAGCTTCAGCTCCTGTTAAGGTTCAGGGCTCAGCTCATCTCCCAGACTGAGCTGCACCACTCACAAGGGCTGTTTTTGCAAAGCCTGACCTAAACCAGCAGTGCTGGTTTTACTCTCTGCAGGTATCTCGGGTGTCTGACACATCCACGGGAGCACTGAGAGGGACCAAGACTCTACATCAACATTTTACTCCTGGAAAATGCCACTTTTCAGCTCAGATTTTTAAAGTGCAAGCAAGCCACCAGAAGGTTTAAGAGACACCCAGGTCACACAACTAATCCAGTAGCAGTGAGTGTCCAGTTTAGTTCCCCAGACCCCTCCAGTCCAGCAGTGCATTATTAATACCAGTGCTGCAGTTCCAAGCCCAGGTGAGCTGCAAGCAGGAGTTCCTGTCGAGAGAGCCAGCAAAAGTGATTTTTTTTTTTAACCTTATATCTTGATTCAAGTATTCCAGGATATTTCAGTTCATTGTAGAAAGCTTAGGACAGCTGGAGGAAGGAAAGGCACAAAGGAAACAACTGACAGACTAAGAGTCACAAACAACCCCCACACAAACAGGCTCCATTTCAACTTATTTTGGACTTCATTTCTGTCTTTCTGCACCCTCCATGTATTTTTCTCTCCACTGCCTGAGCAGCTCAATAGCAGTAATCTGAGCACAGATATTAGACCAAACCACTTATTTCCTTTGTTTTAGGCTTGCAAGCTGCCATGTGAATTGGAGAGCGGGAAGGACTGGGAATGAACACCTCACTTCACACAAAGAATTCAGGGCTGGGAAGGGGGAGCAGTGCTGCACCTCCCACCTGGCTGAGGCAGCTCAGCTTTTGTTTCTCACTTTTTTCTTTACACACAGAACCCTTTGGTTTTTCTGGGTTACAGCAGTTTGGAATGGTCCCCATGGAAAGAGCAAAACCTCTCCTGAAGCTGATAATCTCTATGAAAATACTCCTGTATTAAAGTCACAAGTAAATAGAGGAAAAAAATGAGAGGAATTTCTGTGGATTTCCAAATTATTCTGTCCACTTCATAGAAGTGGAGCAAACCCTGCTTTGTGAGCTTTTCTTTTTAGAGGGACTTAAGTAATTTTATCATGAGTGTCCTTAGAAGCTCAGCTCCTGGAACCAGAGAACTAAAAGGAACTAAGTTTGATTTGAAAAACTTTTTAAGTAGTCCTGGCAGGAAACAGTTTATTTGTGTGGGTTTGTTTTTCTTATAATTATTTACACCAAAACAATTTTTTTTTCCCCCAGGATAATGGACTCATTATTGCACAAGTGTCTGGAGTTTAAATCTTCAAATTCTAACCTAAACCAGTTTGGGCAGGGCCAAAACACGACTCGTTTCAGCTGCAAACGACACTTTTGAGGCCAGAATGTGACCCCTCAAGGCCAAACCCGGAACCGATTCAGAAGGAAAGTGAGACACCGAGGCCCGAGGCCCAGCTAAACCCAGCTCTGTAAGGCCAGTGCCTTTCTGACTCACTGCTCCTTCAGGGCACATTTCTGTTCTGAAACCTTTGCTGTGCTCTCTCCCACCCCAGTATGAAGTAGTGGTTTTTAGTGACAAAGCCTCGTGTTCCAGCCATGGAGGCCCCGGCACACGAACCATTCCCGTTGTCCCTCCAGTTTCCTGTTTGCTCACCCACGGCCCTGCCACGGCACAAACCCCTGCAGCATTGCCCCACTTGGCTCTAGAGCAGCAGCAGCAGCAGCAGAGATCCACATTTAAGGACCAAAAACACAAACAATCCAAGAGCCAGAGCTCGCTCTGCGCTCTTGACCGGTGAGGAATTCGCTTCCATTCATCCCGTCCCGGACTGGAACATCCACACACAGAGGGGATGGGACTGAGCGATAACCACTCGTTCTGAGCTCATTTTGCCTCGGCCACATCTTTCACAATCCACTTCCCAGAGCTGAAGTGAAACCAAAGCACAGGCAGAGCACTGAGAAGGGATGGCCATGGCCCACGATCCCAGCCCAGCACTCCACCTCCTGTCCCTGCTCCGGAGCCCCCGGCACCGCCACCTCATCCCGTCACCGTCCACCTCTCCGAGATGTACAAACACCAGAAATTCCTGACGAGCTCCCCTCAGTCATCCTCTGCTGGTGATGAGGTGATTCATGCAGCTCATATTTTCATATACCACTAAGAGAAGAGAAAACACCTCAAGACTGAGGAAAGGGCTGTGCGTGCGCTGCTAAAAACAGTATTTAGAGTCATCAATCATAATAGTTTTATTTCCTACAGAACCACATCATGATCACTATTTTTAAGGGCTGTTTTTAAAGAATTGTGAAAAACCTTTAATGGACTTGAGGAAAAGAAGCCAGCAGACTTGTTTTGAAAGTGTCAGAGTGAGAAGGATTCTTGGAAGAGTGGCCTGCTTCCCTGATCAGCTCCGTGCCAGCCCTCAGCTCGGTGCCAAGTGCAGCACGAGGACTGCTTCCCAAAAAGCCATGTCAAATCCTACATTTAGTGCTGGCTACAACTAAGGGAGCAGCACTAAACTAGGAACCAGCAGTGCAGACAATGTTCAGGCTCTTTGTAACATACAGAAAGTTCCTGAATCGCAGAAGCAGCAGGAAAAAGCCTGTTATCAAACACAGAGAACTGAGCTGTCCCTCTCACAGAGATGTTTGGAGAAAGGACTGGTGAGCAGAAAAAAAAAACCACAAATCAGATGTGAACCAAAATGAATCTGGGGCAGAAACACCCCTCCCACACTGAGGCTGCTTCAAACTGTAAATTCTACATTAAGCAAACTGCTTCCAAGTGCTCTTTCCTCAGCTGAGCCCGGGATCTCTCCTGGCAGTGGAGCACATGTGGCTCCAGGGAGCAGCTGGTGAGAGATGCTCTGAAGAATCCAGACAAATGAAGGTTTTCAACACTGGAAAAACAGCTAAGCAGGCCAGGGAAAGCAAACATGAGAGTCATTCATATGCTGCAGCTCTTGCATAACCACTCCTGTGACCTGCCCAGGCTGGGCTGGGGACCAGTTTGACATGGAAATCCCAGATACAGTAACTGGAGGGGTGTACTGAATCCAGATGCACCTGTGGGACAGCTGGAGGAGCCTGAACAGGTGCCCACATGCCATCAATTCCTAAATGTGCCCTTCATGGCACAAGACAAGGCTGCAAGACTCCACACGAGCTCAGCAGCACATGGGTGGGCCCAAGGGCATTGTTCTCCCAGCATGTAATTGCATTCCCAACAATCTCCCTGTACATCCAGCTTTAAAATGAGCAATTAATTAAAGGCAATTTGAAAACACTTACTGACTCTGTTCTCTACTGCCAGCAAATCCAGGCACTAGAGCAGGGGTGGGTTTGCTGTTTTGTAACTTCTCACTTCTTTGAGTCAGTAGAAGTTTTAGCATAATGAAGGAATGCAATTAAATTATACAGAACATGAAAAATAGAGAGACAACACCACAAAAGTTAATGTGGTGAGTTCCACACTTAACCTGCCAGATCTCTCCTTTCAGAGGGAACTGATGTATTAACAACAAAGCAAAACAGCTCGGAATCCCTCCCTTTGAAAGCTCCTAATTGCTTTGTTTCTAGAAGGGTTAAATCCAGAATATCACCCTGAAATACTTTTTCCCCTGGAAGTTGCAGCAGCAGCCTCACATTAGTACCTCTTGTTCCCTCTCCCACAGCTTTGAGCGAGGAGATATCAAGCAGTGTATCGGGAGGAGAGAACATATCCCAGGTACACAGAGCTGCAGTGACAGGAATATTCAGAGTTCAGGCACTGAACACGGTTTTTAAGGCCCTGGACTTCTGTTCTTACACCCCCTCTGCCATCTAGTGGCAACAACCTCCTGGGTTGCACCGAGGTGCAAACCCCGCGGTGCTGACAGGCCTCCAGTGCCCAGAGAGCGTTAATGCACCAGGATTCCTCCTGCAGTGTCACACGTTAGATGCTGATGGTACATTTTTAGCACGTTTTATTCTATAAACACCTTGTAATTATTCAGTGCGAGCTATTCCGTCTGTTTCCCCCCCCCCCCCCACAAAGCTAAGTGAAACATTCCCTCTGGTATTCCAAATAAATAACTGACAATAGTAAACTCAGTTTCTTTCCCAGTAATCTTTGGAAGGCTGTTCACCTGCTAAACACCCCCCATAAATTCGACTGATAAGACCACAGAGAAGTTATATTTTCTACATATTTCTGTATAAGTTACTTCAGTGTCAGCTCAGGTCATGGCCTAAACACATCCACAAGGCTCACTCACACCCCCCACAGGATAATGGAAGTGATATATAATGGAATTTAATTTTCCCAAATGGAAGTAATTTAGAATTATTTAAACACGTGGATTTTCAAACGCAGAGGCAAAGAAAGGTCCTTTCCCTGTGCTTTCTGCCCCCACAGTCTTTAGGACAGAAGCTACACCAAGACTAAGTCTGAGGCTCCTGCAGATGCCATCCCATATTCCAGGCACTGCCCTGCTGTGGGGAAAAGCAGGAGTTTCTTGTTTCTTGTAGTGTTTTCTGTGTTATTGTTAATGATTAAAGCAGCTCGGAAAGTAAACATCTGTAATTGTTCCAAATACAAGATGACATTTGCTGCATAAACTGGTTTTAATTATTTTGTGGCCATGAATCTTTTTCTTAAATCCAGGACAGTGGTTTCATAAACCAGGAACTAATCCAATGGCCAAAAGCAAAACACACCCAAACATTTCCCTGACTTTCTTAGCTGAGCTGAGATAAACAACATCATACAAATTTTCAGAAGTTACTTTATCTTCATAGAAAAACATTTTTCTTCCCATTATTTTCAAAGCAAAATTAACACAGACCAAACTTTAAACCAGCTGCCTATTTCAGTGGCTTCAGTTAGAAAAATGATCATTTAAATAGGCTGAAAAACTTTACATGGAAACATTTGAGCTGCACACACTAGAAAACACTTCATTTAAATCAGGGAATTAAAAGGCCAGAGCTTGCAGATTTTGACTCAGTGTTTCAAAGTGAGGATTAAACAGCAGGTTAATATCTCCAGATCAATAAACACAGAGCTTAAAAACTACAAAACCAGGTGACACAGTACAAAACATGACCAGCATTCACTAGAGCCCAGAGACACTACACTGAGTGCTTATTTTCCTTTAGAAGTACTTCACGTTCAGGACTTACAGAACATTTATTTATTCACGTGTTTTAAAATATATAATCATTAAAATACTCAATTCAGAAAGAACACAGTGTGGAAATATCCTTACCAAATAGAGCAGAAAGGTGTGGAGACCTGTTCCAAGGCCAACAGAGGACAGAATGCCCAGTCCTACCCAGTAGGCACACCAGAAGAACTTCTTCTCCATATACCTCACATACTGAAAAAGGAGTCACAAAAGAGAAAAAAAAGCCAATTATAATATCTCCAAGGGAGAAAATTAAACCTACAAACTAACACAGACATTTATCTGGGTGATAACAGCTGAAAATTTGTTCCAGTTACAGCACAGACATGGAAAAGCCCCCACATCTGGGAATCAGCAAGTTTCCAGGGAGACTGATGAAAATTCAGGTTCAATGGTAGGAGGCTGAAATCCAGAACAGGAAAACTAGGTGTGAGTGGTGAGCAGCAAGCCCCAGACAATGAGCAGACAGCCTGATTAAATAAAGGAATAAAATTATCTGCACTCCCAGTTAGTCTGTGGAATGTTTCATCTTGGACCAGTGAGTAGCAGGTTGGTGCTTTTAAGAAAAGATGTAAAGGTTGGCTGTGTGCTGCACACATAAATGAGGGGATATGGGAAAGCCACTGCAAATTCTGGGCATCAAAAGTCCAGTTGCATACACTGGAGCAAAGGGAAGCAGCAGCTCCCTCTCACTGCCACGAGAGCAGCACCAGGAGGATGAGCCAGGCCATGAGCTTGTCTGCATCACAGCCCCCAGAAGAGACAATTGTATATTTTTTATATTTTATATATACCCATTTTACACCATCCACAGACCAACAGCACTAAGGTGAAGTTTACACCAGTCTTATCCAGGCTCTGACCTGCCAGGGTGCAAAGCCATCCTGAAAATGCCAAGTGAACATGACTGAGACCACCCAGAGCAGAGAGTTCTGGCTGGACAGGCTTGGATTTATTTTCCATCAGGAACAGGCCACTGATTTACCATCTCCCAACCTGCTCTGCCTGGAAGTGCTCAGGTCTCGAGCTGGGATTGAGTGAGCACGAATGGGATGGGCTCAAACATCTCATCTCACTGCCTGACTGAAAGGGTGGTCAGGAATTCCCACCCCCGGGAGAGCTCCAAAGGCACTTGGGGATATGGCATTGGACTTGATGATTCTGGAGGTCTTTTCCAACCTTAATGATTCTGTTATTCTACGATTCTGTGATTCCCAGAGCCACCCTGGGAAGCCAGGAGTCCTGTTCCCGACCTGCCTGTCCCTCAGGCAGCCAGTGACACACCACCACGCACGGAAGCAGATTCTCTCAAACTGGGACCCTGCTCACTTCAGAGCTGGGAAGATGGCTCAGTTGCCCAAGGAAATGGGTTTAAAAGGGTAAAGCTGACCCTCAAGGAGCAATGGGGAGGGGAAAGGTGCAGACACCACCTTCACCTTATGCTTGAGTAGTGTCTTACACTTCCAGTGATGCAAAAGCCTTTGCATTCACCAAAGCTCAAAAAAGATTTTAAACAACCATTTGAAATTAATGGGGGTATGAAAAGCATCACAGAACCAGATGTGAACCATGAAGCCATTTTATACCTCTATGTATGCCTATCCTAACTGGTCAGGAGACCCTTCCATAGGAACAGAAGGAACAATTTCTTGGGAACCGCCAAGTTCTACCATGACTCAGTTTAACGTCATCCCTCAAGAGCTCCCACCACTTGTTCCCAGCAGATGTGAAGGAGTGCTCAGCATCTGAGGTGTCCTTACTCAGAGCAGAGGAGAGGTGGAACACCCACAGATCCAACAGAACAGACCAAACCATGCAGCTCATCCTCCCTGAGCCACAACTCATCCGCACACAGTCACGACACGGGAGACAAACCCTCAGCGAGCAGTTCAAAAGACACATCATAATTCCCCCAAGACCCCATTCAGGGAGAAGGAGCATTAGTCACCCCGGAAAGCAGCTTGGAAGTTTCCTACCTGCTGATGAGCTCCCTCGATGTAATAGGTGGCTGTGAGCGTGGCCAGTGCCAGTAAAACACACACCAAGATGCTCCGCCGGTGCCACAATCTTAAAGACAAATGGGCAGTTAGGGTTTGTCATCCTGACCATGCACTTCAAAGCAACTCAGCTGACCCTGGAGACTGGCTCTGCCTGGGTGCAGTCAGCAGGGATGATGGCAATGAGGAGTTTGCCATCATGAAAGCATAAACCCCCCAGGAAAATACCTGGGGAGCCTTTTACTCTTTAGGGGGGAATCTCCACTTGGCCCTGGAGCGAGATCAAAGTTCAGCCGCGCATAGTTTGGTGTTTTTAAAGAAAGAAAAACAAAGTAACTGTCTGCAGACAAACACAAAGTAAAAACAATTCAGCCTCTGCAGCCAAGAGTCAGACACAGGCCCTGAGCAGTGGCAAAGCAGGCCCTGGGCAAGGAGGGGCCGGGGGGATTCCCAAGGGCAATTCCCAGCTGTGCTGGGGGCACAACCACAGGGACAGAGGAACACCCCTTTACATTAGTTTGGTTCCCCTGATCTATTGAAATTATTATCTCTTAGCAGCTCCAAGTTTCATAAATACGTTTAGTTAATTATGAAGTTACTGCAGTAAAGGGAGAAAATGTTTTCCAGTGTAATTTGCTACCAAATCACTTTTGAGCCTGTTTGGTTTTACTTAGGTTTTCTGCTTGATGTTTATGTGGCCACGCACAGAAGATTAGCAAATACATTGATTATTTTCTATTCTATTGTCACTAATGATATCTAAAAAAGCAAGAGCCAGCATCACTTAACATTCTCAGACTATAACAGCAAACTGTGAACATAACTTATCTAATCAGACAGGGAAAGACAGAAATATGAGACAACAAAGGAAAACAGTCACAAATGTTTCATATTAAGCAAACTGAAAAAAGCACTCAAATTATTTTAAAATTAAAGTTAGTGTTGCTTGCATTAGTATGACAATTGGATTTTCAAGTGATTGCCATTTAAGTCACAATTTATGCAATGGAACACAGGAGATCATTAAGAGTCAATCTGAGGTCTCAACTTAATAGCTTATAATAGTCAGGGTTATTTTCTGTAAAGACAACACTGCTGTGCTGCTCAGCAGAGGAGGCAAGTGCTGCCTGTAACAGAATCTGATGTCTAGGAAGCCAAATAAGATTTGAGGTCTTAAAATAAATCTTCAAATGTTATTTCTGCTGGGTTTAAATAAAAGCTTGGGGGTTGTCAGAAACGGCTGATGTCAGACCCAATAAAACAGTTCTCAGAGACAACTCACGGTAGCTGTAAGAATGCACAGAGGGAAATAAGGAGATTTTCTGGGGGGTGTAAAAGGGGATTAAGACTGCACTACATAAACCTGGGCTTTTTCATACAAATAATTTCCAAAGAAAACGGAAAGCAGAAGTTTCTCTGGGTGAATCTGATGTATGAGCCCCTCAAACCCAGCCCAGAGGTTTGAGCACAACCTTCAGCACCCGCCTGAGCTCGCTGTGCAGAGGAGCAGCCCCACAGCTGGAATCACCCAAGGGGGGGATCAGATCCTGCCTTCTCACTGGGAAAATGTTTGTAAACTCAAGCCCAAACACAGCAGAGCCCAGTCACCAACACAGGCACTGCGTGGCTGCTGCTCCTGGCATTGTCCTTGTGTTTTGGCACCTAAACCCCCGAGCCTGGTGCACTAAGAACCAGCTCTGCATTTCAGCACTAGCAGGGAATGGTAGGACTGCTCCTCACAGATTCTCTCACTGGAATAAAAGCCAATTTTATCCAGTGTGAAAATAACACTCGGGGAAAGTGCTTCAATAAATCATTTCCTGCCGGGAAAGGACCCACGGAGAAGCAAAGTCCTCTTTGCAGCACCATAAACATCAGAGCAAGTGCAACCTAAGCCTGACCCCTGCCCTGGCTGAGCTGTTTGGAGATCATTCAGTGATACCAACACCTACAGTAATAGGTCAGTATTTAACACTGCAGCCACAAGTACAGTAACTCTTGCCTCAAGGATCCCTAAACACTGTCCCACTCCTTCAAATCAGAATAATAAAGTTTGCAGTTTTCTCCCATGGACACCTCACTGCATTTATGTAACTTGGGCACAAGGTCTGAGTGCACAGCTACAAGTGTGGTGTGTTCCAAAGCCACCTTTAAGGGATGAAAATACACATTTTCTGGAAAAAAAAAAGAATTTTCAAGCTGTGAATCATGAGGGAAAGTGAGATGTTAGAATGACCTACTGAATCAGAGCATGGGTTTCCCCAGAATGCTTAGTAGAAGTTAAAGAAATGATCTTTACTTTATGGTCCATTCCTTCAAGTTTATTAGAGTTTCCAGGCAAAAATACTGCAAGGTAACAAGCGGTTGTTTCCACAGAACAATGTTCAGCCTCTCCTCCCGCTCCCTTCGCTTCCGTTCACTCAACACAGAGGAATCTGCAAGGGGAAAAAAGACAAAAAGAAATAAAAATAAATAAATTAAAAAAAAAAAATCAGTAAAAGCACAGGTTTGCAGTTCAGGTTCTACCCCACCCAAAAATATATTGATTTTTTTTTAACTTGTTAGGAAGTTAATGTGAGCTCTCAGCCATCTTTTCTACTCTCACAAAGCATTTGCTCCGAGTGCCTGGGGAATGTCCAGCACAGGGAACGGGGTGGTTTGTTCCTCCCTGTAGGTGACAACGATTCAGAAATCTAACTTAGCTCAGGGTGCCAAAGGTCTGGCATCTCCAGGAGCCTTTCCTGTACTAGGAGTTAAAACCAGCAGGTCAAATGTGACTTTAGCACTGCAGAGAACACGTTTCACCCTGAACTTTTGAGAGGGTTCTCTTCCAAGGGAGTTCTCCGACGGAGCTGGATTGAATTACACGGCTCTGCATCCACTGCAGCCTCCCTGTAACTGGATAACAGCACCTGCCTCCCAGGCAGGACCCTCAGGGAAGCCTGGGCACACTGTTCAGCTTCTCCCAAGGTGCTCCCATGGAAAGGACCTGCTTTTATATATATATTTTTATATATATTCCTTGCACTGACACTACACATGCAGCTGGTTTTACTGATTTGGTTGTAACAGAGCTCAACACAGCTCTGCCACACAAGTACAGGAGAAAGGTTCTTCTAATGAAAGTGTTATTTTGTGCTTAAAACAAGCTGAATAAAACCCCCAAACCTCAGCTATTTCTTGGATCAGAATGGCTTGTTCAAAGGTCGTCAGGCTAAAAAGCAGTAATAACTCTTCAACTTTTAAAGAAAAGGAATTCTGAGAGAAGAGGAAAAAATACCACTGAACAATGGAAAAAATACACAAAAATCCAAACAGACACCAAACTTGTTTAAGCATCCCTTACTACACAGTCAAAACACACGTGTTCTGTTTTGCACTGTAATATTCAGACATTTTAAGACCTGGAAAAAGCTGTTGCATTTAAAATATTAATCTAACCTGAATCCCCAGCACATTGTAAGCCAAGATGGATCATTTCAGTCTTATCCCAGGAACTGGAACGTGCTGCCTTATCAGATATTTGCACAGGAACTGCACACCTTGTTAGTCACACAGCCCATTCCAGTTTGTGTTCCCCCAAAAAATCAGCTGCTTTAGGTGAACTAACAGAAATCCTACAATGGCAAATCCTGGATAACACCCACATTCCCTCAGTTACAGAATGATCTAAGCCTTTAAGTAAAAAAGGCTTTGATTTGTTCCTTGCACACACACACACACAATTAGTATTTAAATTCTGCTGCATTCATTGCCCCATGAATTTCAGTTCTCTGCTTTTTCGCTCAATGTGTGCAATAAAAACGCTCCAACCTTGTTTTTTACGACCTTGTTTTTGGTAAAGGTCATAAAAGACAATGGGGTAAGACTGCACACAACTTGAGAAATCACTTGATTACAAAACTTAATTAATATGGAACTGGCACATCCGAAGGATGACAGGAAACAAACCGAGATGATTATAATTTCCATGCTCTCCTACCCAGCATGGATCATTCAGTGACACAAAGCTCTTCAATAAAACGTCTTTGGGTTATTTTTCATGAGTTCCAAACATTAACCCCAGGCCACTCCAGGCACACCAGCAGGAAAAATGAGAGGCAAGGCAGGAGGGGAAGCAGTTAAAACTGTTTTGTTGGTCATTCATCATGGAAACCCAATAAATTACAGAGAAGCTGAATTTCAACAGAAGAGCTAGAAATTGGGAGAGTAATAACTGGATTTCTCCCAGAGTAAAGCAGATTTTTATGACCAAGTCCTGACTTTTCAGTGCCAAAGGGTGGGGTTGTACAAAGCCTGACTTCTGCCAACAGAGTTTAAGTTTTTAGCTCAGCCCTGGTGCAGCCCCTGTTGGTACCCAAGGCAGCTTTACAGGGCTGAAATGTGGCTGAACTACAGAACAACAACTCTGGGAGGAGAAAAGAGTGTCAGAGAAATGGGGATGGGAATATAAATGGAAAAATGGAAGCATAAAACTATTCCATGGCTTTACAATGCATAAATCCTGCAGACTTGAGGCTTAGAGATGACTGAGGCTCCCAAGATTGATTCAGGCCTCGAGGCCCTTCACATTATGGGGGGATGAAGTCACTGAATCCCAGAATCCCAGACTGGTTTGGGTTGGGAGGGACCTCAAAGCCCATCTCATTCCAACCTCCTCGTGCCACTCACAACATCAGGTTGCTCAGGGCCCAGCAAAGTGCACCCACATCGATTCCTTTGCAATGCTATGTTCATTTTAGACCCCCAAGTGCCCAGCTGAGCACCCAGGTGAGCCCCCACCTACCTGTGAAGTTGCCATTGTGCTGCTCTTTGCTCATTGCTGTGCGTCTCTGGTCACAGTCTGTGCCATTCTCTGCCATCTCATAGATCACTCACGGCTGGGGACCTAAGGCAGGGGGAAAGCAAAGAGCACAGTGGCTGCTTTTGGTTAGGAAGGCTCCATGAACTCCACAGTCAAAGGATCCAGCAGTTCTCCCAACCCAAATCCCAGCTACCCTGCATTACAGCACCGACCAGGAGAACGTGATTCAATTCCCACAATGACAGAGATTCAAACATTCCCACCTACGGAATTCTAAATTTTTCACTCAAATGACAAAACTCCCTCACTTGTAACAACCCCACAAAAGCTCCTTAACAATCCCTTCCATGACCCAACCCACTGTTTGGGCTCCAGGAGCAGCAGAGCTTCCCACAGACCTCACTCCAGTCCTCGGAGAGGTGCTTCAGATGGTTCTCACCCTGGCACTGAGCTCCAGGTGTGCAAGGAGAGCTCAAAAACCTCCCAGCCTGAAAGCTTAACCCTCAGCTGGTAACTAAGAGACGGAGCTGCAGCTCCTCTTCTGCACAGTCTGATCTCTGTAAACCAGAAAAGGCAAACTCTTCAGAGGACAAGAGCTGTGTGAGGGGAGGCCCTTGTGAAAATGTCCATTCTCTCTGCTGGCTCAGCCCTAAAAACCCAACTGAACAGCTGTGGTTTCCCTTATCCAGGAGAGTAAATAGTGCAAGAACTAAAAGCCAGCACAGACCAGAATGTTGCAAGAGCTTCTTTTTTTTTTTTCCTCAAAAAAAAACAACAAACAAACCAACCCACCTCAGACCTGAAGTGCTGACAATTCTTATGCAATCAAACACACAGAGAGTGGCCAGTTGGACTCCTTGCTTTAAAAACCCTCTCTTGAATCTTAAAACAGGGTCTGGAATTTTATTTTGGAAAAGAAGGTCCCCCAAAGCTAAAGCATCTTATCTGCACTGCATTTCTCCCTGTAAGCAAACGTGATTTACAGTTTTTGATATGCTGCTTTTGTTGGAAAGAATAGTAGTGCAACATTAAAATGACAGGTTATATAAAACTGTCCAGTGGAGGAAATTAAACTTCTACAGAAGAAATACTTCCCCTTTGATTTATGCTGGGCTCAAGGGCCAAGCAGCAACTCAGGTTTGGTAAACAGGAGTGAGATCACCCCCTTGATTCAGACTGCAATAATTTTGTCACATTTTAAAATAAAATGTTCAAAGACTTCAGACACTGCATTTAATATTTCCAGGGTTTCACAAGTCAGTTTTAGACAGATGTTCTTCCAGACAGGTACAAGCCTTGTGCATTACTTGTAGTACACATAGAATTGCTAGATAGAATGTGATTATTAAAGGGGTTTTTAGTTAAAAGTCAGTAGTCAAAAGCATCAAGGTCCCAAGGAGTCCTTCCTCCAGCACCTCCTCCTGACATGAAATGTGCAGAAACAGAGCTCTGCCTAGTTAAACCAGCCAGCAGAAACTAATCTCAGGCATGTTAGTTTTTATTCACTGCAACTGGAGCCCCAGAATACCCAAACCCCCAAGAAAATTAATAAAACAGTTATTAAAAAAAGCAATAAAACACAGCAATAAAAAAGCCTGCTCGTGAAAAACGCCAAGGGCTCCACAGTCAGCCAAGGACAAGAGGAATGACCTGCTGCAGTGGGAGCTCTACAGCATCACTGCAATCACCTGCAACCCAGGGATTGCTCCCAACTGACTGTCAGATTCCAGGGAAACGTGATCCTCTCCCTCTCCTCAGGTCACTTCAGGGCAGCCTGGCACTGCAAGTCAGGGGAGTTACCCCAGCACTCAGCTGAGGATGGCAATACAAGGATCAAATGTTCAGCCATCCCCTCATTCCACCAGGACACGAGTCCCTGGAGATGGGGGAGTGGTTTATTTCTACTGACTGCACTTACTTGTGCTTACCTTTGCTGTATATTTAAATATCTATTTAAGAAAATATGCAATATAAGCTTATATATCCACATTGTGTATCACACACAGGCATCACACACATTTGCACACACAAAGCTCTGACTGCAGAGGGGAATATTGGGAATGGACTCCCACAGATACAAACCCTGATGTCCACAGGAAGGAAAAGCCATCCAGAGATGTGCACACAGCCACACACACAAAAAAAAAAGAGTGTTCTGGTTTAGGGAACTTCAGTCACATTTTGTTGACTTAAATAGAGCAAACATTAAAAAAAAAAAAAAAAAGGCAACAAAAACTTCAGTGGGAGCCACAGGTTCCTCATTTTGAAATCCATCTTTTTTTTCCGGGTGCAAATCCAGCCTTCAAAGTTCAAGCCTCGGTTGGTTTGGTCTCTGCTCTCAGCTTCATCACATTCCAAGGAAGTTCACAGATTGGAATGCAAACTGCTCTCCACACCTGATGCTAAAAGCCAGGCTGTGCACAACACAAATCCCACTGAAATCCATGAAATTCCTCCATGCCTGGGGGTCTCAGGTGTTGTTCCAGAGGTGTGACAGCTTTCAGGAGCTCGACTCCCAGAGCCACTCCTCCCCTGCCTGCTTGGCAGGGCACTAATCCAGGATTAGCTTTGCATAACACCTCCTCAAGCACACAAGTCAACATTTACAGTAAAGCAGAGAAATAATCCCCTTCCACACTTGTGCAGGGGGAATACTTGGGAAGGAGGCCTCCAGGTTCACCCACCCTGCAGAGAAGCTCTAAAAATTCCTGTTTAAAAATCCAGCTGATCTGGGAGAATTGGACACCTATCACGTGGAAACTCAGAGAGCAAACCTTGCCTGGTTTTAGGAATCACTCCCTGGTTTACCCAGGTCTAATTATACTTAAATCATCTTAGCACAAGGGGCTGGAGGAGGCACATGCAGCAAGCTCAGGGCTCCTGATCTGCTGTGCTGATTGATGCCTGTTGGAGTCACTAGTCCTGCACTAATTCCTCCCCACAGGGATTAACTGGAGTGGGAGTCTGCCCCAAAATGGAGTCACCCTTCATTAACTGAGCCCACATTCCCAAGTCTACACCCAATCCATGAGAGCTCACCACAGGAAATTAAATCCCAGCTGCTAAACAGAACTCCACTTGCTGACTGAAAAAAAGACAAGAGTCCATCCCTAAAAATAAGTTTGCCAACTGCATGGAGTAGTTACCAGCAAACACAAAAATAAACTATTTAAAAGAGAGAGGAAAAACAACTGTGACCAGTTTTTGTAGCAGGGTGGCTTAGATCATTTGTTAGAGCTGTGCTCACACAAGAACTGCTTTGTAGGGCTGCACAAAGAGCCCACAATACAGCACTCAGTTCCAGTGAAACCCAAACCAGGAAGTATAAAAAAGACAATTACTGCCAGTCAGAAATGGGAATGGATCAACAAGAAGGGTTTATGGTAACTGTGACTGGTACTTCTCAGCATAAGTGAGACAAAGCAAGACAAGCTCTCAGAGCAGGAGAACACAACAAAATCAGGCACTGCAGTATCTGCTCTCTGCAACCAGAGAAAGGGACAAAAGTCTCTTCTCTGAAGCTCTGGGGAGGCTCAGGCAGCACCCAAGTGTTGGGTGCACTCATGCAAAAAGGAACAGTTTTAGATGAGGCACTTGGGTGTTTGCACTGTCACTTGGAGGAGCAGAATGTGGCCTCTTGCTCTGCACTAAGGATTTTGGAGGACTCTTCTCCAACGTGCTGGAACAACAAGGAGGCTGTTTTAATGATCCCACTGCTTTCCCAGACATTGTTTGAATCACTCATTCTTTTTGCTAAAGAGGTCCTGGAGCCCTGACTCTCATCTCCATCACAGTCACTGGTCTCACAGCTGGGACAACCAGAGCTACAGCTTGGAGCATTTTGCTGATGTTTGTTCCCAGCCACCTCAACAGCACCCATTCCCAGTCTCCTGCCATTCCTTGCATTTTAAGCCAAATCATCCAATCCTGCTGCTTCTTTCTCCTCAACTTTCCTGATAACCCTTTCTTCTTCCTTCTCTACATCACCATTCTTCAGTTACACAAGAACAAAAGATTAAAGCCCAGTCTTTGCAGGCGGGTGAGGAGCTGCACTAAACTAGACAGTGGTAACCTGTGCCAGGGTTTTGTTTCAGCCATCAAATGCTCTACAGAGCCACGATGCAAGCGGGAATAAAGTTTGGAGAGCACCTTCCCTCCAAAGTCAAAGGCTACCTGGCACATGAGCACGTTTAGGTAAAGGATGGGATCAGTTTTGAAGTGAAACATTACCTACCCTTCAGCTCTGTCCCTCTCCAGTCCTTCCCCAGGATCCAGAGGCAGTGGAACAGCCACCTCCGTGCTCAGCTCTGCAGCTCTCGAGCCCAAAGAGGCTCCTCTTCCAGCCCTTCTGTCCCTGCAGAGCAAGATAACACTTGTCCATCATGTGACACAACTGACACAGCCCCTCTCTTGGAGGTTAATAACTTTCCTAAAGGCAGCAGGAAATAAAAAAAGTAACTGCTTGATTCCCCCCCCCCCCCCCCCAGTCCTTTAACACCTCTGGGAAGCATTCAATTAAAATAAATTAGGGCACATCTCAAAGATGGTCCAAATCCCCACAGATTTAGCTATAATGGGTTATTTTGATAGGAGTGCATTTATTCCCATACTCAAAATGTTTTTCTAACTAAAATAGTTTAATCCCTCAAAGGAAAAGTAATTCAGTTAAAGACCACAGGTTTCCATTTTGTGGGTTATGCCTCTGTACACCAGACCTATTTTCCAATTCCTACCCAAATACTATTTCAAAAGAATCCTCTTACAATTTAGAATTAAAATTTCCATTTTTTTCCCCAAAAAAAGACTTTGGGACATGTTTTAGGAAGGACTCATTTAATATTGTTGTAACCTGAGTTTCAGGGATGGCACGGAATTTCTTTTGAGGTTACTGAAAGTTCTGCCCCTGCCACTAAGGCCACATATATTAAACTGTCCTGAAAGATGGTAGGAAATTAAAAATACACATTGTTTGGGTTTTTGTGGGGATCTCACTGTGCCCCAGCACCCCTTTCACCAAAACTGATGGCTTGGAAAGACTGGGATGGGCAGAGAGAAAGGCTTTGGAGAGAGAGGCCACAGAGCACTGGAAGACAGGCTGTAACTTCATATTCAGGTGACTAAACACAGTATAATTCACATCCTTAATTCCAGAGGGCTGTTCAGGCATCCATGCCCAGACAGTGCCCAGGTGTTTGTCTCGGCCCTCAGATGCATCCTGAGCTCTGGAGGTGAAGTCAAGCTCTCTCCTGTCATCCTCCCTGTGCTTCCAGGGACACAGAGGGAAGAAAGGTCCCAGGAATTGTCAACACACACCCTGCACAAAACAGGCCTGCTAAAGTTTGACTAGGAAAGAAAAAAAGAGTTAAAACATAAACCCAGCCCTAAGAATCACCACCTGACTCTTCCAGCCAGTGCAGATTTGGCAGGAACTTTGCCTTCATCCTCTTTTGAAAGTGTTGGGAGACAGTTTCCTCACAAGGGGCTGCCTGAACCTGCCCAGCCATTATGTCCAGAGTGCTGCTCCTGGAAGAGGGAGCACAGCACAGATGAAAGGGGATGACCAGAAGCACTTGACAAAGCTCACAGAACACAGTGCCTGAATGAGCTCCTGAGACAACAAGTCCTGCTTTTCACGGACATCAACAGCCTCTAAGTGGAACCAATTGAGATTTCACACACTCCACCTGCCCTGGTGAGGACACACTGCCCAGACAAGGCTCACAGGGGCTGATTCTGAGCCCTGTGAGAGAGGAGAACACTCTTTTAATCAGTTTAAATACACTGAACAACTGCCTGCCTCACTAATAACATCCTGCTGTCTCCCGGGGTCCTCTGGTCAGGGCAGCACCAAACCCAGCAAGGTGTGGGGGTTTCAGTGCTGTATTTCACCCTGGAACAGGGACACGAAAAGCTCAGTGTTGGAACAGCTTCAAGGCTGTGCCCTTTGTCCTCAGGGCATGGCAAAGTCCACCCAGCTCACAGTTCTCCACAGGGAACAGCAGTTAAAGTTCCAACTCGCAGGTTCCCATCACCATACATCAGGAGCTGCAGTTTTTTTGCCTTAAACCCACAGTTTTTTAAAGAAATACAAGATTTCCAAACACTCACTGATTACACAGATCATTCTGAGCAGAGGGGTAGTCAGAAACATTCATGACATTCAGAAGATATTCAAAGATCACAGGAAAAAAGGCTTGAAGGTGGAAACAATGCAAACATTCAAGTAAGAGACTTGTTCCCAGTGTACTCACCTTCCTCATTGCTACCACCCACTTGAAAAGCACTGAGTCTCCTCCTCCCCTTCCCCACAGCAATTACAAACACCCCTGATTTCAGCTGCTCAGTAGGACACGGAGCAAAGCTCAAATTACTCAGCAGAGCTCACCTCCTATTGCACAACTGGAGACGTGGGTTTCCAAACCCTCACTGGAAAACATGGGATGAAGTCATTACAACTGTCACTTACCCAGGAAGGAATAAGGAAAGGGCTCTTCCATGGTGCAGAAAGAATGGATTGAAAGCAAGAGGACTGGCATAACGAAGCCTGTTTCAATGAGCTAATGAAAGCATTAAGAAGAGCTGATATAGGCTATCATGAGGTAGGATGCTACAAAGCATAAGAGCCCCCGGTGAGGGGAGGAACTGAGCAAAATTAACCTTCAAAGAGCAGAATTCCTAATAGTAACACCCCCAAATCTGTTGGGTGAAGCAATCTTAGAATTCCTGGCAGCAGAACAGCACCAAAATCCACTGCCCAAACACAGCACAGGTGCTCCAAGGCATGAGAGAGTAACATCACACTTTCTCCACCTCAACCCACATTCTCACCGTTAACTAAACCAGGATACCCACTTGTTGGTAAGCACAGACCAGAGGAAACAAGGACAGCAGAGAGCCTGGAAGAAATGTGGTATGGATAACCAGGGGATAACCTGGATTCACAGCACTTTGTAGACAAACAGCTGCTATCAAACACTTATCAGCCCTTCCCTCGGGTCACCTGCATGACCTGCCAAACAACCAGGAGGCACAGCTGGAACAAAAACGGGAATATTGCTGCTTTATTATCTCCTGTAAACACCAGAGGACATTGGGCAGAGAACAGAAAACCAGACAAACGCAGCAAAGGGGCTTAACCTCGGTCAGGAGAAAAGAAACATGAAGAATCTCCACGGATTTGGGCCTCACCGCCCCAAAAACCACGAGCAGTCCATAGGATCAGGGACGTGGTAGTTACAACACAGGAATTCCTGCTGGGGAGGCAGGGGGAAGGCACGGTAATTCCTGCTGGGGAGGCAGGGGGAAGGCACGGTAATTCCTGCTGGGGAGGCAGGGGGAAGGCACGGTAATTCCTGCTGGGGAGGAGGACAAAGCCCGTCGGTCCCGACTCCCCGCACCCAGCAGAGCGGATTCCTCCCTGTGTCATCGGGCACCGTCCCTGCGGCCGGAGCGGGGCGAGTCCATCCCACACCTCCCGCGGTTCTGAGGGAGCAGAGCCGCTCAGATCCAGAGGGACGAGCTGGCAGCACCTCATTTATCCACACCAATTTATCAGTAAAACCTGAACGCCGGCGAAGAGCGACCTCTCCTCCCACCCTCCGCCCTCACGGCGCTCCCTCCCGCCGCCCGTTCCCCACACGCGGCTCCAGGGCCGCGTCCCTCCCATCCCCTGGTTTGTACAACACCGCCCCGGCCGGTGCCCCGGGACCCTCCGGAGCCGCCCGGGCTGGGGTCTGCCCTGCCCGCGGTCACTGCGGTGAGGGGACGGGCAGCGCCGGGCGGGTCCCGCGGAGGGGAGGGTGAGGCGCCCGCCAGTCCCGCACTCACCGCGCTCGGCGCCGGCAGCTCCGCTGGGCCCGGCACGACGCGGAACTGGGCCCGGCTTAACCCGCCCCGTCCCGCCCTCGCCGTCCGTCACTTCCCGAGCGCCGCAGGCCCGTCACGGCCGGGCGGGAGCGGCGGAGCCGAGCGGGCGCGGCGGGTGAGCGGGGACCCCCATGGCCCCTCATTGGCCCCTCATTGTCCCCTCATGGCCCCCCCATGGTCCTCTCATGGCCCCTCATGGCCCCCTCATAGCCCCTCTCGAGGCCCCTCATAGCCCCTCATGGCCTCTCGTGTCCCTCTCTCAGCCCCTCATGGCCCTCTCTTAGCCCCTCATGGCTCCCCGAGGGTCGGAGGGCCCGGCTCGTTCGATCCCCGCTCGGTCTGTGCCCCCGTTCCCCCCTCAGGCCCCAACGGCCGCGGGCCTGGCGGGGCCGGAGCTGCCGAGGTGGGGCCGGAGGCGGCCCCGCTCCGCTCCCGGGGACCGGCACCGAACTGATTTTGGGGTGTTGGCGTAAAACCCTCCAGCGTTTTACCGCTTCTCTGCGCATTTTTTAGGTGTAGTTTTGGCGTGAGGAAAGGCGGAGAGAATTGGGGTTGTTCAGCCCGGAGAAGGCTGTGGGGTGACCTAATTGTGGCCTTCCAGTGCCTGAAGGGGACTTGGAGGAAAGATTGAGCATGGAGTGACAGGACAAGGGGGAATGGCTTCAAATTGAGAGAGAGCAGGGTTAGATGGGAGATTAGGATGAATTCTTCCCTGTGAGGGTGATGAGGCCATGACAGGCTGCCCAGAGAAGCTGTGGCTGCCCCATCCCTGCAAGTGTCTAAGGCCAGGTTGGAGCATCCTGGGATAGTGGGAAGTGTTCGTGCCCATGGCAGGGGTGGAACTGGGTGATCTTCAAGGTCCTTCCCAACCCAAACCACTCTGTGATTCTGTGGTAATTTGCCATTTGTTATTAGCTCTGTTCCTGAGCTGAAACCTGCCACCAGTGAGTTGTCTGCAGTTAGAAACCTGTGGCTGGGGAAGGAAGAGACCGCGCACCAGGAAAGGTGTCTCTGAACATCCTTTCCCAATGAGTGAAGCTGGAATTGCCCTTTTGTGTTTCTAACAAGTGTTGTTTGTTTCCAGATAACCAGGTGAGAGCTCCCCAAATGCTCCAGTAAATTCTCTTCTCCCCTTCCATAGCCAGTGTCCAGAATCCACCATGGACTATCTCACCAAGCTCCTCGGCGTCGTGGCTGGAGTCGCGTGCGGCCTGTGCCTGGGATGGGGCATCCGTGAGAGGCTCCTGAGGAAGCGCAAAGCGGGAACACCTGCACCTCCCAGCACCCTGGAGGGCGAGGCAGACGTCATGGCAGAGTCCGGGGAGTTCAAGATGGTGCTGATCGTCCGCCAGGACCTCAAGATGGGCAAGGGCAAAGTGGCAGCCCAGTGTTCCCACGCTGCTGTCTCTGCCTACAAGCAAGTGGAGAGAAGGAATCCTGAGCTCCTGAAGCAGTGGGAGTACTGTGGGCAACCCAAAATAGTCCTCAAAGCTCCTGATGAGGAGACTCTGGCCCAGCTCCTGGCTGAGGCAAAGCGCCTGGGACTGACCGTGAGCTTGATCCAGGATGCTGGGCGTACTCAGATAGCTCCAGGCTCCAGGACCGTCCTCGGCATCGGACCAGGGCCAGCTGATGTCATAGATAAAGTCTCTGGTCACCTTAAACTCTTCTAAGCTAGGACCAAAATAGTTGATGTATGTCAGTACTGAAGGGTTACAATCCAAGTTTGGGCGTTTTTCCATATGCTCTCAGTTTAAATAAAATAAGCAAGTTTTGTAAGGTTTAAATTTGTAAATCATGAGTTTCTCTGGCTTGTGTGTTATGTTCCAAAGGGGGGAAGAAAACATTTGGCTCAGGGGAGTTGAAGAAAGCAGAGGTGGCAGAGTTTTACTACCCCCAGGAAGGGAACCCCCAATATTTACAACTTGTGCAATGGGTTGAGGATTTTGTGTGGTGGGTGGTAGCAAAGTTCAAGAGAATTTGTCCCATGTGCTCAAAATGGCAGGTTTCCCCTTTCTGCCTGTTTTTGAAGAGATACATTCTTTAATTCAGAAAGGATTGGCAGGTGAAGCAGTTAAAAATCGCCCCAGATTGCTTGGGGGGAACTGCAGCCAACGTCCTGCCCCAGTTCTGGGAGAGCAACTGATGCAATAACCTGTAACTGGTGTGAGACTGACTGGTTAAACTGGGTTTGCAGCCCAAGCCTTAGGAGCTGGTAAAGAGTTGTGGGGAGCAGCTGTAAGCTGAGCTCCCCTCTGGATGGGTCTGTGTGGCTCCTACACCTGCAAAAATGTGCAGTTTAGCCGAGGTGGAGGGAGTTACCCTCACACAGACAGGTTGGCACACAGGGCCACACTTAAATCCTGTGTTACTTGGGGTTAACCATCCTCCCGGGTTTAAGGAAGGAGTTACAAATGTTACTGGGCAGTTCAGAGCACACTGATCACAGCTCAAGTAAATTGTACCTCTACAGCTCCGTTGCAGCTCTGATTGTAAATAGGCAAGTTCCCTGCACTTTTAGCAGGTGGAATTTCTGCAGGTCAGTTTTGTAACAAATCTGGTTTGTAAGAATTCTGTTGAGCACCTTTTACAGCCTCATGGCCATGTTTTCCAGCTGAGCACCAAAGAAATAGGTTGTAAGAGAGGGAACAGAAGGATTTGTCTCCATCAGTCATGTTTACAGACCCAGGAGGAATGTCAGAGGGGCTGACGTTTTATACTGCACCTCTCAGGCATAATCCTTTCAGAGACACAACTGTGGGGTTCCCAGGAGCAAGGGAGAAGGGGATTTGGCCTCAGAGTTGGATCCTGGCACCAACTGTGGCCCCTGGTTGAGACAGGAGCTCTGACAGCTCTCACAAACACAAACCTGGCCAGTGCTGTAACACTCATTACACTCAAATATGACAGTATTCATAGAGAAACATTTAAGTCAATTTTATTTGAAGCTAAATATGTTTAAGGCAATTTACATACCTAGAACATGATCTCAATTGAACTGGCACACCCTACCACAATCCTAATGTATCATCTGCTCAAATCTGCTGGAGTTGACCACAGTGCAGCCAACTGGTGAAAAGTGCTATTTTCTTCTCTCTGGCATCATCTTTCTATAGAAAAAGCATTACATATTTTCCTGTATCGCCCCCTCAGTGCAAGACCCCACTACTGGTCCCCATTGCTGCTCTTCTACTGGCCCCCTCAGACCCCTGCCTGCATTGCCCCACACCAGCAGCACTGTAATACTTGGTTTGAGTTGGAAGGTCCTTTTTGAAGACAGTAAAGTGAAGCTACCACTGTGCAGCATGTCCACAGTCCAGTAATTTATTTTTAAATCGCGTAATTTCAAATTGCACAAACAAAACTGAACAGCAATATGCTTGAATTCTCTCTTCTGTACACTCAAAACAGTGATCTAAAACACCACAATATCCAACATACACAAACCTCAGGGCAGGGTTAGTAAATACACAGATTGGAATCATGGTGCTCTGTTCCTGAATGGAATGTCCCACAAAAGCACAGGATACAGCACAACATAAGGTCATCTGTTACATATGGAGTGAGCAAAAAGACACTAGCATTTTCTATATGCATAACTGGAAAAACCTGCATAGGTTAAGGGGAAAAAAAAACCAAAACAAAACCAAAACTTTTTACTCATTTGAAGTCAGGCAAGGTTGTCTGTACGCATTGGAAATTCTTTTAGAGCTATGCAATCCAACCCAGGGAGGATATGCTGATTAGTGTTGTCTCTTGTCAGCAGTCTTGCAAGGTCAAATACAAGTATCTTGGCTTTAGCTTTCTCCAAATATACAGTGAGACTTAAATGCATTTAGAATAGACAGTACATACTGTAAAGCTGCTCACATACAATGAACTTAAGATTCAATATTAGAGTGTAACACTATAGAGTGCAAATCAGAATCTTCACAATAGACTTAATGGTAATAAGCAGTCCTGCAAAAGCCCACTTGAACAAAGTCGTTTTAAACTATTCCCCTTTTGAAAGTAAAAGTCTAAATGACATGGAATGTGGAAAAAAGATTTAAACAGAGGTGATTCAAATCGTTTGCGCTAGAAAAAACAGTCCTTCATGAAATAAAGGTTACAAGAACACGAGGCAGAACTCTTTGCTTTTCCCTGTTATGAGTTAAAGCGGGGAGGGACGGTGGAGTTTCAGTAAGAAAATACGCTGCTCCCAAGGGAGTTGTGCTGCAGCTCACATGCTGTACCCAAAGCCAGGCTGGGGCTGCCCGTAGGGAGGTGCAGTGTAGCCGTAGCCAAAAGGTGCTTGTGGAGGAACTGCGACACTGGGTCCCGCTGTCAGCATGAGCTGGGGCTGGCCTGCAACACACAAACGGCATCTTTAGTGCCCCTGCCCTCAGCACAACTCCTGTAACTGCCCCGGGGGTATTTGTGTGTTTAACAGAGAGTCCCTGCCCAGCTGCTTTGGGGGCTGTAGGCCAGGGGGGGGATTTCCCCACAGAACAGCAGGACAGAGTATGTGGCTAAAAATACTGCACTGGAAAGTGTATGAAGAAACTCTCACTAGAACTAGTGGAATAACCTGGATACAAAGAAAATACCCATGTTGGACAAGAGCCAAATAATGCACTTGCCAGAAGGCTGGAATAGCACAGCTCCTGCACACCCTTCCTCAATGAGCCAGGACAACCTTAAATCCTGCAAGCCCACAGCCCACCTCAGCAGCCACAGCATCAGAGCGGCACTTTATCTAGTATTTTGGAACACATTCCTTAAGACTTGATTTCACGTGAAAAACATTCCAATTTCCAAGGATTTCCTTGGGAAAAACCAAGATTAGAGAAGTGTTGTTTTAGGAGCAAAATGTGTTATGGACAACACATGAACTAAAGCATTACCATAAACAATAGGTTGTGTTTCTGTAGCTTGCTCCTCTTCCTTTCTCAAAGACTCTGATGCATCCAGTTTGTCCACCTGGAATTGAGACCAACAATTAAAAAATCTCCTCTGAAACAGGCACTTACTTGTGGCAGAGAAGTGGAAAAGCCTTAGTGGTATGTTAACACCCATCCAGAAAAGGAGACCATTTACAAGTTAAGATCAATTCAAGTAGCAATGTTGGTACTGGTGCAGTCAAGATTCTGTTTCCTGAAAAAAGCCCTCCTTGAGGCATTTGTGTAACTGCTTTGAAAGCTCACTCCAGGCTGAAGCTTTGTATGAAAGGCTCCGTACGGGACTGGAGCTACCTGGACATCAGGAATTAGCTCATCAGGGTCGCTCCAACTACTTCAAACCAACAGCCTTTAGGATTTGAGCACAGTCTCAGTTGGAGACCTTTGGCATTGGAGCAGGAGAAGTTTCCCTGAAGACAGCACTGGGGTAAAATAATCTGATTTAGGTACAGCAGACTGCAATAGCATCCGACATGTCACTTGAGCCTCAAGATTTCACTTTCCAAACCCATTCACTCATGCAATTTAAGTTCAAATGCAGAGAATGCATGTGTATAAGACTTGCTTTTTCCACTCCAGAACTGTGTGGCAGTCAGCCTAAACCCACAGATACTCCAATTCTTCCAGCTTAACACACAGTAAGGACACAAGCCTGGCCAGCTCCAGTGCTGCACAGCGAGTGCACTCGTGCTCTCAGCCCACCCCTACAGAAAGGCAAGAGGAGAGACTTATTCTGCAGTGAAATATTGCTTGTTACTAAAACAGATCCAAGGGAACCCAGCATTTCTACAGTCTAAGGCAGGCCCTGAAACTAAAACCACAAAATGAAGTATTGATATTTTACCTGGGAGACAAGATTTAGGGTAAAGTCAAAGACAATCACGCCAATTACTTTTAAAGACAGTAAGACAACTCACAAACCAGATTAACCTTTCATTTCAGTCGTGTCCTTAAATAAAGGCGTTTGAAGACAGGTTTCCTGCACTTACACGGGGTCAGTGTTACTTATTCAGCTGCACCAACACCCGGGAGTTGAACAGTTTCCAGTTTAACTGTGCTGCATTAACAAATCTCTGAGAGCTGTGAGTTACATGTGTTCCATAAGCCTGTTAACCCATAACCTCAAGCTGAGGCACAAACCCAGGAGGTGGCAGAAGTGCTGAGCTCGAGTTCCCTCCCTGACTGGGCTTCCACGACCAGCCTGTTGGTTGCCTCACCCCAGTATCTGGTTTGCTGCTGCCAAGGTGCCCAGGATCGTGTGCCAATGCCCCCAGACTCATTCCCAGAGCCTGTGCTGAGAACTGCACTGTTTTCAACTCAAACAGCAACACACTGAACACAGAAGCACAAGTTCAGAGATGCAAATCCAAGGAGAATGTGCAGAGGTTGCTACTAAGCAGAGGCATTTGGCTTACACACACTTGGAAAGCCTCCAGCCCAGGACATTCAATGCATTTTTGACCCAGTTTTGATGCCTCCCCTCAGAGCTCAACAAATCTTTACGGTCACAAGCGCGAGTTTGAAACCAGCCTGCAGGATGGTTCTTACACCACTTGCTCGAGCATCACCAGGTTCAGGGCCCTACAACACTTGTAGCAAGATTGATTTCAAGGCTTTTCCACAGGGACTGCAAGAAGCTGCAGAGGAAAAGTAACATGCATTCAATGTTCTCGTGTCATGTGTGCATGAAAAAGAGGCAAGAGTACTGAAGCACGAGTGAGGGCTGAAGATGACTGCCAGACAGGCTCCCCCCAAAAAACCACAGCAGCCCACAGCAATGCCTTGGAGCTTAAGGAAGAGTGGGATGTAATTGCAATGACTGCTACACATGCTTAGGTTATGCAAACACTGCAGTTCAATTACCTTTTTTCACACACACGCTCTCCTACTGCCTCACTGACTACTGCTGAAGGGCCTCACACTACTGCTGGTCAGGTCAGCCCTGAGTGCCACTGGTGTCTTTACAACAGTTTGCATGCAGTTCATCTTCAAAGCCATTTGTCACTTTGTCTGAACCACATTAATGGAAAACTCCCACTAGGGCTGAGCCCTGGGCTAAGGAGAATCACAGTGGGGTTTGTGGGGAAGCAGATGGACAGAAACCTCGGATTGCCCTTCTGAAGGTCAAAACTGCACAGCAAAAGGCAAGCCCTGGAGTAGCCTCAGAAGAGCAATAAGCATTACCATTTTTATATTATGTTTTTAATGAGGTAGCAAGAGAAGTTTAGTGAAGCTGAAGAGCTTGAAGGCAGTCGTTTCTGGACAAGTACTAGGAATTTACTACAGGGAAGAGAACCACAGACTTGTCTAATAGCTGAAGTTTTAAGTTCTGTGTGAACTAGAGCACCGTGGGGATTAGACCAGCACCATGAGAACTGGACACCTGAGTGAGGAGGAGTCTCTTCTGAAGCAGCCAGTATCTACTCTGCCTACTGTCAGCACACATTAGTCATGGTCAAGGGATCAGAAACTGGATCACAATCCTTAACCAGCAAATGCCAGAGTGATTTATGGCTCACTGATTTATGGCTCCAAGACTTACTGCAGGAGGTTCTTCCAGTCAGATTGGCTGTCAAATAGTAGCACTTGTGCATTGTTTCAATACCAGGTTGACTGTGATCCAACTGATCATCTGGATGCCCTTCCTGAGGATCTATTAGCTTATTAGTAGCAAATGAATCTACTTTTCTCCTACAGCACTAGCTACTGAGAGTTAAACAATTTGCATATGCTTTAGTGATATTTTGTTTGGGGAAAAAGCAGTAGCAGCAGTGTAGTAAACATAGGAAAGAAAAAAACTCATGCAGAATCCTTAGACTTAGTCCTCCAGACTTAAAGATGGAAAACAAGAATCAACTTTCACCTTTTCCTTTATTGCATCAACCTGCAAAGGAATTCAGAAGGTGCAGCTTAGAAAAATCAAATTCCATATTTAGCATATAAAAGGCAGAAACAAAAGCGTCAGGGAAGAAATAATTAAAAGGTACAGGTGAGTCAAAACAAAGATACACCAGAAGTATCTGCTTTAGAAAGGCAGCTCTGCTTGTTGCTGGCTCTTACTGCAGTGATTTCACAGCTACACCCTAACCCTGCAGCAGACCATGGAATGTTCATCATCCTGCTCCAGGACTACTGTTCTCAGAGGCTTAGTGTTACTTGGTACATCAGCATCTCTGACAATGTTACTGCTCAGACAGTCCCACCTCCCCCAAAACCCAGCATTTAAGGACAGGAGATTGGCTCCAGGGCTGCAGAGTCCTGCCTTTGCAAGGAACTGCCAGGCAAATCTCCAGACAAACAGGCACTCTGGTCTTCATTAACTCCAGCTTTCATGGAAAGAGTCTTAATCATTAAGGAATTTACACCATTTCACTGAAGATGCTCTAAAAGCTTCAGCTGGGCAAGTCTTGTAGTGATAGCTGGATTTAACTCTCATCTGTTCAAGTCTGTCAGAGCATTGCCAAGTACTTCCCCCATCCTGAGTCACTTCAAGTAAGAGCTGAGTCATAATTAGTGCCATTAAGTGTCAGAGCCACGTTCTAGAGTTAAATGCACAGCAGAACAAGTTATGTCCAGATTTAGCTGTAAAGCTTTTTTAGTACACAGTCTAGAATTTAGTTAAAGCTTGATCCCAGCTGGGATTCCTGACTGGCACAGCATATGAAAAGCCCGAGTCCTGGAACTACTTTAAGACACTGCCCATGGTCAGGCAAATACTACTGATGTAGGTTCTGTAATTGAGAGGGTGGAGCCTGCAAGTGTTTCAGCCTCTTAGAGGGCGAAGTCTCTCCCCAGATGGACTGAAAAATAAGTGTGGACATGGACAGACAGACATTTGACAAAGCCCAAATCGATGTTAGTAGCAAGCAGACAGTCTCAAGGCATCACCACAGTGACTAACAAGCTTTTGGTGTTGGAGAAGCACCTCCTCTTACCTTGGTCAAGTATTCCTTCATGACCTGAATAAAGTATGGCATGGCAAAGTCCATAATGTTGTGCCTCCACGCTGTTTCCAAGACAACATCTGGCCTTAGGAGATCGTAGCAGGTGAAGAGACAAGCACCAAAGCATTCTCTCTTGTTCTCCTGCAAGAACCACTGCAGTAGCTCCTCTGCCAGCTCAGTATCTTTGGATTCTGAAGCATACTGCATTGCATCCTGCAACAGGACACAGCCTTTAGCCTCAGGGGCCACAGAACAACCACTGGGGGTGGTATTAACTGAGTTCAGCCTCAGAGCTTGACCAGAAAGTCATGGCCAAAGGAGGCAGGCCTGCTAAGCTCAGTCTGAGGGGTGGTCTCACCTTGTAGAGCCTGTCCTTCTTGCAGAGTTCCACGCTCTGCTTCCAGCGGTTGTTCCCCTTGAAGAGATAGGCAGCGATCCTCCGGAACTCTATTAGCTCGTGTTTCTCCAAGCGCTGAGCCAGAGAGATGTTGTCAAAGTTGTCATAAGCATCTATAGAAGTCCTAAGAGCCTGAGTTGGGCAGAAAAAAAAAAAGTTACTCACACCTCAGATGCACAACTGCATCCTCAAAATGCAAACATTTGACAAGCACGTAGTCCTGCTTCCAGGAGGGTGAAGTATTCCAGAGACATCAACTATTTTGTCTTTGACACACATGGAGTTTTATGTTATTTCAGCCAGTACTTTTCAGCAGTGATTACTGAGGTGAAGAGCCTCTCCATACCAACAGTAGAACAGACAGACATAACTGTTTGCCTCTTCTGTGAGTTTTTTCCTTAGTACCCACTGTTTGCCTTTTATAAATAAAAGCTGGTCACACTCATAACACAGCAGCCACTCTACCCCCAGTAGGAATGACACAAAAAGCTCCCAGAAAGCCACCAACAGGTCTCTACTTCATCCTTGGCTGGCCCCATCTAGTTCAATTTGAAGTGTCAAAGAACACATAATAAAGGAATTCAAGTTAACAGCAAGCAGGTAAAAATTACTGAAAACAAGGACCCTGTGTTTCCAGCCATTAAACAGACTGAGAATAGGAGGTGAATCCTGACACAGAAGCCAGAGATTCAGGAATGGCCACTTCTATCCCAAAGCACAGACAAAATTAGGTATTAACTGCTTCAAGACATACCTGGTAGTCTTCTTCAATAATGAAGAGGTTGTTCAGGGACTCATTCACTGATTTGTTGTTGTGATTTTGGACTGAACGCAGGTAAGGCTTAACCAGGGGCAGCTGTTTAACCTTCAGGAAATCAGGGAGACACATTTAATTCCACTTTTTGTACAAGTCTCAGCATCTTCCCTGTGAGGCAGGGAAGCAGCCAAGCATTTTAAAATGCTACTACAGATAAATGCTTTCCCAACTGCAAGTTTTGATTTGAGCTGGATAGTAGGAAAATTACCTTTGTGAAGAAGGTGACAGCACGAGTGTGGTCAAGCCGAGGGGACAACACCATCAGCAGATCATTGAGCAAGAGAGGTTTAAATTCCAAATAGAATTGAACTGCCTTGTAATACAGCTCCACATTGGCCACCTGGAGATGAGCAAAGATGCACATTCAGAGCACAAGTGTGATTGTAGGGAAATCCAAATGAAAGACAGACATAACTTTAGATAACTATGCAAAACTGAGCCACTCAAGATTCATTCTTGTCTCTAGAAATCTCTTTAGTTACTGTAAATTGTAGTTGCTTTGAAATTACGTGGCAATATCAAGAACTTTGCATTTCAAACAGGCTACTAACGAAGGAGGAGAACTGAGGTGCACACAGCAAGACATTTACCTCCTTTCACTAAGAAAGCAATACCTTAGTGATGATATCTTTGAACTGGCCTTCTTTCCAAGCATCTGTTGGGTGATTCATCATTGTGATTATGGCATTATCATACTCTTCATACTTATCATACAAGAACACCAGTTCGGCCCAGAGATGGGCTTGTTCTGCAGCTCTCAGAACCTAAGAAGAGGCATAATTAGCAATATGTTAACAGGGAATTCCATCAGTGTCCATCAGTGCTCAGGCTTTAGTGCCATTAATAACCTCAAGAGCTGCTATTTCAAAAGCCAGGGCATAGAGAGATGTGTTTTAAGCTAAATTTAAGGCCTCAGATACTCACCTTGGGGATGTTGACTCTGGACCAGAACAGCTCCAAGTGCTCCCTCATTTTCTGTGGCTTGAATTTGGAGTAGAGAATTGCTAGCTCTGTGAACATCCCCATGTGTGCTCGCTCAAGCCCAAGTGCTGCTTCCAACATAGTTATCAGCTCCTCAAAGTAGCCACGATCCTACGGGATACAGAGACTTCACATCAGGAACCATCCTGACTCGACAGCTCCAGTTTTGGGCAGAGCTGCCATGAAAGAATTGAACTGTGTAACAGGAGCCAGTTAATTACCTGGTAATAGTTGATCAGCTCCTCCAACTCATCCGCGTGCACCACAATGTGGAGCCCACACATCTGAGCCAGGCGGAACTCCTTCCCGTCCACGCAAGCAAAGCAGACCTGGAAGGGACAAGTGTGTTACTGTTTATAATCCAGGCCTTGAAGTCCTTTCAGGGGACCTCTGGAGACCTTTCAAACCCGGCCAGCCAAGTTCACCTCTTTCCACGTGCGGGTGCTGTTTGCTTTCCGAGCCCCATCCACGGCTGCCTGGTATTCCCCGAGGTGCACCAGAGTGGAGGCCAAACGGCCGAAGTTGGACACGTTGTTGTACAACAGCTTGGCTGCCTCGTACATCTTCTCGTCATAGCAGCGATCACCCACCTGAGGGACAGCACAACAGGTCAGGATTGCACACTTTCAGCCACTGGTTGACATGAGATGTGGAGCATTTGAGTTCCACCTTTGTGGTCAGCAAGGCTGAAGGAGCTGTGATTCAGTAAAACCATCCCATTGTCACTCACTTGCTGGATGTGTGCGTTGTTGGGGCCATTGATGAACTCCTCCAGCTCTGCCAGGCGGTTGGTTTTAGCAAGAGCAAAGATTAATTCTGTTTCCACGTACGACTCCCGGGCCTTCTTACGTGCCATCTGGAGATACTTCACCAGCTCTTCCCAGTTTCCTAGGAAAAGCAGTTGAGAATTTTTAGTTTCCACCCTTGAGGACACTTATACTTAAACTATACTATCAGCTCGAGCTAGTTGGACAGGAGTATTTCTACAGCTATTCCCCAGCAATCAAAAACAGCTTTCATACTGGTATGTCCTTCACACACACACATTACATTAATAAAGTCACCTTCCAACAGGCCTAACTAAAATCCTGGTCTTTAACTTCATGCAAAGACTCCCTGCTCTGACAGAAGTCTCCAACTAGCTTAAGAAGGTAGTTAAAAGACCACGGATTATCTGCAAATGCAATACACTACCTTTTCCCATTCTCATTTAGGGCAGTCTTTGCAGGACCAGATTCCTCTACTTGCATCAAGATACAAGTCTGGCAGAACTGCACTTCGAGCAGACCAGGCAAAAGAGCTGAGCAACATCAACAGCAAAGATGTAAACAAAACTCAATCATACCACTGGCATTAGCAGCTTGAACAACCTCCATGTATGAGGAAGGATCATCTGCTTTAATGTAGGAGTCAATGGCTTCCTTTACCATCCCCTTCTGGAGCTGTGCCTTGGCCAGCTGGCTCCACACCGCGGGCTCATTGCAGCGCTCTGCGAACTCGTACGCGCGGTCCAGGTTCCCAATGTGCTCTATTAACACCTAAAAATGGGATAACCAAGATCAGCCACTACCACAAAGGCCGGTTTTACGGGACACCAAGTTGTGTTTTATGTTCGTTTTTCAATGGATCCACAGCTTTTAAAATAGGCACTAACCACACACAACCCACACAGCATGGGTGATTTCAGCCTTGCAAAGTTTCACTCACTAAAGGGTTCAATAAACAACATTTGTCCTACTTCAAAAGACACTGAGCAGCTCTGGTCACTCTGCTCATCGGTGGTAAGTACTCAAGTCACAAGTTACAAACCAAGCCACAAGTCACAGGGAGTTCTTACAGCCTGAGATTTTAAGGCACCTGCACAGCTGATGTGTTGACATCGAACTTCCTGAAGATGGCAAACGCCTCCTCGAAGAGCTCGTTGCTGATGGCTATGTTAGCTATGTCTGGGGCATCGTAGTTGTCCAGGCGGTTGATGTACTCCATGACACGGGTACGGTCAGCCTTGATGGCTGTCAGGATGAGGAGGTTCTGCAGGTTCCTGAAGAGGGAAAGAAAACATTAGTACTTATCAAGAAACCATCAAGAAATTCACCCTCCCCTCTGGAGAAGGCATTAGTTTATTTGCTGTTCCATATTACAGCAATTTAACGCCTGCACCAGGTAGAATTCCAAGCTTTCCCATGCTTGGTTTTTACTCACCTGTGCTCACTGAACACGGAGTTATCAAGAACTATTTTCTCCAGCAGCTCAATAAGCTCATTGGGAAGGTCTGCAGTCATGAAAGCCTTCACAGTAACAGAGACTTCCTCGGGGTCCTGGGTCTCCGACAGCGCAGTCTGGACAACCTGCAGGTACAGTCAGGCAATCAGCAAATCAGTCGGGTCAGGTACTACAGGTCAGGGTGGGACAGCCAAGGCTTGGCTGGCCTGTCAGTGGTACCTGGTCGATGAGGGGTCTCCTGTAAGGGTTGCTCTCCAGCAGCACGCTGGCCCACAGCTCGGGGTCTTTGCGACGAACTAAGTATCGGGAGAGACTCTTGAAGAGGGAGTTCTCATTGCACACCTGGGGAAAGGCACAGTTTGCTCAGAGGGAAGCCACAGCTCTCCAGCCTGCAGTGGATAATTGTACTGCAGCACTAAATAAACCTGCCTGAGAGGCTGACTAGAACCTCAGGCCTTGATACTTCCACCAGCCTCCCACTTTAGGCCGTGCAGGGGAGTCCCCCATTTCTCATTAAGCTGCAGAGGGAGATTAAATAACCACCTCCTATTCCACCAGAAGCGTGCAGTTCCCAGCTTAATATTTTTAGGAAACAAATGCTTTTGTCATAAACCTGAGCATCTATCCCATGACACTCATGTCAGAACTTTACCCACGAGCCAGCTGCCTTGGCATACATACATTAATAAGCTCCAAATCGCACTGTCCACGCTCATAAGCCACACAGGCCAGGTGAGGGTCCCTCTTCTCACAGTACTTGCCAACAACACGACTATCATAATAAGGATTCTCACGCAGGAACCTTTCGGGGTTGTTGTTGCTATCAATGTATATTTTGGCCAGTGCATTGTGAGTCGCAGGCTCCTCACAACCCTCGTGAATTCTTGCTTCCAGCCAGGGCAGAAGCAGCTTCAGCCTAGAAGGAAGTGATTGTCACATTAGAGAGGTTGAGTGAGTAAGTATCCACTTGCACAATTTCTTTGCTATAAATAGGACAGTCAGGAACTAAACCAGAGTTACAGTACTCCATTTTACAGTACTCCATTTTACAGAGTTACAGTACTGCATTTTGGTTCATTAATATAATGGTGTAACTTTCTGATCCTGTGAAGAAGATCACATGCCAAAGACTCATCTCATCCCTCAAAGATGAGATCCCCACATGAGCCAAGGAGCAAAGCTGGTTGCTCGCCCAGTGGTAGCCTCTGGCTGTGTCAGTACCAGCTTTAGCTGTGTGATGAGGACATGCACTGATGGATGAGCAGTGTAACACAGCCAGACTGGCAATTGGTAACAGACTCGTAGAAGTTTAATACCTGTTTCTTTTCTCAACCTCTGCAACAAGCTCATCAGTCGAAAATTGACCTCTCACTACAAGGATGAGGTTCTTTATTACATCTTCAGAGCAATCCACATCAAGCAGTCCCCCAATAACAACTGGCAGACGGCTTGGATTCACCTAAATGGGATCATTGAAAGAGGTCAGTGTGTGGTCCTGCAGCACAGGCAGCCAATACTCATCCCCAGAGCTACAAATGAAGGCTGCTTGTTAGACTGACCCCATCTTCCTGCCTTTACTCCCAGCTTCCTGAGGTTCTGGACAAGGTTGGAAGTCAATTCTTCAGTCAACAGGTATTCACATCCCAGCTCAGTGGCTCCCCAATGCTCAGTTCCCACAGGAAGAGCTCCTGAACAATCCACTTTGTCCCTGAAGGAGAACTTCCCCTCCACCCCTGCAAAACGCTGGGAGTTAAAATCACCCCAAGAAGCCCAGAGTTATTCTACCAAGTCTTCCTCCTTCAAGAGGCACATCAGGGGGGCTTACTGCCCAACCTGGCTGAAGAATGAGATCTGATTCACGTCAGGGCTGATTTACTGGAGGCCACTAACAGGTACTTAAATAGCAGTCTCAAGTCTCAAGCTGTTTGCAGAACACTTACTATATACAACTATAGGCATTGTGTTTAACACTGGAAAGACTGATCAGTTTGCCCCATTGAAGCCAAGCTGTAACTCACCTTCTGTACATAAATCTCAATGTATTTTTGGAGATTATTTCTGTACAAATACAGCACCAGGTCGTGGACAAAGTCAAAGCGATCGCACACAATGATGAGAGGCAGCTGGTCAGTGAGTTTGGCTTCCTAGAAAGAGAACAGCTTCAGTAATTTGGTTTTGCTCTTGGGCTCAAGCAGACAAATACGGTCACTTAAACTGTTAAAGCAGCTGAATTTGGAAAGCTGAAACTCAACCAAATAATGACAGCTTGTTGTTCAACTAATTGTTTGCGATATGTAGCAAAGTAGGAGTACTCACTCCCACTTCGGGGCATGGAGAGCGAGAAGCTTTCTGGAGTTTAACCCTGCATGGCAGAGTCTACAGGGTTTTACAACACAATACAACTATTACAAGTCTAAGCTAGAGAGAGTATTTTTAGTTGCCACTGGTGTTTGGTGTGCAGGATTAGCACTCTGGGATTTCAAAACAAATTTAACCAAGACTAGGTGAAGTTGTGATTCATCACGTAAAACTTATACACAGAATTGACTTCGAGTGCCATGTGCCTTGTGGTACCTCCTAACTGGGGATTTAGAGAACTGTAGCAGCACTGCTAAAATTGCTTATCAGATTAGTTATCTAAAAGCATTCCAACTTTCAGCATAAGGTTACAATGGTTACAGTACAGAAGCTTAGTCTATGTGGCAGACAGTATTCCGGATGCATATTTCAGATCACTTATTCCAACATGCACATCCCAGAATATAATCCTACATAGAAATTACACTTAAGGACTTTACACAGGGAGGCCTGTACTGGGAGATTTACCTGGTACATGTCCTGCACATTCCAGACATGGAACAGCACAAAAAACAATAACTTTCATCAGGAATTTGACAGCTTGATAACATATCTTAGGTGGCTTGATCAAATGACATACCTTACACCTCGGTGACACCAGGTTAGTTTTAGAGAATTCTCTTGGGAAGAGTTTTGCCATCTTCAGATATGATCAGCAAAATCTAAGACTATGCTATGTAACCAACAAACATGAAGGCAGGAAATGTTCCCAGATAAAGTTTTCCCCTCCCACACGGTTCCTCAGGTATTTATAGTAATGTTGGGTTTGTCAAGAAGCTCAGGACTAGGACCACAGAACTTTGAGCACACCATCTTTTCCTACTCTTCAGCAATGTTTCAGCTCTGAACCCCAGCAGTAACATCAGTCAGCAGCTCTTTATGGAGCCCAGAACTCCTACAAAGCATTTATGGAATTAATTGACACTATTCACTTGTTGTTTCTGCAGTTGCTCAACTGAAGTTGATTACACTGGAAATAATCAAGTTATCAACTCGCTTGGTATTATGGTTGTTCTCAACCTTCCAAGCAAATTGTTTGCTACTTTACAGTACACATTTGTAACAAGTTCTAGGTGAGCTGGTGCATTTACTACATTTTAGGAGTTCAAGCCAGATTAATCAGTGAGAGACTGATCTGACAGATTCTCCATTGTTTAGATAATATTCCAGGCTCAGACTTTATTAGGAGGCACTGTCAACATGGTAGCTACCTCTGGTGTAAAAGGACAGTTGGATCCTTAAGTGCAAAGGTCAAACTCATCTACTTTCAACACCATGTTTTATCAGAACCCCAAAAAGGCCAAGACAGTCCAGTGTTACCCAAACATTACCTTGAGGAAGTTTTTAACACGTTCTGGATCATAGCAGTTACTTTCCCTGCAGATTCTTTCCACTTCTTTAATCTGTCCTGTCTTGCAGGCAGCTTGAATATACTTGAAGTGCACATCTGGATCCTGGCTGAAGTTTACAATAGAGCCCAGGAAATAAAACAAACCTGGAGAGAAACAATCAACACGTTATTCTGCTGGTCTTGTTGAGAAGTACAAAAGCCCAAATCCCAAAGGCTACACGAAGTCAAGATGACCATTTTGGACAAAGGAAAAAGGCCAGCAGCTTCTTCAGTTTACATTTTACTACATTTTACGTATATTTTTCTACAGCTCCAAACTTTTCATAACATTTCAGAAAAACAAAATATGCAGAAAAATATGTTGGTGCCCCTCCTCAAGGGGGAAACTTTAAGGTTTGGGCCAGGTTTCAAGACAGTTTTGAGGCCTAACTACTCAAAGTTCAGTACGGCTTTCCAGATTTCAGCAGACAGACACGCACACATGGATGAGGAGGTGAGCACCAGCTCCTTTTGCACAAGTACAGACTTACCTTCAAAGCTCTTGAAGGACTCAAAGAGCTCAATGAGTGACTGTGTTGACAGCTGTTCATGGTATTTTGAAGCCACCTGGACACAGATCTGCAGGTTCTGACGGATGTTCGCAGACAGCATCGCACGCAGACACTCCAGAGAGTCTTCTACTGACAGGGACCCAAAATAATTCACTAGCCACTGCGAAGACACAGAAGCCATTTTAGACCCAACCAGATCACTCCACACTCTGAAAGCCATTCCTAAGGGCCTGGTTTTCTGTAGGTGCAGGATGTTTGGTGTCCTACCTCAGGGTTGAGGAGGTGAGTGTGAACAACCGCACGCTTGATGTCGTAGAGGTCCGTGAAGTGCTCGAGTGCTCTCTGCAGCAAACCAGCCTTCTCACACAGCTGAGCTATGTGAGCCCGGTCGTAGTGAGTAAACATTTGGTTTCCCAGGATGGCATCTGCAACCTAGAAGGGATATTGGAAATTTCCCTTAGTCCCTGAGGACTGTGACCAGCTCCAGCCAAGGCTGATGGGGGCTCTGAGCACACACCTGAGGGGCGTGCATGAGGTTCATCTCAAGTAAACGTGTTTGCAGGGGACCTTCTGAGGGGCGATTATTCTTCAGTGCATCCAGCAAGAAGGCTGTACATTGCTGGATTAAATTATATTCCATAAAGACATCCACAATCTGCAAAAAAAAAAAAAAAGGAGGAAATTTAGGCTTTTGATTAAAAACTGGAGGTATATTTAAAGAAAGTACTATCAAGTGCAGCTGCCAAAGCTAAACCACTTATTCTGACACTGTACTAAGCTGTCATTTAATGTTCTTAAAACCAGGCATGAAACAGCCTTGTCCCACTAAGGTAAATCCAAACCTGTAGTTCAAAATCTTTCTGTGGTAAGAGAAGCTACACTCTTTAACAATTCAACGCCTTGAACGTAAAGTTTCAGCGCAATCAAGTTATTTACCTGTGTTATATCTGCAAGAGGCTCTTCATCTTGAACAAGCATTTGTGCAAACTGCTGTCCTTGATCAGGGCTGATTCTCATCACATTCCTCAGCAAAAATATCCAGTCTGGAGTATATCCAACCTGGAGAGAGAATGAAAAGTAAGAGCTCAGCAAGAGCATTTAACCTTGTTAAACATAGAGCTCAGTAACAGCTACTGTTAGATTACACAACCCAGTCAGGATTTCCTCTTTTGGAAAAGGCTACATAGAGAAGTATAACAAGATACATGTCTGAAGTCTAGCAGTAGTTATTCATAACAACCTTGAGGGTAAAGCAGGTACTGCACAGGCTCTCAGATTCCCCCACAGTTACTCTTAGCTGCTTTGGAACATACACTAATTATTCTTAAATGAAGGACAGATATGGCAATTTAATTTCTTCTCACCTTCTTAGCATACAAAACAATCTTCTGGACTTGTCCTGTTTCAGCAAAACACTGGATGACCTTGTTTGGAACGTTGGCTCTCAGATAGACACTGAGTGCTAGTGTAGGATCTACAGATTTCACAAGGTCTCCCAGCTCCTCCGAGCACTCCAGCTGTTTAAAGACAAACACAGTCAGCCCACCCTGCCATGCCGTGCTGAAAAGCACTACCACCTTCTTCCTCATTTATTTTCCTTTTGGACTTGTTTTAAAAAAAAAAAAAAAAAAATTAAGCTTGATAGCCTTAGCCAACTGTTTCAGCAGTGATTGTTCCTCATGCTGTTCCACAGGAGTCAAAGGCATTTTTAGAGCTAAAAAGAATGGATGACACATATCAGCATGTTTCTGGGGCTAATTACAGAAGTGTAAGCACAGCTCAAAGCATATGCAAGGCAGCATCCAAAGGAGTGGCTTGGCAAGAACAGCAGCAGCTCAGAGGCTTTCCATCCTGGCTGCACCCTGCTGGGATTGGAAGTGGAATGAGTGAAGCTCCGAGGGTTTGATCGATTCCCCTGCAGGAATGTGAGTCACAGCCATGGGTGCAGTGAACACCTATTGCTCAGCTGGGTGAGCACACCAGGGACTGAGGAGCTCCCAGATGATTTCTCCTGGGGAGGTGAGGAAGCTGTCAGGTATTTATGTGTGTGTGTCCCCCCGCCCAGGGCTCTAAAGGTATCGACCCCAAACTCACCTTATCTTCTTTTAACCATTTCTCCAGGAGCTGCTTTCGGCCCTGCTGCAGAACTGGTCTGCACAGCTCCAGGGACTCGTATTTGTTCAGCTGCCCCTGGTCCAGCAGGATTCCAAAGTACTGGAGCAGAGGGGAAGTCTGTCCTGGCTGAGCTGGGACGCTCTGGAACCGGCGGATGGTGTCTGGAGTACGCAGGATTCCCTGCCAGACAGACACAGGCACTTTCATTTCCTTTGCTGCTATTGTGGCTTGGCAAGAGTTTCTCCAGAAAGCTGGAGTTAATGTCACTGTAGCTGTCACAAGCATTTCTATGTTTTGCCAGCCCAGAATGTCAGGAGCAATAAGGCCGAACATCAGCTCAGACACTGTCTGAGATGTTCTGACAGAAAATGTGCTATAGTAGCCAGTTAGATTTGTTTCAGTAGGACTGCAAATTTAAGTTCAAAATTAAGACATCCTTCTCCTTATGAGCAAGTTCCTTTCATCTAAATTTAGTCCCTTGGTCTGTCCTTTTTATCTTGTTTCCAGGTGCAGCCTCAGCCTGAAGTTGTCTTTTCACAGACACTTTTTTTATCACTGGACAAATAAAGCTAAGTCCCAGAAACATTATGCCTCATAGCCACTACTTCATCATTTATTCCTCCCCTCCTGTGTGGGCTTTAAGACCACCCAGCACAGAATCACTACTCACACCCAGCACCCCAAGTACTACGTCAGGGCAGGAGCAGTAGCAAGACTCTGGTCTTGCCACTCAGGCAATTCAGCTTTCCTGAAGCAAGAAGCTTAAGGCAGAGGAGTTCAGTGCTGCTCTGAACACCAGCCCATTACCTTTGGGGCATTGGCTGCCACTTTTGCTGCCTCAGAATAGTTCCCTTGTGCAAAGAGTGCATTGAATTTCCTGGCAAAGAGCTCCTCGGCCCCCGCCAGGTTGTTGCGCACGGCCATCCGCAACGCCAGGTCGGGGTTCTGCAGCACGTTGGTGATGTAGGGGATGATGTTCTCCTCTTCCACACACACTGACAGCACCTGCACAAACACCAAGGGAAACTTCCAGTTAGCCCAAATATGACAAAGTTCATTTTTGGAAACTTTTTATGAGCTCTTCAGTGCATCACTAAGGGCCGGTGGGATCAGCTAAATGTTTCCAGGGTAAGTTTCCTTACTTGTCCCTTTCTGTTTACTCCAATAATTCCAGCTGTTGCTTCGTGCTGTGCAGTAACAAATATGGTCTCTCCACTGATTCTGTTCATGTAGATACAGGTGCCAGTTTCCAGGTCATACAAGTGGATGTAGCCATATTTCGTGATGAGAAACACCACATCATGCTTGTCACTGATCTGCAAAACAGAAATAGATGGATTGAATGTGGCACTGGATAAATGAGCGAGTGCTTTTGAGGCTCAGCAGACAGCTGGGCCATTTCAGGACAACCAGAAGTGCTGGTATATTTTTACTCGAGTAGTCACAGTAGAATGATGTTGGAAGAGCTTGAAAAGCAGCTAGATATACATGGATATTTCTTCCCCAAATAAGAACGTGCTGCCTTTGAATGGTGCTTGTCTGCATGTTTACTTTATCACCACTGAAGCAGGAGCAGCAGCCACACCAGTCACACCAGTTTAGGGCCAACCCTGGGGTCAGCAGACTGACCACCTGGCTCCCAGTGCCCTGCCACTGTCCCATCCACCAGGAGAAGCTTTGTTCTCATGCTCCTGTTGGCAGCTGCCATACCTGCATGGCAACAGGAAAGTCACTCTGTGCTTCAGGAGGGAAGAAGACATCCACAGCTTTCTTTGGAAAGGGCTGGTTCCCAGTAGGAGGTGTGCCAACTTCAATGATATGCAGCTGTGCAAGAGGCAAGATTAGTCTGTTAGTTCTTGTATCTCATTTATTTAACAATACCTTCAACAATAAAACCACAGCAATTCTCTCACTGCTGAGCCTTAATCCCAAGCTTATGCAAGGACGAACTAAGTCAGTCTTCCTAAATATTTTCACTGACTAAAGGTGTGGCACATGGAATTCATGTACCATAGGTGAGGGAAACAGTTAAATATGATCCTTAGGTACCCTAGTTACTTGGAAGTTTCAGGATTCAGTTAAGTCACTTTATATGCACTCCTTCAACTTGGTTAACACTCTACAGTGATGGTTCTGAAGATGTTTCTCTGAATCTAAACTTTTGTTTCAGCTGTCAAAGTAGCTCACACAATTCCAGTGTTGCCATTGACCACTAATTTAGCCTTGTAATACTAGTGCTTCATTTTTTTTTTCCATGCAATAAATTGGAAATAAGTTAAGTCTGATACTGGGGATCAGCATCAAAGAAAGATTACAAGAGCTTTTCCCTCAAGCTTAGCCTGTGAAGCTGGGAGTCACATGTTTCAAGCAGCTCATTAGGCTGGTCATGACATGCCACTTAACTTCATGACTCCAAACAGGCTCCTGCTGCATCAGGTAGTCCCTGCTGGGAAGCTCTGTATGCACCAAATGTCATTTACATTACATATACATATATATGCACTATCCAGACCCACACAGTCTTTCACTTCTTTGCTTAAATGCAACTTTTTGTATTAAACCCCTGGTTTTCCTGAAAGCAGATAACCAGGGTGAGTCTCTAAAGATACTTAGAACCAAGCCTTACCTTACCCCCAGCTTGGCCTCTTACTGCAAAACAGAAGAGAGTGGATTCTTCAGCATTTCCTTCCATCTTGAACTGTGCAAAGCTGGCTGCATGTCCCTCGATGGGCTGGGACACTTTTCTATCTACAGAATACAGCTGCATTGCTCCCACAACACGGTTTTGCTGGACAAGCAGAACAAGAGTCAGGAACAACAGGCGCTCAGACAGTAATTTCATTTAAGTTAGTGCTGGTAAATATGTTATATCAAGCCGAAGTCTCGTGCCATGCTTTCTCTTAAAAAGGCATCACTTCAGACTCTTAACTTTGTACAATGTTTATATCATCAAATCAACCAGGTTGGAAAAGACCTTTAAAATCCTTGAGTGCAACCTTTGACCCAACCCCACCTCATCACCCGAACCGTGGCACTGATGCCACATCCAGGCTCTGCTTAAACACCTCCAGGGACAGTGACTGCACCACCTCCCTGGGCAGCCCATTCCAATGCCCCATCGCTCCCTCTGTGAAGAACTTTTTCCTAATGTCCAACCTAAACCTCCCCTGGTGCAACTTAAGACTGTTCATATCACCACATATACAGTTACGTTAACGCAGGATTTTCAGTTACACTCATTTCAAGATCAGGCATTTCTATGTAAGAAACAAACACATCACTGCTGCTCCTTCAGGAGAGGCAACAAGACGAGCTCTGGGGGTGCCCTGGCCTGCTGGGGTGAGGTACCTGTGCGGAGATGCCCGTGAGCAGGAGCCACTTCTGCTTGGCGTCGGTGCGGTAGTTGATGATCTGGCAGCCGGCCAGGCTGGAGTGGCGGTCGAACATCTTCACGGGCTGGGACTCCCCCTCCATGCTCCAGTGGTAAACGGCGTTATCCGTCACCAGGGCCACGGTGTTCAGGGAGATCCACTTCCAGAAGGTGACATCGTCTGTCATGGTGTGAGCCTTCATCTTGCTCTTCATCTCGATGTTGAAGATCTGCAGCGTTTTCCCAGCTACAAAACACAGCCTGGTCAGCAGGGGGACAGCGCAAGCTCCGGGGAAAAGCAGGAGAGCTGCACTAGGACACGAAACCCTCGGGACTCCCTTCAAGAAAAAGCTGTTCTACACCGGCAGATCTGCAGGGACCAGCTGGTACTTTTAACCAGAGCACGTTCCTAGGGCTCATTTTACCAGTTTGCCCCTGCTGAGCAATCAAACAGATGCGGAGAACGGGGTGGCAGGGGACAAAAGCTTCAGCCACACAAACAGGTTGTACGAGACTTCACGTCCACCCAGACCAGGTTACAATCATGCTGAGGCTCTTGGAAGTTGTGGGGAGGGCTATGCCAGTGCCATTAACGACTATGTCCACATCTGTTTAAAGTACTAAAAAAGGCACAACATGGAACAGTTACTTTGGCAGAGGGCTTTTGTAACTCAGGCTTATTAACCAAAACCTTTGGGTTGCACTAATGGGATACACAGCTACTGACTGCAAACCAGACCAACAAACTGTGCAAGGAAAGGGATCTAGTGACCAACACAAGCTCTAGAAGGCAAGAGGGAAAGTTCTCCAAATTACACAGAATGGTGCATACAAACATCCTGAACAGCCACCTGCAGTCGTTGCTACCAGCTTTTACAACACAGTGGCAGAAGAAATTATTTCTTCCTGTTGAGAAGATAAGATAGTTCTGACCAGTTCTACAAGTTTTAGGAAAGAGCTATTCAAGCACATGCTTGTGTAGCCTGAGAGGAATATAAAAGATCACGTGAAACTAGATGCAGGTCAGAGTATCTGCTACAGTGAGTAACTGCAGCTCAGCTTGACAAAGTCACTGTGCCACAAGGGCCAGGGCCTGCACTCACCACGGACTGGTTTAGTCCAAAGCCACCATTAGTTCTGCAATTGTTGTGAGATGCTGAGTCAGGAGTTTCTCCAGAACTTGGAGAAATGTGTCTCCTACAGAGTTACTCAGGCAACAGCAGCAGTTTGGTTCCATATCTAGTGCAGCTGGAGCTTTAGATCAGGGGAAGGGACATTCAGGTAACACAGATCCTACATGCTGTGCAAGGGGTATTACCAGGCAAAATCTAGATTTGAGTCAAAAGGGTCAGTCCTGTTTATAAAAAGCTCAGTATCAAGATCCCAATGGTTTAAGTACACCTTGGGTTCTTGAGTGGATTTTAGGAATCTTAAGGATTCCCTTGTTTGGAAGGGCATGAAAAACCTCTGGATTCTAAACACCACTGTTCAGCCATGTGCACCATAAATCTGAGCCATTTTATTCTGCTTTTTCTTGTCATAAGACACAACAGGAACTAGTACAGTCAATTGAAATAACTCACCATCTGCACACACAAGAAAGCATTAAAGTTGTGACAAAACAGTAGCACAGTATTAAGGTCAAAGTTAATAACATTGGATACACATAAATCTTCCCATTAGCAATACATGCATTTCTAGAATGACTGTATTTAAGGCTTTTGGGGCCTCTTAGGGAAAGAGATGAAAACTTCTGGAGACCCCAGAGAAATGCTTGCACTCTGTATCATCAGAGATACCAAGCTGGATGGCCTTGTACTTCATTCACCACACAACTCTTCCCTGCACAGTTTTACCCTTCTTATCACTGACTGATATAATAAATATGCACAAACTGGTTCACTGGCCAGACTAAGGCCTTCAGGAATACTTCCCCCCCTTCCCAGCCTTAGTTCTCCTTTCTGTAAGGAAAGGTGTAGTTGATTGACCTTACACACTTAGATCAGGTCATGATTCCTTAAAGCCCACACTTCCAGCTCTCCTTGCTCAGAAGCTGGAAGCTTTTGGACTGAAGGAAAAACCCTCATCCTAATGACCAGCAAATGGCAAGAAGTCTCAGCTGCAGCTTAAAGTCCAGCTGCCTCCAGAAGAACAGCAAATGCATTCACCTTAAGCTCCCATTAAGCTGTGGAGAAGTGCTAAGGGATCCTCCCACATAAATCACCTGAGAGACCTCAGTCACTCCCAACCTAGTCCTACAGAAGGCTCTGCAGCCACTTCAAACAGCTCTTTCTCAGGAGTTCCTACCTTTGAGGGCAATGACTTTGCTGGCGGGGTTCATGATGGCGCTGTCGGCCGAGATGGGTCTCCGGATGGGGTTGCTGGGGTCGTTCATGTCGATGATCACCACCTGGGCCTGCTCTCCCACCTTCTCTCGGATGCAGATGAATTTGTCAGACTCCATTGTCAGAGTGCTGAACCCAATGTTTGCTGGGTTGATGCCCAGATTTTGGAGCTGGAAGAGAAAAAAGGCATAACGTTAAATTATTACCTCGGTCCGGCCACGAAGAGCTTTCGTGAAAGTCGCAGGAGACATCTGGCTTCACGTGGGTTTTTTGTGACAATACAACCACGCTGCCCAAAAACGGCATCAAGTGCTTGGGTACCTTCCCTTCAAGGTCCACTTACCATTGAGAACTCATCTTGTGAGCCCCTCACAGCACAGAATCACAGAACATGCTGAGCTGGAAGGGACCCACAAGGATCAAGTCCAACTCCTGGCCCTGCACAGGACCATCCCCAGGAGTCACACCAGTGTTGAAGGCACAGTGAACTCTCCTGCTCCTGGGAGCTGTGCTGGAGTTGCACTTCAGTCCTCACTCTCACCACCTTTCCTCCCTGAACTCATTCCCCTGAGCTATCACTATTTCAAGCTTAACATCACACGTGAGGTGTCTGAGCTTCATCTTTATCCCTGCAGAGCTAAAAAAAGCTCCCTGTCTAGCAATTAGCTCGTCCTGTCTCACAGCAGGAGGCAGAGCCAACACACAGGAGATGGACACACTGAAATCAGAAATGGCTCATGCACAGCCCTACTTAACACAAGGTGTCAATAAACCACTTCCTTCTCCGCTGAGCTCCAAGTCTTTGAATGTACACCCTGAAATTACGTTTCTTGCAAAAAAACATTTCAGTTAATGGCACTCTGTGGTGTTTGCACCAGGCTACTGTATTGGGGTGGCAGCAGTAAGACAGAGTTTAGTGCATTTTTAACAGTGAAAGTGCAGAATGGGCAGTTCATCTCACACTGTCACAGACACAACCAGTTTGCTGGTGGATATACCTTAAAAGCTGCAGAGCAGTTCTCTGCTATCAGAGGAATTATCACTATTTTTCTTCCTGGGAGACCTTCAAGCCCAAGGTCTCCCGAGAAAGGCGAGTCCTTCAAAGCCATTTTGGGGTGATTGTGGTGGTTTGGAGCACTCAGCCCTTATCAGCTGAGCTCTGCACAGCTCTGAGAAGGCCATGCCCCAGCTGTGCTCTGCCTGTTTGCAGCTCCTGATAAAGAGGGTGTTTTACTCCACTTCCCCTTTGTCCAGCCTTTCCAACAGCACACGAGGAACAAGTCACATCCAAGCTGTGGCACAGCAAGAACAAGCTTCACAAAGTCACTTCCATGGGAGATCTGTTACCCAGGGAATACCTGACAATAAAGCCAGCAGACTTCAAGCAAGAGACAGTCTTTGATCAGCTCTTCCAAGAGAAAACTGTCCGAATCCAACAGCTATTAAAAAAATCATGAAAAAAGAAAGAAAGAAAAATCAAACCCTACATCCTTGACAGGTCCAGAACTCTGTCATACAGATTTAAGCAAGTGTTTGAGGCCCAGCACCCCAGAACCTGACCACACATTCTCCAGCAACGTGGACCACTTAAAATTCCCTTTCCCACACTGAGCAGTGTTCTCTAGACCTGTGACTGTGGGACTGCACAGGAGCCAGGCAGGGTTATATGGAATCCAGGCAGGGTTATATGGAATCCAGGCAGGGTTATATGGAATCCAGGCAGGGTTATATGGAATCCAGGCAGGGTTATATGGAATCCAAGCACACCCCTGCAGGGAGAGAAGGTTAGAAGATGTGGGAGTTTGATCTGGTAGAGCTGGAGTGACTTACTGGGATGTGGCATTTCCTTTTGCTGGGGCTGCAAGTTTCACAAGAGCAAAATCATTTATCAAGCACTAAATTTCCTTGTTAATTTGGTAGAGGGGGGTAGTTTGAGTGCCAAGCAGTAACTCACAGCACTACACTCAAACACTGTGGACAGAACAAATCTGAGCAGCAGGTCCAAGCAGATGGCAGGACCTCTTAGGGAGCTCCAGACAAACCCACCAAATCAAAGTCACTTGGATACTGCAGGACAGATTTACCTTAATCACAATCAAACTGCCATCTGCTGGGTGCCACATCTGAGGACTAACCCCAGGGAGTGGGGGGAGATTTTAAAAGTGGTACTTCTTAAACTTCTCACTATTTTCAAAGTGAGGTGTCTCTTTCCAAAGATTCAGTCAACTGGCAAGGGAGCTCTGAAGAAAGCCTGGAGAGGTTTTCTGATGGAGGCACAACCCTCAGGGAAGTCTTTAAGTACACACAAGCTCCTTCTGCCAACGTTTCATCTTTCATCTTAACAGACCCCAGTGTAGGAACCACGTCAGGAAGTCAATTCTAACTGTGACAATCCCTGCCTTTGATTGCACAAGTGTCACCAGCCAGGAGTGGCACTTCCCTCACCCACTGGTGAGGCCAACAGGGACTTTCCTTGGCTGCACCAAGGATGCACAGAACTCTTGAACAGAGATCATTCCCTGGAATACAGGTTGTTTTCTTCCCCAGACTGGCTAAAGTCCAGGTGAGCCAGGCAGGCATGTTTAGAAAGCTGAGCAGAGCAAACACAGATGAAGATAACTGTGAGGAAATGTGACAGCAAATATTCCTTTGGAGGCTTTCTTGTGAAAATTTCAATACTATTCCATGTACAAACTCCTGAGCTGCACTACAACTAAAGGAGTACAGGGGGTTGTGGGTTTCCAACCAATTTACTACAAAGGGAAAATAACCCCAAACATTTAATATTGCACTCACTACATTTCACTGATTCACAAACAAGTTTAAAAGACTGAAAAAAAAAGAAGGAATTTAAGACAGCCGTACATTTTACTACAAAACCCACTTCCTTGCCTTTCAAGCAGATATGAAAGCAGAACTTGCTCACTGTGCTTGGGCAAGTGATTTCCAGTGGGAGTTATTTTGCACCCACATCTGTTGGGAAGATCAGTGACACCAGTCTCCTGTATGGAATAAAGTGTTCTGTGAAGCAGAGTGGAACCATGAACCAGATTGTCAGGGACAGCAGCAGCTCCCGTGTTCAGCAGAGACGTCGCCCTGAAGGACTCATCTAACCCAAGATCAGATACTTCACTCAACTGCAGGCTCTGCTGAACCATGAAATTCTGGGATGGCATTTATGTGAACAGCACTGAGATGTGAATCATCCTAACACAGCGAGTGAACGTCTGATTGCCAGCATTATTTTTTCAGTGGAAGATAACTCAAGCCCGTTCTTGGTAACCTACCCAGGGAAGTTGTCACATACATGTGACATCAAACTGAATGGTAAAACTGCTGACAAGAGTCTCTTTGTTGACCCCTTCCTGTGACAGTCCCTTTCCTGTGACAGTGCTTAGCTGTCACATAATTTCTCCTTGCCTACGAGGAAGGACACGGAACTGCTGAGCACACATTTCACCTCGACAGGATACAACCACTGCTCTTGTGGCCACAGGCAGCTGCTCAGTCCCTGCCCAGACTCCTTAACCCCATGCAGCCAGAAATCATGGAGCTGGACAGTGTCAGCTAACAGAAAAATTACCAGTCCTCTGGGAAGCAGGAGCTCCTGGATGTGCAGTGAGTCACATCAGCTCTGCCACAGGCCATGTTTCACTGGGCTGGATTGAACAAGGCAGACACCAGGCTACGTTTCAGCTGCTCTTTTAATTCCATACAGGAAAATTAGAAAAGCAAACTTAAGTTACACCAAAAAATTCCCATCTATGCTGCTCTGGTAGTGCAGTTGTGTAAGAGTCCCACGGCCAGCCCCTGGCTCCAAATCCATCACTCTTCCCAGTGCAAGGTAAGAGTTACAGCGTGTGACAGCCTAGGAAGTCATGTTTTCAACAGATAAGGGACCTCTCTGCCATTCAAGAGCTCTTTATTTCTATATCCTTCCTATTTTGTGCCTCCCCTGAGCAGGCCCAGGCAGCCACCCCTCTCACAGCCCCAGGGTGTGTTGTGTGACTGTTTGAGTCCCAAACCACCCTGGGGCTGTAGCTGCTGACACTGGAGCTCAGAACCTCTGGCTCCCTCTCCTCCTCCGTGGTTGGGGCCCCAGTGCCAGCACAGGGCACTGAGCAGCCACCAGGGCAGGCCCGTGCACTGCAGTGCCTGCTGGGAGGGCCATGCCCAGAACAGCTCATAAACTGCTTAACTAATTGCTCCTATCCAATTAGCTCACACACTCACACACTCTCCTCAAGACATTTCCATTCTTTGTTACAGATTTTCCCTCTGTGGGAATACTCTAAACTCACTGGCTTTAGGAATGCAGATCCACTAAGAAGCAGAGCAAGAATCCCACCCAAACAGCATTAGGCAGAGTCCTCTAATTCCTGACTTGTATCCACCAGAGATGTAACTGCTCCAAACTAATGCTGTTACAGCAGAGATTTAGTGTTTTAGGCTGTATTAAACTGTCTCACTGTCAGCACAATACATGGAAATATTTTGTTGTTTGCCATTGTTAAAGTATTGAATTGATATATTTTATTCCATGATGCCTTGGCTGTCCTGTTTTATTCTCTGGCACAGCTGTGACTCCAGAGCCACCCAAGTGCCACCACCCCAGGACAGCACAGCTGCCATTCAGGTTTGCTCCATCAATGAACAATAGAGACAAGGACCCTTTTCCTAGTTTTAAAAAAAGCAGTTCTGTATTGGCATCAAGCACACAGCCTGAGCTGGCAGTTCTCTGTACTGCCTTACAGAACAATTAAAAAATTTCTTTCTAAATATTTAGGTGCAGAAGAATATTTATTAATGCCTTAACTCAGTACAGCAGCGGGCCTGGTCCAACTTCAATTTTTATATATTTTGGGGTATTTTGTGTCTAAATGACCTGGCAATCCCAGTCCATCTAATCTGGGTCCTTCTCACTCATCAGGAACTTGTAATCCCAGAAAAGCTCCACTGACCCACCACAGAAAGCAGCTGTGTTTTACTTCCATCCTCAAGCACTCACGGGAACATTTTAGGAATCCCTAAAACCTGCACACGAGCAACCAGATTTACAATCATCTCACACACTGACCTCTGATCTCCCACCACAAGCACAGTGGATTGTTTCCTCATAGCCACTTCAAAAAGAAAAAAAAAAAAAAAGTAGCACTGTAAAGTTTTATAACGTGAGTTTTGATAGCACAGGAACCAGGTTTCTCCTTGAAAACTCCCAAGGGAAGTTTCTCACAACATGTTGTTTTGAGGCCGGGCAGGGATGTACAGTAGACACCACACAGATAAAACCTACATATTTGGGACAGCTGAGATTGCAGAGCATGTGATGGGACTCAAACAAACAAAACCTGAAGCCTGAGAACACATTTTGGTTTCAGACTCCCCAGAAAGCTCACTTGGCCCTTGCCCAAAGTAGATCTTTAGCTCCAGTTTGGGGTACAAAGCACTGTCCTGTGCCCCCAAGGTATTCAGGGCTTCTGGAGCCTTTACTCTTCATTCCCAAATCACCAGCCAAGATCAGATTTCAACAACAGCCTGCAAAATCTTCCTCATTCACATTCACCACCTGCCTTTTATGAATAAGGCTCTGGGTGGGTGCCTTGCCTTGCATTAAAGCATCAGCTACAAACTTGCAAGTGTTGCCCAACACCTGTAAGACAAGTTTCCTAGACAATGTAGGTCAGGCACAGTTCAAGAAATTGTACTATTGAGCCCATGAGGATTCCCTAGGAGCAGCCTGGAATACACTAAAACAAACCCACTGCAATAGCAGCGTTTCTGCTCTCGAAATTTATGTCAGAAGCTTCAGCGGAAAAACAGGAACTCCAAGAATTCAAATTCCTCTGAAAATTTCTCAATGAAATAAAATGAGGAAGTTCGGTAGGAGCAGCAAACTGGGCAAGAGCCACGTGCAGCCAGGCTGAGAGGGCTGGACACCCCACCTGAGGAGAGATCAGCTCCGTGTGCAGCTATAAAAGGTACTGGTTCAACCAGTGAAGAGGTGCAGGGAGAGAAAATGCAAATTAAAACACAACTAAACATATAAATCAGACTTTGGGCAGAACAGTCCTGTTCCACAGTAGTGCTGGCCTGAACCCTCCCAGCACTCCTGGCATGAGGCAGATGAGTTTCATTATGTAACAGGACTCATGTCATTAGAGACCTGGCAGTGGGTCACATGCAAGGTTTGGGGCTTAAATAATATATCAGAGGTGCATTTCCACAATGCTTTAGTAGGAGCTGGGCACACAGAGGGATGAGTTTCACCTGAGGACACAGAACCACCTCAGCACCTGGGTCTGGGCTGTGCCACCACCAGGACAAGGCACTGCTCAGAGACAAAGCTCTGGGATTCCCCTGTCAGTGCTGCTCACTAAGGAGTGTAGGCACACCTCAGCTAGGAATTCTGGCCTGCTTTTCCACTGATATGGAAGAAAAATTCCTCACCTGGTATTGAAGGAAAATTCCTCACCTGGTATTGAAGGAAAATTCCTCAACACTCAACAGTCACTCAGACAGAAAGTAATCATGGCACCATTTTTTTAAACCCTATGGATAGTGGTAATTTACACCACAAAATAAGTATTTTGCAGGGTGCCTAGGAACTGAAATTTTTCTGTTTGAGTCAAGAAAAGAAGTCACTACAAATGATGGAAATCCATCAGTACATCAGTGCCCAGTTACACAAACACAAACTAAACACAGACACTGAAACCACGGGGCAGAAGGGGCACAGAAGCCAGGTGTGCCAATGTAGCTTTTATTACACAAAAAACCCTCCCCAGCAGTGAAACCAAGCTTAACTAACCCCACGGCCCCAGCCAGGAGAACCGTGGCTCGCAGTACTTCGCCCCATAGACCTGCCAGAGGGGAAGTGGCCATTGCACAACCGGACCTGCACCTCCAGACCCCTCCCTGCGCTCCGGCTGCACCCACGGACACGGGAGGTGCGTTCCTCGGGAAGGCAGCCCCGAGTTCCTGCACATCTAGGACGTGTTACCGCTGCCTTCAGGGAGCCGTGTCAGGGAAGCGAAAGGAAATAACCGCGGTGGCGAGGGCGGTGCAGCGAGAGCCTGGGTTTGAGAGAGGGCACCTGGGCACCTGCACTGCCCCCGCTGCACTGCGGGAGCCGCGGCAGCTCCCGCACTCACTGCAGCTCCCCTTCCGGGACGTGACATTACACCCAGACAGCACCGGGAGAACCACTTACTACGCCCTCACAAGGATAGGTGTTAAGATTATTAATATATCTAGAGGGAAGCGGCGCAGGGAGGCAGCCCAGCCCTGCCCGGCTCGCCCCCGTCCCTCGCAGACCCGGAGCCGGGGCGGGATTTCCCCTCACGCCGCGGAACCACCCGCGCTCCCCGTTCCCTCCCGGCCTCGCCCAGCCCGGGGGGGCACCGGCAAGGGCGGCAGGCCAGGCCCGGCCCCTCAGGAAGGTGCCCTTTGGGCAGCGCTTCCCTCCCGGACACCAACACCCCGCGCCCCCCCCCAGCCCTCACGGCGGCACCGCGGGCGGGCCCGGGTACGTCCTCTCGGCACGGCGGGGACAGAACAGCGCGGCCGCGCCGGCGCCCACCTGGAGGTGCTCCTGGAAGCGGATAGGCAGGATCTGTGCCATGGTGGCGGCGGGGGCTCCGTGCCGGGCCGGGCTCGGCGCTGCGGGCGCTGCGGGGCCGCGATGGCGGAGCGGGGCCGTGCGGAAGGGCTGCCCCCGCCGGCGGAAGGATACCACGGCGGAAGGATACGCGCACCTGCCGCCCGCCCGAGCCGCCTCAGCCGCGCCGGGGGCGCGCGGAGGGATCCGCCGGCGCGCGGCGCCAGTGGGGTGGCCGGGGTGATGCGCCGCCGGAAGGGACTATTTGGGGACGCATCACTCAGGGCTCCTTCCCGGCCTTTTTTTTTTTGCCACATCATGCGACCGAGGGGCCGGTGGCGTCACTTCCGCCCGGCGCACACCGCCCCGCGCCGGGTCACGTGACCGCGCGGCGCGGCCGGGACAAGGTGACACCGGGGGGACACCGGGGGGACACCTGGATACCCCCAACCCCCCCGGGGTGTCCCTGACACCGGGGGGACACCTGGATAACCCCCCCGGGGTGTCCCTGACACCGGGAAGGGGGGGCATGGGTACTTCCCCTCGGGGTGTCCCTGGATCTCTTCTCTGGGGTGTCCCTGTCACCCGGGGTGTTCCTGACACTGGGATGCGATAAATCCCACCCCCCTCCGGGTGTCCCTGTCACCGGGATGTGATGGATCCACCCCCACGTGGGGTGTCCCTGTCACCCGGCCTGTCCCTGTGATGAATCCCCCAACTCGGGGGTGTCCTTGGATCCCCCCTCTCACGGTGTCCCTGTCACCAGGGGTGTCCATGGATTCCCCCCTAGGATATCCCTGTCACCCGGATGTGATGGATCCCCCGCTCCCTTGGGTGCCCCTGTCACCTGGACGTGATGGATCCACCCCCCTGGGGACACCGAGGGATGGGATAGATCCCATTCTCCTGGGGAGACACCGAAGGGACAGGGGTGTCCCTGTGACTGGGATGTGATGGATCCACCCTCCGGGGGACACACCAAGGGACTGGGGTGTCCCTGGCACCGGGATATGATGTTCTCCCCCCAGGGTGTCCCCGCTGTCCCTGTCCATCCATAAACCCCGGGATGGTCCCTGGGGCTGTTCCCACGGCCCACAGTTAATGAGTGCAGGAACACAATCAAACTCCCACTTTCCTCCCGTGTTTATTAACTCACAATTTACCTCCAGCACACAAAAAGAGTTAAGTTTTAGCTGTTTCTCTGTGATGATGCAGCATTCCAAGTGCTCTGCCCAGAGCTGGGTGTGCTTGGGGCACCCCAGCTTTCCTTACACCTTATTTGGCAATCTCACGGTTATTTCCTCACATAATTTGTCTTAAATTCCCCATTTCCAACTCTCTGAGCAGCCCTGAAACACAAGTGGGAAAACAAAAACCCCTCCCTTTTTTCTACTAAGAGAGTGAAAACAATAAAAGGAACCAGAAAGCAGCAGGATCTGCCAAGAGATTTCCAGCCCCAAGAAAGAGTAGCCATTCCAGCTGCTCATTTCAGACCCAGCATGTGGGGCAGATGTCCTTTGACTCAGGAGTGGCCATGACTTGCAAATATATCATGAATCAAATTAAACAGCAAAAGAGGTTGAGTCAAGGAAAAGTGCTCCTGCTCCAAAGCAGAGCCTGAGCACCAGAGTGAAAAAAACCCTCCCAGGGAAGAATTTTTCTCCAATATCCAACCTAAACCTCCTCTCTGGCAGTTTGAAGCCATTCCCCTCGCCCTGTCACTCCAAGCTCTTGTCCAAAGTCCCTCCCCATCTTTCCCCCATCTCTTCCCTTTTAATAGGCATAATTACAGAAAAGAGGAACAATTATCAGATCAATTATCAGATCTACCACTTTTTTTATGAGGAATATTATATTTCCCACAAAGAATCCCAAGGTTTCCGAGAGCTTTTGATCAGCCTGGAATGCTCAAGGTGGAGCAGAGGGGGAATGGTGAATATTTTACCACATCCCTTTTAACAAGTGACCTGGAAAGCAAGAAGGTGACACACAGAGGTGGGAAAAAAATGACAGCATGTTCCTCCAGTTATTTGGAAATTGTCTTGTACAAGCTCCACACTGGAACATTTTAGGGTTATTGAGGTGATAAAACAGGATTATTTCTTTACTGAGAAGGAGACAAACTTTATGATGACAAAGCATCACAGCTTAAGGACAAAAGCTTGTATTTCCTCGTGTGTTCTTCCCACACATTTGAAACAGTCATTCTTGAGATCAAAATCCATATCTTTTAAAAATAACAGTCCCCAAATCCAGACAAACAGCCCATTAGGAGCAGCCCTGCTGCCAGCCCTGGGGGATAAGGGATCCACTGCTGGGGTGGGTTCCTTTGCCAGCAGGAAAACCCACAGTGCTAAGTCATCCCTGACAAAAGTGATGCATTGTTAGCAGGAATGTGGAAACACTGCCAGAACACTTGGCACACAAAGACATCTTCACCCAGAGCCATCCCTGTACGTGGTGCAGCAGGGAATGCAGGGGGCAAATGTCCTTCTGGATTTAATCCTGATGGTTCCATCATCAAAAGAGCCCTTCCTACACATTTAACTGAGGAGTGGATGAGCATTGAGGCTGTACAACCATCATACTGAGTGAAATGGATAAAAACTTACAGTTCCACTCCTTAAAAAAAAAAATAAAAAAAACAGCCAATCTTTAAGAAAATTTTATTTTTGTTGACACTGAGACCTTTTTAAGTCAATTAAATGCTGCAGAATTGGCACCACAGTCTTCCAGCCAGTGAACTGTTGCCAGTGACACGCAGCAACAAAATTCAGCTTGGTCACTTTTCCCTGCTGGACGCAGCAAAGGAAGGTTGTGTTTTACTCTTCTGCACTGAAATAACCACAAAGCAGAAGTTTCCCTCCATTCCTGTGAGTCACTTTGCATCGTGCAAACATCCCCAGAGCTGCACAAACCCCCCTCCCTCGCATGGGAGTGGAGCTGCCACCAGAATTACCCCGTTTCTTTCACTGGGCCACCTAAACCCTGTGCTCTTTGCTGCTTCCTCTCCAGGTAACGGGCTCTGGCATCCAGGATGGACTGATCATCATTCCTTCTCTCCATCTTCTTGGCAGAGTTGTCTGTGGCTCCTTCTAGGGGGGAGAAGAGGAGAGAAAAAAAATATATACTCTTTTGTGTCACCCCCCCCATCCCCAGCACTACAATTCCTCCTGTTGGTAAAATACCCCAAAAAACACCCAACAGAATCTCTTTTTTTTTTTTATTTCAAGTCCCAGGCAGGCATTTGAATGACTTCCAGAGAGGACAGACTGTACCACAGCAGGGAGGGGAAAAAATGAAAACTAAAATCCTGCCTGAAGTCCCATGTCAGTATTTGCAGCTGGGCTCTTCTCATCCCCAGCGTGTACCTTGGGTTTTATTGGAACACAGAACGTGCATCTCGTGTTCTATGTACCCATTTCCTCTCTAAATTACACATCTCCAACTCAGGTTTAGGCAGGAGAGGGACAGGAAATAAGCTTAGAATAAACCATCTCTGAAAAATTTCCAGAGGGAGAGGGAAGAGATTGGACAACAAGGAGATAAGGGAGTGGGAAAAGCCAATATTGGGATCAGACACCATCAGGAATGCAGGTTCTCCCCCAGCACTGAGACCTTGGCAGGGCTTCTCCCAGGAGGCAAGAAAAGCAAGAAATATTTTCAGTTTAAAATAACAATAATAAAAAATTAATCAAAGACTCTGAGAGCCTAAAAGCTGTGTGAATGAAGCAGCTACTGCAGTCTGTCCCTGAGGCTTTAATCAACATTAGAATATTTGTAATTATTGGGATATTTCTATTCAATTCTATTAGAATATTCGTAATTATTCTGTCTTGCAGTCACATAATAATTCAGCTCATGCTGCAGCCTTTCCTTCCAGTAATTAAGCCTTTCTCAGCTATTTAGCCACCTATTTTTATGAAGCTCCCAGAAATACAACATCTGTTAGGTCAATATTAATCTCAAATGAATTGACAATGGCCTGGTGAAGTCACAATGTTAGGAGGGACATGGAGAACAAACCTCAGCTCCTTGGACTTCAGCTGGATGGTGCTACTCTGCATTACCTAATAATGCAAATATCCTTTCCTATCCCATTTATAACCACATGAAATGTGTTTTTTATCATTTAAAATGGTGGGTTTATACAACAGTGCACACTCTCTGAGCCCAGCAGTCTCCATTTTAAGGAAATGGAAGAGAATCAATATTGCCAGTGCCTGGGCTGTACATTAAAGTGGATGTTTTGGAAGGGTCAGCTCGGGAGGAAAGAGGCCCTTGGAATACTTGGCTGCTTTAGGGACCTGCTGACAGAAGAATTCAGAGAATGTCAAGCAGCAGATCAGTCAGCAGGCACCAGTCTTAATTAAAACTATTGAAACATATGGCATTAAACTCACTGTCAGAAGGAGACATTCACCAAAATGTGACGCTTTTTCCTTCATGTTTTTTGGTGGGTGAGGTTTTTTGGGTTGATTTTTTTTCCCCTCCCCTCCTCTCCATAACCCTTAGGACTTCTCTCTCTCAGGACAGTCTTATTTGGGTATCTATGGTTAGAAACCCTTTATCAGAATATTTGTAATTATTGGGATATTTCTATTCTATTCCATTAGAATATTTGTAATTATTCTGTCTTGCAGTCAAATAATAATTCAGCTCATGCTGCAGCCTTTCCTTCCACTAATTAAGCTTTTATAAACTTAAATAATCAGATAATAACTCAAAATAATCAGATTCAAAATGCTTTTAGCCAGTTCTGTGTTAAAGTTTTGCCCCTGTGAGCTCTAGGAAGGAGGACCTCGGCAAGAGCCAGTAAGGAAACACCACTATTCACACTGCAGAGACAGAAAACAAGGATTGCAGAGAAAAGAGAACAGCCAGAACCACACACATCAAACATGTAAACATGAAAAAATTCATTCCAGGCCAGACTGAACCCAGTGACATAACAGGAGTCCACACAACCAAGAAGCTGCCCCATAGACACGGACTCCCTGTGCTCACCCAACTGCCTCTTCAGGTCCTCCCTGTGCTTCCAGCTGGTTATTTCCTCCTCTGTCACCTCCTCCCTGGCCACGCTGCTCAGCTCGTAGGCATCGATCTGGTGCAGCCTGGGCAGCAGGTCCTTGACCCACTCGTAGCGCACGGGACACACGGTCCGCACGTAGATCTTGGACGTCACGGTGACGTCGTGGAAGATGATCCACTCCAGCAGAGTCTCCTGGTTGTACAGCTGGAAAATCAGTCAAAAGAGATTCTTTCTGAGCTGATTGAAAAGAGTTTTTTACTTCCAGAGAGCCCCCTTCAACTGGAGCGTTTTTCAACGCTTCAGATGCGAGGTGACATTATCCTTAATTTTCAGGGAAATTAAGGTGGAATGACTTGCTTAAAACTGCCCAGAGAGAAAGTTCAGTCTGTGTTACACTCGTATCATAAGCCAAACATTCACCAAATTTGAAGAAGTTCTTTGAAGAGAATTTTGAAGAGGCTCTTCCCCACTCTCCAAATGAACACCGCACCAGACCAAGCACCAGGAAGAGTTTGTGGGACCTGCCTCTTATTCCTGTCACAGATCCTTTGCTACTTTACCAACAGACTTTGGAAACTCACTGTGGATGAGGGGTGGATGTAGACAATGCTGCCATGTCCGTCCATTGTGCAGAATGTCCTGGCTGCAGATCTGAAAGGGTTGGGGAAAAAATAAATAAACAAACAAATAACGAAACACACTTTGCTGTGATCAGACAGCAACACGGACAGCAAGACTGAACTAAACTAATCAGCTGCAGCATAGACAAAATACTCAAATACCTACACAGAGAAAGCCAAAAGTCAAATATCTAAGTAGAGAAAGTCAATATCTAAGTAGAGAAAGTCAATATCTAAGGAGAGAAAGGGGATTCCAGAATTAAATTGTAAAAAAAAACCAAAAAACAACGAGGAATAAAACATATCTGATTTACCACAGCAGCACTGCAGATACAGCAACACAATAAGGACAGGGTTTGGGAGTGGAGCCTTTGACAGCCATGATTACTGGAAATTTCCAAGCCCTTTAGTTTAATGCCTGGAACTACCCATCAGCTTGGGAGTTCATCCCACAGATAGAAAAATGACATTCCTGGGGAAGTTTCTTACATCCTTGGAATAGTAATGACAGTGAAAAGCAGAGACCTACAAAGCTTCCAGCCCTGCACAGAAACAGCTCCTGCAGCTGCAGTTACTCCTTTTCCCAGCACACAGCCCTCTGTATATAAATATATATATAAATAATGTGTGTGACATCTTTCCCATCCCGTTCTCCAAACTCCCTTCCTCACCTCCGAGCTACATTGATGAAGTATCCTGCACACAGGCACCTCCTCAGTATTTCAGTCCTGGAGCCTTCAAAAGTTTCTTTGGGGAAGTCTGGCAGCTGTGTAAAGGAAAAACAACACAAATCAGGATCTTTCCTAAAGAAAAAGCAGTTACACCCCCTTCCACCCCATGGATTTTAAACTCTGGGTTTCTCACTGTACAGAAACCATGAGGAAAGGGGAAAAACTCTCCTTTTTGCCTGTTCCCACCATCATACCTGTTAGTTACACAAGCCAGGATGCTCTACAAAAATATTTAAGTGGATTAGTTTCTACATGAGGAAGGCAGCAGCCATCTGGCAAAGGCTCAGTGGCCCAGTACATGTCTGAAATATAAACTTACATAACTCAAACATAACTAGAAATTACATTTTTTTACCTCTTTCAGTTTACTGGTGATTTCCCGGAGCTGTTTTTCCACGCTAAAAGCAGATTTTAAAGCCCTCCAGTGGATCCAGTGTCTCTGGCACCAGGCTGAGGGAGACTTGCTGAGAACAGAAATATTTGTATTATAAAGAAGCCCTTTGGAAGCTGAAGGCAGAAACTTGCCTCGACTTTTCGTTATGGTCACACAAAGGCAACAACCTACACAGCAGATACTTTGTTGGCTTAAATAGTGACAGAAATTACAGCTCAAAGAAGGAATAAATCTGCAATTAGGCACGAGGACACACGTGTATGTGCAGCACATCTAAGGACTGGCAGCACCTGGGATTTATGAGCAATGCAAAACCACTTACTGTAAGGGATCATTTTATACCTTGCTTTGCACTGTTCAAAAATATTTAAGAGGGTTGCAAAGTCATTGCATCCTCCCACTTGTGAGGAAAGTTCCTGGTGTTGAAGCTCAGCCTCCTTTTGCTTCTGAGGATCACCTGAGGAAGTAAGTTATATCTCACTTAAAGTCATTTTTAGGTAGCACTCCCTAATGTCCTGTTAGCATCTCTCCAAAGTGTGTTTGGCAGCCTGGGCTCTTTATTCATGTTATTTTTAGATTTGTCTCTCCTCCACAGCTGCATTTACAGCTCTTCCTCCTTTCATTCCTGCTGAACAGGAGCATGTAGATGCTATTAAATCTGTCATTAATCTCATCAGTCAGCAAATAGAGATGAAGAATCCTGCTCTCTTGGAAAGGTTCTACATATTTCTCTCTCACAATCAGCTCAGATGGTGACATGGAAAGATAAAGGAACAGAGACCTTAAACAAACAGCTCCCGAGGATCAAGTGGAAGTTTTACCCTGAGAGAGAAAAAACAAGGCTGTTGAAACCACCCCATCTAATCTATTTAACTCAGCTTTTGTCCCAGGGCCACAGCAGTGGAGGTCTTAAATAAGAGTCTAGAAAAACATGTGCATCTGTGAGTTTAGTGGGAATCCACCTCCACTAAGTGCTAGGAATGTGCTGGGCAAAAGCAACACTTCCAAAGTGTTATTTCAAGGTTTGAATACCCCGAGAAATTTCTTCTCCAGCACAACCTTTTCCCCTCAGGAGAGGGAGGCACAACTTTTTGCAGTGCTGCTGTTGCAGAGGATGGCAGAAGTTTGTGGGTATTAAAGGTACCATGGATGAAGGAGGCCTGATCCTACACATCCTGAGGTGCCTTCAGGGTGGGAGTTCCATGTTCTTCCCAGTCTTCAGGGTTGCTGAAGAGTTACCAATGCCTCAGAGAACAAGGGCACGTTGCCAGAGGGAGGATGGGAAAGCACAGGGACAGTTGTGGGAATGGGAAGGACCCCGGAGCAGATTCCAGGTTATCAGTGGTGTCAGCAGTGTCTGGGGCTGTTGTGCTAACAGGGACAGTTAATGGACTACAGGGATAACTGGACAAGAGCCAGGGAGTGACTGGGAAGGACAAAGGTCTCCCACAAAGACAGGACATATACAAATATACGTAGCACAAAGGGGGACAGACAGGAGGGGAAAGGAGAATGTGAGAGACTGGGTTTAGCACTACGAAAGGTGCTACCCTGGAACCACAGCAAAACTGTATTTTCCATTTAGAAAAACACTGGAAACGAGGCAGTGACAAGCTGAGCTTCTCACAGTAACTTAAAAGGTCTGTTTGGTTAAACAGAGTTATTGACAGGAAAGATAATCCAGAGGTGACCCCGTTCATTAAAAACAAATTAATCAGTCCCTGTTGTCTGTACTCAGACCAACAGCAAAACATCTGCTGTGGTGCATTTTGCTTTTCTGGGTTTTTTTTTTCACTCCCTCCCCTCCTGTAACACAGCTTCCCCCTCATGACCTCTCGGCATCCTCCTGCTTACGCAAACGTTGCTTCCCAGCTCACAGCCTTGGGACAAAGGCAACCCAATTCCATGCTGGTCTGGAGCCTTTGGAACAGCTGTTGTCCAATTCCTGGCATGCAATGTGCCCTGACTCCAAGCTCATGGAAAGCTTTAAAAACATATGGGGCTGCTTTGGGGATAAGAGGCTTCCTACCTGGCCGGATGAAGACGTTTTCCACGGACAGCATGGCTGCAATGGGAAGCAGGAGATCCTCACAGTCAAGGGAAGCAGCTTTTATGACAGCACAGCTCAGGTTGGGAGGGAGGGGAAACTGCACCAGGAATTCTCCCAGTCTTGTCACATGGCCTCTCCTTATCCCAGGAAAAAAGACAGAAACACCAGATTCGTGTTTCAGTGTTAAAGGGGGGCATGCACACCTAAGTCAGCCACCACATCCCGATGAAGGGCATGGAATAAGCATTTCCCTCTGGATGTGTGTGCCCAGACAGGTGCTGGAGACATGAAGAAGTGTCCCCAGTTTGCCTGTGCCTGCTCCATGCCAGGCACAGCCAGCTTTTATTTAATTCCTGCAAGAAGAATTCCTGGAAGCTCAGGATAAGATCTTGCTTCCTGCCTTGAGTTCTTGGATGGACCTCACAGCTAAAGCCCAAATTCCTCCGTCACAGCAGTCTGGGATCTGCCATCAGGAGCTCCAGCACTGGGTTGAGGTAATTTGTCTGAGGTCACTCAGGAACTCCAGGACAATGTGGACAAATTGATCTGTATCTCTCAATCCCCAAGCCCAGCTCTAACCCTGATTTTACAGCCTATATTAAACCCCAGTAGTAACTTCCTGGAAGTTAAATGAGGAAACATATTCTACTGCTGGGGAAGTCCTTTAGTCCACACAAACAAACACTGACCCCAGTTAAACCATTAAATTCCTGTAGTGACTGCACCCCTTTATTTTTTACCTGTCAATAGCACTGCACTGGTAAAGTTCCTTGAGAGCTTCTAAAATATGTCTTTCTTCAGGGGGGTCCAAATAGGGAAATCTGTAGAAAAAAATGAAGTAAAAAAAAAAATATCTGTTCAGACCCAGAATAGCTTTGTTAGTTTTCATATTTATTAGAATACTTCTTTCACCTCCCAATACAGGTTTTTGACCAAAGTGCACATAATCATCTGCAGCATAAGGGTGTGTTACTGCATGTTCTGCCTCAAGCTGGGGAATTATGATTGATGACAAATCCCAGCATGGCCCACACAAAGCTCAACTGTATTTTCTGCACTTGTATGATCTTAAAATGAAACCATCCCGCAGAGATGAAGCTTTTGGGGCATAAACATCAATATTTTAAAGGAATGCTACAAACTATATATTGAATTTTGGAGCGAGCCAGTTTTGGCAGAACCCCAAACCTGAGCTCAAGATCCAACCTGGAATTACAGGCTGGGGAGAACAGCAGAAAAGCTGATTGAACTGAAGTGTCACAGTTGGTTGGGGAACCTAATCCTGCCTCCTGCCAACAGGCTCTGGGTGCCGCGCTGCCCAGACTCGGGGAGACGGGGATAATCCCCTGCCCAGAGGTCACCTGATGACATCATGCACGGAGAGGCACTTCAAGGTCAGGATGACAGATGTCAGGCTGGTCCTCCTGATCTCTGGGACGGTGTGGTCAGGCATGCACTGCTCCCAGAACTCCCTGCTGTACAGCCGGTAGCTCTTCCCGGACGAGGTCCTGCCGGCTCGGCCAGCTCGCTGCTTCGCCTCGCTCCTTCCAGAAAAACCAACATCCAAACTCTCAATCCCTTCTGTTATTACCCACGGGGTGATTATGACAAATAACAACAATTTCTGGGCTTGCAGGCAGAAGGTATTTTACTGTGCAGCAGCTGAGAATTCCAGCTGGACGAGGACGGGCAGGAGCAGCGTTTCTGTGCACGGAAGATTTTTTTAAGCTTCTCTGAATCAGGCTGTTGTATTCAAACACAAGAGGACATGTGAGCCCCTGTTCAGGCTGCAGAGAATGCACTGTCAGTTCATTCTTAATGTCTGAAACTTATAGAAAATCATACATCCTGAACCACTTCCTACGTAGCAACAAACGAAACGGCTTTAAATCACAGAACCTCGAGGCTGCTCCTCATCTTTTTATTTACTTATTTTTTTTTAAAGATCCACCAATACATGGTGTTGTCACAGCAACTCCCAGGAACACCAAGACATGTTTAAAAACTTACTTTGAAATGGGAACCACCTCCAGTATGTCCAAGCCAACTCGGGGGTTGTGATTCAGCTGCTTCACAAACCCGCTGTCTACGACGTACCTGGGCAAAAAGATTGAGAGAGGGAAAGGACAGAGCTCTCAGCACACAGACAGGTACCACAGGGTCACTTAGTGAAGCCAAGATTTGATTTCAAATTAGGGCCCAAAACCAGCAGTCATCTCTAAGACTATATAATGGTATTAAGGGTTTTCTCATCACACACACGAAAAAGGCAACAGGGCAGGTACAGAAATGGAAGGAAGTCAGAACATCCTGAATTATCCCCTCTGCCACTGCTTTTAGGAAGGACACAAAACAATACCTGACTCCTTCGATGGTCAGAGATGTTGCAGCAATGTTTGTGGACACCACACATTTTCTAATGCCCGTAGGAGCTGGCAAAAATATCCTTTTCTGTTGATCTGAAATGACAGGGAGTCAGTCAAACAGTTTATGTTACAGCACTGATTTCCACCAAATTCACTCAAATGCTGAGTGAAAGTCACTTGAATGACATTAGAAAGTGAATCACACAACATCCTAAAACATGGAATTGGTGTTATTTTAGCAAATGCCAGAAATCAGATAATATTTTCTTTACTGTTCAAATATCCCAGATTTGGAAAAAGGCCAACTCTCCTGGTTGTTTCCTAACCAGGAAAACAAACAAGATGTCTGGTCTAAACAGAATCTTCATGAAGGATTTGAAGGGTTTTAACCACCAGAGCAAATGAATGTGAACATTAAAAAAAAACTAATTAACTCCCCCATGTTTCCAGCAAATCTTCATTTAACATGTATCAAAGCAGCACATGCAGCTCCCATCCATTCATTTGGCTTCCCAAGGAACAAAAAAAAGAGGTGGAAATTCAACTTCCCCCTGAAATTTTCTCACTTACTATTTTTGAAAAATATAAAAATCTCTTTAAGGAAGATTTTCTAATGTGTACTTAGACATACTGAAATACAACATCCTCTGAGGAACTACCACAAAATAAAAATAAAATAAAATATCCCTCTCAGTCAGGAATCAATGTCACGGAATAAGGAAGAAGCTATGCTTTTCTTTTATGCAACTTTGCTCTTTCCAAAAGATCAGTTTTGCTCCCTCTGCAGATCTTTACAAGATCTCAGCAGCACTTTTAGGGGGAAATTGCTGCTCTGCTCTTCTGAGCATTCACTCAGCCCCTTGGCAGCCTCCAAACTGCACCCACATATTCAAACACTGCCCTCAAATTCACCTGAAAATACAGCAAAGGTCAAGAGGGTTCTGGTTTTAACTCTTGGGAACTAACTGTGGTACTGCTGCCAAACAAAACAGAGTGCCTGCCTCTGATAACCTGCACCTTCCTACACTGTGTGACACTGCACCACTGCTATCTTCCCTTCCAGCTCTGCCCTCAGCACCAAAAACCTCCCGGCAACGTTTTTTCCACCTAAAACAAAGAGTGAGGCCACCTGAACTTCCAGTTCCACACCATCCCCTCCCTAAGCTCAGGATCCTGATGCCATGTGAGGCCACATCCAGTGGATGTGAATTTGAACTGGAGGCTGCAGTGCAAGCACAGAGAAGTTTAATTAGTTTATGAACACCACCAAAAAACCCAGTAGTGCCACAGTATTGTAACAAATGGGTTAATTAACGGCATTTTTTCAGAAAGATTTGATGAGGATGCTGTTTGTAACAACTCTTGCAGTTCACATTGGTGTGAACTAAGCTCCCTGTGACATCATAAGCTCTTACCTGTTGACATTGAGCCATACAGAGGTAGGATAAGCAATCCCTCCACGGCCTGATCGTGCACCTCGTAGCGGTAATCAATAGACTCTGCTTTCTTGAAGAGCAAGTCACAGGCTTTTTCTATCTCAATTTGACCTAAAAGACATAGAAGAGCACTGAAGTAGTCACGACTCTGCCTTCCTAGTTTGCAACATCTTTAAACAAGATTGGTTTGTCAATATTACAGAGCTGTCAACACCATTAAAAGAAGGGCGTAATGAGAGTTAAGTTTAGGAGGTGACATCCAGCCTTTCCACAGTGCCTCTCACCAAGGCTGTTCCTGAAAGGATGAGTGCCTAAGGGCCTGGCCTATACATTGATGTAATTCCCCCTTCCTGAATTAACAACAAAATAAAACATGCAGACAACACAGAGTCAATCTGGCACAAGAAGGGAAGAGAATATGCAAATTTTCAAGTTAGTGATTTTCTTATCTGGCCTCAGGGGTACAGATATTCCTAAAATGCTCTGAAAATGATCACTGTGTGCATCAACCCCCACTTTTCCCTTCTCCACTCACTGTTCTGGGACAAAGCAGACAGTCTGTTTTGCTGGCAGTGCCATGGAATAACCTGGAATAACCATGGGTGGTGGAAGGAAAAATTCGCACCTGTCAGGAAGACCAAGATGTCCCCTTCTGGTTCATTCAGGTGGACATCCAGCGTGACTTTCACAGCCTGGAACAAACAACAGACAAGCCAATAACAGCTGCAACCTTTCTCAAACTCATCATACTAATTAATTCTTCCCTATTTCCTGCAGGGATGCTCAGATACACAATCCAGCAGCTGATTCCTGTGGTCTGTCCCAGATTAAATCACACCAAAACCAGAGAACACGCCCAGAAAACAAAGCCACCAGACCTCTGTGACATAGGCAGAGCTGCCCACGTCCCTGGGGCTCAGCAGGTTGCAGAATATCTCCTTGACAGGGTAACTCCTCCCTGGAATGTGCAGCACTGAGCAGTGTCCAAAGAACTCGGAGAGCTTGTCCACCTCCAGGGTGGCCGACATCACCACCACCTTCATCTCCGTCTTCCTGTCCGGGGGTTTCTTCTGTAGAAAGAGTTTCTTCAGCAAACCAAATAAGATATCCTGAGAGAAAAAACAGAAGCAACTGATGTTAATACCCCAGCTTTACTAGAAGTGCCTGAAGCACTTGGAAGGGACCGGTTTTTGCCAATGAAAATCCCATATTCCAGGCCTAAGCACTCAGAAGAAAACATATCTTTTACCCTGGTCATTTTGTAAGCACACTAATTGGTTTCTAGAATTTAGTTTTTTATCTGCTCTTCTCACAGCCCACAGACAGAACCAGTATACCTTAAATTCCTTTGTTTTTCATTTTTATACTCTCGTGGTCAAGTCATTTGCCAGCAGTCACCTCAGACCCATTTTTCACCCCACTTTTCAGCATATCACCTGACTGTGTGTGCACCCTCCTTTGTTTCATCACTTATTGTGATGATTTCAGCAAGTTTATTTTACTCTGGGGTGCTCTGGATTAAAAACCTGCTCCTTACAGGGACACAGGTGATGGAGCAGTAACTTCTTAAATCACCTCACTCAGTTTATGTGCCATACCCTCAGATGCTTGAGGGCAGAACTGGGATTCAGAGAACATTTTCCCCTTTCCACAGCTGGGCTGGCAGGTTGTTTGCTGGAGCAGCAGATTGTCTGACACACAACACAATCTCTTGAGGACTGAGTGACCTGAGTGTCCCTGTGCTGCCCACAGAAGGGTCAGGGTGACTTCTGAGAGCTTTTGGGACTTAGGTCAGTCTTGACACTTCCATGGTCCTAAAAGCCACAATCTCTTTGCACAGTTGTGAACACACCCTTAGAAACACTAGAGCAAGAAAGATGCTTCAGGGTGTTGTTAGTGAGTGGAAAAATAAAGATTCTAGAAAGTTTGTGTTCACTGGCTTTGTTTGTGTTGTGCTGGTTTCAAACTCCTGGAAATGTTGGGAGAGCATCCAACAGCCAGGAAAGCTGCTGGAATGCTTTCAAACACAACAACAGCTATGCCAATTGCAACAGGACTACAGGTCACATCTTATTTTCAGATTATTGAGCCTGTAATAAAGTTCTATGGTCTTAGGACAGCAAAAGGCAGTCAAAATCCCTGGGGATTGTGCAGAAGTGAAAGGAAGGTATAAGCAGACCACAGAAAAGGAGAAACAGTGACCCCAAAGGACAGAAATAAGGTGACACTCACAGTGCTGAGGCTGCGCTCATGGGCTTCATCCAAAATGATGATGCTGTACTTGCTGAGGAGGGGATCTGTCAGGATTTGCCTCAACAGGCAGCCATCAGTCATATACCTGATGGCAGTGTCCTGAAAGGTTTCATCAGACAATCAGCTGTTATCCCGGATTATCATTTCAAAGTCAAGCAAACACTGAGATCATCACATCTTTTCCAGGACACACTCTCAGACCGCACCACAGGTGATCATCATGCACCACACCACAGGTGCTCGGCAACGTTTCACTTGCAAGGGGTTCAAAAAACTTCATCAAAATAACTTACATGATGCAAAAAACTTCACCAAATGAGTTATACAACACAAACAACTTCAGCTCCTGCAGGCTCTGAGACCTTCCACAACCAAAGCCCCCAGAGAGGCACTGGGGCTGTGCCACCCCACGGAGAGGCCCAGGGGCAAAACCCTGAGCCAGAGCCCACTGAGCCCCCTGCTCCCACAGGATGCCAGCCCCCAGGGCCCTACCTCGGAGGTGCAGTCGTCGAAGCGGACCTGGTACCCCACGAGAGTGCCCAGGGCACAGCCCATCTCCTCGGCCACCCGCTGCGCCACCGACATGGTGGCGACGCGCCGGGGCTGGGTGACACCGATGGCCCCGTGCTTGGCCAGGCCTGCGGAGAGCACAGAGTCACACGATGGTCTGGGTTGCAATGGACCTTAAAGATCATCTCGTGTCAACCCTTCTGCCATGGGCAGGGACGCCTTCCACTAGCCCAGGTTGCTCCAAGCCCCGTCCAACCTGCCCCTGGGCACTTCCAGGGATACAGGGGCAGCCACAGCTTCTCTGGGCAACCTGTGCCAGGGCCTCACCACCCTCACTGGGAAGAATTTCTTCCCAATATCCCATCTAACCCTGCCCTCTGGCAGTGGGAAGCCATTCCCCCTGTCCTGTCACTCCAGACCCTTGTCCAAAGTCTCCCTCCAGCTCTCTGGGAGCCTCTCAGGTACTGGAAGGCCGCATTAGGGTCACCCCAGGGCCTCCTCCAGCTTGAAAGAACCCCAGTGATCTGAGATGAACTGGGACACTGAGGTTATACAGAATATTCTGAGTTGGAAAGGACCCACGAGGACCATCGAGTCCAACCCTTAAGTGAATGTCCCGTACAGGGATCGAACCACGACCCTGGAGTTATCGGCACCGTGAGCTGTGCAGCTCCGAGTCAGCTCGCACACCCCTACCTACACAGCATACACGTGGCAACAGGGGTTTTTTTATTTAAAGGGTCCAATCACCCTCCTCTCAGCACAGCCCAGCCCGAAGCTGAGGGGACACGGAGGACTATCCGCGTTTATCCCTGCTCATACCCCACCCTCGGGGGCCCGCGGGGGGGGGGGGTGTCCGTTACCTGCCTCGAAGAGGTACCTGGGCAGCTGCGTACTCTTGCCGCTGCCCGTCTCGCCGGTGACGATGAGGAAGGGCCGCTCTCTCACGGCCTCCACCAGCTCGCGGCGGGAGCGGCGGATGGGCAGGGCCGGGCTATCCATGGCGGGGGTCCCCGGGGGGGGCGGGGGATCCCCTGGAGACCCCCTAACCTGGGGACCTCCTTCACCTGCCGGCCCCCCCTCACCTGGAGCGACCCCCGGGGCCCTCACGGAACCCGCCGCTGTTTACGCGCCCATCGCGCGTGCGCCGCCCGGGCCACGCCCACTCAGGCCCCGCCCCCTCCTCCCCTCAGCGCTTCACCTCGGCTCAGTGTCTTAAATCGTAAATAAAATCACAAATATAATCATAAAATCACAGAATATTGAGGGCTGGAAGGACCTTAAAGCTCACCCAGTCCCAACCCACTGTTGCCGTGGGATTTATGGTGCTTCACCACCTCCGAAAATACATCTGTATTTTCTGGCAGAGTTTGACCCTTGAGCCCGCGAATTAAGGTCCTGTTTAAGCGATCCTGATTAAAAGACACACATCCTGCCGCTCTCAGGAGAGGATTTCATCCTCACACCAAAGTTTTTCCTCTTCTGTGTGAAAAGCGAGAAATCTGTGCCAACTGCTGCTTACGGTCAACGATTTCTCCTGTTGCTGTTTAATCACTTCCACTAACGGTGCTAATTGTTCTTCACAGTTCTTACACTTCCAAAGCTAAGATTTAAATGTTTCAGTGGAATCCACGCAATATTTCTCTTTAAAAAAGTCCTCTGGAGCTTATACAGCCCGTCACGATAACCCGGATGACACTGTAAAAGTTTTGGAGTTGCATTGCAAAATGTGGTATTTGGTGTCTTGTATTGCAAATTTGTTGATAGAATTAGAATTGCCTTGTTAAAGTTTAGGGCTGGACGTGCTTCAACGACCTCAGACCTAGGGCAGGGTTAACAAAGCTTGGAAAAAAAAGGATGTCCACTGATAGTGGACACGAAGAATGTGGAATTTATGGGACATCTGGCAAAACTCCCAAGGAGAGGAAGAGACTAATCAAGGCAACTCTGAAACTGTGCTGAAATCAGCTCCAGCTGGGTAAAAAACAGTTCTGGAACCACTGACCCAAGAAACCCACCGACCCAAAAGAAGAGAGACCGAGCATAAGAATAATTAGTGTGAGAAGCGAGAATCATTAACCAACAGAAGATAGAGTACTAATTAACAGGAGAACTGTGTAACTTGCAGCCAATGAACACTAATTCCTTTGTTTGCCAAAATGTATAAAGAGTGAAAAGTATTAATAGCTGCGGTGCTGGATTTGTGGAATTCCACCGAGCGCCTGGCTCTGAAATAAATAACCAGTGTCTCTCTCGAGCTTGTTGCACAGCGGGTAACAAACCCGATTTTTGCTGACAGCAGTAGCTCCAAAACTCCGTGTGATTAAGGAATTAAGGTGCCACCTCTGCAGCACCGTCTGTGGATTCACATCAAGCCTGAAGGTGGCAAGCGCTGAACGCTGAACACAAACCGGCCCCAGTCCAGCTCCCAGCGTCTGTGGTGGCTGCAACTGAACCCCGTCTGCGCCAAAGCACGGCTTTTGAGGTGTGTTTTGTCAGGGTTTGCTTCCCTCACACGCCCTGGATATGTTGTTTCACCCTCCATTAGGCTCTATCAGTGACAAGAATCACACAATAAATTTATTGTCACACCAGGAGTGAATTCAGGCCACCCACTGGCTCCGGTTACAACAAATCAGTTTTTACCTCTGGCACAACGGGACGAATATCTCCCCACTGGGAACATGCACTCTGATGGAAGGTGGTCCAAAAGTTGCCACCTTCAGCTGTGTCTAACCTATAAATATTTGTTTCATCTGTCAACAAACTGGCATTGTAAAATCCCCCAGATAAGCTGGTTTTCTTGCCCTTCCTTACAGAGAAGAGACAACATTGCAGTAACTGTTTCAAAACAGCACCACAACTAAGAGAGATTCCTTTAACCAACCCGTAGCTCTGTTCCCTCAGGTACACAGTGGAATGTGCCAATTCCCTGGATGTTGTTACATCCCTTTATGGGAAATACCATATTTATTGCCTCATGATGCCATGTTGCCACTGGTAACTCACGGTCCATGGTGATCATATACACACTGGAAACTTCAAACACCTCCTCATTACATTTTCTTTGCGTACATTTACTAAGAAATATTTAATGGTTTCAGTAGATTCATATTTAAGCATGTATGTGCTCACATTTGCACAGTCTGCTTGACTTTATTTAAATCACATACTGCTTTTGGCAGACATAGGACTAGGTAAGGTTTTTCCATTCTCTTTTTTTGTCCTCCTAGTCTGGAAATAGCAGATTTGGATTTAATCAGCCTCTTTGCAGTCTTGAACTTTGTCCTCCCGGAATACAGGGCCATTCATTGAAGGATCTCCCTCTGCCTAATAAACATTAATGAATCCCACTTTACAATTCCCCTGTGATCTTATCTCAGTTTCACAGATGGGGAGAACAGAAACAAATTAAGGGGTCTGCACACACCACAAATCAAAGGCAGAGCTGGGGGAAGGACCCAGGAATCCCAGCACAATTCCCTGCTCCAATAACTGAAAAAAGGTGTTTCTACCCATGCAGCTGCTCTGGCAGTAACTCCATCACACAGGGCAGCACCATCACCCTCAGGCAGCCAGGAAGTCTGAAACGGCTCTTTTCCTAAGGTTCTGCTTCCAACAGAACTGCAAATTCCATGGGGTGATAGAGGGCTGTAGCTCTGCCAGCTGCTTCTCCCGGATTATCCCTGAGGATGTCTTTATTCCCTTCTGAGCAGAGGATATCTTTTCTTTTCTGATTAGCAGAGATCTAGCAGGATATGGGGAATATTCCAGTCCCTACTGGTACACCCATGGGTTTATCCACCTTCCCAGAGGAGAGCTCTGACTTCCTAGGGAATTTTCATCTCCTTGCTCTGGACAATATGGTCCATTCCATGATGAACATGGCATCCCTTGGTGCCCAGGAAGAAAACCACATTTATTAATTACACTGAGCAAGGGAAGACATAATTGCCTTGTGCCTGGAATCTCTAAGTAGGGCCACTTTCTAGAAGAACCATCCCCGAGCTGTGATTTCAGCAGAGACAGAACAAACCAACGTTCCCTGCACTCCTGTCAGACAAGCAGCAGTTTCTCTGACAGCCAGGATTTTTGTGGCACTGGCTGTGAGTCATTTTTGAGGGAGTGTTATTCTTAAAACAGAGGAAGAGTGCTGGAGAAAGGAGGTGGTAGACAGAAAAGAACCAAACCCCCTTTCACAGCTCCATCTGCTGTCTTACAGTGCCTTTGCTACCAAACATTTACAAATTGACAAGTTTCATTTCAAATTTTGCTCCGCTTCTTGAAAATTGCTTCTTTTTGAAGACAGAATCAGATGACATAGCCTTTCTCTTATATAATGAATAGATTTTCCTGCTCCATGGAAAACAGCAATTTCCACAGTGCAGCCTTCTGCCAGGACAGCCAGGTTCCTCCTGAGTGCACTCACAGGCTCCTGCTAAAAGAGGCTGCAGGAAATGCGGCCCTGGCATCAATCTGCTCTTCTGGTTTAGCCTGGTTTGTTCTGCAGGGGGCCAGGGAGAGTGTACGGCCAGATCCAGGTTGGGAATTGCTCTGCTGGGATAAACCACAGCTATTCCTGCGCCGGGAAAGGATTTGCAGCTCAGTCTGTGCTGAGGGCACGTCTCAGCCGCAGCACCGGGCACGACACAGCCCCTGCAGAGGCTCCTCAGCCACATCCCCCCGCACAGAGGATGAGAGAACTGCCACAGCAACTGTCTGTCCTCCTGCTGTTTGCCAGGCAGCCCTGCACAGCTCCTGCTGAAGCCTGAACCCATTCCCGAGCCAGCTGGTCCCAGGGTGCTGGAGCTGCGTGTGCTCATGGCCACAGCCCTGACCCGCCCTCAGTCAGTCACACTCTCAGGTCTCTGTGCCCCAGTTCTGCAAATGTTTCTGCACAACCATCATTGCATTCAGCACAAGAGACCTGCCATGCTCACTGCGAGCCTAAACTGACGTTCTTAAAAACCTCTTTTCTCTTTAAAATTGGTCTGTGATGGGCTAGCGAATGATTTTGTTCATTTACCTCCCCCCCATGTCTGCAGCACCCCTTTTAAATTTAGCTCCAGTGTTTATCTACAGCTGTTTCCGAGGCCACAGCCATGAATGATTGCTGCTCCTGCCAGGTGCAGGCATGAATAAAAACGTCAGGGCTGGGGGGAGGATTAAGCCTTGGCTCAGCTGTTTGCATTCTCACACAGAGCACGGGCTGTCCGTCCATCTGTCTGTCAGCCGCACGCACGGCCCAGACAGGTGAGGAGCTCAGGGCTGGAAACAATTCAGTCACGCTCCCACAAAGCCACCGCCGAAGATTTGAAACCCCTCTCTGTGGTTTAAAAAAAGCTTTTCCAGCAAATCCTCCGAGCGGCCCCTTGGATCAGGGAAATTATCCCTGCGGGGATGTATAAATGCAGGATGGCATGGGAACGGTCTCCCCGGAGACTGGGGAAGGGAGGATCGGAGAACACCTCAACCTTTAAATGGTGTCTGAGATTTTCGTGTTAAATTGGAACATTTTCTTCCCACGTTTGCCCAAGGAGATAAAAGAAGGCGGCTTATGGGCACTTAGCACATACACTGAGAGAAAACAGGGAAAAAATCCGTGGGGCATGGACCAGACCCACCCCCCTGGATCCCCACCTGAAGTATTTCACTAATTCATGGCCTTTTGTACCTCCAGAAGTGAAAGCTGTGGCTATTTTGAGACCTTCACATGCTTGCTCTTCTGTTACAACCCATGGGAGGCTTCTACCCTATTTCTGTACATTAGACATCATTTCTCTCCTGACTTCCTTATCAAATGTGAAAAACAATCAATAATTCACTCAGGCTCTACATTCCCATCTGAGGGCACTGTAGCTGTGATTTAAATGCATTTCCATGACTGTAAAACAGGCAGATATCCTGAACTGTCCTTTTGTACGTGACAGCACCTCCTGCCATCCAAAGGAGTTTTATTTCCCCAGCTGTTAAATCTGGGACAAAATACTACTCTTTTGTTCTATATTAAGACCATGGAATAACAGCAGCTGACTTCTCAACCTCTGTCCTCGTGGACAGAAGAATTAACCCCTGGCATGGGCTTTCCTCATGATAAGACATTAAGAAAAGCCAGATCTCCTTAATGCCTTCCTTTCCCAGGGCCCTCACCACAGACTGTAGCTCAAGGCTCACCTGTGATTTCCTTCCACAGCCCCATTTTGAAGGCCCTGAGGTTCATGCAGCTTAACTAAGACTCAAAAAGCAGGTATGAAATCCTCCTATCCCTTACCCCAGATGCTGTCACACATCCCAGGAACAAACTCACCCCACAGACCCCTCTGGGGCCAGTTTAGTGCAGGGGGGAGCTGGGTGATTCAGGATCCAGTGACCTGCCCAAGGTTACAGGAATCACAGAGGGTGTTCAGAGTGAGAGACACCCAAGTGCCACATCCCCCACTTGAGAGATCTGCCTAGACCCAACAAATACTAAAACTGCTCCTTACCAGACTGAGCCTTGAGATCCAGGGACAAGGACAGCAGCCTATCAAATAGATCACAAAAAAACCCCTCATATTTTGTCTGGGAATCAACAGACCAGGGGCTGCACTTCCCCATGTCCTCTCGTCCCTGTGTTTAACCTTTGGGTGTCATCAGCTGTGTGTGTCCAGAGTGACGAGGGCAGAGCATGTGGCAGCCACACATGTCCTGCTAATGACTTCATCTCTTCCAGCAGCTCTGAAAAAAAAACCAAACAAACCAAAACCAATTCCAAATCCCCAATCCTGCATAACTGTGGCCCTGTTATTCATGGATCTTAAATTGTCCTCCTTCATGAATTTTAATGTGCAGTCCATTTTCTTCCCGCTAATCCTACATTAGGCTGGAAGCCTTTATAGACTGAACGTTTGCCCTCCTTTAGCTGTTTATTCCCTGCAGCACCCGTGTCCCCAGGCACTGCCCTTGTCCCAGCTGGGCTGACAGCTACATCCAGCCAACATTGGAGTGTTTTCCTACTGGATACTGTAGCTCTGTGCATCCCTGGCAAAGGCAGCAGGGAACACACACCCTGGGAACAGCAGCTATTTATTCTGCCCAAGGCTTGGCAATCTACTGAGTTGTGCAGCACTGGAGACAACGCCTGTCTGCGAATCCTTAGCGCTGCGCTTTTGTAAATCCCTTTTTTTCCCAGCTAAAACCACCTCCACAAGTCATCAGGAACAAGTGGAATCCCTTCGGGAAATTCTCCTTTCCAAGGAATTACCGACGAGCGACACACAAGAGCAAACCACAGACAGTTCTGCACCACCACAGGGGCTCAACAGCCTTATTTCAGATGATATTTAGGTCTGAAAGCCACACAGGACCATCAGACACTCTAATCCAGCCTTCTGAAAAATGCAGTTTGAGCCTGTTCTTTCACCACTAAATTTAGTAATTTGTTCAGCTGAAGTGGTGCTTCCAGAGGGAAGATACCCAGGCTCGATTTGGGTGGATGAGGAAACCACTGCTTCCCCCAGAACTGGTCTGCCAGGTCTGCCCTGGGGACTGGAGTCCCCAACAAATTGAGGCAAGATGCTCTTTTCGTGTAAACTGCTCAGAATCCCTCCAGCCCTGCCCTTCCATGTGTCTCACAGAACCCTCACCAGATGAAAAACAAACATTGTACAGTTCTCAGCTATAAAGTTCTAAAAATATGGGAACTTTGATGTCTGAATGCGTGTTGAGGACCTCTCTGGCCCTGACTACAAACGTTCCCAAGTGCCACTAATTCCACATGGCCTGCAGAACCAGCATTAATATTATTTCTTTTCCAAGATATACACAACATCCTTAGTGTTTTAAGGATTTTTTTTCAAGGATTCCAGCCCCGGGGATAGTTTTGCTGGCATTAGTGCCTCAGTCAGGCAGGGAGAGGCAGGAATGAATCCGACTGGAAATCTGGTTGGACTTAAACAACACTGACCTGATGAGAAGTGAGGAGCCCGAACCAGGCCTGCAAATCCCATCTGTTTCTTATTTCTATAACAGGCAAGCTAAAACCCTAAATCCACCCAGCTCTGAGCTCTGAATCCAAATTTTGCAGCCTGAGTCCATTCCCAGCAGTGCTGACTGCTGGCCCAGCACAGACTCGCTCCCTAAATTGAACACTGGGATTTATGGCTCAGCAGTGAAGGAGGGAGACATTGCAGGGTGGCTGATGGCTAATCTGGGAAGGTACTTGGACACAGATTCATGGCTTGATGAACAAGTTGATTCACTTCTCTGCTCCCCATAAAGTTGTTATCCCAACACTCATGGTTAATGATGTTTGAAGGTTAACTGATGTTTGAGAGCCACTCAGATGCTCCTCTTAATAAAAATCTGCACTGGCTCTCCCTCCTAGTTGTTAAGTTACACTTTTTGCCGTTTTTTTGCTGCAGTTTGATGTTTAAAAAACCCCTAATCTATAAAGCAAGCAGCTTTTTAGCTTTGTGAAAAATAAAAGTGAGCATATTCAAGGGGGAAGAAAAGCCTTGTCTCTATCCTTTAATTCCAAAGAACAAAGCTGGAGAAGGCTGGTCCCCAAGCACGACTGGAATTTGGCAAAGCCATTCCCATCAGTGCAGAACAAACCTGTTAAATACATAATGGCTCGAGGACAATGTGGATTAGAAAAATAAGCTTGGAACTGCGAGGGTCCTAATTATTTTCCATCCATCCACCTCTGCATTAAACACCAGGGGTTGATGCTGCCCTGGATGCCGGTGAGTTATTGAATTTTGGAAGTGCTGCTCTGTTTATAGAATTGCAATTACTCAGGATCAGCCTTTGTTTGGAGAAGGATCCCTGTCCATCCTCACTAATGGCTTCTTCTGATCTCATCCAACGTGGAGGATTTCCTGAGCATATTCAAACCATTATTCACTCTGCCTTTTTAGCTTAGCCAAAGATTTAATGACTTCAGCCTAAGAACTGTGTGTTTTGCTGTGTTTGAACTAGATTTGCTCCCTGACAGCTGAGGTGCACTCTGTTCCCTACACATACTCACAGGCACTAAGGGAGTGCTTGTACTGGTGAGATTAGAGACTTTTTTGAGGTGAGAATCTTGGTATTTAGCACAGCTGAGTGTATGAACTTTGGTACCTGAAAATATATCCTTGTCTCACCATCTGGGTTGGGCATGATGGACCATTGTGCCCTACCTGGACTCCTCATTACAGCCCAGGAGAACCTGGGAGGGTGGGGAGGGCCTGGCACAGGGTGCCCAGAGAAGCTGTGGCTGCCCCATCCCTGCAAGTGTCCAAGGCCAGGTTGGACGGGGCTTGGAGCAACCTGGGCTAGTGGGAGGTGTCCCTGCCCATGGCAGGGGGTGGCACTGGATGGTCTTTAAGGTCCTTCCCAGCCCAAACCACTCTGTGATTCTACAATAACCTGAAGCTCCTGAGGCCTTGGCAGATCCCATTCTGGATCCCTCCAGAGGAGGAGGGATGGAAGCCCCCCTAAACAGAACAACCCCAGACACCCACAACAATCATTTTAGTGCCACCTCATACCCAGAGCTGCAGTGGCTCCTGGAAATCTGCCTCTTGTGATGGATATGTGGGATCCATCCTGACAATGTGTGTCCCTGGGGATCCAGCAGGGTTTGCACCACCCCACCTATGCAAAACTGAGAGATTTCAGCCTTATTTTGGGATGCTCACCCTCGCTGCCCAGCAAAACCAGATGTAAATCTCCTCCAGCCACATCCAGCCACGTTGTCCTTCAGCCAGGATGGGGTGTAATCACAGTTACTGTTTGCCAGATTTGGTAGATTTAATTTCACTCTCTGGGACTTAATTTTTTTCCTTCCTTGATTCCCTTCCTTGGAAGTGGCATCCAGGAGCGGTGCATGCCAGTGCAGGGCTGGTTACCAAACCTGTAAATGATTTAATTAAGATCCCTGCAGAGCCCACAGAGTTTTTCCATGGTTTTTTTTCCACCACCTGACAGGGGATGCCAGGCACAGGAGCCCTCTTGTGCCAGCTTAGTGTCCCTGTGCCCAGCTGGGCACGGGAAGGGGATTTGCATTTCCCAGCCTCGTGTGGCTTTGCCCCCTCCCACACAGCCCCTGAGCAAAGCCTGTGGAATTCCCCATAAATCCTGGGATTGCTGTGATCTGCTCTGCTGTGACACCGGGCACGGCTCCTGAGATCCCCAGGAAAGAATAAGTTAATTAAATATTCACCTCCCTTTTTTGTTCCCTTTTTCGGGGTGCTGAGAGGGTGAGCACAGCCAAGGGTTTGCCCCACCAGGTCAGGCAAGAAACCTCCTGTTTGTTGGGGTTGAACGATGGTCATTCCTGACCTGCTCTAAAAGGCTGACTCAGTTCCTTTTTCCCACATGGAAACCCTGATTTTTGGGGGGGGGGTCATCCCAGCCCAGCGGTGCCAGAGCCAGTGGCTCCTCCACAATGGAATCCCACAGGATCTCTGGGGTCAAAACATTCCTGGTGTGTTTCCCAGCACAGCACCACTCAGATTCTTTACACTTGATTAATTAATGGGTGGGTTTTAATTTTCTCCTTTCCAAGGAGCTCTGGCTGGCACAGCCACCCCACAGCCAGTTTTATTTTCCCTGAGACCAGCAGGAATTTTTGTACAAACAGCTGTAAACATCCAACAACTTAAAAAAAAAATCCGAATTCCTACAGTTTTCCCTCTGGGTTTGCTCAGCTGGGCACAGGCAGCTGTCAGCCTGTGTCTCCCTGCATCCCATGAAACTCCCCCTTCGCAGAAAGGAGGTGCAAAAGCAGAGGAAAACAGACTTTTTTTACATCCAGGTGACATCCAAAGCATTTTGGTGGCTGTGTTTCCCCGAAGAGCCCCCACTGTGCCTGTGCCAACCATGGACATCCATCCCAAGCTGGAGCTGCTCGGGCACCACATCCTTCCTCCCATCCCTCTCCTGCTCAGATGATGAGGCTGCTGGGATGGGAATGGGATTTCCAGTACCTGCTGCCTTTGTGAGGAGCTAGAAATAAAAAAAAGGATCTGCTAAAAATAATGAATGAGCAGGAGGGGGGGAAAAAAAAAAAAAAGCTAAACCCCAGAGATCCCCAGAGTCCAGGGAGATTAATTTTAATTTCCCTTTAATCTGGACAATAAATCGTGATGTCAGCGTGGATGCATCCTCTTTATCCCACCCAAATCCTGAGCCCTTTGGCCCTGGCACAGTCACTGCCCACTCGGGGCACCTGCAGCACAGAGCAGAGCTCACCCAGCCCAGGGTGTGTGTAAAACTCCCCAGACCCCAAAAGTGGTGGCCAAAATCTAAATATTCCCCCTGAATAGAGCAGGGCAAAGGCTCTCCCTGCCCTGGCACTGCCACGGGTGACACGGAGCTGAAGGACTAAGGAAGGTGCCACCTTTGCTCCCCAACCTGGAGAGGAGCACAGAGCTCTGCCCTCCCCGGCACCAACTGCTGCCAAAGGTCAGGATTAAGCTCCACAGCCCTTGTTGAGAGTCTGTGGAATGAAATCTCCTCCAACACCTTGGGAAAGGCCTGGCTGAGCCTCAGCTCCCCTCCCTCCATGGTGAGCAGGGTGGTTTGGGCAGGCAGAGCTGTGGGACGTGACCAGAGGGCTCCCTGTGCCACCAGGATCTGCTCCAAATCTCCCTCCAGAGCCCTTAATCAGCTTCCACCTGGGATTAGCTCAAACATTCCCAGCCTCTGGTTCAAAATAGCTTTTCTTGCTTGTGGGCAAGTAATCCAAAGGGAGCCTTGTCCCCATCAGCCCCCCACCTCCAGCAAGGCTGGGCTTTTCCTAACCCCTGAACCTTCCCTGGATCAAAATCCCAAACAATCCCAAATCGTTTTGGACTGGGAACCCAGGACATGGGATGCACACGGGGACATTCAGAGCTGGGTTGTAACAGGGACTGATGGCAGCAGCTCCATAAACCAGCCCAGCAAAGCCTGGCTTGGTGTGAGGCAGGTTCAAAGAGCACAAGAGGCCAGTTTGGGCTGAATGATCCTTGTTTGGGGGAAATCCATGCAGATCCCTCCTGCTGACAGCAAACGGAGCCAAAGCAACTCCCTGAATATCTGAGGCCGCCGGGAGCAGGGGAGGGATTGAGGAGGGGAACAACAGCCCCTTGTGTGGGATGGAGCCCCAGAGCAAAGAGCTGCTGAGAACCAAGGGAGAAAATCAACAGCCCCTGACTTCCACAGCAGCCACCAGGTGGGAAGGGACCATGGGAAGGGCCATGCAAGCAGTGATATCCAGAAACCCCTCATATGACATGTCTGGGATTTAATAAAGGACATTATTCCTGCCTCGCTGGTGGCTCCGGGCGCCAGCAGAAGAGCTGTGGGGCTGCCAGCAGCTCCCAGCTCAGAGGAGCTCATTCCCACCAGGCTTCAGTGTTTTAAAGATTAAATTCACCTCCCCAAGCCTGCAAAGGGATTTACATCGACAGTCCCCCATTATAGCCACGGTCACAACCTCCTCCTGCAGCCCTGATAACAGAGGCACAGCAGCTCAATCACCAGCTCAAATCCTGCTTTCAGACAGAAACTTGACCCCAAACTAAAGATAACAGAGACTCATCCCTTCAGCCACTTCCCTCCCTCCTCTATGAAATCTGCTCCCACCTGGCTCCTTCCCACTGACCTGCCCCAATGCCCAGAGCAGGAGACAGGAGTGAGCACCAAAACCCTGCTGAGGTTCCAGCAGCAGCCCCAACACTCCAGATAAAGCTCCCTCCCAGCAAATATATATCCTGGCTTCTCCAGAAACCAGCAGCACCTGGGGACTGGGGGAGGCCCCTGTGATGGGCACAGCTGGTACCTCAGCAGTGGCACCTCAGCCCTCACCCCTGGCACCCCATCCGCAGGGACTGGGGTGCTGATGAGCTGCCCTGGGGGAGACAAAGGCCCCTTGTGTGCCGGGTAGAGATTTATATTGACAGGTGAGGTGTTAATTTTTGTGCCCTCAGGGTGGCAGTTTTGAAGCACCCCCGGTTTGTGCAGTGAAGTTCTTCCCCCAGAGGATCCTGGCTCACACAGAACTGCACCACAGTTCATCTCCAGGCAGGAAACTCCGAAAAAACCAATCCCTGTGAGGGAGGGATGGAGCAAACCCCCCCTCATTTAGACTAGGGGAGACATCTGCCAGCACAGGGACTTGGCAAAGATGGGGAACCTGCGTCAGAGCTGAACCCTCCGGCGTTCCAGCTCCTCCGACACCGGGGCTGGGCTGGGAGAGGCCCTTCACTTCTGTCTGAAACCCACATAAAAATAGCACAATTATGGGAAAATCCATGTCCAAGTGGAAAAGAAAACACCAGTCTGGGTTTCACGAGGAAGCAGAGCTATATAAAAGCGCTCCTATAGCCTTCTGCTATTCCTGTCAGGCTTCCAAAGCCTCTCCCAGAGCCCTTCTCCGAGGGGCACATTTCCAGGGGGGCGAGGTCGGGCCCCTGCTAAAGGATTTCATTTTTTTTTTCCCCCAGCATTTCACTTCACCTGATCAGAAGTTTCCATACACGGGGAACAAATGGGCTGTGGGGCAGCCCCCGCCAGGAGCAGCTGCTTGATCCTGAGCCATAAATAACAGGGCAGGCTGGAAGATCTCCAGCAGTTTTATTCACAGGCAGTGATGTCTGTCACCCCTGTCCCTGCTGTCCTTGCAGCAGCTTTTCCTTGAGCCCCCCAGAGCCTGCCCTCACAGGGATGATCCCCCCATACAGACTTGGGGTGCCCTGACTGATGGAGGGATTTAACCCTGGGGAGAATCAATCCTGGAGAGATTTAATGTATAATCAGGTGATCACCCCCCGGGACAAGGTCTGTGCTCACAATGCCCCCAGACCCCCCAAAACAGTTCTGAGAGAGCAGAAACCTGCCTGGCTGTGGAGCTTGGTAGCTTTTGGGGGCCCCATGGAGAAGGGTGGCACCAGGGCTCTGTTATTTCCCCCCTGGGGATCCCTCTCTGCTGCCAGGGCAGGGTGACCCTGTGGTGACCACATTCTAGGTGACATTTCCTCCGTGCCTGGCCTGTTTCTGTGGGACATTTCTCGGTCAGCAACGGAGAGTGGCCTCGACACTATTTATACCCCACTCTGGAGCCGGGTAAAAATAACCCTGGTGTGTTTGGCAGCCTGGACAGGCTCCTGTAAATCCTCCCTGTCAGCAAGAAAATCCTCCTGCCCGAGCTGGAGCCGTTGTCCCACTGGGAGAGGTGGTGTGGGGGAAGCCCAGGGCTGGCCCTGAGGCTGGGCCTGGAGTGGTTCACCCGGGAAAGGAGGAAAGGGATGAAGTGAACCCACAGAGAACAACTGGCAGCATCCCTTCCCCAGTGCCAGCGTCCCAAAAAAAGGGCTGGGAAGCAAAGCAGGAGTGTCGAGTTGCTCTTGAACCGGGATTAAAGGCCACGGGCACTGCTGTATTTATAGTTTGTGATCATCCTCTGAAAAAACCCTCATTGTGAGGGGCAGGGTGGGACAGGGGGCACTCTTTGTACCGTCCTTGGCCACGGGGGAAGGTCAGGGCGAGTCCTGCAGCACCTCGTGAGGCCCGAGGAGGATCCAGCGCCCATCCCTCCCTCTCTCCCTCCCTCCCTCCCTCCTGCAGAGCCCCGGGCCAGGTTTGCAGCGGCAGAGCCCGAGGCTGCTGCCGCCTGAGTCAGCTTATCTCCCCCCGCTATTAATAGGCTGCCTGGGCTCGTCCACGCTCTAATTGCAGTTTAATAAAACATCCAGTGCAGCCGGGGAGAGGCTGCCCTGCATCCCAAACAGCAGCTCTGCCCTCTGCTCCCCTCCTCGGCTGGGAATCGCCCTGGGATTCCCGTGGCAGACCCTGGCAGTGGGGCAGACCTGCGACGGTGCCCCCACCCCGAGGGGTTTGTAAGCGCAGCCCGAGGACGTGTCGTGGTTCTGGCGCTTTTCCACCTTCATCCTAAACTGGAGCCAAAGTGCTGCCGTGGGGTTGGAGGCTCTTCCCAGGGCCGCTGCTCAGAGACACCCTTGAGTCGTCCCTCCTGCTGTTACTTGGATGCTCGGGGTGGGAAATACTGAGCACGAGTTTTTTCCTGGGGGGAATTTCCCTGCAGGTCTTACACAATCGGCTGGTAAATAACAACTGCTCCCACCGGGGAGGAGCAGCCAAAGGCCACGCCTGCCACTTCCCTCCATCCCACCGGTCCCTTCCCCATCCCTCCAGATCCCCAGCACCCACAGGATTGTGCCCTCCTGCCCCAGCAGCAGTTTTCAGGGAAAAGGTGGGGAAACAAGATAGGAATACTTTAATTTCCCTCTCTAAATCACACAGAATTGAAGTCAGTAGAAGGGTGAGAGCCCCAGTGTCCCCATGCCTGGCTGTGTTTGGTGTCACTGTGTCCTGGGGGCAGGAACCCCGTGCTGGGCTCTGACCCTGCTGCACCTCAAAGGATAAATTGGGAGGCTCCAGCTGTGCCATCATGGGCTGGATGAGGTCCCCATGTCCTCATCCCAACAGGAACAGCTGGTTCTGGTGGAAACCAAATCCCTCCTCTCGTGCTCACACGTGTGGCCATGGGGCCAGTGCTCAGGTCTCCGCTCTCTGTGTGGAGCAGTCGCTTGTCAGGACAACGAGATGGGAATGGGGTTACACCTTTGGGCTTTTTGAGTGACCCAGCAGCAGCTCCAGGGGTTGTGGAACTATCCCAGCAACAGGAGCTCGTGGCACAGGTGGCTGAAGGACCGGCCTCACATTTTTTGGAGGTGTCCTCACCCCGAGCCCTTCCTGCCGCACGGGGCGGGGGCTCCAGAGCTCACACCCAGCACGTCCCACACGGGCCTGGAGCCAAGGATGGCACATCAAGGTTGTGGTGAAACCAGGAACTCCAGTGACCTTGACCCTGTTGGGCAAAGAGCCAACTGCACTGACTGTGCCATTGCTGAACCTGTTTGCCCACGGGATGAGCACCCACGGGATGAGCACCCACGGGACATCAGTTCACAGCCACATCTTCCTTGGCCTTCAACCACCTCCCAGAACCCTCTGGCTCCTCCTCACCTCCCACAAACTCCTCCAACCTCTCAGCTGCAGCTTTTCCTGCCGTGGCCTGAGCTCGCTCTGAGTTCAGGGCCCGGCCCCGGCCTCTCCAAAGAGGGTTAAGTTGCTTTTTCAGACACACGGTGGAATTAAGGGCACTCACAGCACTGCTGGGCACTGGCACAGGGCACCAGGACAGGTCCCAGCTGTCCTCAGTTGGATGAAGAGGGATTGCATCAGCTCATCCCAAAAAACCCCAAATAAAGCACCGCTTTCGGCCTGACCACACGTGGTTTCGAGGTGAAAGCTCCAGGAATTGGAAGGGCTGGATCCCAGCTGGGAGCAGCTCTGGGATCTCAGTGGTTTGCACACAGCACAGGAGGTTTAAGCAGGAACACGGACCAGCAGCTTTAGTACTTGAAAATTTTATTTTCTCAAATGAGCACCAACACATATTGTAAATATGACAAACAATACGCCTCCCTCTAATACTGAAGAACTATATACAATGTACAAACACAGGAAAAGGTGAAAACCAATTATTTGAAAACAAACAATTGCATTTATGACTGAAGCAAATGACCTGAAAGAATACGCAAAAAAAAAACCAAAACAAAAACCTTAAAATAAGATCAAAGAAATAAAAGTATACACAATTTGTAAACACAAGAGCATCCATAGACAGGCTGGTATTGGAAATATTGTCCTTAGTTTTGTCAGTGGGGAAAAGCATTCCCGTTTCCTTATGGAGAACAAAACGAAGGATACACACAGTTGGAAGGATGAGAACAGCTTGGTGGTGGTTGTACCTTACACAATGCCATTCTGCTTGCTTTTAAATACGTTGATTTATTTTATTTATTTTTTTTTCTGAATTCAAGATGATTTTGTTTTCCCTCTTCTGCTTATTCTTTTTTAAACAGGATTCTGCCAGAAAAAAAAAAAAAAATAATCCCTGTCTAACCTGATTGTTTCTGAGCACTGAATGTCTGAGGCCTCTCACCTGGTGGAAGAGCTCCTTCCCACTGAGCTGAGCTCGGGGTGGCTCCAACCTGCTCATCCCACAGCTGGATCCCACGGGAACAAGGAAGTGCAGTGAAATGCATGATCAACACACTCTCACAGGCCAGTCAGGGAAATGCATACAGAGAAGATCCTCCCTCGATCATCACGAGAGCAACAGGGTCGGGTCGTTTGCTTTTTTTCCTGCGCGTTTTTAAATCGTGTGCACCGAAACCGGAGAATTAAAGAGCGTGCAACTGCTACTGAGCACTGAAAACTGCTCCTTGCTCAGCAAAACACAGTCCAGTGGTTTGTGCTGTTGGTCCACTTCGGGATAAACAAGAGACCCAATGAATTAAAAACGAAGAAGGGGGAGAACAGGGGAGATAAAAGACAGAAAGGAGAACGAAATAAATGAACTTTACTGCCAGAGAGGTAAACTTTTACTCTAATTTGTTATGTAGCAGCCTGGTTTTAAAAAAAAAAATAAAATCAAACAAACAACGACAACAAATAAAAATAAACCTCAAAAAGAAAACCAGGATCTATGTCCAGAGACTTGTGGTTTAGTTTAAAAACAAGGACTAGTTAAAAACCTCCAACATCCCTCCTTGCTGCCCTCGAGCCACCAATGACTGGGGGGCTGCAGCTCATGTTCAATCCCGTCTCCAGATCTACTTCAGCCAAAACTGGTGCAAGAGGAAATTCCAGGCCTGGATCCTACACACCTGATCTTGGGAAGGTGTTCCAGCTTCCTCTCATCCCACTCATCCCACCTTGGGGTCTGTCCTAACCCAGCCACGCCTGCACCTTCAGTGGACAACACAGATGATGAGTTTTGTTTCCCTTTAAACATATTTTCCAACAAATAACAGAAGGAAACAGCATCATTTATAAACAAAAGAAAAGTGCTCTCAGGGAGGGGCTCTGAGAAAACAGCACCAAATATATTATTATTATTATTATTTTTAAATTAAATATTATTTACAAAAGTATATTTCACAAGATAATGTCTGGGTTGTTTGTTTTTTTTTTTCTTGCTTTGTATATATTATCATCTGAATATTTCTTACAGGGATTGGGGATTTCACGCCAGATAATCCACCAGAGGAGAAAACAATTTAAAACTTAAGTTTTAAACTTAAGTTTTAAACTTTTTAAACTCAAGTTTTAAACTTTTAAACTCAAGTTTTAAACTTTTGAACTCAAGTCTGAGCTTTGGGGGAGATGGGGTGGGGGGGTGGGGTGTAAATTCACGGCTTGCCAGACACGAGGCTGCCACACCCAAAGAGAAGGAAAACTCACTGCTGCCCGTGTTTCCCCAGGGAATGTCACCTGTGGGAAGCAGCACTGCCTGGACAAGGAGGCTTTTCCATGGGCCACATCTCCCAGCTGGTTCTCCTGGCTCCATTCCCTCAGGGATGGGCCCCCCAGGAGCAGGGGGTGGTGACTGAGGCTCTTTGGTTGTGCTCTGGGTCCATCCACACTTCCAGGTGAAGCCGTGGCAGCCCCAGCACGGATCCCAGCCCTGCTCCCAGCTCCCAACAGGTGAGTCAGGACTGGACTAAAGCCCTTCAGATTTACTGGGCACTAAAGACCAGCCCCTTTCTCCTTGTCTCCCTGGGCAGAGCACTGCACCCCCCCCAGGGAACTCTCGGGGTGTTGGGGACAGTCACAGCCACCCAGGTTTGTTCCTGTCACACTCCCAGCAGTGGGTGTTTCCCACCCAGCAGTGGGTGACTCTGCGGATGCTGGTGGGACAAAACCAATTAAAAGCAGATTAAGATCTCATATTCAAGCTTAGGCTGGCTGCCATTAAAAGCCTGACACCTGTGACCAGTTAAAAACAGCCCAATCTGATGGATCACTGTCCTTTCTAGTCCCAAATATACAGATAAAACCAGCTCTCTGTAGTTCTTATTTCTCAGAGCAGTTCTTTACACAGCCCTGCCTTTTATATCACTTTTTATCAGCAGTCACTCCAAATACCAACATCAAAAGATGAGCCCCTGTGTGCTCTCCTCAAACCCATGGGATTTGGGATTATCCCTCACTTCTCCCAGCTCCAACCAGACCCCTTTGAAGGCTCTGTATCTGAGGAGACTCAAGAGCTCCTTGAAGAACAGAAATTATCTCCCACTACTCAAAACCCAATAAATTGCCTTGGATCCCCAAGCAAAGGACAGGGAAACGGGACCAGCTCAGTGCCAGAGTGAACAAGACAGTGGGCACCGTGGAATTTTTGATTTCTAGTAGGTTTTTGTCACTGAGGGGAACGTGGATGATGGAAGCAGAGACAACCAGAAATGGAAGATGAAGCAATTTTTACACAGCCACAGCAGAAGGGTGAGGGCAGAAGCCACCTCAGGCTGGTCCCAAACTGATCCAACTCCACCCACTGCAGGAGCCAGACCAGCCCCCACCTCCCTTCCCTCTCCAGGATCGTCAAAACCAGAGGTTTGAGAGAAAAAAGCAGCCTTTGCTTCATCAGGTTTGGGTTTCAGCACAAGGACCCAACACTCAGATCCCCCCTGATCCCTCGGGGGCATCTCTGTTCACATTCCCTGCCAATTTTTTAACACCAAAGGACTCTGTCCCAGCAGCCCCCCAGGCCTGATCCCCTCAGAGCCTCTCCGGGGTGGAATCCAGCAACACCAGATTACAGCTCCAAAGCTCCCGTTTCATAAGGAGTCACAAACCCCTGCACAATACTCTTTCCTTCTGGATTAAGAAAGATTTCTCCCCCCCCCATGGATTAACCTACTTGAAAGAATTCCACAAACAAAAAGAAAATTCACTCAGAGAGATAAAACTAATTCAGTTCAATGGTCTTGAGTTATGCACCAGTTACTGGCTGGACTGTTGCAGAGCAAACTTCACATTGTCATTTATGCCTTTCCCTCTCACACACGATGCCCCTTCCCTTCCATCCACCTCGGGAAGGTCCTCAAGAATCACAATGGAAAAATTAAAATGGGAGGACTTATCCCCTTGCAGTTTTGCTGCCCACATCTCCCCCCTGCTTTGAACTCCCAGGTGTAATTTCAGGGGTAGGGGGAAGATTATTAAGTTTTTTTCTATCCCATTTCCCCCCCCCGTGCCTGCAGCAGGCTTCTGGGAGTGGGAGAAGGGGGGGAAGGTTTTGGGGGGATACCTCATGGCTTGAAATATCCACCTGTGCAATTCAACCACCAGCTCCTCTGCTCCCTCCTCTCCCCACTCTCGCCCCATTTCTCTGCCAGGCTCCCACAGCTGGCTGGGGCCTGGGATTTAAGGAAAAGATCCTGTAACAGCATTTTCCTACTTGCACTTGTGAAGGATTGGTAAAACACCTCCAGGGGTGCTCAGGGGAGGCCGGGAAATCAAGGGGTATCCTCTGTTACTAAGTCTGTCCCCATCCTCCTCTAGGGCAATTTCCTTTCTTGCCTCACATATGCCTTTTTTTCCACCCTTGTCATATTTTCTAAGCTGCAGCTCCAGCCTCCTCGTGCCTTAAGTGGTTTTCTCCTCCTCTCTGAAGGGCTCAGGAGTCAGGATTTGGTTTCTGCAGCCTGCTCTGCTGGGGTGTTCAGTCCTCCCTACCCTGCAGCAGCGAGAACAAGGAGAGGCCGAGGGAACCTCTGCAGCCCTCGGGCCCTGCCCCCTCAAACAACAACTTCATAAACAGCAAACACGACACAGATTGCAACTGGCTCGTGGGGGGAACTCGTGCTCAGCCAGCCGGGGCCGGAGCGGTGGGTTGGGATGGGGAGGGTGAGGTATTTTATCTGTCCACCCAGACAAGGAGACGTTTCAAGCCTTGCTTAACCAGCACTGAGAGGAGAAGCGCAGGGTCAACCTCGGATGATTCCCTCGGGGCCCACCCCCCTCTCACCTCCTCCTGCCCAAACCTCGGGCCCTCCCCCCGCACCGAGAGCTCTCCTGGTACAAATGCCACCCCAGAGCCACCGTCAGCGCGTCCTCCAGCACTGGGCACATGGAATGGCTTCGGCATTCGGGGCGTTCTCTGAGCCAGGACAGAGAGAGAAGCAGCCAGGGTCAACTCACAAACAGATACAAAGCAAAGAGACAGAGAGACAGAAATTTAGAGGCCAGTCACCAATAAAGATGGAGAAGGGTGTGAAGATGCTCCCGGGTTGCAGAGCCTCTAAATGCATGGAACCAAGCGTTCAGTCACTCTCTCACTCTTGGATATAATGTTCGGTTGGATGGCATTCTCTTACACGCTGCTAGGGCTGGGCTCTCCCACTCAATCCCAGCCATTATCCTTGATCATGTGAGCTAGTTCAATGATGTATTTGCCTTCTTTATACTTCTGGCTGCTTTCAAAAGCGTGTTCCTGAAACAAAACAAAATAAAAAAAAAAAAAAAAGGAAAGGAGAAAAAATGAGGTGAAGGTAAATCAGAGTTATGGATCAGAGCTGGGAATGCTGGTGTGAGTGTTTGCCTTGTCTATCGAGTAAAACTGCAGGTGTGCTCCTTGGCTTTCAGGAAAGTGATGTGGGAAGAATCTTAAATCCTGCTTCTGGCTGTCTTTACAGGCTGGGAAAAAAGGACTGGCACCCTGTAAGGTGCAGATTTCTGTAGGCCAATGGCTCCTGGAACTAAACAAGGATTTAGGAATCACTGGTGATAAAACCCACCTCTCTCCAGGGAGAATTTATTAGTTGGTGGAGAATGCAGAGGTTCTCTGATGGAACACACTGTAAAACCACCAACACTGGGAATGGGATGGGTCATGGGGAACTTCCTGTGGAGATGGAGGAGCAGGAGAAGGACCAGCTCTGCTCAGATCCGTGGTTACAGCCATGGAGACACACGGTGCCTCCACACCACACAACTGAGAGGGAAATTCCTGGGATTCCCGATGGCCCAGACCAGGAGGGACTCAGTTATGGAGGCTGCACCCTCCACACCAGCTCAGCTCTGCTCAGGTGCTCTCCTTGCTGCCTGTAACTCACCTGACAGGTCATTCCCTGCTGGAAAGGCCTGGGCTCACTGCTGGTTATGGAATGCTGGGGTTTGTTTACCATGAACTCAGATGATGTACTTAGTGTCCTGCTCCATCTGTGGGATCCACGCTGTGTTTCTGCATGGATTCCACCCACATCAATTTTTGATGTTTTCCTGTTCACAGCCTTTCAACCGATTCAGTAAAAAATATTTCTGTCCAAAGGCCACGGATACAAAATGGGGTTTGTTCAGACACTGGTCACGACATTTAGACAAACCAGTGTGGTGTGTGCCTGCAGGAGCAGAAATTAGGATGTAACACAAGCCTTTATTTGAAACTAATTGAATTTATGAAGAGCAGGAGGGAGGCAGCAAACGGATAAACCCGTGTTCAATAGCATTTCCAGTGGGAAGGACACGGGATTAATGGAGCATTCTATTACTCTGATAACGTCTAGGAAAAAAAAAAAGGCAGCAGGAACCACATTTATCCTCGTTTATGGTAAGTAGCACTGAGGGGCACCCATCGAAATCAGGTCCATAAATGTATATATTCTTAATAATTCTTAATTCAAAAATTCCATTCAGCACAAAGGGCTGCTCTGAAGGGATGCACCGGACACAAGGCAGGAGGGAAAACGGAAAAAAGACGTGGATGTGCCCAAGTTCATGGTCTTTCCACGACATGACACAAACACCTTTGGGAAAGGGCCGGAGCAGAGCTGTCCCCCAGGCAAAACAAAGGACACTGGTACTCACATATTTCCACCCCAGCGTGGTTTTGCAGTTTTCACAGTAAATATCTGCCACCGCATGTAATCCCGTTAATAAGACCCGCTCCTCTGCAGGGCCACAGCCCACGTTAACTCTGGGGGGAAAGCAAGAGATGCTCCCTATTAGTGCTTTTCCACACCAAAACCCCCTCCAGAAAAGCTGACAACAATTCATTGCAGTCTGTAAAAACCTTAAGCAGGAGGTTCAGGACAACGAGCGGCCCCAAAGGTCTCTCTCGCAGTTCCAAAGGTAAAAATGAGATTTTTTTTTCTTATTCCAGAAGCTCCGAGCAGAAGATTAATAACACTCCAGGCACTCGTGCTAATTAAGCGTTTGAGAAAGATTTTCATTTTCAAAATTGATAAAATGGTGCTTTTGCTCTCCCCGAATGGAAAATTGAAAAATGGAACTGAAATCAGCAGTTCTGGGGAAAGACATCCCAGCAGTGACCTCACCCAAACTATTTTCAGTCGCCGGGAAATTATACTTGGGTTTTATGTTAGCTCTAAAAAGTGCATATTTAGAGATCATTTATCTCTACATTTACGAAATTCTGGCTCTTTGGTCCAACTACATCCTTGGAGCAGGGAGTGACTCATCCACGAACTCTTATTTCTCAATCTGATGATGAAAAAAAAAAAATAATCACCTTTTCCTCGCTGCTCCTCTGCAACCTCACCAGGAATCAAACATGAATCAGTGCTACTTCCTGCCTCTCTCTCTCTCCAAACGTTTCCACCAAGCTCCCAAGTGCCAGGGAGAGGTTTTTTAAGGGAAACTATCCTTTTGTTTTCTCCCCTCCACCCCGGGCTGCAGGTGCCGCGTGCGTGGTACTCACACGGAATTGAAGAGATAAGCACGTCCTTGGCTTCCTTGGAAGGACTGAAAGGCAAGAAAACAAAGTTCAGTCGGCTGGGGGAGAGAAAAGAGGCCCAAGCAGGCCCTGCCCTCCACGGCTGCATCAGTGGTGGTCATGGAAACTCTGATCCGGGCCCTTGGGAAAGAGCACACGGAGAAATGTTGGGAGATGAGCATGGAGGAGCAGGGGTTTTGTCCTGCAGATGGGAAGGGAGCAGCTGCCTCAGCTCTAACCCCTGCCCATTCCACAGGTGGGAAACCACTGGGAACCACCTGGAATCACCGGTGTTTCCACACAGGAACGTGCTGCTCAAGGGTTGAGTTGTTTTTTCTATCCCAGCAATGTCTCTTTTCACCCTTTTCCACTCCTGTTTATGAACTTCACACCGCTCCCCAACATCATGCAGAGGCTGCCAAACATTGCTTTGAATCCCTTTTCTAAAAACAAGGTGCTCACAGAGGTTTCCCACTCCACTGCCACAGCTGAACCACCCCATGAATTCCCCTTGGGAAAGCTGCAGGGACAGGGGCTGAGCCCAGCGGGGAGGTTGGGATCTGCTTGTGCACACAAACACAAACACAGCCTCTGCTCCAGGGGCTCTACAAAAGACCTCACCCTTGCTGAGGTGTCTGCAAGCCTCACATTCCCACTGATGTCCAGGAGATCTTTAGGACTCTGTTCCTGGAGTTCCTGGCATTCCCAGAGCCAGCAGATTCCACTGTGCCACCTCGGTGACATCTCCCTGTGACGGTGCCTCGCTGACAAAAACTGCCTGACACCAGCAAGTGCCACCTGCATTTTTAATGCACTGTGACAAGCACACACTGAATTAAACATTTGGTGCTCAGGAGCAAGAGCACAGTTGTCTGTACACAAGTTTCCTTGTGGGATACCTCAGGGAATGCCTGCACTGAGGGGCAGGAGCTGGGAAAGTCAACGAGCAGCTTTTCTGGGCTATTTAATCCTTTATCTTGCACCTCACCAAGAACTTCTGAATATTTAATGGTTTTCTTAAAAACTCAGCTGATGATTTCAGACTAAATACCCTTAAAAGGTGGGACACAGGGTTTTGAGGGGAAGGAGAAACGTGCAAGGTTTTAACTCGAACACTGGTCTTCTATTTAGTGAAGAGCAACCTCACACCACATCAAACAACCCTGGGGGGTCCCTGCCTTCCTTGGGGTGTCCTCTTCCATCAGTCCAGCCCTAGGGATGCACCCCTGCAAAGCTCCTGCCTCGTGGACAAACAAAGCCATGACAGCTCCCTCCTGGAAGATCCCCCATTGCAGAAGGATCCTTTCCACAGAGCAGTGGGCAAAAATGCCCCTGGGCACCCAGGCAGGGAGCCAGGGCCAGCAGTGCCAGCTGCCTGTGAGGTCTGCATGGCAGCAAAGGCTCTGCCAGCTACAAAATCACTGCCTGGCAAGGAATCCACTCGCTCCTGCAGGGATAACTGTTCTTCAGAGGGATCTGAAGCCCAATAGTTGCCACTCAAGGCACAGAAGAGCCACTCTGGATCCAGAGAGGATGCCCGAGGCACTTGGATAATCTCTGTCAGCCAGACAAAAGCAGTGCCCTGAGGAATGCCTCTTTTCTTGGGAAGGAATTAAACGGGACAACATGGCTCAAGCATGTTTGGGTAATTGCATTTATTAGAGAATCTTCTTTTAATCCTTCTGCAGCAGTTCTGTGTCACTGCCATTGTCAGCTGGCTCATACCCCACATCCAACTAGGCCTGGCCTGGCTGCTCCAAAACACCCTGGGAATTGTTGAACAGGAGGGATAGGGGCTGTCCACACTGCAGGACAGGGATACCAGCCTGGGAACACAGATTCAGGGGTGACACACCAAGTCCCACAGCAACACGTGTGCCATCAAAGCAAAAGGAAAGCAGATGAAGCTTGCTAACCATCCAGGCCTTCCCAGCAAATACTTTTCCATAAACACCAAAGGGATTGAGTTTGCCAACAACAACAACCATGGGAGCAAAGTTTTTATTGGTACAGAAATAGGATTTTCCGTTGCTGCTGCACAAAGGCCTGTCTTTAATAAACAAAAGCAACCCCATCAGCTGTGCTGGGGCTCACTGGACATTGTTCCATTCCAGTCCCAGGCACAGCAGCATCCTTTCAGAGGTGCCCTTCCTTCCAGCTCAAGCCAGTGCTTTAGGGGACAAAAGGGTGGGCACTGGGAAAAAAAAAATCACATTAATTATCCCCTGTCCAAGCAGAACTTCTCAACAAACCACTGTTCAGCTCTCAGGGCTGTGCTGTCTTAATAATTCCCCTCCAGCCAGCTGAGGATTTGGCCAAACATATAAAAAGAAGCTGGAGAAGTTTGGCAACCACAAGTTCCCCAGTGCATTTGCCCTCTGCTGACTGTATCCCTACAAAGGTGGCACAGGAGGGTTTTATCCAAGTGTTGTAACCTGAGCATTTTCTGGAGATAGATGTTCCTGCTCTTCTGGCACTCCAGAAAAATTGGCACATGCTGTAATGGAAAGCACAAACCCAGAAAAAACAGGTATATTTATACACAAGCAGATGTTCTTGTCTTTGGTTTTGTTGTTGTTTGTTTGTTTTTTTTTTTAAGAAACACACAAAGACATTTCCAAAACACATTTGGTTTTCACTGAAGTGACAGTCAGACCTACTTTCTATGCTCTGCATTTTCTCTGGGTAGATTTTCCTGATACACATTCAAAGGTGCATCTCACACACACACACACAGAGAAATCCAGACTTCTTGTTCTCTGAAATAACAGCTCCTGGCATCACTTTCCAGCTGGAAGAAACAGAAAGGATCTTTTTTTGCTGTTGTTGTTTCCCACTGAAAGCCCAAGCACATATTTTTCTCTGCACTGCTAATGCTCAGTGTCTGGCTGGAAACACATCTGTAAATGCCAGCACCAAACCCCTCCGAAAAAACAACACAGGCTTCGGGGATTTGAGAGGCACAACAGCTCATTCCTCCTGACACTCACACCCAGAAACCTTCCCTGCCTTGGGGTGCTCAGCATCTCAAAGCTGCAGGGCCCAAGGAGTGCTGATCTGAGTATCCAGGTGGGAAAGCACGAGCCTGGAGTCAGCAGTTTGGCCGGATCCTCTCCTGCCAAGCCGCCTCCCAGAGCAGAAGCTCCACGTTGAGATGCTTTGGCAGCTGCTCTGGTTTAAGAAGTTCCTATCACCCAATGTACAGACACTCATCATGGTCCCCTCAGCTGTGCTGGTTCCAAATTAGAGCTGTGAAATCACTATTTAAAAAAAACAAATGCTTTGGGGGAGGGTGAGGGAAATGGTTTCACCCCTTTCCCCTCTCCTGGGTCCAGTTAAAGGCCAATCCCACAGACTGCTCTGTAACCACAGGATGGGGCAGACTCAAGTCCTTTGGAGCAGGGAGTTCTCCCAATTTGCTGGCAGAGGAGCCCAGTGCAGAGCTGCAGCTCTGGTGAGAGACAGAGCAGGGGAGTTTGGGTTTCACAGACGCTGCTAAACCAGAGCTGCCGCAGGAAGAAGCGGCACACACAGCCAGGATCCAGCTCCAGCTCCTCCAGGGCAGCCACTAAGAGGGACTCAGCCTGCAAGGCCATGAATCCTGGTATATCCAGCACCCATAACCTTGGGAGCTGTTGGTTTGGTTGAGTCCATTTGTTATATTCTGGTCTCAACACCAAGTGTTGAATGCACAGCTCTGTCTGCTCCGAGCACAGCTCAGGATTCCTTGGGAGCCACTCCAGCTGCAGGGCAGGGCTGTGCCCCTCCACCACTGCAGCCTGCCCCAGTTCCACCTGCCTTCACACCATCAGACCTTTACACTTGCACATTGCCCTCCCTGGGGACACAGAAGGGAATTTTCACACTCAATCACCGATGCCAGGGAAAAAGGCACGAATCCTGAACACGCCCACACCCCGTCCCGCTCTCCCCCAGCACCTCCAGCTCCTCATTCACGGCACAGCCCACTCAGCAGCTCCACACACTGAACAGATGACAGGATTAATACCCTGAGTCTTTGTGACTGTATCTGACAATAGGCTAAACACAAAAAGAGCCGGCTGGAATCATCTGGAAAAATAGGAAGCAGTTGCCAGGACTAAATGGCTCCACACCGATGCCTGCTCTCTGCAGACTGCAGCAGGGAAAACCTCCACTTACCTACATCCAGCTGGCAGCCTTTTAATAATCCAATAAAGCAAAAATGAAAAGGCAACCGGTCCCAAAGAGGTAGGAGAGGGAAAAGGAACAGAGTGTGCCCCTTCACGCCACGCTCCTGAAAGCCACAGATAATTCTCCCTGCAGGGATGCAAACGGAACAGACGGCCCAGAGCCACCTCCAGAGAGCCACAGCACGGCCTGGCAGTGTGGAATGGCAGCTCAGGGGGAGCCAAATGACCACCAGGACTCTGCAAAAAAAAGGACATGTTCTCTATGCTTGTGATACCTTCACTGGGACAGAGCAGTGCAGGAGAAGTGTCTGATAAACCCCCGGGCACGGGGGCTGTGCCAGAAGAATCCACCCACCCACCCCTTCAGAAGATCTGTGATCATTTATTTCCCACCATCGAGTGCACAACTTTAGTTTTTGAGTTGCTCCAGCCACCTGCACAACAGTGAATGCAAGATTTATCTGTTCTCGCTGCTGATTCGACCCTTAAACATCCAAGGGTGAGGTGTTCCCATAAAATACACTTTGAGACCTCTAAGTAAGAGAAAGTGTGATGTCAGTGCAACTGGAGTGCACATGAATCTGTGTATGAAGATATGCCCCAATCCCCAGGCTCATCCCACTCCCTAGAACACTTAATCCCAATTCCTACCAGCTGTTATCCCACCTATCAGCCAACATCCCGCAGAAAGCTCTGCCTCAATGGCACCTTTCAAGCCCTGTTAATTATGGCAATAATGGTTTGATTAAGAAGATTGACCCTGCAGTGTGTTCAGAGGAACCACCACACCAGATGTATGATGGCTCTGCCAGGAGGTTCCCTAGGAGTCACTGCACAGTGGGAAGAAAACTGGAAAATACAACTAATAAAATCCCTGCTGCAGATCCTGGTGCTGCCCTGGCCAGCACGAGCCACTTCAACCACCTCCTCACATCACACTCAAGTATTTCCCAAGGGAGCACAAGTTCAATTACTTGGTCCCTGTATCCACACAGACCTCAGAGAGCTCCTCAGGGCTCATTAATTCCACCTTGTTCTTCCTCACAGAAGGGGCAGCCCATGATCAGATTAAACAGAGATTCAATTTACCTCCCATTACACCAGACACAGACCCATGTCAAGGGAAACAGTTACATTATTCCACCTCAGAATGTGCACAGATGTGACCTTACCCTGTTCCCACTGCATTCCTGAGTTTTAATTGAGTTTTAACACGGGTCCTTAATGCTATTTAAAGCCCAGAATCGATATGGAATTAGTGGACCAAACTCATCTCTGAAATAATTCAATTAATTCAGCACGGCCTTGTTCCCCTGCAGTTTATGTTGCTGTGCAAACACACAGGGAACAACCCCAATATTCCATCCTTGGAAAAGCTCCATCCCAGCAGCTTCACACTGTGTTTGTGTCCCAGGTGAAACAGCCTATGAGCAGGAAGGTGCTCAGGCTGGGGAGATGAAAGGCTTTTATCTGGTTTAATGCTGGTGGGAGATGTGGTGGCAGTTTTTTATCCTGCCTCCTGGCAGCAGCAGGTGTCCACCCAACCCTGGCATTCCCTGCTCCTGGAATGAGCTGGGTCCTGATAAGAGCCCTTTGTCCAGACAGGAACCCACTCAGCACTTTCACCACACAGGAAAGGTGGGGAGAGACCAGACAGTGCAAAAGGTCTGAACACACAGCCATGAACTATCCCTATCCCTAATCCTTATCCCTATCCCTACTTATCCTGTTGGCATCACTGCCGTGAAATGCTGCTTGACAAAGGCTTATGGTGACACTGCCAGAAAAAAAAAGTCAATTAACAGGGCAAATTATCAGTGCCTGAAGAACCTCACACTTCCACCACATCCCACTTTTGTTGGGAAAGCATCAATTCCTGCTCTGCTGTGAGGGGAGAACTTTCAGCCCCTGGAACATCCATGTTGTGTGAGCCAGGTCCGAGTCCTCCCTCCCTGAGACTGAAGGGCAGAGTTCCAAAGATGCTGAGAGGAGGAAGCTGAAGCCTCTTCCATCCCTACTCCAACCTGCAAGAGCCCTTGTGCTCTGCAATCCACGTGTTCCAACACCCCCCTCCTGATCCTTAAAACACTCAGGAAAATTTAATTAGCAGTTAATTTTAAATAATCCTCAAATTCTTTTTTTTTTTGGTTGGTTGGTTCAGTTTTCCAAAGTGAGATTCCCCTCATCCCCTCACGCTTCCAGGAGCTGAAACTGAAAAAAAAAAAAATAAATATAAAATCCTCGCTGTTCATGAGACTCCCAAAAACGCTGTGGAAAAATGCTGTGAAAAGTAAGAACGCTGCTCTGCAGAGTTATCTCCGTAATATCCCTGCTGCCCAGGAGGATGATCCCGTGGGAAGTGCTGCCTGATCCACGGGAGCCGTGCTCGGCCACACGTCAGCGCGGCACGAAGGTGACACCGACGGTCCCACGGGGCCGCTGCCCCCGGGCACAGAAACTGCACACAGGGATTTAAGTGGGTCAGGATCCGGGGGCACATTCCCAGTTATTAATCCATGTGTCACTGTCCATTAGCACCACGGGGGAGGGCAGGAGGTTTCTCTCCAAGGGGAGATTTTTTTGGATTGCAGCTGGAAGGAGATCTCTGTAATTAACGGAGATCGGTGTTTAGGGAAACACAAATTGCCCCAGATCCAGGGGTTTGTTTTGCCTCGAGCACATGGACTTCTAACACAAATTAAGCTGAGCTAAACTCTATAAAGAATGGCAAAATTCAGAAAATAGTTGCCATCTACTCTGTCCCCTGGTCCCTCACATGCCTGGCAGGCTCTGCCTCAGTTCCATCACAACACTGAATTCTCACCGTGTTATCACAAGCCCTGTGCTATTCCCCCTCCTTCCCAAAGCCCTGGGACCCTGGACTCTGTTCCTATTTATTTTGAGATGTGTTTCCAGCTCGCAGACTTCAAAGTGGAATTTCAAAATGTGAACGCTGAAGGCGCAAACCACTGAAGGCAAACAGAACGAAAAAAACCCACACTGAATTTATTACTTCCATAAAACTGCACAATATTTCGGGGCTTCTCTTGTGATTTCGATGGTCTCTGGTTGCTGCTGCTGTTGTTGCACTTCAAAACTTGACTTTAAGATGAAAAAGGATGGAATAAGTAGCTCCAACAGCATTTCCAAGAGTTGTGATTGCCATGGGAACACTGCTGTGTGTTTTAAGAGAGGAGACTCTGGGTGGAGTTTCCTTGTCTGCTCCAGCTTCAATCCTTCCCCTTCCAGTTCTGCTGGATGGGAAAAACTGCCAGGCCCAACAGCTCCCTAAAACAGATGTGAAGCCCTCTGACAGCATTCCCTGCTGCTCTAAAATAGGAATTACCACCAGAGACTCCTCCTGAGAAGTCAGGGTCTCCTCCCCAGGGGCAGCAGGTGAAACCCCCCTCACCCTCCAGTGTGTGTGTGACAATTACAGTTTTTACAGCAATAAATCACATTAAAAGCACACTCCTGCATGGGAAGCTCCCAGGGCAGCTCCCCCCATCAGCAAGCCTTGGATCCTGCTGGCATTCCCTCCTCTTCCAACTGGACCCCCCCCAAAACCCAGGAAGGCTCAGACCTGATCAGCTCCGTGCTCCAGTTGTTCAGGATTTGCAGCAGTTGCAGCACAAACCCTGATGATTCACTGTCCTTCGTCCCTGGCAGTTCCCTGGATAATAAATGGGAACAATATTTTATTTATGCCCAGGTCATCAATTCTTAGGCAGAGGAAGCAGCAGATGAAAGGAGAGCTGTTTCCATAAAGAAAGTGATGGATTAGAAAAATCCATTTTTACCCTGTTCTTCTTCTTGACAGGGAATTCAAAACTATTGTGATTTATTACCTTTTTCTCTCTCTTTTTTTTTTTTTTGGAAGAAAATGAAATATTTTAAAAATCACACAGCAGTTAATTGCTGTATAAACACAGTTATACAAAGAGGTACAAAGTACCTCGGGCTTGTTCTATTAAACAACCACATCCTGACTAAATAAGAGGCCTGATCCTGCCTGTCTTTGATCCCACTATGGATCCCAGGGAACACAGGGACTTGTAGGGTAAATCCCAGAGGAAGCAATTACACAGGACAGAAGGTCTAACTGAGGTGGCTGGGCTGTGGAATAGGCACCACAAATTCTCATGGCACAGCTCAGATTTCATATCCTGACTTTTTTTCCTGCAAAGGGCATTGTTTGTTTATTCCCTCTCCAAGACAGGTTGCTCAGAGGGGCTCAAATAAAGGACCCACTGCAAACCCCAACCTGTCTGGAAAAGGCCCTGGTGTGAGTTTATCTCCAAAAGTTCACTCCTGCCTAATAAAAAAATCGACCTCCTGTGAAGGAAAAGGCCCAATTAACAACCTGAAACAAACTGAAAGCCTCTCAATCCACATTTAATTCTAGAGTTAATTTAATTTTAAACTTCAGGGAAGACACCTTTTCCCTCACGTTCACAGCAGCGAAATGGGAAGTTAAAAAACACTCAAACTTTGCTGTTCATCACTTACAGCTCCAACTCTGATACTTGCAATTAAGGGCAAGCTCTGAATAATACCTGGAAGTGGCAACTCATTAGGGAACGAGAGCTGAAAAGCAGGATCCAAGAGCTGCTGGACAGCTTCTAGAAATGTGCATAAAACTGATAAACCTGGTGCCTGAAGAGCTACAGGAAATAAATGAACAGCAGCTTTCTGTGCAGGGCTGAGCCAGGGAGACCAGCACAGGTATGAAATGATGTGCTGAGAAGATGCTACTGCTGAGTCTGAACAGTGAGACCAGCCCTGTCCCCATCCCTAAAAGGATCTTGAAATGTTAAAGATGGAGAAGAGAACCACAAAAATTAAATGGAACTGGGGAAAAAAAAATGAGATTGCACCATGACAAAGTTGAATCTGTTTAGCCTGTCCAAAAAAGTGATTAAGAGTGATCTTGGGGACTGCATACCCCAACCTTTTACAGCAAGGTATAGGAGGTACTAGAGATGTATTTTATCAGGAAAAGAAGAAAAATAATGGCCAATGACAGGAAGCACAAGTCAGACAAACCTAAATTCAAAGTCTTTGATTTTTAATGGTAAGGATGATTAACCACTGGGAAAAAATGGCCAAAGGGAGCAGTGAATTTTCCCCCTTGAAGTCTTCAAATGGAGACTAAATGCTTCCCCTGAAAGAACTGCTGCAATCCTGATGAAATGCACTGGCCCATGTTCCAGAGGAGGTCAGATGGGATGATGTGATGGCTCCTCCTGGCCTTAAGAGTTCCTTACCACGGAGCTGGGAACTTAAATTCATATTTGGGAAGACGCAAGATCTACTTTCAAAGCAAGAATAAAAGCTGTGTAATGAAAAGTAAGAGCCTGACCCACGAGAAGGGAATACCCATCTCAGCTCACACACTGTTTTTTCCCCATGATGGAAATGCAGGATTTTTTTCTTGGCTTGTCTTGAACACTGAAAGACTCCTTTTTCCACTAGATTAAAGATCACCACGTTGTAATTTCAGGATTATTGTTTCAGATTCTGTGCATGTTCCCCTCACCCAGAAAATAACTCCTTGTCTTCAAGGTGAGCTAACATACAAATACCAGCTGGTTCCTGGGAAGCAAAGCACCAAGAACATTAAATCTGGTGCACACACAAGAAAGGAAAAAGCAAAGAGCCAAACCCAAAAGCCCAACAGCTGCTGCTCCACTTCACCTCCACGTGGTGCCTCAAATGCTTCCAAGCAGCTGAATTCATCCACTACTTAGCTGGACGTTGCACCAAAGCTTCAGATCCTTTTAAAGATCCCCCAGTTGCAACATGGAGCAAAGTGTGATGTTTTCAGAGTGCCCTAAATCTCACTGAGGGGCTGTCAGAGGCTGGGAAGGAACCAGGCCACAACGACTGGGAGTGAGTTTTGCTGATAAACCTTTCAACTCCTGACTGAGAAGATCAAAAAGAGCTTCTAAGTGCTCCCTCATGAACAACCCAACCCCTTGTGAGAAAGTCAGGCACACAGGAGTCCTGTATTTTCCCTAAATTCTCAGTGCTAGAGGAGCTGCAGCCCTTTGTGTTGAGGAATTGCACATTCCTGTTCAGCAGAGGCTCCACCAGACATCAAAGGGAAACACTAAACCTCCTCACAAGCCTTTAGGCAACTTCAGAAGATACATCACTGCATAATGTTTAGCAGTTGGATCACAGAAAGGCAGGGAAAAAAAAGAAACTGCAGGACGCCCACAAGACATTCTCCACATATTTCCACAAGCAGGGACGTTTCTGCTGAATTACTGTTCACATGGCAAGAGAAAATCAGCAACCAAGACACTGATGTGGCAGTTCTGGCCTTTGCATCTTTCTGCTCTTGTTCCCATCCTTTTTTTTACTGGGCACCAATTACACATGGAACCGAACAGAAAAAGGGCTGACAAAGCTGGAGTAACACAGAATAAGCAGGAATCAGCATCTCATCTGCCATTTTGGGAAGGAGAAAGGTGCTCTTTGCCTTGCTGAATGTCTGTTTTGTTAACTGTTCCTCCAGGCCCCACCAGAAAATGATGCAGAAGGCACATTTCTCAAGAAAAGCCCCTCTGTCTCCTTTCTGGAGAGGTTTTGCCACCATTGATTGTGGAATTTATATTTTTCTTAAACATTCTCCAAGCCACGGGATGTTGTGCCTGGGAAGGACAGATGTAACAAGAAGTGCCTTTCACTTAATTTTTGGCAATTTGGAAGACACTGAAACGTGCTTTTTAAGTACAGTCCCCTGGCACAGTATCTTTGTTTTTACAGCAAATCCACGGGGGAGGATTGGGACACACTGTACCAACCTGGAAGAGCAGACAGGACCTGCTCCAGAGCTTTATCTTCCAAGCAGACTGGACAAAACAGCAGCATTTTAACTGTACAGGTGGGGAGAGGAGGAACAAAGACACCCAGTGACTTACTCGAGGTCACACAGGAATCTGTTGAGTTCCCAAAGTCTCAGTCCACTCAGGCATTGGAAAAATCAGTGAAACAAGAGCATGTACTAAATTTGGCACAGCCTTTTAAATGATGCATTGCTGCAAGGGAACAAGAACCTCCAGTCATGCTAGCCCAGACACCAAAGGAAAAGTAGTTACTCAGCTCCACCCAATCTATCTGATCACCTTCCTATTTCCTGAGTCAATAAGGCCTTTCTTGGCCAGACGGTCCAACCCACAATTTAGATCTTGTTACAAATCAGACCCACTAAACCACTTTCTCCCCGGGGCTGCAGGAGATAAAAGGCCAAGTAAGAAACATTTTGGTAGCTGGGCTTCGTGTAACAGCTTTGGATTTTCTTAAAAGCCTCAGCATTGATTATTTTCTTTAAATAGCAATGGCTTATTGAGGAACCTTCTACCCCTTTCAAGGCACAAGGTTTTCCTTAGGTAGAAAAGAAAGCAAAAACTGCCCTGCCAAGGCATATTTGTCAAAGAGTTTCAGATACCCAGGGCTGTGACTTTGAAGTCACAGTAAGTTAACACTGGTGCTGAAGGGCTAAGAGGGGAAACTCGGGAGATGGAGAGGAAATAAAGTATGGATTGACACAGAACAACCCTGGGATTCAGCTCCAGCTTGTGTTTCAGCCAAGGGCATGAGCCAGGGCTGCAACCTGTGTGTATGCAGAGGAGCTGAAAGCTGAGGGCAGGCAGAGCAGCCCAGCTCTCCTGTGGGCTCTGCACAACTTGGGGCAAAAGGAACAGAGGAATTAATTCCACGGAGCCAAACCCCCACCGCCCTGCTGTTATATAAAAGCCTGTTTTCTGGGGAATGTTTCCAAAGATGGTGTCATTTGGGCTGTTTTGATTCAAGTGACAGTCAGCTTTAGGATGAGATACACCACAGGCTGAGAAACACTCCAGTTTGCAGAGTCTCCCACTCCCTTTTCCATCCCCACGGCGCTTGTTCCTTCCTTCCGTTTGCCACATTTTCTTATGGAAAACAAGCACGACAACTGCACAGCCTGGTTCTCGATGCTGCCACAAGGCTGTGATGAAAGAACTGCACAAGGCCTCGGGGAGATGTTTCCAACTCAAACAGATCAAACACCGACTATTTAAGTTTGCCTGGGAAAGTTTCTACACATTTTGGAAGCCCCCCCAAGCCCCCCCGAGGCAGGGACTGTTCTGTTGAACAGCCACTTGTACAAATCATGGTTGCAGCACAATTACTTTCATAAGGTTTTCAATTATACAAAGATGTGCCTCGTTAACGTTTACAACCCTGAGAAATAAATCCTAAACCCCCAAACCCTTTGCTAGTGCTCCACCAGCACTGTGGCCCCAACTATTAATTTACACCTCAGTCTAGAGGAACTTTTAGAAGGAGCAGATCCCACAGCTCACTGGAGTTAACACCTCCACAATTCACACACAGCCTTATATTGTGCTTTCCTACTTTCCCTCATGTCTGTATTTTAGCAGTCAGCATTCCTGGGCAGTTTCTGCAGGACAGAAGCTAAAATTCCAAGCAGTTGGCAGCACTGGCATTGCCCTGCTGGAAGCTCCTTAGCCTGCAAAGCTGGCTGCACTGGAGCACGGACATGGAACAAGGAGGGGAAGGAAGCACCGAAGGTGAAAGCACCGGGAATGCACAGCCTTGTGTTTTCCCTGGCTGGGGACCAGCCACCTCCAGAGAAAAAAGCAGAGCACAAACTCAAATGTGCTGCAAAAGCAGCAAGGAAAACAAGCTCCTTCTTCACCCAGCGAAGCACCTTCTGTGTCCCAACACAAAACCCAGGGGATCAGCTCTCCCAGGGAACAGGCAGGGGAGTCACTGCTCGGTTTTCCTGCCCCACTCACGGAGCACAGGAGCCTGAAGTCACCGAGCTGTCACAAAAGGCTGAAGGTATTTCCCCCCCAGGGCATAGACTGCGGTTACATTTCAAAATTTACATTTACATTTCAAAACTCCTTTCTGTTGAGGAAATGCACAACCTCCTCCTCTTTGAAGGCTTTGCAGTCCTTCAAGAACAGCTCTGAGAACCACTGCAGTTGTACCAGGACACGAGGAGCTCCAGAGCAACATCCTAATGGGAATCCTGTCTGCTCAGAAACTGCACAACCCCAAACTGGAGCAGTCTGCCATCAGCATTATTCATCCCAGAATATTTAAATTCCAGTTTCTGGCACGGAGACAACACCACAGAGGTAACACATCAACCTGGCCCACGCAACAGCCAGGAGAAAAAAAGGAAGGAGACAGACTGATGGGAGGTGACGGGTCTGAGCTCCCACCATGGAAATCCAGCAGGATCTCCACGGCTGCTGGTGCCAACCCTGCAAGGACAGATGCCCTCAGTGCAAGGTGACACCTTGCAATCTATTCTGTGCCAGCAGGAAGAGGGGAAGCACTGCACACTTTACCAATGGACACAGCACCTCTGTCCCTGGTGATCCCAGCCTTCCTCCCAAGGCTGCTCCAGGAAGCTGAGCCGTTTAAGTTGCACACACAGAGCTCACAGCACCAATTTCCAGTCACCTCAGCTCATAAATCTTTCTGCTGCATCTGTTTTTTTCTGAACACAGATTTTGTAAGCTGAATAAACTTTACGGAACAGTTATTCCAAGGCAGCCGAATCCTGGAAGCTGGAGGCCTGACCACAGCCAGGCACTGCAGGCTCCAACACACACTCTGAGGAAGTTTAGTTTTCACACTTCAGAACGAGATCCTCTTACTGCCCTGCTCCCTCTGCATCAAAGGCCCCTGATTTATCAGCTCTGAAAGCTTTTAATTTACCTTATCCTCGAGACCCTTCACCTTCTGCTCAACAGATGAGAACACAGGACAGAACCTTTGCACCCTCCCCAGCTCAGGGCACAGCCCACCACCCATCCCTGCTTTTTCACAGCAAAGTGTCCTGGTAATAGAGTGGCAAAAATATGAGGGTTTGAGCACCAGCTCAGGAGTCTTTGGAACCCACCCCACATTTTGACAGAGGCATCAGAGAACCTTCCCTCAAGTAGGGCCTTTAGTCGTGTCTCTTGATACAGCTCTGAGTTTAACAGAGACAACTTCTCCTCCAAACCACGACCATGCAACAACCCCTTGGCTCTGCTGGTGGGTGTGTACATGAACAGCAAGTACTGGGAAGGTGACTTCCACAGTCCTGACCATCGGGGAGGTTTCCCAGCTGGAAATGAGAGGGAAGAGGCTCACAGGAAGGGTCAGACCACCTGTAAGCACTCCAGAGGGCTGGATTTGGAATCCTGTCTCCACTGCTGTTTTCAAGGTCATAGCATCATAGAACATGTTGAGTTGGAAGGGACCCATCAGGATCATCGAGTCCAACTCCTGCCCCTGCACAGAACACCCCGAGATTCCCACCATGTGCCTGAGAGTGTTGTCCAAACACTTGAACTCAGACAGGTTTGGTGCTGTGACTGCTGACTGCCCTGTGGGAGCCTGTTCCAGTGCCCAACCACTCTCTGGGCAAAAAACCTTTTCCTGATATCCAACCTAAACCTCCCTGACTCAGCTCCAGCCGTTCCCTCGGGTCCTGTCACAGTCACAGGGTGAAGAGATCAGCACCTGCCCCTCACAAGGATGCTGAGGACCACAATCACTTAAAACAAGAACAGCAGCTCACAAATAGATCCTTTGGGCTGAGGGCCCACTTTCCAAGCAAAAATGGAGCTGCTGGGTAAGGCCAGGCCCTTCCATGGCAGGTGACCTGGAGCGTGAGCCGACGCACCTTCCGCCGCCCGGGCGAGGTCGGGAACATACCTTGGAAATGAGCTCATCGTGGTTGGCCAGATGAGCCCGGCAGTGGATGCAGCTGTAGGTCCTGTGGCACGAAGGCAGATACGCCTGGAAAGTCTTGGACCTTGTCATCTTCACCATTGGAGCCACGGAGCGCTGGGGGAACTCTGGGGCGGCCCAGGAGGCACTCCCGCAGGACGGGTCGCACGGGAAACACCGGAACACGCAGGTAAAGGCCGTGGTTTGGCAGGGGATGGGTGTGTGGGGCGGGCTCCACACGCTGGTGACGCTTCAGAGGAACGGACTCGGGCACAGGAGAGGGGACTTCACACAAACCTGCGCTCGGAAAACAAGAGACACCGCGCTCAGCTCACGGAGGTGACAACGGGTCTCCCAGCCCACGGGATGGTTCAGGGTTTGATCCAGGGCTGATGTCTGTGGATTAGATCAGGAGCACAGATATTTATTCACAGCTCAGCAGTGACTCGCTGTCTGCCCTCACCTCTCCCTGCTGCCATTATCTGCCATCTCCCTGTCGCTCCAGCACTGCAATCTCCAGTCACTCTTCCAGCACTTAATGGCTTTGGAAATGACTACAGAGGTGCTGAGATGACTTTCATCAAGCCTGGTCTCCCAAAGACCTCTGGGGAGCTGCACATGTCAAGGCCCAGCTGCTGACACAGCCAGAGGAAAAGTGGGGACCAGAGTCAGCCCTGCCAGCTCCTGTCCTGGGTCACTCACTGATGGGACACTCCAGAAGCCCACAGGAAAACTGGGAGCTGGACTTGGGTTTTCTCAGCCACCAGGTAAGCACACGAGTCACCAAACCAGTTTTTCTCTCCATTCTGCCCTAGTTTCCACATGGGAAATGGAGGATTCCTGCATTCCACTCTCCTTCATAACTCCCTGAAAGCTCTGAAGGTTGAAGCCACTCCATAAACTGCACTCTAGTACTTTATTTTTTTTATCTGAACATCTGACAGCAGCCAAAGCAAGGCACAGCCTCTGAAGACTATTCCTGATAGCAAGAGACAGTTAAAAACCCTATTCAGGATGGAAACACCATTTTACAGTGCAACATCATCTGACAGCACCTGCAAGGCAGCTCAAGGCTGGGTCTCTCCGTGTGGGCAGAAATCTCTTTTTCAGATCCCACACCTATAAACTACAAATGCTTCTTTTGAGGATGGAAGAAGCCTAAAGGAAGAAGGTCCCTTTCCCTGATCCATGGCATGCATGCACTGCTACAAATTAATCATGAACTCTGCCTGCTCCTCCCAGGAGGATTTCCCTTTCCATAAAACATGTGATTATTCTGTTCAGTTTCTGAGCCTGCACTTTGTACATCAAACACTGGAACAACACCAACTACTGCCCTACCACCACCACCCGCCCCCAAAATGAGAACATCAAGAAATAACCCCCCTCCACTTGACCTGTAGTGGCAATTCCTGAAGTGGACAAAGCACTCGGGTACCAAAGTGGTGTTTATGGAAACCCCCATCTTTAACACTTGTCCCAGGGTTGGAAAAGCAGATTCAAGGTATTTAAGTTGCTTCTGGAAGTGTGACCCACTGAACCAACTGCTCAACGGGGGGGTGACACCAGTATGACAACAGGACACTCGTTTTTACCTCTTTTTCCTAAATATTTTTCTCCTGCTCTCCAGGAGGCAGCTCCCTCACAGTCAAATGGGAAAAAAAAGAGTCTTACTCATCCATGAAACTGCTGATAGATCATATCTATCCTGATCATAGCAGTCAGCGCTTCCACAGCAGTTTTCATTCTTAAAGCTCTTTGCAAACACCAACTAATCAGATTAACCTTTTCCAATTAAAGTTACAGCCCCAGCTTTGCAGGGCCCATCCTGACACAGAAGGGTTCACTTCCCAGCCTGTCAGAAGCTAAACCCCCTCAAAAGGGGGTCTTGCCATGAATTGATCTGCCCCCTTGCCAAGCAGGCTCCCTGGGCACTGTTTGCTCCACAGCTGCACCTCTGGATTTCAGCAGGATTTGTCTTTGGCTCTAATCAGCAATCAGACAGTCCTCACCTGTATCCTGCCCCAGTCCTCCACGGGCACCAGGATTTTGTCAAAACTGAGTCAGCTTTGCATCAGAGCATTGAGCTCCCCTCCAAGGTGAGGAGCACTTTGAGGACTGCACCCTAAATTTGCAACGGGGTAGAAACCAGATGTAAAACAAGGCAGAATCCTTCCCTATTTTCTGCTGATTAGGTGGGAGGAAAAGCAACACCTCCCAGCCTTCCTGAACTAACCAAGGGCCAACCTTTACAGTCACAAGGCAACAGAACCATCCCCAAATTCCAAGCCCCTGATTCAGCAGCTGCTGTGTTACATCCCAGCCCTGATGGAGCTCAGAACCTGGAATCTGGGAGCCTCCAAGTGCACGGAAGCAGGAGACTAAGTGTGCTCCTTCTGGGGCCAAATGCAATCGGATCCCAAGGCACGGCACCAAGCCCTGTCTGGGACACACGGATTCCAGGGACAGACCATCTGGAGCAAAGCACGAGCAAGGGCTGGCAACCACTTCACCTGATTCCTGAGTGAGAAACCAGACTGAGCCTAAACCTCAGACCTGACTGAGCCGTAATGAAATGGTGCAATCCCTCCTTTACTGCACCATGGATCACTAAATACACCGAATTTTACCTCTTCCCTCCTATACTGTCATGCCAAACTTTCCTTTCCTGATCAACTGGAGAGCCCACAGGCCCCCCTGAGCCCACTGGAGACATAAATGAATCCCAAGCAGAACAACACAACAGCAATCCTTTAATTTGGAGTTTGCTGACCCCTCTGTCCAGGCCTGCCAAGCATCACTGCCCCAGAACAATGAGTAAAGCAGGAAATCCTACAGCTGCATTTATCTGACAGAGAGATGAACACACACAGAATTATCTGCTGCACACAGCTTTCTGCAAAAGCATTTCATGAGCATTCATTTGTTTGACCTCATAACACACTTAACGTCAGCAAAAACATTTGACCTTTCAGAGAAAAGGAAAAAAAAATGAGATGATATCAGAGCACAGACTAACATGAACTGCAGTTCCTGCTCTCTGGGCTGTGCTGAGGAGGCAAACTCCATCTGTCTGCTTAAAGCAAGGAGGGAATAAAGATTTGGGAGCCAGGATCTTGGTGGGAAATGTAGTTAAGGAAGTGCCTCGAATAAAAACTTCAGGTGACCATCATTTATAAAGCACTGCCTTCACCCAGGGCTCAGCCTGGCAGGTTGATCACCTGTGCTTCATCTGCCAAGAGCTCTGTCCTCATCACAGTATGAGAGAGGAGAGAAAAACCACTAGGAAATGCATTCTTACATCCTATAAGCACAGCCAGCAGCTTGTAAGGACCCACTTCTGTCTTAAACATCACCTTGAGATGTGTTCAGGACTATCTGTGGCTCCCAGCAACACTAAAACCAACCTCCTGGATTTTTTCAGCACTAGTGACAAACACATTTGAATTAAAACACAATTAACAGTTACTGGTGCAGTCATTCTGCTGCAGAACCAGGGTATGAGGATGAACTTAGGATGTGCCTCTGGTTTTTAGAATGAAATCTGTCTCTGGGATGGACACACTCAAGTCAACGGAACAGAAACTTGTGCCTATTAATTAGTCCACAACAGGTTTAGACAAAAGGAAGGAATTCTAAAGAAAAAGCTTTCTATTTATTGTGGTTATCAGAGAGGGAATCAGCTGAGTGTTCTGCTTGCCTGCACTGGGGATGCTGGGGCTGCTCTGCCTAATCCTGCTGAGTTTTAAGCAGATTCAGCTCCGGGAAGGGAAAAATCATGACACACATTTCGCCACTCAGGCAATTTTTGGTTCAGAATTCTCCCTCCACCTGTGGGTGTCCAACACCCACTTTCCACACGAAGCTGTCGGCGATTCAGGAAACACAAAAAAGGAGAAAGTCTGTGCCAAACACTTGCCAGACAAGGCCACTGCACGTCCATATGTCACATGGCAGAGACCAAACCCACCAGCCACAACTCTCATTTTGAATAGAACCCATCTGCAACGAGGGTCAGATGCAAATGTTCCCGTTCACTGTGGCAGGACAAACAACAGGTTTGTTGGGTCTGAGGCTTTGTTTTATGGATTATTTGATTTTAAAGATAAACTTTAGCCTGTGAAATGTTTATTGGATTATTCCAAATGCTACAGAAAGCTGCCTGTAACAGCTCTGGAATAATGCAGCTATTGGGAAATTCAACCTTTCTTCCTTGTCTCTTCTCATTAATATAGAAAGAGCTTGAGATGTGCTTATGCCCAGCACAAGGAAAGCACAAGAGGAATTGGGTTTGGAGAGTTTTCTGTGTCTACAAGGTCTCAAACTGTGGCTGCCTGTGTTGCTCCAGGGTCTGAGCACGATTCTAAGAAAATACCTGAGGTAAATACACTCCTTTATCAGGGTTTTCTTGACAAAAGCTGCCTTAACATCACTCAGTGCACTGCAGTTTGAAGGAGGAAGGTTGGTCTCTAACTGAGGTCTCGGTTTGCTGCCCAGTTTTCCTTCCCTGTGGAATAGAAGTTATCAGAATGTCAGGTGTTGGACCCTCAGAGACACCTGGCACAGCTCAGGAGCATTTCATCCCCTGGGGATGGAGCACAGCAACAAGAGCTCCTGGTTTGGGGCAGTTTGGGGCAGCTCTGGAGCTCCTCAGCACCACAGGACAGCGACAGCTCTGGGAAAGGGGAATCGGACTGTCTGAAGGTGGGAGGGTGGGATGTACATTGGGAAAGGCCTGGAAGGAAGGATGAGCATTCTCAATTTAAACATGGAACACAAGGGAAAGCCAGAAAGGAGTTTAAACAGCAGATGGGTGAACACAATGTGCTTTACTCCTTCAGCACCGAGTTGCTGAAAGGAACCAATTTCAAACCCTCGCTGAGGTGACACTGGAAGCAGCTCAGCTGCACCAGCACAACCAACAGCAGTGACATGAACCATGAGTGTCCTTCTCTAACACCTTGGGCTCCTCCAGCTCATCCTCCAAACGCTGGAAACAGGAAAGTAATAAAAGAAATAGCAGAAGATGGGCAGGAATCCTCTGTGTTTACTTTTATCAGATGCAGGGACACAATTACAAGACAAAGAATGGAGCAGGTTCCTCACTTAGACTTCCTTCAACAAGGAATATATTTAACCTCCTTTGTCCCTCTGGGTATCTCCTAGCAAGGCACTTCATCTCTGCAGGCTGGAGACAACATCCTGCACCGCGAGGGAAAAGAGGAAGGGAGGGATGGATGGATGGAAAGATGGATGGAAAAAGGTGATACCAATGGCAAACAACATCCCAATCATCTGCCAGGAAACCACTAGAGGGCCTCAAGAGGAGCTGCAGCAGGAGGCAATCCCAGACCGTGTGTCCACAGGGAGCCCAGGATGGCAGGGTGCCAACCCCCTGCACCTGCCGTGCCCCACATACCACAGGCAGCCCAGCAGGACAAACCCCACAGCGTTACCCTGCTGAACAGCCAGAACACCAACCCCAAAAAAACTGGCACGGGGATTATACCAACCACATTTCAAAGGCTGGATTTGATGAGTATTTTTTTTTTTTAAGATCAGCAATGTGTCACTTCATGGTCCCTCACAGCTCTCCTCGTCAAAAACAGACACTGCACCCCATAACAAACCCCCTGGTCTCTCTCTGATGGAGAGACTTTCTATCAACATCACATGGAAAGTACATAAAAATGAGTTGAAACTTCAAAGGAGCGAAGAGCAAATTTTAAAACTCACTTTGGGTTAGAATTTCACGTAAGTCTGTCTGGCTTTGTCACTGTACAGACTATTAATCCATTGAAATCCATTAAACTTATTAAAAACAAAGTAATTTTAAAAAAATATTTTTTTAAAAATCAGTTCTTTACACAGCTGATTTACTTTCTGGCAATTTGGAGATTGAACCAAATTTACAAGTCTCACTTATTATTTTTTTTTAATAACACCCACACCAGCGTATTTTCAGGTTCTCAGATGCAACCACGTGGTGAGAAGCAAGTCCAGAAAACTCCTGCATTCCAAGCAAAACCTTTCTTGTATGAACCACAGCACTAAGAGAGCTGGGAAGGGACAGGTTAAAGTAACCCAGGGAAGATGGTGCAGAGATGGTTCTTTCAGAACTGCTCACTCACCTCTCCCTGAGGTTCAGAGCAAAACAACCCACTCAGCCACGCCACGGCCAGCCCTGGGAAGCAGGGAAGGGAAAGGAACCTGGAAATTTTAATAAAATTCTTTCCAATTTCATCTCAACAGGCACAGGACAGCCAGGACAGGCATCACCTCACAGGCCTGGCTTCTTAATTCATTACCTTTTCCAGGCCTGTCTCTGAAACCACAGGAACACGGAGTGCAGGATCCAGCCTCTCCCGAGGAATGAGTGACACCTCTGGCTGAATTCTCTTCCCACTCTCCGAGGGGTTGCCTGGCAGCAATATCTTTGCAATGCAGAAGAGGCTGTGCTGCTGATAAGGAGCAGCATGGCAAGATTAGAGCTGCAGGCTGCCCACCTCCAAATCCAACACCTCCAGCCAAACCCAGTGTCCAGCTCCAGGAGAGGCCGGAGAGGCACCACAGCTGGGCAGGACTCTTTGGAAACAAGGAGCACTTATTTGTGCTCCTACAAGCAAATCCCACAAAATGTAACACACAAATGACTCCATTTCCTCCTTTACATTTTGCAAAAGTCGTGCCAGCACCCCCAGGATGGGGTGACAGCCCTTCCTTCATCTGAAGCAGCCAAAGAGAGAGGAGATAATCGAGTGAGGGAACAGCAATGGCTCCAACACACTGTAAAACAATTCCTCAACTCAGGAAAGCCCCACATTCAAGGGATGGTCACATTTGGAGCCACAGATCAAGGCCTTGGCCAGTATTACCAACGTACAGACTTCTACAAAAAGAAACAAGACCCTCACTTTGCTATTCCAGCACCAATATGAACTAAGGCATCAAGGAAAAGCTCTTCCCACCCAACTGACCATTTACTGACAAAATGGAAACGCTCTTTATCTTCCCAGCTTCTCATCTTGATTTGTTTTAATTGCAGAACAGTCTGGCTGTCCAAATAATCTCCCATCATTACATTTTTTTTGGTGCTCCTTAGATGGCTCTATTATCTCCCTTTCTGGCAAATGCAGGAATGACTAGGATTCAATTAATTGGGTCTGCTGGATGGATCATCTGTTTCCCTGATAAAAGCTGGGTACTGACAGGGAACACGGTGAGAACATTTATCTATTCCAAGGATCCTTCCAATATCCTCCAAGACACTAAAGAAGGATCTGCCATAGCTGCCTGTCACGACTTATTATTTGCAAGCTGCCCTTGTTGAGCCCTGGGAGTTTTCACCTGCTCACAAATCCCGTTTGCTCAGAGGGTTCTTCCCAGGAGCATCTTTTCCCTGCCCAGCAGCTCACCTGTCACAGGACAGACAGGGATTTTACCTTCTGCTCTGGCACATCTCACTCTTTTCCCAGGAAAGCCGAGGCGGTGAATTCTGACCCATCTCTGCCAGAAACACTTTTTATACGCAACAGTTACTGTACTAACAAGGGACAAACTTCCCGTGGCACTTCAGCCACTGTCCTCACCCTCCTTTAGCAACACTGTGTCAAGGGGGCAAAGTCAGGTGAAGATTTAGAGCTTGACTCTTCACATGACAGACACTTTATAACTGAATCTAGTTTAAGAAGGTCAAGTCAGCTGTTACCTTGCCAGTTTTTGTCATTAGTTCCTCCTGGATATCCTCTCCAGCCTGGATGTGACTGCCAAGGTACGTGAACTGACTCACCCCTCACAGCCCTGACCGATGTTTGAGATGGGAGTTCCTGGGGCTCTCGTGGAGATTTTTTATTTCCCCACAGTTAATAATTAACTCCAACTCCTTTTTTATTTTTTTTTTTGTGCTGCTGGACAGCCTGTTTTTAGTAACATCTTGCCTGAGCCATCCTTTAGCAATATTTCATCAGTGAAACCTCAATCTCCCAGAGCTCCAGGGCTCCGAAATGCCCAGGTCACACCACGGTTTTGTCCTCACGGTGCAGCGAGTGCCAACGTGAAACAGGAGAAGGGAAGAGAGCTCTGACACCACTCTGCCTTCCCTCCCAGAGGATCCCAAAGTCCTCTGAAGGGCAAATTCAAAGCATCCCCAAGCTTTTGAAATTTTAAGTTACTTTTTTTTGAGCCTTCGCTCGACCGCGGGAGTTTGGTTCTGTGCGAGCCACGATGTCAGTGGGAAAAAAAGAGTCAAAAACCAATTTATTTTTGTGAATCGGCAAAACACCGCACATTTTAATGTGCCATACAACACCTGAGCAGGTGTAAAAGGACTGATGTCTAGCTGGATGTGTGAGGAGACAGGAAGGCAGCTCCTACACTCCCTTACCTCCACTGACTCACACTGCCTGGCACTATCATCTGTTAAAGCAAGAGTGAAGCAGGGATAATAGCTATTTACTAAAAACAGAGGAGCGTGATTAGCTTTAATTAGCATTGTCAAGTGACTTGAGATTGTCAGGTACAAGATGTGGGAGAACTAAGTCTCATTAATTATGTTATTTCCTGCAGCCTTAAGTGGCTTGGCCAGTCCAGTGACGCTTCCGGAGACAGGAGCTGCTCCTGATGTCCAACACATCCCACTCCAGAGGGGAAAACACTCTCAGAAAGGCCTGGAAGATGTGGCTGTTGAGTAAAGGGTCACAGAGAAGAAGAATCAAGAGCAATCAGAGCAAGAACAGCTGCTGGCCCTGACAAATGGGGACAAGAAGGCAAAGTGACAAGGCAGAAAATGGACTCGGGGAGAACCAACTGCCAAACTCCAGGGAGGATGAAGAGCAGGGACCAGTGGGGGCAACAGGGAATGTGATTCAGGGCCAGGACACAGCATTTGTGGAAAAACGTATTTTTATTCTCCTAAAAAAGATCAACTTTAAAATGCCTTTGTTTTGGGAGACAGAAATCCAGATCCTCAATGGGCATCACACCACCAACACACACAATGATTTGTGAGCTAAAAAACCTGTCCTGAAGAACTCAAAAATCCTTGAGAAGGAACAAGCCCATCTCTTCATGGACTAGCCTTGGCTTCTGGAAGGCAAAGGGAACCTGTCCTTAGCTGCTAGTTACTGTGATTAGATCTGGAAGAGAAGACCTGCAAATAAACAGGTACAGAAAAAAGGATCCTGCAGGACCAACTTACAGGTCTCTATCAAGGAGGGGGGAAAAAGAAAGCTGAATATCCTGATTTCAGTGTGATAAATAAACCCTGCTCCCCTGTTCTGCCTTGGACATCCTGATCAGCTTCAAAGCAGCCAAGAGAACTGAGTTTCTCCATTCCAGACTCCACTCAGTGACCCCTCCTGAACCTCTCTGCTCCAGCACTCCACAGCTGACCTCTAATGAAGACTCTGCTTAAGCTCAAGCAAACAAACCTCTGCCAATTAATGGCCAAAGCCCAATGAAAGCCTGGCTTTATTGGTGTCTCTTCAAGAGGCTTCCACGCACGTGGTGATGCAAGAACACGAAATAAATGGTTTTTGCTCCCCTGCAATCCTTGCAATGCTTTTGTAGTACCACAGCAAGATCAAGGAGCTCCCACTTTCTAAACTGCCAGCCAGGACCTACCCAGAGTGACCAGTTCCTTAATTAAATTCTCTCTCTGCAACAGGTACTCATTCCATGAGTCAAGGAGCTTTTGAGGGAATGTGGATTTACAGGTAGGGATGTTGTCTTCCTCAACACAACCCTGATTCAACTACACCCATCAAGCAGCAAAGAAAGGAAATCCCTTTTTTAAAATCTCTGAACCTGGAGGACATGAGGGAGCTCAAGGCCCAACACAGCTCTGCCAGTTATTCCAATCCTGGCAATGTGAAAGATACACCTGCAAAGAAAGCTAAAAAAAAAAATAAAATAAATAAAAGATGTACTTGACATCTTCATCAGATGAAAGCAACGTCTCTGCCCTCCCCAGAGCATTCCCAACCTCAGCTTCAAAGCACAACGCTCACTTGTACACGGCCTTTCAGCAGGAAACAAGAATCAGGGATCCAGGGAGAAAAGGAGAACATCTTAATTCCCTATTCCAGCACTGCAGTTACACAGCAAACGAGGTTTACAAGGAACCAGAGGCGTGGATCCAACACGATGAGAGCTCAGAGAAAATCAGTGGGAGTGCTCTGCAAGAATGAAGTCACAAAAACACATCCTTTCCAGGCAGAATCCTCTCACGGATTAGAAGTCAAGCTCCCTCAGTATCTGCTTGTTTACAACCCTCTAACTCAGCACAGGCCTCTCTGCACTGCCCAGCATAAGCTTTAAGTAACTGTAAACGCATTAGGAGAAAATCCTCCTCGGCAGCAGGAGCAGGCCCCGAGGAAGGCACTGGCAGCAGGGCAGGTGTTGTGTGTGTGTCCCTCCCTTCCCAGCTGCTGTCACCGGGCTGACAGGCCTCTGACAGGCCTTCCTCGGGCTGTATTTACACACAGAGAAAGGTGGGGGCAGGTTCGCTCCAGTCAACTGCAGGAGAAGGAGGCGAGGATTCCACTTCTTTCCCGCCCCCCCCCCCCCCCCCCCCCGTTAAAATCACGTTATAAAGCGCAGAGTTTCAAATCGGTTTGGCTTCAAAAAAAAAAATAATAAAAAAAATCAGCGTTAAAACCTGAAGCTACGACCCCGCAGCTCGCCCCAGAGCTGCTCCCGTCACCTCAGACTTGTGGATCGAACCCAGAGGTTTCTGTGGAGGCGCACAAGCCCCTCACCCTGTCACCCTGCAGGGCTCTGCACGAGAGGAGGCTGCTACACCCTCAACCAGCGGCGACAGCAGCCGCACAGCCCGGCCGAGCCACCCTGCGCCTGGTTTCGGTGCTCCATGAGCCAAAAGTGCCCGGGACAAGGCCGGGAATGCCCCTTCCAGGGGCTAATCCCGGTGCCCTGTGCCACCCGCGCCGTGATGTCACCGCCGGAGCCACCGCCTGCAGCGGGCAGGGCCCGGTCTCCAGGGGCTCCGGAGTGTTGGTAAATAAATACAGAGCTGCTGCTGCTGCTGCTGCTGGTGCGGGACACGGGGCAGGACCGCCCCGCACCCGGAGAAGATGCTGCACCTCCCGGGGGTCCCATCGCGAGCCTCCCGCACAGCTCCGCGCGGGGCCACCGCGGGGGTATCGTGCGTTTACAGCGAGATGGGCGGCGAGGAAGGACCGTCCCTGCTCCTCCTCCTCCTCCTGCTGCTGCTGCTCCTCGTTGCCTCCCAGGGGTCCCTCCCGTCCATCCCCAGCCGGGGGGATCCCACCGACCCGCTCCCGCCTTCTCCCGCACACAAAGGCGGCCGTTCGCCCCTCGCCAGCCCCGGGGGGCTCCGTCAGTGCCGGTGAAGGATGCGGGGGGAGCCCCTCGGGGCCAGCGAGGTGGATGGAGGGGGGGACGCGGCGACACACGGACACGGCGACACACGGACGCGGCTGTGGCGCAGCTCCGCGCAGCCACACAACCCCAGCCGCCTCGCGGGCCGGGACCCCCCCAGATCCTCGGCTGCAGCCCCCCCAGCGCTGTCCCCCCTCTCCCGGTGCCTCACTCACCGCGGCCGCCCCGAGCGCGTCCCGGCGCGGAGCGAGCGCGGCGCCGCCGACGCGCACAGAGCCCTCAGCGCCGCCCCCGCCCGCCCCCCTCCGCCTCTTATACCCGGCCGCGCGGCTGAGCGGCAGCGCCGCGGGCCAATCGCCGCCCGCCGCCACATAGCAACACGCCGCCCATTGGCCGCGCGCGACCGCAGCCCATTTACTGCGAGCCAATGGGAGCGCGGGGGCTGGAAGGGGGGGGGGGGGAACGGGGGGAACGGGGGTGCGGGAGCGCGCCCCGCGCGCGCACGAGGGCGCGCGCGCGTGGCTCTTAAAGGGGCCGCGTCCGCCCGCGCGGGGAGAGGCGCGGGGTGAACCCTGGTTGGGGGGGGGGACGCGCGGGGTGGGGATGCTCGGGGGGCACCGCAGCACCACGCCACGGCCCCCGCGGTCCCGCCCCTCCCGGGGTCCCAAGGCCAGGGCTGTGGGCGCTTTCCAGTGGCTGCGCGTTATTTGCGACCATTCCTGCGCGGGTAACTGGCGTTAATAAACGGCGGTAATTAGCGGTGCCTGCTGCTCCGGGGTCCCAGACGCAGCCCGAAAATCCACCAATACTGCCCCGGCTTCTCCGAGGACTAATTGCAAAATGAAGATATTCCGTATTTCTGCTGGAAATCTCCATCAGCTCCATCCCACGGTTTTCTCCAGCGGCGATCTTGGGAATCTTGTGCCCAAACAGCGCAGCTGTGCTCACACAGCCCCAGCGCACACGCGTCTGTACCTCACACACGCAGCAAACCCCGAAAAGGGCAGGGGCACAATTAAAAGCCGCCCTCTCCCAGCACCCTAATTAAGACACGAGCTCCCAGCAGCTCCGACCGAGGTAATTTGAAGGCTTTTTGGTCCCAGCACACACAGCTCAGCATTTGAGTGCTAATAACAGTAATTCATCACTGTACAAACACAGGTTTAATAATCCCAGGCTGGTTTGGGGTGGAAGGGACCTTAAAGCTCACCCAGTTCCACCCCAGGTTGCTCCAAGCCCCGTCCAACCCGGCCTTGGACACTTCCAGGGATGGGGCTTTTAATTAATGTTTCCTCTCTCCCCTTTCCTCACAGACAAGGATGAAAGTTCTACATCTTCTGGGCTGAAAGAGATTTGCTTTATGAGCTTATTCTTTCTCTAACCCTCTACTGCTTTAGCAAATTCTGAATATTTTAAGCAACTCTGCAGTAATTGGTAAATTCCTAATGACTGAAAGGGCAATGATCTTGTTCAAGTGTTAAATATATGGAATAATACTAAGTGAGGGGTGAGAAAAGGCAATATTTCTATTAGTTGTGATATTCTTTCTTATTACCTGTGGGTAGTAATACAACCACCTACCTTGTGATATAAATGAAATCTATTTTTCTTCCATACCCCTCTGATCCCGTTACTAAGCAGGTACCAGCTGGTTAAAGGGTTTTTAAAATTTAAAAAAATGACATTTTTCCCCCTGTACACTTCAAATATTCCATTATTGAAGATTCAAGCACCCAGGTAGTCAGTAGCTGTTAAATACACTCAATAAAGAAGAAAATTGCTGCGTTGAAACTCAGCTGCACTGAACGTTTCTGGACGAGGTTATCTGCAGGAAGTGGTGACAAACTTTGCTTGAACTTTAAATCACCCAGACTTGTGGAAAGTAACCACAAGAAGGCACCAGCAAAATAAGTTTGCATCATCAAGAGGCTGCTTGATGCAGAGCAGTGAAATTGGTTCTTTTCCCACCTCTGCAGCAGAATTTTCAGTTTGCTGATAAAAATACATTATATTTACAAGGTGAACATCAAGATTCTTTACATAGATACAAAGGTTTCTGCTGTAAGAAGCCTGTTTTAGGGTGGTGATTAATTGGAATTATATTGATGGAAGTTCAGCCTCACCACGGGGGGTTCACACAGAAAAATAACACCATAAAAGGCCAAAATTTCTTCTTTAGGTTCTGAATCCACATAATTTAAAAAAACTGGAAGGTTTTTAGGGGTAACAGTGCTTCATTAGCAGCATTTCGCTGCCTTTTGAAAAACAGAATGCTGGCTGGGTTAAATGCAACTTTCTCCTTGAGGTTTCAAGGCACTTTTTCACATTTGATTCTGGTCACAGAGTTTGGTTGCAAACTTTTCCAGCACAGCTTGAGCAGCACCACAAAACCTTTGCTGGGCTGAGCTTGGGAGAAATTTATTCATTTTTTTTTTTAAAAAATAAACTCTGAATTTTGGCTCTAACCTGTAACTTTCAACTGAGCAGCTCAGCAGGATTTTTAAATTTCTCTATTTGCAAACACCCACTTTTTTTTTTGGAGCCTGAGCAGCACAGCTGCTGTTTCCCTGCTCAGCGGGAAACCTTTTAAACCTTTATTACCTTTAGACCAGAAAAGTCCAACTGATAAAGCATCACTGCCTGGGGGGGTCACTTTTGCCATGGCAATAGTGAGAGGGGGGAATATCAGGTTGATGCCTCAACATTTCAGTGCTGCACCACAAGTGGTGCTTAAAATCTGATCAAAACCTCAGTTTCTGAGCATTCCCAAATTCTATTTGCAGCTGGTGCTACTGGCCTTGTCATTGAGATAGACAGGATCAGATGAGGTTTCTTCTTCATTTGTAAATTGGGAATATTTCAGACTTTTTCAGAAACATCCTCAAGCACTTCAGGTGTTTCCATCAGCGACAGAAGTAGTTTTTCTTCCCTAACTCACAGCATTGTTATTTTAGGTCCAACAACCTGTAATTGTTCCCCAGTCCTTCATCTCATCCCCTAAAATCACCAAGACATCAGATGTGAGGCTGTAAAACTCGTTGCCTACAGCTGATTCCTTCCCCCAGGAAAATCCCAGGGTTTAGAAGTGGGAATTCCACCCTCCCTAAACCCACCGTCCAGCTCAACCAGCCCCAGAAAACTCGGGACCTGCAGAGCTGGACGAGCCTCCGGTTTTAAGGCAGCTCTGCACTGCAGGTTCCCCATCCCTCTGGCTGCTGGGAATTGCCGCGTGGAGCACAGAGCTCCCTGGAAATCCAGCGGGAATGCGCGGGGAATGCGCGGGCTGTGGCGGCCTCCTGCGGCAGGAGGACGGTAGGGACGGACCCGCGGATTTGTTCAGGTTTGGTGGCTCGTGTTTCCTCCAGCATTTCATCCGTTCTCCAGGGATTTTATCCGTCCTCTCTTGCTCATCAGTGGAGAAAAGTATATTCTGGATATTCTTTAAAATACCTGCACTTCGAGTCTTCTTGCTCTGGGTAAGAAATCCAAATTTCTTGGATTCTGAAAATCTCCTAAATCATGTTTGCTTTATGACAGGTTACACAACCTGAAGTGACTGCAGGCAAACACTTTCCATCTTCAAAAACTGTAACTACTCGTTAATGCTTCCCAATTCCATCTTCTGGTTTATTAACCACTTGGAATGTGTAATAAAAAAATAAAATACCATCCAGAGCAACCTGGGGAACCCTCTCATCACCCTGCCCAAATCCTTTAAAAGTTACTGAACACCATTGCATACAAACCTCCACTTCACCTAACAGGAACCCCTCAAGGCTTTAAAATTACACTTGACCTTAAAACCTAATATTTAATGTTATTTAATGAAAATCCAGTAGGAAAGCTGGAAATTTATCTCCAGGACTAGAGGGAATGTTAACCTGCTCATCATCAGACAGGACAACAGAGTGTACAGAAAATCCTGCAAGTGGAATTCCTGTTAATACAAACTCAAAACAGCTCCTTTGCTGTTCCCAAATCAAGCTGTCGACCCCCAGAGGCTGTTTATACTCATTAATCCATTGATTTTTCATTGATCATCCCCAATCTTACCATAAATCTCCTAGAAAAGGGAGCAGGTGGAAGACATTGTGGGGGAGACAGAAAAAGTGTCCTTTGGACATCACAGAAAGGAATAATTTAAAGGGTAATTTAAAGGCCACAGTAAAACAATTTAAAGTGTAAATTATCAGCTCTTCACTGTTTCAGAGACAAAATAGATGAATATTATTAATCAAGTAAAAAACCAGCAGACACAGCCCTTTTGCAGTGAAGGTTCTCATTTCAACCTGCAGTTCCTCAGCATTTTCACTCCCCCATTCAATTCAGGTGTGATTTACATAATAAATAGGATGTGACATCATCCACAGCTGGGAACTGCTACACTCTGTAATTAAACTAATGAGTCTGATGTCTAGAACCAGGCTGCACAAGGTGATTTTGTCAGTGCTTTCAAAACCTGACCTGTAATGTTACAAATGTGCACCAAACCCAGGCCATTCATCAGCAAACTGGGTAAACACCAAACAGCACATTTAACACAGGACCACCACCAAAAGCTCAACATTTACTACACTGCAAATATAAAATCATCATCACAGAAATGAGGCTCTTAGGCAAAGAAGTCACAATTAGTGTTTAAGTTTTAGATCTTTTATGAGCAAAGACGTTTCCATGTGTCACATTTCAAAAGCGTCGATCTTACTTTACACAAAAAGAGAAAACCCTTCCTAGCTTTGGAGCTACAGAGGGGCACAAGGCTTCCTGCAAATTAAAAGTGCATGAAATACACACATCATCCTTCATACATCAAATATTCTGCAGCAGGGTTGAGAACACAGTAAGTGTTAAAACAATACTTAAAAGTACCTGAAAAGAATCTCCCCTCGAAGAGAGAGATCAACTGAACATCCTCCTGGACAGTTGTGCAAGTTCCCAACAAAAGCTTTTCTGCACCAGTGGGTTAAAAAAAAAAAATAAAAAAAATCACACAGCGAGTTCTGGAATATTTAAAACAATTATTTGATACAGCAAACATTCAACAGTTGCCTCAAACCCCTGTTATTTTGTCACAGACAGTTATCATGGCCTGAGCCCTGGGCATTGGTGCTCAGATCATCCACGAACCATCATCTGTCTCAAGAGACCAAATTTTAGTCTTGTGCTAAAGCCCAAACAGGTGAATGGATAAATTCAGCAGCTTTTCCAGCACTGAATCCCTTCCCTCCCACGTAACTTGCCTCACTTGAATTCCAGATATTGAGCAGCAGATTTATCCAAGGTCATGTATAAACAGCACAGTCAAGAGCTACAGCAGATGTGGGAAGATTGGTTGGGTCTAATGGCTGAAAAATGTGTTGAGCATCTTTGAAGGCAGAAATTTCCAACACTGCTGCTAGAGAGGAAAAATACTAAAATTAAAAAACTACATCTGTGTTTTGCCATTCAATAAAGAATAATGCAAAATAGTTTATTTAGTCAGTGATGGGGGGAACTCGAGAGACAAACCAAGTCATCACGTGTCCCTTGAGAGATTAAAAATGGTATTTTAAAACTTAGTTCTTCCTAGCCTAAAAAAAAAAAAAAAAGGTTTTGATGTGTAAGTGCTATTTGGTAGAAACCTCTAAAACCAGAATTATCTTTAATTGAGGTGCATGTGTTGGAAATTCAATAGCAATAAAACTGAGCTTAAGGAAAACACACTGCATAAAAACTGCCTGGGGCTACAAACTGGTATTAACCCAGATTAAGACAGAAAGATGGAATTTTTAATTTACTTACTGAGCTGCATATGGAGCCTATTCTATAACTATTCTGTGACTTCTAGAAAGGAGGCAGAGCTATGACTTGACTCATTGTTAGAACTTATCTGACCAGACAGAACTGATCTGAAAGGGAAACAAAAAAGCTTAGTACATAAAAAATAATTTCATCCTTTTTTCCCCCTGAACAGTTTAAGAAGATACTTTTTCCTCTCTTCCATTCAATAAGCAACAAGGGTGATTAAATCAGGAGGAAATGGAATCTGCAGTCACCTTAACCAGGCAGATATTGAAAAGGACACCATTAACTCATTTGCCACCATCAGTAAAGTCACTTAAATCCCAAATTCAGTAGTTTCTTCCATTTCATCCAACAGAAATATTCCTCAGAAAGGAACTGTAATGCAGAAACAAAGCACTATCCCTGCAGATGGATTTGGCTTTCCAGCAGCCTCCTCACAGACATCTGACACAGCAAAGATGCTCCACGATGACAAATCTGGGAGGGTTCTTGCCCTGCCATATCTGAGCTACTAAGGGAAAAATGACTTTCCAAGTCCTCCTAGCAGTGAGTGTACCTTGCAATGAACACACTCCTGCATCTGGCCACTGTATTTATTATTGAAATCCATCATTTTCATGTGAAGGGAACAGACACTGCTGGAATAAAAACTAGTGTTTAGTGATAGTCTCTGCTGATGAAATGACTGAGCTTTATACATGGCATTGGGTACAGTTAAGCCACAGGAATTAAACTCCTTCTGACCCCTCAAGCACTGACATGGGCACACCAAAGCACAGGGGCACTGCAGGCTCAAACCTGTCTGGCACATGGATACCACCTGCTCCCAAGGACAGGGCAGCATGTGAGGGTATTCCAGAAACACCCTCCTGCCTGATCCCATTCCACAATCCCTGGGGTTTCCTGGCTTTTGCCAGGGAAGTTATTTCCATGTCTCTGCACGTGAACTTTATGGCTATTGAGTGGACTTCTGTGGAGAGCAAAGATTAAAATTTACACACATACCAGACTGACACTTTCTCCCTTTATAGATAAAAACCTGCTTTGGGTGAATTCATCTGATAGGAACTCCTGACCAAACTTAAGTCTTCTTTGGTCCCTCACCCTAAAAACGATTTCCTGTTCATCAAAATGTGCAAAAGACTTCCAGGACATTGTGTTCCTTTGTGAAAAGGCTATTTCAAAGTGAGTGTAATCTGGGGTGAGTGCATTCTGCCTTTCTGGAAAGCCACACACTGCCATGCCAAGGTCAGCTCAGACCAGGGGCAAACCTGGAGCCTTGAGCTGGAACTCAGTGTCAAACCTAGATCCTGGCTCAAATACTGAATTTAGACCTTGACCAACAAGTCACAGTATTACCATCACATCACAAAGGGTCTAAAACCAGCTGCAACTCAAATCCAGCATTCCTGCCAGGGAGAATAACAGAGTCAATCCATCTTGACTGAGTTCATTTTGGCTAAAAAGTGACCACTTTTACTGACTGCACTTCACAGGCTTAAACCACCTGACCACACACAGGGTCTGCTTTGCTATTTCTCCTGTGCCTGTTTGGTTTTTTTTTTCCTTTGCTCTACAAGTTACCTGAAAACTAAAAGCAACACAAGAAATGCAAACACACAGGTTACACTTCCAGAAATTCTCCAGTTTCTGCTCACTAGGATACAACTGGAATAACTGACATGTCTTGACACCTGTGTAGGAACACTTGTGACAGGTAAAATAATGCTCATTATCTCCAGGTACCCAACTCTCTTCCTAGTCATCACAATTTGTGAAGTGTGCCATTGCTAAATGAGCTATTTACAGATGTAAACTATGTGGTTACAGTTGTAAAATAAATAGACAACCTTTACATTAGGTAGTGACTTGACAACAAGGTAAACAGATCATCCAATTACATCTTTCCAGCAAAATGATCTGTGGATGCTGCCCCCATTTTTTTTTTTTTTTTAATGAAGAAAATCCTTGGCTCACAATCTATTCTGCAAGAACTTCCTCAGTTTTCTTCTTTTATGCTGGATAATTATGTAAAAACTCCTTCAGTTTTGTGGGATAGTCTGTCATCACTCCAGTTGCTCCAAGGTCAAATGCTCTCTTGTATTCTTGTTCTTCATTCAGTACCCAAATGTACACCTAAGATGGGATAGAAGAACAAATTATTACAGGAAATACTAAGTTGTTTTGTTTATTTTTAAAGGTGACTTTTGACCTCAGTTGTTTCATGTGAGACAGATGATGCCACATATTTTTAAAATGATCAATTATTCCCTTATGATGCCAAAGACCTGCACACAAACATGCCCTTCCAAGAGGGACATTTTTTAGTGGTGGCTCCAATTCCATTTCACCAAGACTTTAGATCTTTCTAAAAGTCAAATAATATTCTGTGAAAACTCCACAACAGGTATATAAACAGATTTTTAGGCTTCAATTTGAAATGGGGAAAAAAAAAACACCAAACCAACCAAACTTAGAAGGATTTAAATTAAAAAGCCTTTTTCCAAGCATACCAATCTTTCTTTGCAACCACAGAACTGCAAACACAAGAGGAACTAAAAAGCCATTTATCATCCCAGCAAGACAACAGAACACGTTGGGGAGAACATGAACCCACAATTAATCAGTTCTCACTGGGTTAAAAGCACATTTCTTTAGCTTTGCCCCACTGTACCTGAATGCCCCGAGCTGTGAGGTGGTCAAACAGTGCTTTCCTCATCAGCAACCTGTGGAAAAGAGAGAGAACTTCAAACACACATCAAATTTCCAATGTCTGTTGGTGCTCTGTAAATATTTCCACAAGAAAGCGAACAGAAAGCTCATTACAGAGAAACTTCCTGTTCAGGCAGCTCCAGCCTGGTTAATACTGACACCCAGAAATCTGCATTAGCTCTGGTTATTTTATCAACCTGCTGAAGCCTAAAATCCAGCAGACAAATCCTTCACCCCTGGTACCACATCTGATGAATCAACCCTCTTGCTTTCGGAAGAGATTTTACCCTTCCCACCAAAAGACAGGAAAATTCCAGTGGCCACTTGAGAAATTAAACTAACACGTGTCAGAGGCAGAAGCAAGAGCCAGGAGACACTCCCTGCAGCCTCAGAGCCCGTGACTAAGATCCCTCTGAAGCACTGATATCCTTAAAATGCAAAGTGTTCCTTGCAAGGCAACCCTGACAACGTTATGGAGCAGTCACATCCATGAAATCTGCATTTAATTGCATGTTAATCAGCTGAACACACTTCAAACCAGAAGTTAAATAGGCTCAATGCCCACTGTTACTGCACTGCTCCAGAGTATGAAAAATAAAAGCATACAGGACACCTGCATAAGATTTCAATACAATTTATCCTGACAAAGAGCTGGAAAAACCTTTAAAAATATAACACACAGTTACAGCAACACCTAGTCTTAGTTGCTTAAATCAACTGTTAATATAAAGGCAAACTACAAATAAAAATTTAATCAGATGAAAATCTTACGTGTCAGCCAACCAGATAATGAATTTCTGGCTTCTTGACATCTTCTGTGGCTCTTTCAGCCTGTCGAGGAAGAAGAAATAAAATTATCAGAGCTCAGATTAAAATATGATTTGAGATGTTCCTGCAAGAGGAACACACAGAATTAATCTTGCCCTTGCTCCAATTAGAGCAGTAATTTCACTGACTGAGACAGTGACTTGGAATTGGGTTACACTGGGACTGGGACTCACTTGAGGATGATGGAAGGCATTGGAATTTCAAAGAATTCCTCCCTGAAGGGAATGAAGGGCAGCAGGCCAGTGTAGAAGAGGCCAAGGAGCAGGAGGACACGCTGGGCACAGAAGATGGTGGCAATGTCAGAGTTCTGCAGGAACCAGGAAAGAAAGATTCTCAGTTATCTTGGCAGATTGTCCAGGCTGCTGCAAATAAATTAATGCATCGTTGCATGTTTAAAATTTTAGGCTTCAATTTGAAATGGGAAAAAAAAAACAAACAAACCTAGAGGGATTTAAATTATAAAGTGTTTTTCCAAGCATACAAATCTTTCTTTGCAACCACAGAACTGCAAATACAACAGAACTAAAAAGCCATTTATGATCCCAGCAAGACAACAGAACATCATCAGTGCATGTTTAAAATTTTTATTAGCTGCACCTAAAGATTCAGCTGCCAACTCCTTATCTATGAAACTCTATACATATTCCTGCCACCAAACTTGAATTTCTCTTTCTGGCAACTTGAAATCCCCTGGAATAAGCACAATTTTAAATTCCTCAGCACAAGAAGGAATAGAATTACATCTGCACAACAGCCTTATACTGATGCAACTCTGTCAACTCGTGGCCACATCCATTATTTTCATGAAAAGAAACAGACAACAAGCAATCCTTAGAAAGAAAAATTGCCTTTTATCAGATGAATGATGTGCAAAACAGGCTCTAAGGATGCCTGGCATAAACCTGTAATGCCCTTTATTACATAAAACAAGAATAAAACATGATTAAGGCAAGAGCAAAGCTCAGCTGGGCTCCTTCTCACCTCCTTGAAGCACTTGGACACGATCTCATAGTTGACGTTGCCCCAGACCGTCAGGTGCTCCCGCTTGTACTGAGTCACCAGCTCGGACACCTGCGGCACAGAGAGCACAACTGCACAGGGGCATTGGAAAGCAGGGGCCCAGGGGCAAATCAGGGTCAGAGAATTTATAAAAATATATGTGTACCCATAGATTGATAAAAAATATTTATATCCAAATATAGATAAAAGTATAATCTATATCGAAATATAGATAAAATCGATTTCTATCCATATATAGATAAAATCTATTTCTATCCATATATAGATAAAAATATAATTTATATCCATATAGAGATAAAATATAATTTATATCCACATAGAGATAAAATATAATTTATATCCATATAGAGATAAAATATATTTATAACCATATAGAGATAAAATATATTTATATCCAAATATAGAAAAAATATATTTATATCCATATATAGATAAAATATATTTATAACCACATAGAGATAAAAATATAATTTATATCCATATAGAGATAAAAATATAATTTATATCCATATATATAGATAAAATACATCTATATGCATATATAGATAAAATATAACTATATCCATATATAGAGAAAATAGATTTATATCCATATATTTTTTAAAATATAATTTATATCCATATATAGATAAAATAAATCTATATCCATATATAGATAAAATAAATCTATATCCATATATAGATAAAATAAATCTATATCCATATATAGATAAAATAAATCTATATCCATATATAGATAAAATAAATCTATATCCATATATAGATAAAATAAATCTATATCCATATATAGATAAAATAAATCTATATCCATATATAGATAAAATAAATCTATATCCATATATAGAGAAAATAGATTTATATCCATATAGAGATAAAAAATATTTATATCCATATAGAGATAAAAAATATTTATATCCATATATAGATAAAAATATCATTTATAGCCATATATAGATAAAAATATCATTTATATCCATATATAGATAAAAATATCATTTATAACCATATATAGATAAAATATATCCATATCCATATATAGATAAAAAATACTTATATCCATATATAGAGAAAATATATAATTTATATCCATATATAGTTAAAATATATTTATATCCATAGAGAGATAAAATAAATCTATATCCATATAGAGATAAAATATATTTATATCCATATAGAGATAAAATAAATCTATATCCATATAGAGATAAAATATATTTATATCCATATAGAGATAAAATATATTTTTATCCATATAGAGATAAAATATATTTTTATCCATATAGAGATAAAATATATTTTTATCCATATAGAGATAAAATATATTTTTATCCATATAGAGATAAAATATACTTTTATCCATATAGAGATAAAAATATAATTTATATCCATATAGAGATAAAAATATAATTTATATCCATATAGAGATAAAAATATAATTTATATCCATATAGAGATAAAAATATAATTTATATCCATATAGAGATAAAAATATAATTTATATCCATATAGAGATAAAAATATAATTTATATCCATATAGAGATAAAAATATAATTTATATCCATATAGAGATAAAAATATAATTTATATCCATATAGAGATAAAATATATTTATATCCATATATTTAGAAATAATTATATCCCTATATTTATAAAAATATAAATCTGCTCTGCTTGCTATTTTTCAACCATGCAAATTACTACAAGAAAGAGAGTTCTGGTCTCTCTCCCATCTTTGGATGGTTGTGATGCTTTGGTTGGAAGTAAACAGGAGTTCAGGAGAAGAGAAAAGAAAACCATCAATACAAAAACCCCTAAAGAATTTAAAAATAAAGAGTATCTGCTGCCACCAACTCCAAGAAACTCTTCTTTTGGAATGTCAGCATCCCCAGAGGTTGGACTCAATGATCCCAGAGCTCTTTTCCAGCCCAGCTCAGTCTGGGGTTGTGTTTCATTCCCTCTCAGGTTTTTCCAGGTACCTTTTTGATCAGCACATTGTTGTTCATCTTGATGTCAATGTTGACAGGGGTTGTTGGGAATGCCTCAAACACCTCCTCCAGGAGGGGGATACGGTTGTCCTCCCCCTCACACTGACACTCTGGGGAAACAACAGCCTTGTCACTGCTCAGGCCACTTTGAATAAAAGCTGAGTTGTCACAGCACTCCTTACCTTCAAACTTTAAAAAGTATGAAGTTATCACATTTTTAAACAAGAAAAAAAATGACTTTATTCAACTGAAAATATGACAAGCTCATAATGAAAATGCCCTGAGCACATTGCATATTTAGGTTTTAACTTCATGAAATTCAGACGTTATTTAGCAACAGTAGGAGTGCAGGCAATGCTAAAATCCTGAAATAGCAAACACAGCCTCAGTTACCACACACCAAATGCAACGGGATTAATATGAAAAAACACCAAATGAGAACAAAATTTCCTTCTGAGCTTAAAGTCTTACCTACAGTAATTACTGTGCTGGTTTTTAAAGCTGGGATTGTATTTTAGGTTTAAAACCTACCAAGATGCTGACAGAAGAAAAAACACTTTTATACTACAAAACAGGAAACTGCCATACTATAAAATGGAAAATTAGTTACTGTAAATTGAACCAGCAAGAGATAAACTCACCTTTCTGAAATGTGACATCCAACTTGCAGAGATACCGTGGAAGTTCCTTAAAAATAAAGGGAAATGGAACAGTAATTCAAATGCAGGGATGTAACCATGACCTTCTCCAAAAAGACCAAAAAACCCCTATAATTCATAAGCCATTTATCCCTAAAGGCAAAAATAATACTTTTTTTACTATCTTCTCACCAAAGAAGTGATTTAGTAGCAGCACATTCAGTATTACTTGAATTACTGGCCTTCTTAGATTTGTGTTACCTGCAGCTGAATAAGGCAAAACATTTCCAGATGCCTTCCTGAAAATTCTGAGAATTCCACTTAGATATCAGATGGAAAGCTCTGTAAGACAGAACTTTTACAAATGGGATCCATCTACCAGTTTTCCCAGTAAAAATCTGGTCATACCAGGGGCAGCTTGTTGAGTTCCCTCGCTCTGCCATCAGAAGAGGCCCCGCTCCAGGGAGCCATTCATCCCACCAGAGGGGTTCTTCACCCTCTGCAATGGGCCAGGTTTGAGCCTCTGACTGCACAGGCAGTTTGGTGAACTTTGGGTTGGTTTTGGTAAGACAAGATGAATCCTGTCCTTTGGTTTTGGGGACCAGACACACACACACACACACAAAACCTTCCTGCCCACCCCTGCCTCTCTACAAACTCATTTTTAAGCATCTCCCATCACATTTTCTGCTCAACTCACAGAGTATTTGAGGTCAGAGATGTTGACATCCACTCCTGTGGATCTCTTCAGGTTCTCATCATGGGACACAACCACTTGCTCATCCTTAGTCAGGTGACAATCCAGCTCCAGCATGTCTGTTCCTAAATTAACAGCACTGCAAGAAAACACACGTGTGCTTTGTCCACGTCCAAATCCAACATGTCATTCCACAAAATGATCCCACTGGAAGCACTTCAGATGCTTTAGGATGCAATGGATCCTCACAAGCTTGCTGCAAACAACTCTGCTGCAGTGGGAAGCTGATGCACGAATAAATAATGAATCAAAGATGGGATTTGACCACGGGAGCTTTGGCTCCATCTTCCATAGGAATCAGCCTGTGGAAGCTGTGGATTGCAGCCTCAGGATTGAGAAACCTACTCCTAAAGTATTCTTTCAGAATTTGGAGTGTGATGTTCATTAGTGGCAGCACATTTACCACTGGAGGAAGTGAGCTGTTGTTTAAGAAAGTAATCAAATTTGTGGTAACAGAAACAACAAATGACAGGGATGTGAAAGCCTTTTTTTTTTTTTTTTTTTAAACTTGATTTCTGTCCATTCCTGATTAATGTATCAGGAAATTAGCTGTAGGACTTTCAGGCTCTTGGCTTTTTTGGGTAGCAAAACAACCTTAAAAAATTATCATTTTAAAGAAAAAGTTTTAATTTAAATTTAAAGAGAAATGAGCCACTAAAACATCCGGTCATATTTTTAAATAAAAATAGCTATTCCTGTTCCAATCCACTGCTTTGAAAAGTTCTAATCCAATCCCAAATCCACTCCACAGTAGCTTGGCTCACAGGAGGAGTAAAGCAAGCAGGGAAGTGGCAATAACACTGAAGAAAAAGAAGCACAAGAAAGCTCACACCAGAACAGAAAAACTAACCTTTACTGCAATGAGAAGGGAATGGCTCATTTAATTAGAAAAGATCCTCAGGAGGTGTCATTCCAGCAGACAGATAAAAGTCTGAACACTTCCTTCCAAACCCTGGGCTGTCCTTTTTATCCACCCCTGGGCAAACCTGCAGCCCCTCTGAGCTGTGCCCACGTGGGACCCAAAGCTCTGTGACCTCAGTGACAGCCTTTTCCTCACGGGATTTATTGTCTCACAGGCCTTAAACATTCACAAATGCAATAAAAACCAACCAACCAAACAAAAAAAATAATCAGAACATACCCCCTTAAGTGTTTAACACAATTTCTGGTCCAGCTGGGATAACGACCAAGAGGAAGGTTGTCAAATTAAAACCAATTTGTGAATTGTTTTCCAGTGCTGCTAATTAAGAATTAGGAGAGGAACAAAATCCTGTTACATATGGAAGAATCACAGGCTGTTCTGGGGGATTTTTTTTTTTTTCCTCCTGAGGAAAAGCATCTCCAAATCTGCTGCAGGAGATCTGCCAAACTGGGAGAAGATGTTCCCATCTAGTACCACATATTATCATTTAACCAGCAAAATTTATTAGAAATATTAGGGCTTGAGAAAGGCAGGGCCGGTGGGAAAGAGGAGAACAACAACTTTCCTTGTTAACAAATTTGGGGATTTGCCAGGCCCTCGCTGCTAAATCAGCTTCCTGAAGTGCTGAGCTTTTCCAGCTGGAAATCAGTTTGTTCTGCAGCTCTGTAATAACATGTCAAATCCACACTGCTCCAGAGAAGGCTCCACGTTCAGAGCCTCATGTGGAGTCAGATCCAGCTGCTCCAGAACTCCAGTGGTGAAGGAGGCTCACATTTGCAAATTAGAATGAGAGTGCTCTTGCTTGAAATTAGTTATTTTAAAATCTAAAACCAGCACAGACTCATTTAAATGCAGTATAACATGATTACAGTCCCCCCTCCCCCCCAAAAATAAAAAAATCTATCAGGCATTTTATCATGCAAAACCATAAATACAGTGTCTCTGGTACAAGCAGCTTTTATTTGATTTCCAGGATATTTGTAAATTAAGCTAATATAGAACTGGAAATTGCCAATAAGGCCTCCTCCCCCCATACACTTTGTTTCTAGACTACTAAAATAATGTCTTCATTATCATGCAACAGTATTAGATAATCTCTAATCACTGTTAAAGTGCAAATAGCATAAATAAAGCTCTTGTCAGTACTTAGATGACTGTCATTGAGGCAAAACCAAGGGCTGCAGACACACATTCTCTTCTGGATTCAGCTACAGCAATAGCCAAATATTCCTGCTTGTCCAAACCTGCAGGAGCAGCTCCTGCAGCCACACCCTGTCTGTATTCACCTAAAATCCGATGGATTATAAATCCATCAGTTCCCACCAGCCCTCTGAGCCAATCAGGATAACTTTCCACCATCCAGATCAGTGATTTTCTACCCCATTCCTTTTACTTGTGGAGATGGGAATGAGCAGATGGGAAGGACAAAGGTTTTGCCCCTTCACAGGGGGAGCCAGAATTTCTACTGCCTAAGACAAGGTAATTGCTCTGACTGCTTGTCTGGCTCTGAACTTTGCTATTGGCACCTGTGATGAGTTCAAACACTGGACCTCAAAGCATTTGTTACACTACAGCTATAAAATAATTAAAGTGATCAGAAGAGAGTCAGATAAAAGCCTGTATTATCACACAGACTCCTAGCACAATCCTTGCTCCAAGCACTACAGCTTATTTCTGGGAATGAAATAAAAGTAATGAAAGTGTAACTTCCCTTGCAAGAGCCCTTCATGTAAAGAACCAGCATGATATTAAATGAAAATTAAGAAATGGTTAAAAAAAAAAGAAGAAGCACTTCCCAGAAGGGCTGGTAGCAGGCTTGAAGAAAGGCAGGCCAGCAGGAAAAAAAGAAAACCACACAAAACTATGCTGGGCTTCCATGGAGATAGAAAAATAGTGCAGCACTTTCTTTTCTTTGGTTGGGAGAGCTGGCACTCCTCAGGCTGCAGGGAAACAGCAAACTGATGAGGCCACTCAGCACAAAGCAAATTATAAAACCCCAAAGACAACAAAGAGAAGCCCACATAATTTTGTCCCTTCTCATTAGCAGCTGGAGTTTGAGATATGCTCCTTTTTCAAATGCCTTTGAGAACCTTATTAGAATTCACTGCTTAAATGCTGGAGGCTTAAAAGGCTTTCTGGTACCAACCCCATTTTAAACCCCTGGGTAAGAGGTTTTCACAGGTTGCGTGACTGAAGTGTATGCAGGGGGAAAAAAACATGACATTTTTAGCTTTATAATGATAAATAAACTAACAGGAGTAATCACCATTAAACACAGAAGCAGCACTGTTTCCTGTTTTATGAGCTAGCACAGGAGATCAGGCCCCAGGGGTTCTATTTCCATTTGTTCTTGTGTACAGATCCTAATTTGTGGTATCCCAGCTCCTCCTGATTTAAATGGATATTTGGCAATCCACAGGAGTCATCCAAAGGAGAGATGGCTTTCAGAAATAGGACACTGCACCCCAAAGAGCTGATGGAAGTCCCACCTTCCTTGATTGCTTCACTCACTAAAGACACTGAGAACACCTAATTTAGGATTATAGCTTCCTTTTGTACTCACTGGTGAAAGGCTGCCATTGTGTTTTCCAGGTTCTCTCCAGCACCTACAGAAATAACAGAAATAAAACATGTATAAAATCCTTTTCCTCCCCTCCACCCCACTGAAAATAAATTTTAAAAACAAATGGATTTTAAACATGTATATATTTTAAGGCAATATTTGGAGGAATGAGTATGAAGCTCGAGTCAGAAATCCCCGTTGCCACCAACCTACTGGAGAGACAGGACCTTGTCAAGGTAAAACAATTAAAAACAGAAAAAAAAAAAAAAAGATAACTTAGTTTGGATTTGTGTGACACTTTGAAAATACAAAACAAAGTGTTTGTTTTACCAGAGGTTCTTCCTCAAAGCCACTGTATTTGGCTGGGGCAATGTGCTCCACAAAAAGTCTATTTGAGAGCTGATGGGAGGAGTAACAAGAGGAAAAAAACTACAAAAAAAGCACCCAAGCCACTCTAAAGCTGATACTCCCTTAATGTATAACCCAGCTGATGCTCAAAGAGGTGACAACCTCTTTTTTTCAGTGCAAGGATATTCCCCAAACAGCACAAATCTGTCAAGAAAGGTTTCTGCTGATAGCAAAGGGAGATTCCCACAGGAGGAATATGAAACACATCAGCTGTTAATAAATGAAAGGACAGACAAATAAAGTTCTCTCTCAGGCAGGAGTAAACTCTGCAAACTCTGAGCCATCATTCTCTGCCTAAAAATCCTTATCAATCAGCCCGATTAGGGACTGGAAAAGGTTGTGCCTTCTCCCTTCCTCAGAAAATTGGCAGTATTATAGACTGCAAACCAAAACCTCCGGAGGATGCATGTGCTGATGAGGATATCTATGCAAATTTTAACTGCTCTTTGACAGTAATGAATGACAGACTTTGTAAACAGCAATTACAAAAGCTCCAATTAAGGCCTTGCCTATTAACAAGACCTCACCAGGACATACTTACCCAAGCCTGTGTTCAGTTACTCAATGAAAGCAATGCACAACCAGCAATTTAAAATTGTTGTTCTCAGGTGAGCTGCCATTGGGAGGTTTACGAAATGAAAGATTTTAACTCAGAACACAAAGGCAAAATCCGCAGGGTTTAACATAAAACAATATGGTAAATCCACAACAGCTTCTGTGGTTAGACATTCACCAATATTTTGTGCAATTTGATTGCAGAATTAGGAATTGTTCTGGGATAGAGAAGAACACAAAAACCTCATGGCATCCATGTGCTGATTGCCCCAAAGATGGGAAAGCCCTGCACAGGCCCTGGATGCTTAGTTACCAATTAACTGCAATAATAATAGAGGTGTTTAGATAACTTATCAACTGTGGTAATACAGCCCCTACATCCTGAATTCTAAGAGAGGGAGGGAAAAAACCCGAGCCAGTCTTCAGTTTGTGAACAAAAGAATAATATCCTAACATTCCTGGGCAGAAGTTTTCCAAAAATAAAACCTGAAGTGACTGATGCAACGAGTCACATGTGAGGGAGGTAGATCTGGTGACTCAAAGGCCTGACTTGGGTCACTGAGGGGAAATGAGGAACAAAGTTGAGACATCAGCTGGAACAGGAATTCTAGATCAGCAAAGTGGCTTTCACAAACCACACCCAGCAGGAGGAACTCCACAACCCAGGGATTTGATGGACTAAATCACCTTCTATCCTGGGCTCACCAAAGGGCTTCTGACACTTCCTCAACTGCACCTGCAGATCCCCGTGCTGTCACATTCCCAGCGAGGAACCGACCTTCCCCAGCATCCCGTGAGCCAGAATGGGAACATCCACTGGCATATTCCCACTCTGAAAGCACCACCATGGCCCAAGAGGGAGTCAACCCCCTGCACTGGCTCAAGGAGATGACCCTCAGAGGTTTTTGGGGTTTTTCCCCCACAGGAGCCTGTTAGGAAGAACTCTGCCAGCAGGTCAAGGGAGGTGATTGTTCCCCTCTGCTCACACACCTGGAGGGATGTGTCCAGTTCTGGGCTCCAAAGTGCAAGGCACCCATGGATCTACTGGAAAAAATCCAGAGAAGGGCTGTGAGAATTAAGGGGTGATTCTTTTGTACAATGAGAGGCTGAAGGGGGTGGAATTGTTTTGCTCTGTTTGGAAAACAGAGGCCAGGAAGGATCCTACGATGTCTAAATACCGGATGGGAGGGAGTAAAGACAACTGAGCCAAACTCCTCTTGGTGGTGCCCAGGAAAAGGACAAGAGGAATGGGAACAACTTAAAATACAGGAATTTCAGTTTATAAACATAAGAAAAAAACCTTTTTTATTGCAAGGGTGATCAAACTCTGGAAGAGGCTGCCCAGAGAGGTTGTGGAGCCTCCACCCCTGGAAGTACTCAAATCCTAACTGGACCAGGTCCTGGTCCACCTGCTCTGGGGTCAGACACGATCATCTCCAGAGGTCCCTTCCAACCTCAACCATTCTGTGTAAAAATCACAATCCTACCCTGTCTCATAGACCCTTCAACCCAGGGCTGCTGGCACTGACAGAGGACTCCAACACAGAATATCAAGATTTAATTATTGTTCTCAGAAATGACCGATTTTAAAACGATGCAGAAGTAAAGAAATAATTGAGGGACGACTCCACTGATGAGCTACAAAATAAGAAAATACTTGCACAAAGAAGTGAGTGAAATCAAAACCCTCAGACTCAAAATACTTCACGTGCAAGGTTTCATCTCAGAGAGGAAAAAGCCGAACAAGTTAAGTGTTATCTTTATCTCCCAAGTTAATTGGAGTAATGCAATGGGAAACCTGACACTGCTTCTAAAGCTACAGCATGACTAGAGCCTGAGGAGAACTTAAGTCCCACAGGAATTTATATTACAGGGTAAACACCCCAGAGAGTAAAGAGCAGGTGATCTTCAGCCTGGGCCAAGAGCTGCTGAGATGTTCAGGGCTGTGCTCCTGCCTCGGGTGGATTTCAAAGGATACATGTGGACACAGAACAGCCCACAGACCGTGGACTTTGCCTCTGAGTGCCTAGGGAATAATCCCCCCTTAAGTAAGGCTTTCCTGTTGTTCTAATGGAGCTTAGAGCAACTGGCCCAAACAGTTGCATTGGAGGCTTAGGGCTGTGTATCTTAACTAAGGGCCTTGCAAGGAAGTGAGAAGAGAGGATTAAGGAGATCATTTCATGTCCCAACAAAGTCGCCTGCAAGTTTTTTACCGCTTGCAAACCACACAAACAAACAGGTAACACTTGAAATAAAGAACTTTGTTGCTTGAAGGAAAGCACGTACCTACCAAGAAACAAACAGCGTATGTATTCCACACCAAAAGGTGCATTTTATGCTATATTCGAAGACTATAAAGAAACTTAAACTGCTGTATAAACAAAAGGAAAGAAATGCCAGTAATAAAAACTATAAAGATCAACTCTAGTTTTTGTATTGTAATGATTCCAGGCAGAGCATTAGTTAAGGACCATTGTCTAGAACTGTGATCAACCCCTGCATAAACTGGCTCAGGATATGGTATTGAAAACTGTTTAAATTCAGCCTACCTCCCACAGAATATTAAAAAAAAATTACTAGAAAACTGACTATTTCCAGAGATTGAATGAGGCAGCAGAGAAAAGCACAGAACTGATCTTCGCAGAACAGGAAAACAAAACTTGCCGTATTTTTTTTTTTCCTCCCAGTGCTTCGGAAAAGGTGGAAGAAACTTTAAAAACCTGACTTAGCTATTGTAGACAGAAGCAGCGAGCCGACCCACAAGGCCTTGGCACAAGGAGGGGACAAGACTCTCAACCTGGATCGGTTTTACCAGGGCACTGAAATAGTCACCGCCTGCAACGCCAAGGGGGGCAAGAGCAGAGTCACAGCAAATTGTGTTTCTCCTGAAAAGCAGAGAGCAAAGCAAACAGGAGGTTGGAGGAAAGAAAATTGATCTTTTGCACCTCATCCAAGGCACAGCCAGAGGTGTCTCTCGTTAGGGAGAGAAAGAGCAGAATACAGACTCGTTAGAATTAAAAATATACATGTTCGAGAGGGGAACAAAGCGAAACAAAGCTGATTTCGGCCGGCGCCGTTTGACTTCGGAGGTTAATTCGGCGCTGAGACGAAGCGCTGGTCAGCAGGTGGCACCTAAAATTAGGCTGCGGGAGGAAGGTTTAAAGGGAGCCCCGCTGCGAGCCACGGGCACAGGGGCCGGGGAGGGAGAGAGCAGCATCCCGGGAATGTGGGAGCACCGTCCGGGGGCCGCGGAGCCCTGAGGAGCGGCGCAGGGCGGGAAGGGTTCCCTCCCCTCGCCCTCCATCCCCCTCACTCACCGCCGCGGTGCGAGATGTGCCGGCAGCGAAAGCGCTGCCGCTTGGGCCGGTGGAGCAGCCCCGGGCACTTGAGGAGGAGCGCGGAGGTGAGGACGTATCCGCCCAGCGTGGAGAGCACGTAGAGCGTGGCCGACATCCTGCGGCTCTGGTCGGTTGCCCCCCGTCCGTGTCCCGGTCGCCGCCCGGCGCCGCTGCGGGACCCGCAGGCTCTGAGGGAGCGGGAGCCGCTGAGGGAGCGGAGCCTCTGCGCCCGCGCAGCGGGGACAGCGGAGAGCGCAGGCGCGGTGCGCGCCGGGCCGTGAGGCGGGAGCGCTCCCCTCAGCCGCCGGCGGCTCTTATCAGAAACCGCTTCGCCAAGCGCCGCCGGCAATTCTTGTTTAAATTAGATTAACGCGCTTTAATTTCCCCGTCTCGCCGTTCCCGGCGGTGCCCTCCCGCTGGGCAGGCGGAGGGATGTGTTTTTTCCACGCCCAGAGCCCGCCTGGCGGGCCCGGATCGTCGCTGTCAAAAAAACCTCCACTTTGCAAATGGTGTGGGCAGTTCTCAGTTACACGCTTCGATTTCCCACCTCGCTGCCGCTGCTCCCTCCTCGCAGGCGGAGGGATGTGATTTCCCCACCCAGCCCCTCAGAGATGTCGTATTCCAAACAGGAGGGGTGCATTTTCCCCACCCAGCCCCTCAGAGATCATAGAACGGTTTATGTGGGAAGGGATCTCTGAACATCATCTAGTCCAACCCCTAACGTATTCCCAACGGGAGGGATGCATTTCCCACGCCCAGCCCCTCAGAGATGTTTTATTCCAAACAGGAGGGATGTGTTTTTCCCCACCCCAGTCTCTCAGAGATGTCATATTCCAGACAGGAGGGGTGCACTTTCCCCACCCAGCCCCTCAGAAATCACGGAATCATAGAACGGTTTGGGTTGGAAGGAACCTTCACAGATCATCCAGCCCAACCCCTAATGTATTCTGAACGGGAGGGATGGGTTTTCCCAACCCAGCCCCTCAGAGTTGTCCTATTCAGAATGCGAAGGATACGATTCCCTCACCCAGCCCCTCAGAGATCATGGAATCATAGTATGGTTTGGGTAGGAAGGGATCTCTAAACATCATCTAGTTCAACCCCTAATGTCACAGTCCTAATGGGAAGGATGCATTTCCCACACCCAGCCCCTCAAATATGTCATATTCTGAGTGGGAGGGATGCATTTTCCCCACCCAACCCCTCAGAGATGCCATATTCCAAACAAAGGGATGCATTTTCCATACTCGACTCCTCAGAGTTTTCATACTCCGAAGGGGAGGGATGCATTTCCCACACCCAGCCCCTCAGAGATGTCATCTTCCAAGCAGAAACCAGGTCTCGAATCCGGTCATGCAGTATAATTATTGTACTATAGCAAACTGGCAAATTAAATTTTGTGCACATGCTAATTAGAAACAAATATTCTAGAAATTAAATTAGGTCTCAACACACAGGCGCTGTCGCTAGTACATCTTACCTCGGCAAAAGTTACAAGCTGATTTACTGTGGCTAATTTTTTGGCACCAACAGCCACAGTGATGTTCACAGGATTTAAGTTACCCTTCAATACATCATGTAGTGTTCTACAATTAACCAAACTCCCTCAATTTGAGGTTCAAACTGGACCAAACCCATCCTTTTAGCAACCAAAAGTCTGTTTAATCACTACAAGTCAGGCTATAGAGACGATTAAGCTGCAGTTTTTTATAGAGATCCAGCTTATTTACCTCTGCATTTTCCAAAAATTTACAAGCAGGTTCAGTTTCCAAAGAGATCTGTTAATCCAAAATATGAAATTAAGTTGGCCTTTTAACAAAATCTAATTGATGAATACAAATAGTGCAAGATATTTCAACTTGATATAGGTAAGTGGTTTCTGGCTGTTAGTACACATCAGAACTGCAGTACCTTTTTTTAAAGACAAATTATTTCTCCCATTATCACATTAAAAGCATCTATTGCCTGCATACAAATAGCTTGTTTAGAAGAAGAGAAAAATTCTGCTCATCATTGACTCAATATGACAGAGGAAGCTCTTGATTTCAGGCAATGCTAATTTTTAAACATCCCTAAGTATTTAGGATGGGGAAAAGCACTGTCATCAAAACATCTAGCAATACAGGATCAGTACTTTATGAAAACCAGCATTTATTTTTTACATATGAAAACTTAATAAATGGAAAATTTACACGTCTCGGATTCCTTTTTCTGCTTTGCTATCAGACTTTATTTTCAGTCTGTGTTCCAGTGAGATACAGTGGGGCTTCACACGATCGCAGTGACACCTCTTGGGCAGCACGAACCAAAATCCAGGAATTGGATTGAAGATGGTCTTTTTAACCTAAACCAAATCTACCAGGACAACTCTTATTGTGTAACTGCTTTCAGTATTCCCCGGAGAACTTTGTAGCTCATTAACTGTTGGCTTTCTTTGGGAGGAAAGCAGGGTCCACGTTCCGTCACGTAGGCGTAAGGAAACCTGAGCACCCACAGTCCATCAGAGGGAAGGGTAATTTCCTGCTTCTCAGGGTAAAATATAGGACAGGGTGGTGGCCCTGGCTGAACCTAAAATCAAAAGGAAACGTGAGTAGATAATCAAACATCATTACTACCTTAAAACAGTAAAAAAGTGCAAATGGAGTTTTTCTCCATGTTTTAAATACGCATTTGAAAATGGTGACAAAATCTCCAGTTAAAAAAAAACCCCAACACTTTTTCACCTCCCGAATTCAAACTGTCACTAATAATAATTAATCTCAGCCATGAGTCACTGCTTTTTCTCCATGACATTTAAAATGATAAATTCATCCTTACACAGCCATTACTCACTTGTTATCTTCTTTTTTTAAAAAAAGGCATCATTACAGTAGGGAATGCCAACAACTCATCTTTGATAAAACACTTTGTTTAAACTTACTTCATGCAAAATATAAAGCTGGCATAAGCCAACCTTGAACTTTAAAAACTTAAGTTTAAAACAGATAATTTTGGTCTTTTCTGCCTTAGAGAACTTGGCTGAAGTTGGTTTGAGTCGGAGTTTCTTGACACCGTTTCCCTGTCACCCTCACGCCTTCCAGTCCTGCATCAATGCTGCCACAGCCACCCTGCCTCTGCTGTTCCCAGATTCCCTCTTCCATGCTTACCTGAGGCGTTAACGTGATCTGCAGCGGAGCATCAGGAACCACCACAAAGAGCCTCATGAACTGGGCGTAGTGTGGTTTGAGGCCTCGCCCCTGGGTGGAGGACAGGATGTACAGCGGCATGTCGGAATTGAGGGCTTTGATGGCAGATTCCTTTGGCCCCCCTCCCATCACCTTCATGACTTTATCGGGCCCCGAACACATGAACCTCCTCCCACGGGCATCTTCGTACTCAAACCCCACGAAAGCTCGGGCGATGTCGTCTCTCCGCCTCCCTCTTCCCATCACAACCGCGCTCCTTTTTCCAGGAACAGCCTTGTTGGGTGCAGGCCAGGAATTGGTATCCAAGTCTCCTTCGTCTTCGGTTCTCGTCCTGATGACGATGTCCCAAGGCATTAAATAGTTTGTTCCCGGGATAAAGCCTTGTTGATCTAAGCCAGTGTGGAAGTTATAAGCCTTAGCAGGCCCCAGCTTAACCAGTGACCAGCTGGAGAACTTGGGCAGGAGGCCTTTGGGGCAGTTGGAATGGAGCATCCCGGGGAGGTACTCGACAGTGGACGCCTGGCGATCCACCAGGCTCGGCCTCTTCTCACTTTTGGAGTCCCCGCTCTGGCCGTGACTCTCTGCATTGTCCCCTCCACCCTGGGCATCGGGGGGGTAAGTGCCCAGGCTGCCCGTGGACTGGCCCAGGCTGAGGGCTAAGCTCAGGCCTGTGCTCTCTCCCTGAGTCTGAGGTTCCTTCTCTTTAAGTTTCTCAATCTCGCCCTCTGGAGGGGCAGGCGAGGACTCATCCCGAGCAGGCGCCGGATCAGGTGTGCTCGGCTGAAATATGGGAAAGTTGATGTGCTCCAGTTTCCCACAGCACTTTTCTTCCAGTAGCTACGAGAAAGAAAATGTGGTTAACATTTTCTCATCCCTGAGATCAGCCACAACATTCAGCAGCTACAAATAAGATTCAAGAGGTTTGAGCTATGTGAGAACCAAAACAGAGCTGATTATTTAAAATCCACATGAACCAACCCACTCAAAGTGTAAATAGGTGTGCAAACAGGTGCTCCTGTGTGTGTGCACTGGTGAGGACTGGAACTGCCCACTCTGCTCAGACAATTTCTGCTCCCAGAAACATCTTCCCCAAGCAACAAGGTGAAAAGGTTAAGAGGAAACTCGTGGTCTCTTCAGAATACAGACTCTGCTGATGAAACAAAAGCAACAACAGACCTACAGTTACCTGGTAAAAGTCATAATTAGCTGCTTTGATATCAAAGGGGTCCTCCCGAGGAGCTTGTTTCCTTCCACAGTTACAGGCCCCAGTGGAGCGAGCCCGGCTGTTGTGGTACAGGATGGGAGGATTTCTGTCTGCTTCTGGCTTTTCCCCTAAAAGCAAAAAATCAATCAAACTCTGGGTAAATTGCTCACCATTTCTACAGATTAATTCCCTTCACCCTCTGCTTCCTCCTGGTTAATGCACACACACAAAATGATTTGCCAGCAGTTTGTCAAGCAATTCCTCCCTTTCCCCCTTTAACACAAAGTTCCAGTGGAGGTTATACCACTAAACTGAATCTTGTTTTTACAACTTCTTCCTAAAAGGCTCAAAGTTCTTCTGCCTGCAATAAACACACATCAGACAGTTTGACTTCTTGATTGCCATCAACCAAGTTATTTAAAACAAACGGGGGCACTTATTGCTTCCTAGAGAAAGTTTGTTCTCTTACACACCTCTTATTAGAAGGACTTGAGTGTGATGCTTCTAATTAGCAAGACAAAATCAGAGTGACCACTAAAATTAGAGTTACTAAAACTAGAGTGACTACTAATTTAGAGTTGCTAAAATTAGTTACTACTAAAATCAAAGTTACCACTGACAGTGGACTGTATGGCTCCCAAACGTCATTAATTTCCTAATGTTTGGCTCCCAAGCATTATTCAACATAAGGGAAACCTACACAACAGCTCTGCTATAATCCCACTGTACAAAGATGATCACGGAATCACTGAGGTTGGAAAAGACCTCTGAGATCACTAAGTCCAACCTTTGTCCCATCACCACCTTGCAACTAGACCAGAGCACTCAGTGCCACATGCAAGCTACAAACTTTCACCTTCCTTAAGGTGCCAGAGTCGGTGTTTCAGCCTTTTTAAAGCAGATACAGAACTAAACCACGAAACCCAACCACAAGTGAGCATCTCTACCTGCTTTTGGGAGCAGATGGAACTTGTGCACGCAGTGCTGGTCCGTCAGGCTCCGCTCCTCGCAGAGCTGGTGCCCGTTGCTCCAGAACTTGTAGCAGTCCTCGTTGAGCTGCATGGCGTACTTGTGGAAGGCCGGGCCCCGGGCGTGCTGGCTGTACACCCGCAGAGCCTGGGCCAGCTGGTTCTTGTGCACCGTCATGGTGTAATTGTGGGGCAGGTTGGACTGGTAGGCGCTGTGGGCCATGGGCAGAGCCTTCTGGCAACGGTTTTCTGAGAACTTGGTGTCTATGTCTAAATAGCCTTCCAAGACTTTGATGCTGCTCATGATCTTGGAGCTCAGCTCCCCAGAGGTGGGGTCGTCGTCTTTGCCCTCGATGGTCACCTCGTACAGTTTCAAAGCTGCAGCGACCCACTTCTGGTAGGTTGGGAGCTCGAAGTGGGAGGGCTGCGGGTTCCTCCCCACGCTGTCATCGAAGCCCTTCTTGCTGAGCACCAGCTCCACGTGCTGCCACAAGAACTCCTTGAGGGTGCAGTCCACGAGCTGCCCAGAGGAGCTGGAGCTGGAGCTGCTGCTCTCTGCGTGGAAGGAGAGCTGCTGCCGGCCGTGCCGCATCATCTGGTACCTCCTGGGCCCCGACAGCGTGGGAGTCAGCAGCGAGTCGGTCTCCCTCATGGTGCAGTTGCTCCTGAGCTGGTCGAGAAGCATGGCCACCGGGTCATCTCCATCCTGGGGCCCCCCAGCCACGATGTACACGAAAGCCTGGTTGGCAGGCACGGTGAACAGGCAGTTGATGCTCTGGTTGGTGAGCACCCTGCTCTTGCGGAAGATGCGGTAGATCTGATCCTCCAGAGCGTGCTGCAGCCTCCTCTTGGGGGAGTGCTTCTTGGGGGGTGGCTTTTCCAGGTGACTGCAGGGGTCCTGGCCCCTGCTGGGGAGGGGATCCACCTTCAGAGCCCCGTTGAGCTGGAAGAGGAAGAGGAGGCGCGGAGGGCACGGCCTGCAGTTGAGCTTCCACTCCTTGCCCACCGGGCAGTCCTTGATGGCAGCCTTGAGGGAGGGCAGCACCTTCTGCCGCAGCCCGTCCAGCGCCCTGAACACGCGGTCGTAGGTGATGTCGAAGGAGCAGGTGGGATGCACCAGCAGCAGGATGTGGCACACGGAGAACAGGTAGAGGAGGCTCAGGCAGTGCAGCTTCTCCTGGTGCTTCCAGAACTCGTGGGCCTCGGCGTGGGGCAGCGGGGCCGGGCCTCCCGAGGGGTGTCCGGGCCCAGCCTCCCTGTTCTCGGCCGCGGTGAGGTCCCCGCAGGCGCGGAGCAGCTGCGGCGTGTCGCAGATGGAGGTGAGCACCAGGTACAGCACGCGGCTCTCCTGGCTGTAGTACGCCTGCAGCTGGTTGTAGTCCTTGCTCGCCGGGTCACCCTCGGACCCCGCCGCGCCGTCCGCCGGCTCGGGATCCTCCTCGGGGAACAGCGGGAAGACCTGCCGGTCGCACACGGTGCTCACCAGGGCCTCCTTCTCGGAGCAGAGCTGCAGCGCCGTCTTGCCGAAGATGCCCACCACGCACACCTCCTCCTCGCCGCCCGCCGCGCCGCCCGCCTCGGCCGCCAGCAGCAGGTCCCGCAGGCTCATGGGCCCCACGGCCGAGCCCATGGCCCCGGGGGGGGCACCGCCCGGCAGCGGCATCCCCCGGACCCAGCCCCACTCCCACTCCCGCTGCCGCTCCCGCCCGGAAGCGGCGGAGCCCCGGCCCCGCTCCCGGCCCCGCGCATGGGCGGCCCCGCCCCGGGGATGCGGTTCGGGGAGGGAACGGCTGAGAACGGGGTGGAGACAGCGGGAGAGGGGGACGCGGAGGATTGGACAGCACATCGTCCACCCTGGACAGCTCTGGTCCCCAGCGAGCGCGGGGCGGGATGCGGGGTGCGCTCCCCCAGACCGGGATGCAGGGACGGCGGGACTCGCATTCCATCGCCAGCCCGTGTCCTGACCTGGGTCACAGTACAGGCACATCTCCCCACCCCCCCAGCTCTTAAACTTGACTTTGAAGGAGTCTTTGAGTTACTTTGCCTTTAATCAGTTCAGCCTTTACCAGTGATCTGACCCCAGCCAGAAGCAATACACAGTGCAATTGCCTTGTATATTTGTAGCCACAGAACCAAGCTGGTTTGTTGACTCCTGCAGCTTTTCCATTTAATAATGTTAGTGCATTAAACTGTTGCTTTTCTTTGAAGCTGTACAGTTACCGTGTAGTTAGTTTTTGTTTTTTAAAAAAAAATATATATATAAAAGATGTATAAACAATACTGAATTTCAGCAAACACATAGGTATTTGTATGACAAGCAGCACCAGTGTTGGGAGCATAATAGTCCCTGCTTCAGCAGCAGCCAGTGGTCAAAGGACTTGGGAAATTTCATGCTTTGTTTCCATTAAGAATTGAGACATTATAGAAACTAAGACATTATGAAATATAAAAAGTAAAATCTGCTTAACAGGGTTTCCATAATATCCTGTTCTCGTGTGCACTTACAAATACATGTGCCTGAGCATGATAAAAATGGGATTCAAAAGGGAAATCCAATTCAAATCCCGACAACAAATGAAAAATACATTGTTCCATAAACCTACTTTCCTTTTTACTTTTCATCAAAGCTGTTTGCAGCACTTAACCGGGCAGGGGAGGGACTCTTCGGATGAGCCATCTGTCAAAAGAAGGGAAGGGTCAGAACTTGGATATCTGAACTAATTGTGACTCAGATAAAACAGTGCAATTCTCAGCTGACACCATAAAACAACCAGAGCAAGTCATTAAAATAAAAGACATTATTAACCCTCAGATTTTGTTCTTCTGCAAAGTGGAACTATGAATTTCAAAGTCGTATGGACTGCACTGTAGGGAAAAATCAGTAGGAAATTCTCTGGATTTTAAAGCCAATTTATTGTTCCAAAAGAGAGAGAGTGACTTGCCTGGAATTTGCGTCGCAGTGCCTGTGTCATTATTGGTGTCAACCCAGAGCCACATTCAATGTTTTCTTTATTATTTAGAGGAGTGCCACCAGGACTTCTGGAAAGATTGGACACAAGGGGAATTATTATTAGTTCTCTATTTTTGTCTAGATTAAAAAAAAAAAAAAAAAGAATCCAGAGAACAGGAAGGAACTTGCCTTTGTATATTGACTTTCTTCAGATGTTTCCGAAGATCAATCTGATTTTTAGGGGGAGTACTAACAGAACGAAACAAATAAAATATTTTCCACTCTGTAAACCATGTTAATCACTGTTTTAAGCAGAAAAATCTAATATCAAAGAAAGGAAGAAAGGATCTTACATTAAGGAATTTGTGACGTGAGCTGATGGCTTGGATTTAGGTCTCAAACTAATACTCTGTAGATCTGAGACTGTAATTAATGCCCTGCGTGGCTTCCCTGGTGATTCTGCCTAAAGCAAGGAAAGAAATGTTACCACAAATAAAACTAACTTCAAATCTATTCAATACTTATACTCTGAAAGACTTTTGTGGTTTATGGCTTTTATGCTTTTTTTGAATTATTAAGATTTGAACGTGTCTTGGATAAAAACAGATCTATTAAAAACAAAAAACCCCCCAAACACTTTTGCAAACAATATTTTGGCTGGGCAAAGAAAGCCCAAAACCTATTGATAACAGACATAAATCTACAGCAAAGCTCCATGGCCTTAATGGAAAATCAGAACTGTCCTGCGTGCCAGAGGTTCATTTCTTCCCTTCAAATGCCCAGGTGCAGAATTAGAATGGTTACTTGAAACTTTGGAAGAGAAGAACTAATTTACTGAAAAAATTCTATGATGGGCTAAGACAAGCACTGCAGGAGAGGCACCATTTCCAGGGTGGAGTTTGCCTCAATGCACTGTCACCTGGTTATCCCTGTCCCCTCCAGCCTACCTTGTCCATTCTCAGGTTGCTGTTTGTCTTCTTCAGCTTGACATTCAGGAGGTCTTTGAGCGTGATCTGCATCGGCCCGTCCTTCTTCACTGGTGGTGCCTGAAAACAAAGGGGTTTGGAAGGGGAATCAGGATTGCCAGGTGACTGACTGTTCACAAACACACACATTCCCAATGGATCCAGGCCCACAGAACCCAGGCACCAAGGAAAAAACAGAGGAGCCTTCTGAGTCCTTACCAGAAGTGCTTTGGAGCCAGTGCCCCGTTTGAGGAGGAGAGGTGCTGGAGGCAGTTTTGGTGGGGGCAGTGGTGGTGGTGGAGGAGGAGGGGGAGGAGGAGGAGGAGGAGGAGGAGGTGGAGGAGGAGGAGCAGGCACCGATGCCAGCAGGTCCATCCGTGTCTGTACAGGAGCACCCAGGACTGGTTTGTGACACCTTTGGCAAAGAGGATTTTCTGGAGACAAAGCTGCAGTTCCGTTCACCTGAAAAACGACATAAATAAACAAGAGGACATTAAATCCACTGGCAAAAGGAGATGGAATTTTAGAGGACAAAGGTTCTGGCTGAAGTTGATCTGTACAGGCACAAGAGCCTTTCAGGAGGCTCATCAGCACACCAGTTCCCTCTGGCTGTGAGGAAACTGCAGTTCAGCAACACTGAATGCAGGAATGCCCTGTGAGAACCCTTCAGATTTCAGATCTTCTGCACTGAGCACAGTTCCTTACACACCCACACAGACAAACGTTACCCTGCCCCACCGGGACTGCCACTGACCTGGAGTGTTTCTTGGAGCTTGGAAAATTCACTTTCCAACTTTTCCAGCTGCTCTCTCAAAGCATTAAGTTCCCTTAAGTAGATTTGTGACGGAAATATGGTGTCTTTAACCACCTTAAAACTCTGAGCATAAAAAGAAAGCACATTAGTGTTTTCACCAGCAGGTTCTGTTTCCAGAGACATGCCTGTGATTACTATGGAGAGTTCTATGGCAAGGTCTTATTGCAGTCCATGGAGAAGCACAACAGGAAGATACAAAATTTCATCAAATAGTTCCCTGGCAGGAACCCAAGGAGTGACTTTCTAAAAGAACTTTAACTTCATCTAGGAATTCTAAAGTAAAATTCACATTTGACCTGAAAAGCTCAAACAATCATTTCTATGCTATGAAAGAAAAACCACAGCCTTTGTCACTTTAAATCCTGCTGATATTCCAATAAAAAACCTACAGTTGCACATATGCAGTGGGCACATGGTGGGATTCTTGGGACTGTCCAAGGAGTTGCACTTGGATGATCCTTGTGAGTCCCTTCCAACACAGGATATTCTAGGATTCTATGATTTAATGTCTTGGCACATCTCATTATTCATTCCTTCAACAGTAAACACTCAACATACTTTATATGTTTCAATACACTGTTTCAATGTTTCAATAAATACACTTTAGATAACTAAATGTACAGCTCAGCTCTCAAATCTCCCCGTGTATCCTGTGTCTGAGCACAAAGAACCACCTCACACATGGCTAAAAATGGAGAAACACAAACTGTACCTGTGCAATTTTGTCCTGGCCCCACCAATACAGAAATGATGCTGCTGATTCCAAGGGTTTTATCACATTTTTTGCTGCTGATTCCAAGGGTTTTGTCACTTTTTTTGCTGCTAATTCCAAGGGTTTTACCACATTTTTTGCTGCTGATTCCAAGGGTTTTACCACATCTTTTATGCTGGGCAAGGCTGATGGCCAGAGGGAGCACCCTGGGACAGGTGTTGGGTTCGGAGGGAGATCAACTGGTGACCTGCAACAGAACATTTCAGAGTGAGGCCAGAATTATATTTATCATTTCAGCCTCTAATAAAGTTAACTGTGACCAATCATCTGGAAATTACAAGCAGGAATGGCAGGTAACAAGAGAGTAAATGTGACCAGAGAAACCAGGAGAGGCCAAGATACATTTCAATAAAAGGGGAGGGTGGGCAATAATATTTGAAATCTCTTTTTATTCAAATTGCCTTTCCCAGTTATTAAAGTTAGTCATGGAATCACTGAGGTTGGAAAAGACCTCCAAGATCATCATGTCCAACCTTCAACTGAGTAACACCAAACCACATCATGAAGTGCCATGTCTGCTTGTCAGTTGAACACTTCCAGGGATGGTGACTCCACCACTTCCATGGGAAACCTGTTCTGGTGCCAAACCAGTGAAGAAGCTTTTCCTAATATCCAACCTGAAACTCCCCTGGCACAACCTGAGACTGTTTCCCCTTGTAAGTGCTCAGGATGATCCACGAGATGAAGTTATTCCACAGCACCCCTGCCAGGATGGAGACAGGCTCCAAACACAATTCTATTCCCTCAGTTCCATGAGGAACTGGGAGCAAAACAACAAAACCCAGGAATTGGGTGAAAAGCCAAAGGTCAAGCTGAGCCTCTTACCCTGGGGAAGGACAAACTGAGCCCTGGGGCTTTGCAGCATCTCTCTTTTGTTTCAGGTGAAATCTTCCTCGGGCTCTCCTTTTTTGCCTGCATCTCTTACGCTTTGCCATTGCTGTTAAAAAAGACACATTTAAAATGAATGTCCAGAGACCAAATTACACACTGGGGCAGAGCTGCCACCCAAGAGAATAACGTGGGCAGCACCCCAGACATCCAGGCAGAGGTTATTCACAGCTGCCTTGCTGCAAGCATCACATAATGCTGATAAAAAAATATATCCTTAAGTTCTCATGAGCCACAGGGATGTCTTTATACCCGAGTAGTGAACAAAAAAAGCACCATTTTATAATGGGCTTCTTTCCCCCCTATTTATGTAGAGAAGTAAATATTATAAAGAAATATAATTATTATAAATAATTAGAAAAAATATATTTATAGCTATAGTAAATAGAAATATATAGCTATGTTAAATAGTGACATATAGCTATAATAAATTATAAATATAGCTATAACAAATACATAGCTATAATAAATATAAACATTAAAATTATCGATATATTAATTATACCCAGTTTTTCTTTATCCTGAAGCGACAAACTCTGAATTTCGGCAAAACGACGCTTGTGGAGAACGGAGGCAGAAGACACGAAGACGAGGCCCCGGGACGGGCCCGTTTGGTCCCTCACCGGTGACCCCGCACCGGGGCGCGGGGGCTCCTCACACACACAGACCTGTGGGGGTGTCCCCGGTGCCGGGGGGTGTCTCAGCAGCCCGGGGGTGTCCCTTGTGCCCCCCAGGATCCGGGGGGTGTTCCTAGAATCGGGAGGTGTCCCGATGCCGCCCCGTGTCCCCCCCCCGGCCGCTGCCGCCGCCGCCGATTCAAACCGATCCCGACGGCGCGCTCAGCCAATGGCAGCGTCGCTCTCAGCCGCGGCCCCCACGCGGCGCGTGTAAGCCGAGCGCTGATTGGCCGCCGCGCTGAGGGCCCCCCCCCCCCCGCCCCATCCCGCGCGCTTCACCGGAGCGGGGCCGGCGCTGCCCCCGCCCCGTCCCGGGCACCGCCATTGGGTGAACGGATCTGGCGCCGACAATCAGCTGCGGGCAGCGCTCGGCCGGGGGAGGCCGGTGGGGTGAACGAGACGTAACAGCGGCCCCGCTGGGGGCACCGAAGGGACCGGGGATGAAGCTGGGGGGGGTGACCAGGGCCCGCCCAGCCAGCGGCGCGCGCCCCGCCCCGGCCAATCATCGCCCGGAGCCCACTCCGGGCCAATCAGCGCCGCCGTACCTCGGAGCGGGTTTACATTCCCGCCGGGCCAATGGCGAGCGCGCTCGGCGCGCCGCGGGCCAATGGGGGGCGCGCGGCGAGTGACAGCTGGCCAATGGGCGGCGGCGGCTCTCCCGTGCGCCGCGCGGGGGGTGGGGATCTCCCCGCCGCCGCCTGAGGAATGTCAACTATTCAACATGGAGACGGCGGTCGCCAGGCTCGAGGCCATGGTGAGGGCGGGCGGCGGCCGCGCTCGGGGCCGCCCGCGCCGCAGGGCCGCCCGCCGGCGGCGCCTCGCGGGGCGCGGGGCCTCCGCGGACAGGAGGAAGGGAGGGGAAGGCGGGGAGAGCACGGGCGCGGCGCGACGAGGAAGAGCGGCCGCTCAGCCGCGCCCGCCGCTCCGCATCCGGGCCCTGAGCGCGGCCCGCGCCGCCCTCGGCTGGGCGCCCGGCGGGCGCGTCCGGGTCAGGCGGGTTCGGCCGGGCCGGTCCATTGCGCGGCCCCCCCCGCGGGGCGGAGCCTGCGCCGCGCTCGGCGCGGGGCAGGGCGCGGCCATTCCCGCGCACCTGGGGGGGGGCGGGCGCGCCCACTGCGCGGGGGACGCGGCCGGGCCGCACCACGTGCGGGAATGGGAGGGGGGGAACGCGGGGCATAGCGGGGCGTGGGGGGGGCGAGTCCATTTCGTCCCGGCGGGGGGAGAGGGTGGAGCGCTCACCTGGGCTGGACCATTTTGAGTATGGGGGGAGGAAGTGGGTGGGCTGGGTCCCCTTCTTTCCCAGCTCCGGCTCCAGGAGTTTTCCCAGCCTTGGACTCCGAACTCTCCCTTATGGAATGGTCGCCTCCCTGTCTGCCCCGCTTCTGGAAAAGTGGGAAAAAAGCGCAAAAAATAACCTCCCAGAAAAAAGCTGTGCTCTGCTTCCCTGACGGAGAGGCGCTGGAAAGCTGTCCCCGACCAGCCGAGTTCCCTGTGGCATCCCTAAAACCTCGACCTTGCTTCTATCTGATCTTTTTTTACATTAAAGATTCTCCCTCTGTCTCCCCATATCTTTTCTCTTAGAATTCTTTTTTTTTTTTCTTTTTAAGCCTAGTTTAGAAGTAATAATTCAGAAATACGTTTAGAGGCGCTTGGGTCGTACGCTTTATTTATTTATTATTTATTGATTATTATTTAGTTAATATGGTTTAAATATGTGTTTTATTGAAAGTCTTACTTTCAAGTGACTCTTGACACGTAAATAGTCACAGAGGTGTCTTTTGGCTCCCTGAAAGTTAAGAGGGTGTTTTACACCTGGTGGTGGAATTCGGAACAGTTTCACAAATCCCAGCTTTGTGTCTCTTTTGCTTTTCCTTCTGCTAATTGTTTCTTCTTCCTGGATTTCCCCTGAGCTCAGCTCTCTCCACAGAGTTGTGATAAAACACTTATTTCCCCCGAGGTTTTGACACGAATTTCATGGGAAGCTTCATTTTAAGTCTCGTGGAACCAGGGATAAACTAATTAGGGGGGGTTCCAACAGAACAGTGTGTATGAAAATCCCAGGTAATCGATGGTTCAGTGACACCATCACATCTACAGCATGAGATTAATTACAGAAATCATAAAGCTCTCAATTTAAATAAGTCAAGGCCAGGTTGGACAGGTTCTGTCACTGGATTTTTGGTACTGTGGACCTACTTTTTTTCCTGGAGTGGTGTCTGTCCAGTGCCCTTTTTATGTTGTACTACTAGTGATCATGCACAAAAAGCAGTGCAATGTTAAAAGGGCATTGGCCAGCAATGCTGTCTACGTTATGGTCTCATTTTTGCTACAGTCACACGTCCAAAGTCACTGCCTGAGACCAGGAGGTGATTTGCAAAACAGCTGTAAAATAGTTGTGAGTTTTCTGAGTGCCCTGCAAGGAGCAAAGAACACTGTCCAGCATTCCTAGTTCTTCTCCGCTCCATTCCCAGGTTTCTTTGCATTTTGTTGTTGAGGATCTCAGCACCTCCAAACCCTGAGAGTTCTCAAACTTTCAATATGAAGTTAAAAAAAAAAAAGCACTTTCATTTAGATTTATGAAATACACCCCCACAGTGATGGTGCTCTCGCACCCAGGTGGCAACCCCAGGGATAATGTACATCCACAGAGTTGAGAAATAAGTGTTTAAGTACATTTTAAAGTGATTCAGCCCTGCAGATTATAAAGAATAAACTGATATCTAGAAAATATACCCTGTAATGCAGTTTTAAGAACATCTGTCTGACAGCAGTTCCGAACCTTCGCTTGCTACGAGACAAACCTAAGAAATAAATGCATTTGGAACTGTAGTTTCCAGGTAAAAAAAAGCACCAGAATTGTTTGAAATCGAATTTTCTGCTGAGCATTTTGTTGGGTGGTTTGGGATTTTTCCCCCTCTTTTGGTCAGTGGAACGACAGAATAATAACAATGTCTTCAAATATGTGAGCTCTTTGTGTGTGTGTGTGTGTGTTAGGACTTGGTGAACTTGAATATTACCCAGTTCTTCGTGATCCACAGCAACCACTGTGTGAGCTGATGGGTTTTATTGCCTTTTTTGAGTGTGGTGGTGATCCCTGCCCTGAGCTGTTGCTGCTAACGAGTGCTCTGACTTTATTGCACTACTGTTCTGTACAGCGAGCAGTGCAATAGTATTGTCAAAGCATCTGAGAGCAGAGCACCTTCAGCCTCCCTCCCCGTGAGTAAATTACAGATTTACACTTCAAAACCTGCATTTTCCTTGGGACTGTTGTCAAATAAACTGCTTCTGACCCAGGTGGGATTTCTGCAGGTGTGTGTTTCTGGAAATAACAGCGAGAAATAAGTATTTATGAAATAAAAAGCGGTGATGTTGAACTGGGTTAAGCTTTTCATTGAGCACAGATCTTAAAATTCCAGCCAGGTGATGGATAAGCTTTGAGCTTCACACCCAGTTTTTTCATGTCCTGGATCACGGTAGTAGCGTGGTGTTAGTGGGTTCCTGTCCTTGTGGAAGTCTCAAATTATCAATTTGAATGTTTCATGGGTAATTCTGAAAGCCACCTGTACCCATTGTCTGCTTTCCCAAAATTAATCAAGTGAAGGAGTTGGAGAAAAGAAAAAAAAAATATTTTTTGGGGCACCTGCCTGTGGAAATGAAAACCTAAAACTGTTTGCTTAGTGGAGGAGAAGAGAAATTATTGGGCAGTTAAGGAAAAAATCCCTCCTGAACTCTTTAAACATGTGTAGTGCAATGAAATGTATTTTATTCCTGGATTTCATCATGGCTGGTTTCTGGGGCAGGTGTGGGAAGAAGTTTTGGTGGGCAGATGGTGAGTTATGGCTGTACTGGCTGAAAGCTTTTCCCTTTGATTTATAGGTGCTCAAGCTCTTCACCAGATTTAGTTTCCTTTTCTTAAGCTATTATTTGAAAATTTACTGAGGGTGTGTGAAACATCACCCATCTCCACTCCCTCAGAAAGGGGGTTTTATTGCAGAGTATCCTGGATCAAACCCTATTCCTTGAGGCTGGCTGAAATTCCAGATCCTCAAAGGCATTCCTGGCCACTCCTTAAAGGAGTTGGGATGGTCACTGTGGGGTTAATCCCAACAGAAACAGTGAAAACCAAATTAAGGAAGTTACAACCATTTTTAACTTGCTTTCATCACTGTCTCTTCTGTGACTGTAAAAATCACCGAATTATTGTGTAAAAAAATTAATGAGTGGCCTGTGAACTGGGAAAACTGCCTTTCTTTGCAGTGGAAGTCTTTAATAGATATTGAAATCACAGGCTAAAATTAATCAAGTAGTAATGCTATCAGCAGACTGGTTTACAAGGCAATTAGATAATTCTCTGGTGGCTTATTTATCCCAAGGAGAGAAAAGTGATGTCATCAATTTTATTAGCTGCTAGTCAGTCTGCTTTATTGGGGAATAATAGAATATATTGTGGGCATTAAAACCAGCTGAAAGAACACATCCCTGATATAATGAATAACAGAACCTCTGGTGATACTTTTGGATCCTGAACACTTGTGGTTTTGCTAACAGAACTTTGAAAATGTTAAGTTTGAAAACTGTTTTCTGCTTTCCTGAAACACATGAAGGGCAAATGGTTGGGGCTTGTCTGCAGGTTTTGGTTTCTAATACACTGTGCCTGACCTTAAATATTTTAGTTCCAGAAGGCAGAAGCTGATCTGGACTGGATTCAACACAGACTGGAGTATGAAATAATGAAAAGTTTTCCTGATGATACACCACTAGAGGTAGTGTTAATAATTAACAATTTTTTTGATTAAATGCATAGATTTTACTGCATTTTCTATGAAGATGGTAACAAATGGGACTGTTCTTTTATCTGGTTGTTAGGTTTTTATTATTGTTATTATGATAAAGTATTTCCTGCATCATTTATCAAGATAACTGGCCTAGAATGAATTCAAACAAAACCCCCTTGGTTTCTTGGTACAGGGAAATTCTCCCGTGTTCTGCTCTGAGAAATTAGTAGTGGTAACACCTAAATTCAAGAGACAGAGCAAAGGTGTGTTTTAGCTCTCAGATCCAACTTAAACCTGCTCAGAAGCAATGACTAAATTAATATTTGGGGGAGAGATGAGAGGAAGAGGACAACAATAAGTGACATCACGTAAAGGATTCTATAAATAAGTCCTTGTCTCCGAGTATATTGTAACATACAGCAGAAAAATCATCTTTTTTGTTAGAAATCCCCAATTTATTCTATGCCAGAAAAGCTGCTAAAGGTCTCCAACACCATAAATTCCTCCTCCTGTGTTTGATGTGGAACCACAGAGTTATGCTGGTTTACTAACACCATCTATGAAAAATGAAATGTAGAGCAGAAACACTCTCACAGCTACACTTTGCACTGTAAAGGCTCATTTCGTGTCCTGTTTTGGTGCCTCCAACGCCTGCACTTTTGATTGGTATTTACCCAGATTATATTTTCTTTGCTGGTGTGGTGTAAATGTACTTTTACCTTCTCCACAGGACAATCCATTTGCTATCCTGGAAGGACTCTCAGCGGCCAAAGCTCGTTACAAAGCGCTGTGCACACGGATGGACAGGATTGCCAGGGAGCAGAAAGAGGCCATGAAGGGCATCCAAGCTTCTGTGGAGAACACAACGAAGATAGTTCAGGAATTACAGCAAAAAGCTGGTCTTGAGGTAGGTCTTTTCCTTTTAATCCCTTTGTTTTCACTCCTGGAAATGAACTGGGACTTTGTAGCCTTTACTTACTGTGAGTGGTTGGGAGCTGTTGCACAGAGTGCAGGCTCTCGGAAGGAGACGAGAAGATGGTTTCCCAGGAGAAATTCCTGCAGGATTGGAGCTCTTTCTGTAAATCCCAGTCCTCAGCAGTGTTCAGACTGGGAGCTGAAGGAATACCTGAGTAGTGTCAGTAATTTCATAGGGGTTTCAGAGAAATCAATGCCTTTGGGCACAGCTGTGTCCCAGGGCCACGCTGGCACCTTTTAGGAATGGAAAATGGAAGGTGAAAGTGATTTTAAGAGGCAAAAAAGCTTTTAAGTGGAAAATGTTCTTTTCACTGTCTGAAGTGAGTAAGTTAAAACCAACACACTGGATCATACACACTGGGATTGTAAGTTTTTCCTCAGTATGCTAACACCCCTCTAGCTATTAAAGAAACCAAGAACACATTTTCCTAAGTGGTCTTCAGACACTGCTTTGTAACATTTTGAGGAGGTTGTGAAAGCATTAATTTTGTCCCTTTACAAATAAGGTGCTTTAGATCAATGTTCTAACAACACTGCCCTGAGATTGTGTTTTATCTGTCAACAGCTCTAGATAAGGGACTGGTAAATCTTTACAGACAAAAGGTACTGTATCCTGACTTAAAAGACAGTACTTATATGTCACAGAAAGGAAAATATATCATATCTCCCCGTGTTCCAAGGATAGGCTGCCAAGAATAATTCTGTATTTGGATTTTGTTAAAGTGGAAGACTCTCCTCTCTTGAGTTATATGTAGAATTTTAGATAAAGATTTTCTTCTACTTTGTTCATTTCCTAAACCAGAGATTAATTAAACTGCTCTGGTGAAATGCAAGTCTTTAAGTTCAAGTGCTTCTTTTTATTGAAGAATTTATCTTACTTGAATAATTTATAGTTTTGATGCTAAAGGAAGATTATGGTTGATTTTTTCAGGAATACTTTGCCTGTGAACTTGCTTTCAGTTGAAGGAAAGTAGGAGTCTACTACCAGTTTCCATGAGAAAAGGGCTCCATAAACATTGAGTTCTTCTGTAAATATCATCACCTCAGGAACCAAGGGATCAGAGTTCTCTGTGTTTGCTTTTTATTTTTTGCCTAGAGCTTGCCCCTGTCAGCAGAAGAACAGGCTGCAGCACAGCAGTTGGGCATCCAAACTGGGACAGAAATGGAATCATCAGTGGGAAGGGTAATTAGGGCACGGAGTGTCAGCATCCCAGAAACCAGGGATCCTGAGTGTGGCTCAGAAGGGCTGGTTTTGTGACTTAATACCTCTCAAATGAGTGGCATTTTTCAGAAATGGGATGAAGCTTCTAACAAACCCTTTCATTTTTATTGTACACAGGTTAAGTTTTTTAATTGTTCCGGTTTAATTGTCCACAAATGAAAAATTAGCTTTGATGGAAGACTTTGTTCCCCTTATTTATTCATTGGGATGTGTTTATGTTTATTTTCAGGGATGCAGTTGGTTGCTCTTGTTGATCCTCTTGTTCTATTAATGCATGAGATAAAAAACCTTTGGGTGGGAGTAAGGAATGTAATTGATCCAAACCAATGCATCTCAACGTGGAGAGAAATTTAATTTCCTGTAAAAAATAAATTGTGGGATATGAGTAACAGTATGTTCTAACTGCAGTGCAGTAGAACATAGATATAAACTAAGATTTGTTGAAAAGTAGCTCAAAGCACAAAATTCCAATATAATTATCTGCAAATATTTGGTTTGGGTGTCATATTAAAAACACAATAATAAAGAGGGTCAATAGAGTGTAGTTATCTGATTGATCTTGTCTTTTTGCTGTGCCTTCTCACTGCCCACTGTCACAGGACACCCCACTTTCTGTCCCTTTATTGCCAAGGTTGGTTTGCATGAAAGCTGTCCAGGATCCTGCAGCTTCACTCAACGTATTTGTGTGCAAATATCTGCTCCTGCCTTGAGAAATGCTCTCAATTCCTGCCTTCCCATCCTGAATTCTAAAGCCCTTCCCACCCAGCTGCCACAATCCCACTGGAGCTGCATCCTGTGGCTACCGAGGCTCAGTGGGGATTAGCCCGTGTTGTCTTTGTGTTCTCAAGACGTTCCCTGAAAGGCAGAAAAAGTGGGAAGATGTTGCAAAGACCCTGGGAATTTTGTATCAGTGCTGTATTTCTGGCTGAGGAGAGTTTGATAGAGCTGCTTTCAGCTTGTCACAGCTGTCAGCCTCCCAGGGCTGCCTGGGAAGAGGGAAACCATCTCTCCCTTTGCTGCATGTGAAGTGCTTTCAGAGCCACACTGGAATGCAAAGGAGGAAGCTGGAGAGGCTCATCTGACTTGCATATCAATCCTGCTGGATCCATTTTAAACTGAATTTTACTTGAAACTGTGTTTGATCCATTGTGCCAGTTGACAGCTGCAAGATCCTTGGTTATCCAGTTGGTAAAATGTAAGCACTTGTGCAGGAATGAAAGTGTAAAAAAAGAATTTCTAACAAATCCTGACACTTCTACTGTGTTTATTCCTAGCCAGGTTGTGCAGGATCTACAGTCCCTGGCTCAGCTGAAGGTAAGTGCTGAAAAAATAAACTTCCCACTGTTTTCTTCTCGTGAAGCCTGTAAATAAAGACAGTAAATTCACTGTTTTCACTCTCAAGCACCAGTAACTCCTGCTTTCATGTGAAGAATTCAGATTTTAGTGTAAGAACCTGACCTCTTAGCTACATTCTGTGTATAGTTCTGGGAGTTCTTCTTGCTGTTGATGGGACTGAAGTGCATCCTGCTTTGTTTATGGTATGGAAGAAATGGTCTCACCATAGAAACAGCTCTTTTGAATCAATTTATCCCTACTTATGGGAAGGAATTCTCCTGTTTTGCTTTGGTTTGGTTTTTGAAACACAGCTAAGTAGTCACTGACAGACCAGATTTGTCAATCCAGAGCTCAAATTAAATGATTTTTCACTGGGCCTGCAGATACAGTGATAGTTTGGAGGGAGTATCTTCCTTCCCTCCTTCTTCTTGCTGGAAAATCTTCCTTTAGACCCATTTAGAGGGATTATTAAACGGTAATGGAAGCACTTTCTATCTTTGGCCTGGCTTCTGGAGAAACAAATATTTTCTGTTTCCAGTTTTTCACCAAGTATCTTCCATTTCCAATTTTTTAGCATCCCAATTCCTACCATTGACTGAGGAAATGCTTCTGACTGTACCCAGGCACATCAGAAGATCTGTCACATTAGCAGGCTTGAACTCTTTGTACAGGGGGTTATTTAAACACTTTGTAGTGAATAAGAACAAGTAAGACTTAAACCCATTCATTAGCAAGAATTTTATAAGCTCTAAAGAAATTCAGCCTGTTTGAAATTAAACAAACTCAAATAGTTAACCATTCACTGCCATATTATAACTTTATAATGTGATTTTACTCCCCTACACCCTTCCTGCTTAGGTACACACCCCAATGTGTTAGACCATTATACAAAACCCCCCAAATTAATTTGTGTAAAAATGCTTTGATCGTTTTCAAAGCTGCATTTTAGGTTCTTCAGACTTTTCCACTTTGTTTTTGCTGTACAGATGTCCAGGTCTGGGTCTGTTCAGGGAAGTTTTGCTGACACACTTGTGCTGCCAGGCCCTTTTAGTGTTCAGAATCTGCAGCCAGACTGGAAAAGCAAAGCCCTGACACTAAACCATGACCCCCAAGCCCTGCCCTGCCCTCACCAGCCCCTCCTGCCTCTCCAAGCCCTGACCCCTCCCTGGAATGTGCTGTGGATTTCTTGCAGGCTGAGGTTACAAACAAACAAGTTTTTAACTCAGGAATTCTGTCTCTTTAACCCTAAGGCTGGATTAGCAAATGACTGCTCTGATTTGAAGTAGCACAGGAAAGCTGATGGTATAATGAGGGTGAGATTTACAGAGCACGCACAAAAATCATTCATTATGTGCTTTTTAGCCTTTTTCTGCCTTTTTGATCCCTGTTTTGGTAAATAGTTTGGTTTTGTCTTACAGGGCAGCACTGAGTATTTCACAGGTGGATGAGATGAGTACGAAACCCTCTCACTCAAGAATTCAAGTCCTGGAAGAACTTGGTGTTGTGAAAAGCGACAAAAAAGGGGATATTGAATTAGTTGTGTAAGTGAAAGCTCGGCCCGTTCTCGTCTGAGACACAAAAGCACCTTGGTCACAGCTCCTGGATTATGAAGGAACAAGTATTTCCCTGGGATCTAAGAGCTGCTGAAAGTCCACTGTTGGAGAGTTGTAATGTTTCTGTGCACAAATTCTGTTTCTGGTACTTAAAACTGGAGAGTTAAAAACCACTGAGGTTGGCATTTTGCCTTGGATATTTATAGGCCTGTGGCTGATGCATTTTTGAAGAGTGTTACGAGCCACACAACATTTTCTTGCTCTCGTTCTTCAGTGGGTTTTTAACAAGTAACCCAAGCCTCTTAAGTGTACTTACATTCCTGAATAAATGATGAAAGCTAAGGAGATGCCATGGATTTATTACACTTTTGTGTACGTGACTCCAGACCCTGTGCCTTGCCCTGACCCCTGAACCCGGGCCCTGACCCGCTTAATTTTCCTTTGCCATGAACTCCCTTGGGTTTTTTAGAGTCCAGGGAAAGCGGAGGCTCACAGAGTGGCCGAGATTGGAAGGGACCTCTGGAGACTGTCCAGTCCAACCCCCTGTCAGAGCAGGAGCAGCTGCAGCAGCTCCCTCAGGGCGGTGTCCTGAAAAATTCCAAGGATGGAGAATTCACAACCTCTGTTAACGCTGTTTGACCACCCTCACAGTGAAAAACATAAGCAGGATTTTTTTTTCCCTGCATGTTTAATATTTCTATATTTATTTCAACCTAATTAAGGGGATAAGATATCCCAAGTTTTACCAAGTTCCGGTGGGGTTTTTGGGAAAAATTATGTCTGTCAAAGGAGAGGAATTTAAATTAGTGCTCCTGGGGAGGGGAAGGCTGATTTCTGAACTCACTGATGAGCTGGTTTAGGGTTTGATGGGAAGAGGAATAGCCTGGATATTGAAGAAAAAAGGGAAGGAAAGAAGAGGGATAAGTTGCTTTTTTGATGTCTGCTGCCCTTTTACCTACACGTGATTAACCAGTTTGACAAACTGATTTGATAGTTAGGCATTTAATCATATTCATCAGTTTTCTATAGAGGGCTCGATCCCGTCACTTTCGCCAGCAGTGTTAAATATTTAATTTATTAAATATTATTGGCTACAATAATTGGAGATACCCGTCAGCGGGCAAACAGCTACAGCACGGGCGACAGCGGCTCCGCTTTCTAGAGCCGTGCGGGCTGTGGGAACCCATCCCTGCTCGTGAGCTGAGTAAAGCCGAAAAAAAACACGCGTCAAACTCTTACTTTGGACACCGAAGAGCCGCCGGTTCCCTCAGGGGCGGCCGCGCCTCCCGCTCTCCCCTCAGCGCGGCCCCGCCCCCCCGCGGGCGGCCCCGCGCATGCGCACTGCGGGCGCGGGGCGGAGCGGCCGCGCTGCCGCGGTCACGGCCGGGCCGGGGCGCGGGGCTGGGGTCGGGGCGCTGCCTCCGCCCGCCCGCTCCTCAGACCCCGCGGAGCCTCCGCTCCTTACCCCGGGCACGGAGAGAGAGGGCCGGGGACAGCCGTCCCCGCGCCCGCCGCCGGCGGGGCCGCAGCCATGGACGAGCAGAGCGTGGAGGTGAGCGGCGAGCGGGCGGCGCGCGCGTCCCCTCAGGGGTCCCCTCAGGGATCCCCTCAGGGACTGCCCTCAGGGACTGCCCTCAGGGACTGCCCTCAGGGACTGCCCTCAGGGGCTCCTCCCGCCCTGCCCGCTTCACCCCTCGGCGGGGGCTCTGTCGCGGTGCGAGGGGGGGGATAAAAAAGGCCGCTCGGCAGCGGCTCGGGTGCGCAGGGAGGCAGCAGGTGGGGATGTGGGAGGAAATGAGCTGCGGGAGCAGCGCGGGTGCCAGTTCCGGAGGTGGATGGAGGGACGGATGGAAGGATGGAGACCTGGCGCACACACAGCCCGCCTTGGCACCGGGCAGGGCTCTCTGTAACCCGGCAGCTCGCACACCTGCTGTGGGCTGAGAGCAGCCAGACCGGGAGAGGGTTTGAAAGACCATCTGTGACAACCTGCTGTGTGTTGCATTCCAATGGTTTGCCCCTGTTAAAGCAGGCAATGTATACGACCTATTGTGATATCTGTAAATTGAATGTGCATCTTGCTTTTGTGCTGATTCGTAATTTCAATATTGTGGGGAAAAATTTAACCCTCCTGAAGAACCTTTGAAAGTTCTATAGTTAAAACCATGACTCCTGTGTAATGCAGAATGTAGAATTTCTTTATCAGTTAAAAATCTGTCAATATGTAAAGCAAACATTGCTCTCAGAATACCTGTCTCGTTTGGGGAATGGAGAGAGTTGAGGTGGTTGTACTGTAGAACAGAAAGGTTCTCTCTTCAAATGGGTGTAGCAAAAAGAGATTGGGTTACATTTTTATCACCCAAGATTGGTTAAATAGGGTGGGAGAGAGCTAATGGTAGACCATAAAAGAATGTAAATCTTATAAAAGTAAAAAAAAATGTGCCATTCAATTCAGTCCCTCTCATTAGCATTCTGTGTGTCACATACATGCACTTACCATGGTTTTGAATTAGTTTGGTGCCTGTCCAGTGACACCGGTGGGTGCAGTGCCTGCAGGTGCAGCACAGCTTCTTCTGGCAACTGTTCAATCCCTGGTGAGCTCAAGCAGGAATGATATCCTGGCCCCAGGAAGGCCTGCTCCAAAAAAAAAAGATGAGGCAAACACAGAAACTATTCCTTGAAGAAGGAGGGTATGAAATGGTGCAGAGGAGGAGAGCCCTGGTGTCGAGGTGGTGCCTCGCTCGGGGATGTGCTGTTTGGGGTGGAACTGAAGCAAAGCCTGCCGCTCTGCCTGGAAAACAAAGGCAACTCTGATGTGTTTGAAAGCCTGTGGTTTAACAATGGTGATAATCCCCCCTTTGCAGAGCATTGCCGAGGTGTTCCGATGTTTTATTTGTATGGAGAAGCTGCGGGATGCTCGCCTGTGCCCCCACTGCTCCAAGCTGTGCTGCTTCAGCTGCATCCGGGTGAGTTCGCTTCTCACAGCTTATTTTTGCAAATGTATGAGCTGAAAACCGGCTGATCTTGTGAGAACGTTCTTGTTCCTTTTCCTGGAGTTCCAAGGATTCCTTTTTCCTCCTCTGTGCTCCTCAGTTTCCCTTTCAAACACTTTTATAACACCCTGAAGAAAAACTAGGCGGGCTGTGCATTGCCTTCCGTGGTGCTAATTATAGGGACCATCTGGAATAAGTGCTGTTAAGGAAGAGACACACAATGATTCCTTCTTTAGCATCTCCTGAGAGTCTGTGGTGCCTGTGTGGAAGGCAAAAGTTGGGACAGGAGTCAGGTGCTGACTTTGCATCTGGGAAGGTCATAACATCACCTCTTGTATCCTGGAGATGATTTATAACGTTCATCAGACCAGCGTGATGTGATCAGAAGGGGCTAAATCTTTCTCAGAGGAGTCTGGGGCACCACCAGAATCTCAGTTCATTTAAGGTGATGGTTACCAATGTATAACACCTCAGTTCCAAACCAGCTGCAGTTACGTGTTGGTGTAGCAGGAGAAGGTTCAGCTGAGGTTTCCAGCCCTCCAAGTAGTATTTCCAGAAACTGGAACAGACATTCATCCTTTGCTTTGAAAGCTCTGACAAGAACTGTAGGTGAAGGATTCGTGCTGCATATTAAGAGTGTTGGATGACATATTGTTGCTGGGTGGTGAGAGATTATTCATGAGAATCTTTAAATGTAGTAGTGAGCTGACAAATATAAGCCCATCAACTGCTGAGCTCTTACACTTGTGAGTTGTAGTGGGCAGGTGAAGTTCTTTGCTCAGCTGTTTGTCTCTGGAGCTTTCTGGAAGAGAAACATTCACAGGTCCTTGTGGATTTGATCGTTGAACTGCAGGTATTTAATTGGCCTATAAATAGGAAGGAATAAGTTACCTTGAAGACTAATTAGACTGAAAAATAGGCTTCTTGTACCTTTTGGTTTCCTCTATTGAAACATGCTCTTTAGTCTGAGGCTCCAGGAATCTGCCAAGTGGGTGGTTTCTCATGCAGTATTTGGTACCTCAGAATTCTCCATGTAATTTTGACTGAAGCACCTTTGACATCTAAGAAAAGTGCTTGCTTGTTACTAAGGTACAAATAGCAGCTTCTTCTGTGACTAAGTGGTTAAACAGTTAAATCTGCTAATAAAAAGGAAAAAATAGAGGAAGACCATAATAAAAATAAGTAACTCCTAATTAATGATAGAATGCACTTGCCTGCAATTCTTTTCTTACAGTCCCTTTAAAAAGGTTTTTCCTCTTTCCATCACAGCGTTGGCTGACTGAACAAAGAGCTCAGTGCCCTCATTGCAGGTAAGGTATTTTTAATATCAGAAACAAATTATCAGGAATTGGCTGTACTATCCTGTTAGGACTGATTTTATTTTTTATTTTTTTTTTCAGTGCAGGTTGCATTACATTTATAAGCTTGATTACTTTTTTTTTTTTTTTTTTGGAGACCTGGCTGCTGGTACTATAAAAATTGGCCCAGGTATAACACTTACTGTAAAATACATTCTAGTTCTGTGACAGGCTAAGATCTTTGTTCTTCCCATGTAACACTGCTGTTTTCAGTGCATGTAGTTTGTGTGGTAAGAGTAACTAGATGGAATTCCTCTTAGAACTCTTTATATTTTTCTTATAAGAGTCAGAGACCAGAAGCTTCACTGTTCAGACTGTGTCCTTTTTTAGTACTGTAATTTGTATGATATCAGGCAGCTGCTCTGTGTGACCCTGTGGGGTGGTTCATTGTGGTTCCCACCTCTCCCCAGCCCCCAGACGGGCAAATCGACTTAAAAATTTCTTTTTTTTTTTTTCATGAAATAACTAATACAGCTTCTGCTTTTTTTTTTTTTTTTTTTTTTTTCTTTGCCTGTGACTCTTCTGGTAGTGTAGCACTTCAGAATTCCCTTCAGTGCTTTTCCTTTATCTCCTGGAGCCACACTGTTGCTCCTGCTCTGCTGTGCTTCTTGCAGGGCCCCGCTGCAGCTCCGGGAGCTCGTCAACTGTCGCTGGGCAGAGGAGGTCACCCAGCAGCTCGACACACTCCAGCTCTGCAACCTCAACAAGCATGAAGAGAACGAAAAGGACAAGTAAATGGAGCATTCTCTGCATAAAGTGTTCCGTGGTTTGCCTTACAGGAGTGGGATTTTAGTTATCAGGGAACAAGCTGATAACTTTCACTTGCTGAAAAGCTGAGTTGTGCTGTCATTTCACGCTTCGGTGTCTTTGCCTAGAAAGTTGCTATTTCTGGTTCTACTCAGCACATTTAAAATGAAAGATGTGGGAAACATGAAGGGCAGGAATACTTCTAAAGGCTCTCAACCCTTCTCAGTGACCAGATATCTGAAATAAGTCTTATCTCAGTGGCTTGTTCATTTGGCAGTAAGTCCCAGTAAGACTGTGCCTGCTGATTTGGTATCTCAGCACGTAACAGCAGGGAAGCTGTTCTGAGCTGTCTTCTAGTCCTGAAAATGTAATTGATAAACCCAGTTGGAGAGCAAAGAAAATACAGAAAGTCCCCCCCAAAAGCACTGATATTGCTCTGTCATGCTACTGGTGTTCATTCTCCTTCCTTGTCTTTGGAGCTTCCTGTATTTTCTGAGATACTGGTTTCCTAGGGTTCCTGAAATTTTGAGAAATGACAGAGCTCAGCTTGTCCTAAAAGCTTGTGAGCCATTTCTGTGGTTACTTTAGGTAGTGTATGATTAGGTTTTTAATAATGTGTAGCGTGAACTTCTAAAATTCTGAGCTTGATTCCATGCTGATATCCTTTATCTGCTGGGTAGAAATCCAGTTTTAGTAATGTACTTTCTGTGAAGTGCTTCCTGAGAGAATACTAAAAGCCACATTTATTTTACAAGGGGTTTTTACTGAATACAAGTGTTCTTCTTGCAAATATGTTTTGTGCTTTACTCTCAGTATTGTGTGGCAAAACAAGTGAAAAAGTTAAATTGAGTTTGTAGAAAATTCACAGCTATTTTCTGTTGATGAAAAGTGTATTTTTTTTGCTGTTGTTGTTTAAGGTGTGAAAATCATCACGAGAAGCTCAGTGTTTTCTGCTGGACCTGCAAGAAGTGCATCTGCCACCAGTGTGCACTTTGGGGAGGAATGGTGAGAGGAGACTTGCTCATGTACACACACTGAGAGGCTGCAAGCTTTGTGTTTGGCAGCAGCTTTGAAAAACTACAACTGCTGTGAAACTGTTGTTGTGGCTGTTGGATTGCCGTGAAAATACTGCAGTTGCACGTGTACTTATAATTTAATAACATTGGCTGTGAAACCTGATACTTCCTGTTCATAATTAGAGAAGGAAATGGAATTTTTGCCAAAAGGAGCTCACAATTACCTTACACAAATTCTGTGTGGCCATGAGAGTTTTATGGGCAAAGGAAGAAGTCTTGCTCAGAAAATACAGATTTAATTGTCCTGGCCTGTAATCCTGACTGTCTTCAAAGCTGCAGCACAGCTTTTTTTTCATCACAGTGTTTTTCATCACAGTGTTTATCCGCTCAGTTGCACATTTCAAGGAGAAGCAGCTGTTCCTGTTTGGAATACAAGTGGTTAACAGAGCTGCCTTTGTTTGGGAAGGATGTTTTAATAATAAAAATAAAACTTCAGTCGCTATTTGATTTGTTAGAGGGTTGCACAGTGAATGAAGCAGTTTATTTTTGGAGGACTGTTGAGACTCCAAATAACTCTTGACAGGAAGCTTTGATGGAATGAAAGCCAAATTCATGACTTCTTAAGAAGGGAAGTGAAAGACAGACTTCCTACATACAATCTGCTCTGGAACTTTTCCAGGATGAGTGATACACTCAGAGGCTTTCTTCCCCTCTCTTTCAGGAATTTAATAGGAGTGGAATAAAGTGAAAAAGAGATGCTTTATTATTCACCACCTCCTCCTCCTCCTCCCCCTTTTTCTCTCTTTGCACAGCACGGAGGACACACTTTTAAGCCACTGGCAGAAATCTATGAGCAGCACGTCACCAAAGTGAACGAGGAAGTGGCAAAGCTCAGGAGGAGACTCATGGAGTTGATCAGTTTGGTGCAAGAAGTGGTAAGGAAGTTTGCCTGTGGTACTCCCTTGGGGTTTTCAGTACCTCTGAAAAGCTGTTCCATGGAAGTTGTGAGATTATCCCATAGAGAAATGTTTTTACTTATTAGTTATACTCTTCTTACACAGTGTGGTAAGGTCAAAACCAGAACTGAGAATGTTTTGTGGTTGTAACAGGGAATTTTTTTTTTTGGGGTGTGCTGGTTAAAAGCTGGAGTTGCACAGTTCTTACACTTCCAGAAGTGCAGTCTGCCATGCTAAACAGGTAGAAAAACGCTTTATTCTAACAGAGCTCATTTTCCTTTCTTCAAAATAATAAACTGGAAGCATATCTGAGCCTCCAGGATGGGCTGTAGAGCAGCTCACCAGTTGGAGATTTGTTTGTGTACTTTTCCCTGTAGGGTAAACGTGTCAGACATCCAAATATCAGCACGTTCAGCTTTGAAGTTTCAGTGGGAATTCCACAAATTCAGTGCAGTTTCTTATATCCCAGGAAGGATTATCTTTTATATTCTGCTGAATGCAGTTATATGTATAGTGTGTGGTCTTTGTGCAAATAAAGTCAGGGGTTTTTAACAAGTTTCTGTATGATTTTTTGCCTGTGCTGTTCAGGTTGTTGTTGTGGTAGGTGAGCTCTGCTCCAGCTCAGATGTTACTGTTGTATCACCACTTGTGTTTGTAAAATATTGAGAGTTTGTGGCCTTCACTTGCCAGGGAGAAGGAGCTCTTTTTATCCCACTATTCTTGTTATGACAAAGAACTTTTCTGTGCTGCTCAAATTCCAGCAGAGAAGCCGCTGGTTGCACTTTCAAATTTTGATATAAAGAATCCCCACATGACAAATCCCTGTGTAATGAGAAAATGTTGCTCAGCTTCCCTGTTAACCTTTGGGCACCCAGCAGAGGGCACGCTGATGGATCCAGTGAAATCATGGCTGTACCAGGAACATCCTGGAATGCAGTTTACTCAAAACCACGTTCCTGTTGTTTTATTCCAAACATCCAGACTTCAGCAGGACTGAGACTTATTTACTTGTCTTCTCCATAGGGCTGGAGGGAGACTCAGGGATTTCTGGGATCTGAGAGAGCAGAGTCAGTGTGTGAGTGAATGTTTTCATGGCTGTTTTCCCTGCTCCAGGAGAGGAATGTGGAGGCCGTGCGCAGCGCCAAGGACGAGCGCGTGCGGGAGATCCGCAACGCCGTGGAGATGATGATTGCCAGGCTGGACACTCAGCTCAAGAATAAGCTTATAACTTTAATGGGTAGGGATTTGGGGCCTTTTTTAGGGGTAGGAGAAATATGTTAACAATGTGTAAATCCATGGGGAAACTTTCTTTCCCGGGGAATGTGAGTCCTTACACACTTTATGGAATTAAGTGTGTTAACTGCTGGCAGGAAACTTCCACCTCCAGCAAAGCCTTTGGTTAATTAAGTAGTTACTGTGATACAGTTCTAAGTTGTTAGAGATAACCTGGTTATAGACATAACCTCTGTAATAACTTAGAGAACATTCCCATCTGTTTGGAAGATGTTTTTAGTACCTTTCAACTAAAGTGGTTCCTTCACCATTATTTATGTTGGTCAAGGAGTCCATCTTTGTAATATATAATCCTTTTAATGTAAAAAAAAATAAATCAGAAGTGCAGTCAAACCTGCTTTTTTTTGTCCAAAAAGCACCCCCAAAACAACAAACCTGCCTTTTCTGGGACACAGAATGTTTCATTATTACCTTAACCTCAAGTGAGTTCTTCACTACAGCTCTAATTAAAACCCTAGACTTGCTTTTCAAATGCTTTCTCAATCAACCTTGGTATATTTAGAAATCCTTTAAGTGTGTTCTGGGGCAGGTCCAAGTGGAAAAAAAAAAAAAAGAGAAGTGCAGTTTCTTAAAATCCAATGAGTATGTGTTGTTTTTCTTCAAACATGTCTTTTCTTTAAACAGGTCAAAAGACATCACTTACTCAAGAAACTGAACTTCTGGAAACTCTGCTTCAAGAAGTAGAACATCAGGTGATTATGAGAAGAGATGGAATGTTGTGTTACACAGCTCCCTTCTCAGCTGGCCCTTCTTATTTACTTTTTTATTTTGAAACTATTAATTGATGGGTGTTTCTCAAGGATACCTTTTCATTTAAGTGGCCTCAGTTTGCACAATCTCTTCTTAAAAACACATTTGTCTTCTAGGAGTAATCAAAGGTGTTCTGTTGCTTGATAAACTGGTACAGGGATTAATAGCAATATCCTATAAAACTATAAAGTTATATATAAACTGGTTTAACTGAAGTGAAGGACATGGTTGTTGTAACTGTCACTGTAGAATTTCAGAAACAAAACAACCAAAACCTCCAAGCTCCATTTCACACCGTGTTGTGGGTAAACTTTCTGAAGCTGTGACACAAGTGCAATTTATTTGTTTAAAAGCAAAAACAGTCAAAACCTTTGTTTTCTACTGACCTAAGGATTTTTTCCTTCTTTTTCCCCTGTAGTTACGATCCTGCAGTAAGAGTGAGCTGATATCCAAGAGCTCAGAGATCCTGATGATGTTCCAGCAGGTCCATAGGAAGCCCATGGCCTCCTTTGTCACCACTCCTGTCCCCCCAGACTTCACAAGGTCAGTGTTGCATCTCTGTGCTGTTTGTAGTCTGAGCTTGGCAACCCTCTCATAAAGGTTTGTTTTGCTTGTTAAAATCATGTTTAAAAGTCTCTTACAGCAGAGTGTCTGCTCAACTTACTCCTCCTGGTAACCTGTGCTGCAAGTAGGCTTTTCAGTTCCAGCAGGGCTTATTTTGTCTGCAGTCCCTGCTGGGCACTCAGGACAGTGGGTTCCAGCTCTTTTTTTTCTCTTTTACACTTAGTTTACTGATTTGTCCTTTTTTTTTTCTCTCTTATTATTGGGTCACTCAGTGTATAATTGCAAGGCTCTCATGAGATGCCTCTGCAGGTCACCTTAATTCAGAATATCCAGCCAAAATCACTTCCTAGCACAGTTCTTCGTGAGGAGAGAACTGCTGCTGCTGGGTTCTGTGGGAGCCTGTGCAGTTTAGGCTGCCTGAAAAATACCTCAAAAAATTGAAAGTAAAAGAAGTCTCAATAATTAGAGAAATCAGTTTGGCCTTGTCATGATTTAACTCTGAATGTTCGTTTTTTAATGGCACCAAGGTGGTCTGAAACAAACTTTAAATGTTGTGCTTTCAACCACCAACAGTTTCATCTTTTCTAGAGCTGCCAAGGAGCCTTACATTAAAAATTCACCACATTAGGAGATTATTAGCCAGCACAGGTAAAAGGGCAAATCCTCTTAAATACTTCTGGTTGCTATAAATATTAGTTTTATTGTTGTGTGCTATCACATGGAGAGGTACTGGAGAGAAGGCTTTTAAATGGAATGATACCACAATAACCCAGTGGCTCTGCTGACCCAAATTATCTAAAATGCTTTTGCAGATTCCAAAAGTTGGGGTTTTTAATGTCCTGTTATTCCACTCTCATATATTTATTCCTTCCCCCGCAGTGAATTGGTTCCAGCCTATGACTCAACTACGTTTGTCTTGGAAAACTTCAGGTAAGAATTTATCTTAAATTAGTGTGAACATTGGGAACCTTCTTCCATGTCTTCCCTCCATGAGTAGTGTAATTTAAAACACAGAATAGTCTCTACAGAAAATTGTTGGATCTTGGAATTCCATTAAAAAATCTCTTGTTTGCCAGGTGAACAATCAACCCCAGCTAAACTGCTTGCTAGAAAGATTTCTCATGATAAAAGAAAATTACTTATTTTTCTTTTTTAAACAAAAATGGGAGGAGTACATAGATTTGGATGGACACTTAGCTCACATGCTGCTCCATGCTCCTGCAGCAAGAAGGATGGTTGTGGAATGGAACAGTGGAGTTGTTTGTGCAGCTCAAGGTCCCGGGGAAGGTTCTGCTTTGTCCCAAAATCAGGTGTTTCCTCCTTCCCCCCCAGCACGTTGCGCCAGCGAGCGGACCCCGTGTACAGCCCACCCCTGCAGGTGTCAGGGCTCTGCTGGAGGCTGAAGGTTTATCCGGTGAGTTCTGTCTTCTACTGGAGTTGTCACCCCATCCCAGACACTTCACCAGCATTCCCAGGCTTCTCCTGTCAGGAGTCATCACTTATGTTGTCCATAAAAAGCTGTAGGAGAAGAACATCAGAAGGTTGTAGAGCTGATCACCAACTGTGGAGAATTCTCTGCCTCCAGCTCTCCAGCAGGAACATTGTCCCTACAGTTAACCTGGTTGATTCCAAAGCAATTAAAAATGGGGCTTACCAATATGGCAGAGAAATTTTAATAGCTATTTCTGCCCTTTATGTCTCAGTGTTTATTTGCAGATGTCTCTTGCAGAAATGAGGTGTAGAAAAGCTTACTCTTTGTTCATGAACATCACTTATTGGGGAAGGTGGGAGGAGGACAGGGTGTTAGTTGTTCACTGTGCATCCAGTTCTCAAGCTGGGCATTTAAAAATGTGTGTAATGAACTAAAGTCCTTTCAGTGGGCTGAATATTCCAATTTCTGAAGCAGTAGCTTTGTCCATGTTGGAATGTTAACCCACAGGGTGGGATGTTTTTACAGTCCTGGTCTGCAGAAATAGATGTTTGGTGGTGGAGCACCAGTTGTGCCTGTCAGTGATTTCTGGGGCATCCTCAGAGAACTGGCTCCATTCTTTACACCCACATGTGCCCAGAACTGGTTCTTGCAGTGCAGAGACAGAAAGGTGTGTAGGTTATCAGTGAATTCAGGATTGGCTGCATGAGTTGTGCTGTCAGAAGGCATTAAAATCTATTTTTTCAATGGTAAGTTGAAATGTTCCTTCAACCTGGAGGATTGAAGTTGAGCCATTCTTCGTCCTCAGTCCAGGTGAGTGTGATGGAGGTTTTGCTGTACTTCTTCTTGATTTCTGGTGACTCTAATATTGTTTCTCAGTTAACTGATCTAACTTTTTCATGTTGCATGGGTTTTTTTTTCCTGGAGAAATGGCTCTTTTTCTCAAAAATTAAGTAGCTGTGAAATGTGGCTGTGTGTAAAATATTTCAGAACTAATGCTTGACCTGAAATAATGTTTTTCTGATACATTGACAAGTGTTTGTCTATTCAGACTTTCACTAAATCAAAACCCTAAAGTGTTAATAGAATAATAAAAGTTTTGCCTTGAGATCTGTATCTGAGATACCAATACTACTGTGGATATGCTTCCAGTTGCAAATTCCTTGATTCATGTTAGAGTAGGAGGTCACTGAAGACTAAAAATCACAAGTGTAACATCCAGAGTAGATTCCTTCTGCAAATTCAGTGTTGTTTGAAGCTGTTTTCTAAACTTTTCTAAACCTTCTATACCAAGATGTCTTTTTTTTTTTTTTCTGATTTTAATTAATTTCTCAATTTTATTTGAAGGATGGAAATGGAGTAGTAAGGGGCTACTACCTGTCTGTGTTCTTGGAGCTGTCTGCTGGATTGCCAGAGACATCCAAGTAAGTAAACCTGTAGTAAGAACAGACATTGGGTATTTTTTCTCTTGGTGTTTGCTGAGAATGGCCTCAAGGTCTGTGGTGTTGCCAGGGATTGATGCAGAGCCCTCTTGGAAAGAATGGTGGGACTTCTGTTGCTCCCAAAGATAACTTAAAGTTGTTTCTCAAGATAGAAAGCAAGTTGGCAAAACAACTGATAGGAGTATCTGTCTCAGAGCTCAGTCCCAGAGTTCACTCTGCTCCCTTTTGCTCCTTTCTTCCCCCTTGCACTGTTTCAGTGTTCAGTGACATTTTAAGACCGTTCAGCTGGGCAGAGAAGCCTCTTGGGACGTGCAAGTGCTAAACCTGACCCGTTCAGCAGCCCTGACTCCTTCCTTTGGCCCTGACCCCTGTGCAGGTACGAGTACCGTGTGGAGATGGTTCACCAGTCCACCAACGACCCCACCAAGAACATCATCCGCGAGTTCGCCTCCGACTTTGAAGTCGGAGAATGTTGGGGCTACAACAGGTTCTTCCGCCTGGACCTGCTGGCCAACGAGGGCTACCTGAACAGGCAGAATGACACCGTGATCCTCAGGTGAGGGGGCAGCTCTGGGGGGCTCAGTGTCACCTCTGCTGCTGAAACAGGAGAGAATTTGGGAGCGGAATTTAAAATGTGTCTTGGCATAAATGGATTTCACTGTCAGCGGCTTCAGAGAAGGAAGTTGCCAGAGGGAGTTGTGGAAATTTGAAGTGTCTCTTACTTTGAGGAGTAGCTGCTCCTGACTTTAATAAGTCAAGGAAAGAACCTTCACCCTCTAACCTTTAATAAGGGTTAGAGGTCTGTAGCTCATGGAATTGAAGGAAAAGGGTGCTTTCTCCACTCTTTAGAAACAGCTGTAGTGAGCATAGGAGAGCTCTGGGAATAAAGAGAGTCTGTAAGTTAAGAGAACTAATGCAGTCACTGGGAACTGCTCTATTAGGAGAAAATGTAGGAGCTGCATCCATCTGCTTCAGATATTGTCTGTAGTTTGTGAATTTTGTTAGTGTTGGTTTGTGAGGAACTTCCTCTCCTACAGAACTCTCCCTGCTGCCAGTCAGGGGGTTCAGGACACTGAGCACAGAAGCACCTGATGTCTGTTAAGTTTTCTGTTAAGTTTATTTCATCACTAGATTTTAGGTTTTAAGATGTTCTTCTCCAGGGCTTTTTGGAGGAAGGAGGGGACACCAAAACACAGACCTAACAAAAACCCTCATAAAAACCTTTTCCAACGTTCCTTTGAAGGTTCCAAGTGCGCTCCCCAACCTTCTTCCAGAAGTGCAGAGATCAGCACTGGTACATTGCTCAGCTGGAGGCAGCTCAGACAAGTTATATCCAACAGATAAATAACCTTAAAGAAGTAAGTGAAATGTGTGAGAATGTAAAATCACCTTTAACTGACAGGTAATTAATTACCTGGTTTAGGTTACAATATTCACGATTGTCAGTTGTGTCTATTGGGAGTTTGATATTGGTGTTATTAAAGTAGAATCAATGCAAATCACCAAACTTATGGATTTGGTGGTGATGCTCCATTATTGTTTTCTCTGTTTATTTTTGTGCCTCCTTGTGACATTTCAGAGGCTTGCAATCGAACTGTCCCGGACCCAGAAGTCACGAGGGGTTTCACCTCCAGACACTCATCTCAGTCCCCAGAACGATGATGGGTCAGAAACAAGGTCAAAGAAACCTGGCCAAAGCATTGAAGCTCTGCTGGAGAACTTCTCTGCTCCGGGATTAGCACGGGAGAGCAAGGAAGAGGAGGAGGAGAAGACCCAGCAGGAAGACTTGAATGTAGGAATTTTTCTGCCTTTCTGTTTGTAGCTTTCTGCGATAGGACAGCAATAGAAACACAGGGGAACTCCTGAATTGTAAATTAGATTTATTATCCTTGGTGTGGAAATAGGAGATGACACACTTGAGAGCTGTCAGTGAGAGTTGTTCCAGAACAGAGCTAATGGATCCCTCCACAAAAAACTTTCCAAGTTCCAGCTGAAAAATCCAGCTTTTCTGTTACAGCCTTTACTGTGCTTTGAGACCCTTCTGTGTGACAGGATGACCCTGGGGAGAGAGAGTTTCTGTTCACAGCTTTTGGGGGATGCACCAAGGTGCAACCAACATGTTCCTTTATCCAAAACCTCGCTGTTTTCCCTGCAGCACGAGCTCTCAGATGGTGACCTGGATATAGACCTTGCTGGGGAAGATGAGGTGAACCACCTGGATGGCAGCAGCTCTTCAGCGAGTTCAACAGCAACCAGTAACACTGAAGAGAATGATATAGATGAAGAAACTATGTGAGTAACTTCAAATGCCTTTCAGGTCATCACTTTATGTCCCAGGGCAATCATCCTAATTCCAGTGGAAATGGATTCATTTGCTGTATCACAGCTGTGGGGTGTGTGGGATTCCAGTGCAAGGTGAGGGGTGCTTCCCACACTGGAAACAGCTCAGAGTTAACACTAAACATTGAATTTTTGGTCAGCTAGTTACTGTCTTCCTGATCTCTTTATTTATTTTAGTGTTGCATTTGTCTTTGACAAGTGATGATCTGTGAAGGTTCTTTCCCAAAACACTCCTGAGAAATGTTTCAGCACTGTAAGAAAAGAGAGGTTTGGTGTTGGGAAGTGTTGTAGCAGCAGGAGAGTGATAATAAGGACAGGTGCTTAAAATGGGGAATTCAAAACCCTTGGCTGAGCCAATGTCAAATCCTGGAATCTTCATTAAAGCATGAGAATGTGTTACAACATGTGCAAATATAGAAGTTTGCAGGACAGGTTTTGCAGTCTTAGGTACGAGTGGCACTTTTGGCCTCTCGGTTGAGTCAGTCATTTCGTTTCCACACTGTCATTGTTCAGCTTGTGTAGCTTGGAATGCAGAAAATACTATTTACAGCACTTTGGGTTGGTTTTGAGGTTTGTGCCACAACGTTTAGCAAGAGCTGAGAAAAGCTAATAGTTGTATTTTCCTTTTTCCTGCCTGCTCATCCTCCAAGGTCTGGAGAAAATGACGTGGAATACACCAGTACCATGGAGCTGGAAGAGGGAGATCTCGTGGAGGACGCAGCAGCTGCTGCTACTCCTGGAGCATCAGGTATGAAAAAAAAGACTTCAGAATTCCCACCTCTGCAAAACACTGCTGGATTCCTTCCCCTCTTCTTCTTGGAAGCAAAGCCAAGCTGCGTGTTCTGCAGGCATTTCTATTTTTGGAAATGCTGCATCATGTGGTTTGTGCTGATTATTGCAGTGTAGCAGAAACACTTCGTCAGTTCAATAAAAAAAGGGGGGGGGAAAAGTCTTCTGCTGGTTTAAAAATGATGTATAAGTTTGGAGGGCAGCTCTGTGCCTCTCTGAAATTCCTTGTGTTCCCATCAAAAGTAAACTGAGAAGCAATTTTTACTGGTATCTCTGCGACCTCTGAGTGTGTGACACATTCACTTGGGTTTTAGTGCCCTGCAAAACCTAAAGAGTGTGGAGGGAATGAAGTAAGGAACCCTCACAAGTGAAGCAGAATTGCAATTTAAATGCAATATGAAAGTATTCCAGGATTTCTTGAAGCCTAGGGATGATGACAGTCGTAGGTTAATAAGATTCTGAGGAAAATATATCTGTATGGAATGATAGTATATTTATTTATGGCAAAGCTACCAAATGTGCCATTCTCTGGAAGTGCTGTTTGTGCTGCTGGTGCAAATCTGCCAGGGCTTGAGAGACAGAATTTCTTAACTGTTTAATAACTCCTTGAAAATTTCTTGTGAGCTTGGAAGTTGAAGGACCCGTGTGTCTCCTGCAGGGAGAGCCTTTAGAGTAGTAGCACAGTGGCTGTAGGAACTGTAGAAATTTAGGAGGTTTTGGAACATAATTTTTAACAGCATTTGTAAAAGCTGACATGATCTCTTCACCTGAGCTTCTTGCATTTACCTGTTTTCCAGCCTGGCTGTGTTGGAAGGGAGTTGTTCTAAACTGTACAAATTTAGTCTCACAGATCAAACTACTTTCTCTGAAGACTTTGCATCCTTTGAGAGCCTTGGCCACTGTGTAGTGGGAATGTCCCTCCTTGATTTGACTGGGGACACCCACACCACACCTAGAAAGTGTGGCATGTCTTCAAAATAAATGCTCTTTGTATTGATGAGTTAACAAATCTATTTATTAAGAGACTTACATAAAAGGTAGGAAGTGAAGCACTTCTCCCCTCCCTGTGCTTTTTATCTTAAACTTTAATTAGAAGCATATCTGATTGCTTTCAGAACCCATAAATCCATGAAACACCGATGTCTTGTTAAGTTTCATGGAATGTGTTCATTCTTAATCTGCTTGGATAACTCTGTCTCTTTATTTTGCCCGGGGAATAATGCATCCCTGTGTCCCACACATTCCCATTCCTTCTGTTTCTCTTCTTTAGGTACAAGCCACAGCTACACCGGTGCCAGTGGGAGACCTTCCCGGCGGGGAGCCAGTGCCCTGGGCTCCACAGCCAGCAGCAGTTTGCTGGATATAGATCCCTTAATTTTAATCCACTTGCTGGATCTGAAAGACAGGAATGGTATGGAAAACCTCTGGGGCCTTCAGCCACGTCCTCCTGCCTCTCTTCTGCAGAACAGAGGTAACTACATCACGCATCAGATGATTTAATTCCAGCCTGGGAATGTCTCAGAGCGCAGTGGGAGGTGGCTGGAAGGGCCTTTTCTGGAAGGGGTTAGCTCTGAAAGCCAACACAACACACAGCAGCTCTCTGCTGAGGCAGCAGGTCCACCTCTCCCTGCACGTATTTGGTACCCAGAGTGGCTGGGAGTACTTGGAGAACAGAGTAAACTAACAAAATAAATCCTGGGATTTACTTCTGCATGAGAAAGGCAATTAGGAGCAGAAAAATGTGTGCAGTTGTGAGGCTGGAAGAGCACGTGTGAGTGCTTGTGGAAGGGGAATGGATCAAAATGTCAGGAGCCAAAAATAGTGATGGCATTTGAATAATTGAAGACTTTGAAGGGTATTTGTGGTTCATTTAGGACCCTTCAACCGAAAACAGCAACGAACTCCCCGTGCAGCAGAGGCAGGAGAGCTGGGAATCTGCACCCAGGGCTGGTCCTGGAGGCTGCTCCTTCCCCTGGTTTTGATAGTGAAGAATTAAAACTAAATCAAACCTCAATAATGCATTTATCATGTTTAACACTTGGAGCTGCTGCCCCACCACCACAGCATCTCATCTCAGGTTGTTCTGAAACAACCTTTGGTGACTCCCCAGAACAGCAGAGAAATAATGGTCCCTTTGCTACAAATAATGCTTGGGTTTGCTGCCACAGTGCCACTGGTGTCACTCAATGTAAAAGCTGACTCAAACTCTTTGTTCCCTTGTTTTGTTCCTTTGTCATTAGCTTTTTAAATGTGGTTACATAAACAGTCATGAATTTTCAGTGGCTGTAACCCGTATTTCCAAAAATGGAAGTCACTTCGACAAGGATGAAAAGAGGGGAGCAGCACATGAACTGTGAGTCTCAGCTCTCGTTTGCCTGGAAAAAGCCCTGGACAAAAGGAGTTCAGGGGAGGGCTTTGCACTTTGTGCTGTGCCACTGGAGCAGGGTGAAGCTCTCCTGTTGTGCTGAATGGCCTCCTGGTTGTCTTTAGCTGCTGGTTACACAGCCAAAATCACCCACTGTGTGGAGGTTCCCTTGAGGTTTGAGTGTGCCCAGAGCTTATTCAGGCTGGTCAGAGAAGAGAAGGCTGCTGTTGCATTTGGAGTTTGCCAGACTTCACCTCCTGGGGTGAAGGTTTCTAAGAGCCACTTGACTTCAGGGTTTGGAACAGCTGAATTTGCCGTGAAACACTCACAGAATTTACAACACTTCACACAAACATCCAGGTTGATCTAATTCCAGCTGAGCAGCACAGAGACTTACTCAGGTATTAGCTGCTTGACCTGATCTTCTGCTGGGAGGTACCTAAGGGAATTCCTTCCCTAGCTTCTGATTTCTTTGAGTTCTCTGTGCTCACATATGTTGGTGGTACAAGAATTTTATACAGACAGTCAACAATTTTTCTAAAAACATGTAACAAAGTTGGCATCAACTGGCAGCCTGGTTGGTGAACTCAGGTGTCACCAGAATTCCTGCAGCAGTACTGGGAGCCTGGTTCCTTCCAGAGGGCAGGTTCTGGGGCCTTATTCCATCACAGGGAACAAACCCTTGCTGTCCCAGTAGCTGTGCGGTGCTCGCAGCCTCAGTGTGGTGCCACACCAGGACAGAAGGGTACCTGTGTCCCTCATTTTTATAGCAGGGCAAATGAGCTGTTAAAAATTGATGTCTGTGTTTATTGGAGAATGGTTTTACTCACCTGCTGTGGTCTCTGACTTTTCCCTTGGTGAAGCCTCATCCTATTCCCTGAAGGACCGGGACCAGCGGCGGCACCAGGCCATGTGGCGAGTGCCGCCCGACCTGAAGATGCTGAAGAGGCTGAAAACCCAGATGGCTGAAGTCAGAAGCAAAATGTCAGATGTGAAGAACCAGCTGTCTGAAGTGAGGAGCAGCAATGCTGGCTCTGGTGAGGGACAGCCCAGCTTCTTCTCCATCGAGCAGGGGGCTCTGGCTGCCTGTGGGACCGACAGCTGCAGCAAACTGCAGGAAATAGGGATGGAACTGCTGACAAAGTCTTCAGTCACCAGTTGTTACATAAGGAATTGTAAGTGTGTGGAAAAGGGGGGATTTAAATGTCACCCTTGCAGGTGGTTTGTACATCTCAGCATCTGGAAATAGGCCTTGTGTAGTTCCTCATTCTCAGGTTCAGCTGTAAGCACCAGAAATGTAACCCTGCTCTGCCTTTGAGGAAGTAAAGGTCACTGAAACTGAGTTCACCCAAACTTTACTCCACAGCCAGTGACACACCTGATGCAGTGAGAACATTCTGAGGCTTAACCCAGGGTCAAACTGATCCAGGCTGAGGGTCACTCCCTGGGGACTGCTCTGTGTCTGGCCCAGCTGTGAACTTGAGGCTGTTGCCTGGTGCTTGCCAGGGCACAAATACAGACTTGCTGTATTTACTAACTTGAAATCTTTCTAAAATCCAAGTAAGCCAGGGTTTGGGTTTGGGTGTCTCTACACTCTCGTGCTGACTGAAGGAATGTGGATGGAGCTTTGTGAAGGATGCCTTAGTGTAAAGCCAGTGAGCATGACTTGCATACTCTTGGCCACATCCATAGTCAGCCAAGCTTCCCTCTAGCCCAGGTCTTGGACAGGAAGGGTGTGGAAGGAGTTTTGTGCAGGATTGGGAGTTAATGAGCAATGAGAATAATGTGGAGCTTCACCCAAGCACAAGGACAGTGGTTTGACTGAACACTTGTCACATCTTAAAACTATTTTTGCAGCTGCCAGTAAGAAAAGCGGCTCAGCAAAGCCCCTTCGCTCTGGAGCAGCGGGAAGTCTGTCCCTGAGGAGAGCCATGGACTGTGGGGATGTGAATCTGCGTGTGAAGGGAGACACTCAGACTCCTGAAGGTAACCCAGGCCATTGGTCCTTGTGTGACAGGGCACAGCTTGGCATCTGTTGTACAAAAGCTTTTCCACAAGTCTTTTATTTGGCATCTGGAGTTTCCCTGAAACTTGACTGGATCCTTTCCCAAATGTAGTGAATGTTCCTGTACCTTTTGGGAGCCGATCTGGGAAGCAGAGCCTCACAGTGGGCATAAATAGATGTGTTAGGTGTTACTTTTGGTCTCAGTGAAGATATTTCAGGGAAAATCCTGGATCAAAAAGTACTGACCCAGGTTTAAATTGTGGTTTGACTTGAAGGGAACTCGAGAAATCCCCTGGATCGGGGGCTGTAGGAGTTGTACGATGGTGCCGCTCCTGAGTTTGGTGAAGCCAGGGCTTCACTTCGAGTGGAAATGAGGGAACACCTGACAGAGGAACGGCTGTTTTGCCCCTCTCAGGTGCTCAGAGGGGGAATGGAGGGTCACAGCTGTGCTCTCTCTGCTCAGGTGGCCTGGGCAGCTCCAAGCTGGGCAGTCGGCACCGGGCCCTGGCCGGCGCGGCCGAGGCGCTGCCGAAGGAGGACAGGCCTTGTGAGGGCTCGGATTCCGACGGGGGAGTTTCTGCCCTGGCTGGCTTGGCTGCTGTGGAGAAGACCAGAAAAGTTGGTGCTCTGGGGTAAAGGTTTTATTCTTCTTTCCTCTTGTTATCTCCTCCCCCACCTTCCCTTGATCCACAAAAAACTCCACAATCTACTAAAACCAGGTGCTTGTAGCATGAAAGGGAGATTACTTTGAAGTTTACTTGCTTGCTGCTGTTCCCTCTGGACATTAATTTTTGGGTTTATAACTAGGTTACAAGTTGTCTTTTCTTTTTTCCTTTTCTTTCTTTTTAGTTTTTTTTTCTTTTATTTTGATCAGCTGTGGCTGGAGCCTGACACTTGGATTTGAAAGGCATCCCAGTCTGTTTTCCCACTGTTCCATGCAAAATATCCTCTGACTGAGATTTAATCACTTTTGATTTCCTTGTTTTGAGATGATGTTTTTCACTGTGCCTTTATTTTTCAGCTGTTTCATGATAATTCCCTGTTGGGCAACTAAGCAAAGGGCAATGGAGTGCTCAGGTTATTTCTTTCTAAGTAGCTAAAGTCACCTTTTTTGGAAAAAAACCTGGAAAAGTCTGAGGAGTAATTTTTTTCAGATTTTAAATATTTCTAAATCAATCCAAGCTGGGAGTTTAAGTGGGTATGCAGGAGATTTAAGCAATGAGTAAAACTGGATGTGGCACTAAAAGGATTTGTTTCTGTGACTGAATCCAAGCCGAATTTCTAACGCGGGGTTTTGCGTTTCTCCTGAATTCTTTCTCAAGCTCAAACTCCAAGGGCTGTCGGACAGAAGGGGCACAGGCAGGAGGTCTGGAGAACAGCTCTGAGCCCGGGGAGCTGCAGGGAGTGGCCTCGGAAGGCACCTCTGCAGGGCCAGAGGAAGGTAACGGGGGTGCCGGGGGGGGCGGGTGCAGCGTGGCAGCACTTGGGGCTCTGCTGAGCCGCCTCTGCACTGGGACCTCGAGGGGGAAAGAAAAGGAGGAAAACCCCCCAAAGCCAACAAGCCCCAAAACCTGCTTTCATGGCTGTTGAACTTTGCTGTAACGTTTGGCAGCTGTGGAATAAATGTGAACGAGGAGAGGGGCTGTGTGTCCTTGCTGTGTGTGGAGGAACGGGGATGTCACGGAGCAGCAGATGTGGTGCCACCTCCCTCCCTGGACAACCAGCTGCTTTTTGTACCTCTTCTTTTGTCTCCAGGTCTTTACTTTGGTGTCCAGTCCAGTGGCCTTGAAAAGGATTTCTTTTCTAATTAAAACAGTGGTCAGTGACCTTGGCTTTTAGGTCTCCTGCCTTCAGGGACAAACCCCCCTGGTCACTTCCTCCACGTCCTCACTCCAACCTCTCCAGCACTTCATTCCTGCTGGGTGTTGTGGTACATAAGCCAGTTTCCTTAGAGACTTGGAGGAAACTTTTCCCCCTCCCTTCCTGCATCCTTTCCACGCTGGAAAAAAATAATATTGCCTTTTTTTTTCCTTTCTTTTTTGAAAGTCCACATAGAAGAGTTTTTCTTATCTTGCTAAAACTCTCCTGCCTTCCACCCCTGCACTGATTTGAATTTCAATGACTGGATTGTAGCTCAAAGCCTATATTAAGGTGCCAGCATCCATCTCGAGCTGCAGTTTGTGCGGGATCGTGTGGGAGTTGGCATTTGCAGAAGGTCTCTCAGTGACAAAACTGAATTTCTGCTCTTAGTCACTGCAGCGTGATGGTGATGCAGCTCCGCTCCTGGGGCAGAGCCCAATAGGAGAGTGCTTCAAACCCTCAAATACTTCATTGTTAAAAACCCCAGGAAGCAAATATTACAATTCTGTTCTCCTTTCAGAGGAAAAGCTGCAGTGGAGTTGGCCCCTCACTTGGCTTTTCCTTAGCAATGAGTGTTGGCTCTTAAGAAGTAAAAAGTGTCTCCCCCAGAAGTGCCCAGTGCACACCCAAGGTCTGGCACAGCCAAAGCCACCACCTTGATGGCACCAAGAGCTGTGGTTCTGCTTCGAGGGGTCGTTTGTTTGTTGGGTGTGAGTCAAACGCAGTGCTGCTCGAGGGCTCTGGCAGGTCCATCTGCCCCACGGGTCGTGTTCAGAAAGCAACTTTAATTTTTTGAATTGCAGCTGGAGGGGAGGGAGATGTGCACTCCTGGGCTTGGGCTCAGCTGGTGGCACGTGGGAACTGCTCCTCTGGAGTGGGGCTGCCCAGCAAAGTCCAGCCGTGGTCTGGTACTGCTGCTCTGTCGGATCCCTCCGTGCTCTGGGAAGCACATGGAGCTGCTCTCCACGTCCTCCTGCCAGCCCTGGGGATGTGATATTGGGAGCTCCTCCATGTGAAAAGGTCTGATAACTGAGCTGCGTGGATCTCACCATCCTCTTTGCCTGGGGTGTCTCTGGTGTCTCTTGCAGCCGGGGTGTGCCAGAAGCACGTCCTGCATCTCCTGCCGGGAATGAGCAGCGACAGTGACATCGAATGTGACACGGAGAACGAGGAGCAGGAGGAGGCCACCTCGCCCTCAGAGGTGTTCAACCAGGCCTTCTCTGTCCAGCCCTCCACCGAAGGTAGGGTGGATATTCCAAGCCCCCCTTCCCAAACACTCCCACACGGCTGTGGGATACAGATCCCGGGGGGGGAGATGGAGGTGTTAAAGCTCAAGCAAGTGCCAGTAAGATTTGGAACTCCTCTCTTGGGATACCAGTTAAAACAGATCAAAACAGGAAAGGGAAACTCTTCCTAGCCTTGAGAAGTCAGTTCAGGTGAGTCTCCTGGGGAAGGGTTGGAAAACCCACAGTGCCAGTTCCGAATTGGAACTCCCTGTGTGCCAGCACTGGCACTGTAAGTAGGCTAATTCCAGGGAGGTAACCACTGCCTTAGACATGGATTTGCATCTTAATTGGCAGGAATGAGCTTGGAGCAGTTCAGTGGAGTTTCAGGAACTTGTCTCACTTTTGGTGTAAAAGCTTTAACTTCCAATCAATGGATCAAAGCTGAGAGGCCGCAGCTGCCCCGGGTGAAGTTTGGGCTGAGTCAGGGGAGGGGAGGGAGCACCCACTGGTGTTCTGGTGCCCCTCTGGTGAAGGTGACTGGGCTCTGTTGGTGTGTCACCCCCAGAACACTCCTCGGTGTTACCGGATGGCGACCAAGTGAGTTCTGACGATCTCGGCTTTGTCCCTGGAGACGACACCACCAGGTAACGGGGACGGTTCTCCTTGGCCAGCCCTGGGGCTGCACCTTCCCTGTGCTGCTCCAGGAGCTGCAGCCACAGAGCCAACACTCCTCCTGCTGTGGGTGTTGGTACAGTCTGATCCCTGTGTTTGGCAGCACCAGGGGGAGGCCATGGCTGCCCTGCCCCCCTGAGCTCCACCGGGGAATGAGGAGTCTGGGAATGAGGGAGGGCAGGCTGAGTTCTGAATGCTTCTGTAATCAGCACAAAACTGATTGGGTTGAAGCAGCTGACATGAAGTTTTGACTCCTAAGACTGTGTTTGCTTGAATCCTTAAAGCTGCCCCAGCAGGAGGGTTTTCAGTGGAATCTCTTTGTCTGGAGCAGGTAGAGTGTGGGCTTGGGGCCTGAAGACCCACCACTGCATCCCTGGGGAGAGGGGTGTGCATTCCCTGGAGCTGAGCCCGAGGCTGCTGTCGATGGCTGTGTGTGCTCTCCATTCTGTGGTTCTTCTGCCATTGTCTTAAACCTGTCCCTGGGGCACAACGACCTTGGAAGGCCTTGCACTACAGGTTGCATTCCTGCTGGCTCTGCCAGCCTCACGTGCTCTGAGGAACTGTTGGGAAGGTGCTGAGCCCTGTCCTGGGAGGTGTGTCCTGCTGGAATAACCACAAGCGTGGGACTGTCCTCATTTTAACCCCCGGGGCCTGGCGGTGGCTCCAGAGCTGGGGTGGAACAGGCACCACACGAGGTGTTTCCCCAGTCGGTGACATGGACCAGTCGCCCCCATTGCCAAACTCTTTGCCACTGTTTGTTACATTTTGAGCTGCTCAACTACTTGTGAAGCCCCTCTGGGAGCTGCCCCCTGGTTAGTGACAAAGCATGAGGCCCTGTGAGTACCCGGTGTCGTGCCTGTCCTGCTGCCCGTGCCCTGTGTCCGTGTGAATGTGCCGCCGTGGCCGTGCTGTACGATTTAGTTTGAAACTGTTTGCACTTTGTTAATAAAATTGAATGTTGAAACCTGAGGTGGAGTTCTGGATGTTTGAGTGAGGTGGTGGGGGCTGTCAGGGTCCCAGCACAGGCCTGCACAGCCCCTTTGGCTGCTCACGGGAGGACTTCTCCCTGTCATCCACCTGTCACTTTTTTCTTTAATTATTCAATGAAAAGCACTTAAACCCCTCTGGGATTCTTGAGGCTGTGTTTGTAAAAGCCAGACCAAATGCTTAAATCTTTGATTCAAATAGGCAGCGAGGAGGATGCACAGTTTTTACCCAGCTGGGTTTGTGTTTCTCAGCTGCAGAGGGAGCACAGCCTGTTCCAGGGCCAGGCCCCTCTCTGGGGTGGTTGTGGGGGCTCAGGGTGTGCAGGGCTGTGGGTGCATCACTACCCTCAGCTCAACTGGTGTCCTCAGAGCTCTGCCTCTCCAGCACTTGCACAGGGTTTGCTCTTGCAAACCTTGCTCACCTTATGGAGAGCATAAGCATTACTTTTGGAGCTGGTTTGTAAAGAAGAGGTGGGGAAAGGGGCTTGGGAGATTTATTTGTCTACTTGGACTGTGCCACCACAGCCTTTTGGGCTGTGAAACAGCAGAGCTGGGCTGTGATGGGCCCTGGGCAACCCCATGGAGTCAGCTCAACAGAGCCAGCTCCTGTCAGATATCAAAGGAAGCCCCCTTTGACCACAGTGAACACAGTGTGGCTGCTGTCTTTGTTAGCTCTTAAATAACCAGACTGCCTGAAGTGTGGTTTAAATTACTGTTTTATTAAGATATTGGTAAAACAGTTTTTCCTGTATAAACAGCTTTCATAAATAAAATATGGATGACTAATACATGGTTATAACTAAACTCGCGGGTGAACTGTAGAACAAGGTTGCAAATGGAAAAGTCCCAACACTGGTACATGATTAGCTTTAATTTATTCACTTCATAAAGAACATGTTTCATGAACAAGGTACTACAGAAAGGTCAACAGGAGCACCCAGGAGCTGACACCACGCCTGGCTGGCCACGAGCAGCAGCACTGGGGGTGAGCTCAGCCACTTCCCCTGTTCTTGTCCAGAGGTGTCTTCTAGAGGGAAGGAGAGGAAAAACCGGACACAAGGCGAGTGCGACGTACAGGAGTTGTAGGAGACCCTGCCCAGGAGTTGTGGGAGGCCCTGACAGGTGGGGTTGTTTCTCTTTAGCTCTAATGCTGGCAGGAGCCGTCGCCGAGTCGCGAGGGCTGGAGGAGGATACGGCCATCGGAGCCAGAGGTTGCCTTAATGCTTCGTTATTTATTGCACATGATACAAGGGTAGAGAGTTTTTGTTCCTGTTGCAGAGAGGGTGTGAATTAAAGAAAGATTGCCCTAAATTACAGCCATGAACGAAGCTGCAGTATCCCCTTGGATGGCTTTGTTTGCATGACTGGTGGAGTAAACTCTGCTAAAACAGCCCCTAATTTAGACCAATCTTTCTCGTTTTGCTTTCCCGCAGAGCTTTGCCGGGGTCGGGAGGATTCAGGGAGGAGACAGTGGACCTGAACTACAGCAGCCATGTCTATACACAAACTCCTTGTGCCTCATCTGCCCATGGGACAACGGTCTCACCGACACACAGTGTTCCAAAAACAGGCGGAGTTTCTACGATGATGCACCACCATAAACGTGGCATAAGGTACAGTCTGCTTTGACATTGTCCTTCAGCGTCACGACGCGACCCAACTCAGGTACGGGATGGTTTGAACTCGCAAGGACAATGGATGGCACTTCTAGGTAAAGAAAAGTTATATATACATGTGTTTCCACCCACCTTTAGTGCAAATCGAATGGGTTAACAGCTCCCTGCTCTGGTGCTATTCTGCTCTCCGCACCGCACACATTCCTCAGAGTTGCACATGGAAAAGTACACAGGAAACTGCCGGGATCGCGGGAATCCCGCCAGTCCTCACAGTGAAGAGCTTACGAGCGAGGTTGGAGCGGCTTCAGACAGAACCAGCCTGGAGCCCCTTCCTCAAAACCAACACAGACTGAAACACAAAAAAAAAATAAAGTCATGTTTTCGCTGCTCCCTCCTGGTTCTGCCACCACGGTGACCACGCCAACCGGAACGGATGGGGTTGTGTTAACGCGGGAAAGGGATACTTCAGCTCTTTATTGGAAAGATTCGTTATACAAATTTCACCACCACTAAAGATACACGATAAAAATACAAAACACAGGTCACAGACTGAATCTCAGTATCAACAGTTAATAAATACAATGAGATACTTCTCTATTAGCCTAAGGTTTTACACTGTCACCAGATAGACAATCAAAGTACGAGATACAGAACACTTAGATACTGTTAGAGAGGGATTATTGCTTACGTCAGCAAGCAGCAAGTAAGGGCACAGGAGTTTGAACTGAAGAGAACTACTTCCTATCACCAGTGGCATTAAGAGAAAACACTGCATTTCACAAGCACTGCTTTTTGTCTAGTTGTAGAATCAAGAGCAGCATAATCAGACCAATAACCACTACTTTTAATATTATAGAACTTTAAAGGACTTACCTTACAAATGGTTCCTATCTACTCTATAAATATGCAGTTAGTGAAGAAATGAACACTTGCTCTATCTATACAATGGTTTTACCTGACCACACTGGAACTACGATGGTGGATTGTTTTCTCCTAGCAGGATAAATGGGATGAGTCGCAGAATTATCATTTATGAATCCACACCTAAAAAGCTAAATCCTTCCCAAAACAGCACACATGCAGTCCAGTGCTCTTCAACTGCTCCTGCAGACTGGGAAGAAGTTTTATCATCCATAATGGGTTTTCACTCTTAAGTTACTCACACAAAGAATTGCACTTACACCACCTTTCTCTCCGGAACACGACAGTCAGCTAAAGATGGACTTCCAACGAGCCATTATTACTGTGAATAATTTAAAACAAAGGCACCACAGAGATGCCCCAGAGTTGCATATTTTACCATTTCATGGTTTCTCAAATTTCCTCGGTAAATCTGACTTGGAACATGAGCTGCAGCTGAAGAGAACATCGACAACAGCTAAGGCGGAATAAGATGACAGATAAGAGCCAATGATCCCGTAAGATTAAAACAAAGTCTGAAAAAGATCAAAGGAATCTGAAGCCACACTCCAACTCCTGGTTGCTCACAAAGCCTTTTGCTGTTCATCAGATTGCTTTTAAAATAGTGCATCAAAGATAGAAGCAGCGGAAATTGGCAGAATTCAAGCCTTGCCATCTCGTCGTGTTGAATAATCTCCTGACTACTTAATATTAAAATACTTTGCAAATTCTAGCTAAACACTAATACTGCTATTGTTACTGCTAAAGTGATATGAATGGTACACTAAGTGCCTATGAAGACTGACTTTATTCATACTCCTCCAAATGTCTTACTGTAACAAAGGACAGTAACAGGATCTGGGCTTAGTGGAGCTGATGGGAATCGGCTGCTTATTTACGTCCCAATTAACGGCTCCCTGAGGGTGGAACGTCCCCTGGGGAGCGGGGAGGGGCTGGTGGCCCCTGCCAAACCGGGGCAGCTGACATTCCTCACTGGCCCCCCTGGACCCAGGGGGACCCAGAGCAGTGAATTCCACCCAAGGACAGCCCCTGCTCATCCGCATCCTCGGCATTTCCACGCGCTCTGGATCGCTCCGGCAGCCCGGCATCCATTCCTACACACCCTGACAACGCCCCACGGCAACCCTGGCGCTGCACCCACCATCCTTCATGCTGAAATTTGATATTAAAGGATGCCTCTGCCATCTAGAAATCATTAATGAAACCAAACAGCTCATCCAGTTGATCTCCGGTGCGACAGGCGGAGGGACAGGGGGTTGTCCTGAACTTCTCCACGGATTTGTTCTTTTAAGACCTGAGATGAAGTTAGGGTGGGAAGAGGTTGGCTCAAAGCATTAAGCACAATCATGTTCAACTGAGAACAGTTTCCTAAACTGAGAAACAAGAAAAATGCCACTAAAAGCACCAGAAAGGTACGAAATTCCCTACACTGCACCTCCAGCCACAGGAAAACAGGATTTTCTTTTAAACTACAAGAAAAGTTTTCTTCATATTCCGCATTTTATGTTACATGAAAAAAAAAAAGGTAAATTATGAGTCTGTACCTCGACAGGAGTCTGAGACCAGAGCAGCAGGAGCTTAGTGTGTCCATTCCTAAGGTACCTGGTAAACCCTGTATGGCTTTTAGTCGTCTACCTGCAAAAGTGGATGTGATTCCTAATTCACCTTAACGCTCACCTGGAACAAACAGAAAGCAGAACACAAGAACCCCCCCCCACACCTCGACTCTACGGAAACTTCCCCCCACTCTAGAAAAATTTGGCAGTTCTGAACCAGACCGTGCTGTAAGTATTGCTGCACAGACATTCCTCAGGCAGGTGCAGCCTTCTGCGTGTCTAAGGACTGTGCCCTGACGGAGTCTGTCCACGTGAAGCGGCTGTTTGGCTTTCCCTGGTGGATGTGGCTGGACACTCGTGTGTGCGGGTGGTCGGGCGGCTGCGGAATTGCTCAGGGTGTCACCACCAGCAAACTTTATTGAGATTTGAGACAACTACATTTGTTAATTCCTAGGTCTATTTACACAGGGTTTGGAGCTTTGCAGGGGACTGGAGTACAGTTCGGAAATGCCCACCTCTTTTCGCTCTCTGATGATGCCAGTTTTTATTTTGGGAATGTCTACTTTGGGAGTCTGACAGGGGGAACACGAGGGGGTGGTTACATTTTACAGCATTGATGGAGGGGTGGGTCTGGTATACAATTACTTTGTCTTCGCATCAAAAACATGCTCTCGCTGTAAGTGTTACGACTGAGCAGCCTCTGCCAGGGGGAGGGTCGGGCCGACGCCCTCCTGCTCCTGCGGCCCCGGACAGGGAAGGACAGGGTGGATCCTTCTAGGTGGGAAGGCTCGTGAGCCCAGAGCAGGGTGTGAAACTTTGGTGTGAGCCTGGCTGCTCGTCGCCTCTTCCCGCCGCAGAGCCGGACGTGGAGGAACGCGGCTCGTTTTCCCAAGGATTCGAACAGTTCATCTTCCAGCCCAGAGAAGATGGGGGATAACCCCTTCACCCTGTAGATGCCCTGCCCTGCAGCACCCGAGCTCAGGGGAGCGTCGTGCTCCCCGGGGTGGCTCTGCCCGCAGACCGAGGCCGTGGCGCGCTCTGGGGATTCGCCCTTCGCTGGGAAGCTGCTGATCAAATCTGCACTCTTTGGTATTCCAGGACTAAACACTTGGACTGGTGGCAGACATTTGGCACTCTGAGGTGTACTAGTTTCTGTTTTTGTCAGGTCTAAATAGCCTTGATCGTCAAGCAGGTTGATGCTGGACCCTATACTTAAGCTAGTTCTGTCGGTGAAGGAATCCACTCGTCCTTCGTACCCTAAATCTGCCGGTGCTGAGCACTGGTGCTGGGGCCACGGCCGTTTGCAGTCTCCATGGTTCTCCTTGTCTTCCCCGTTGTCTTCCTGCCCCCCTTGGAAAGAGTTCTCTGTCCAGTCCGACTCCTCGCTGACGGTGACGGCCGCGTTCATGTCCCTGAGAAAGACCACGATGACAGTGATGTTGTCGCTGGAACCGGCATCCCGGGCAGACGCCACCAATTTGTGTGCTACCATGCTGCTGTCACCATTGTTCTCCTTGAGGTGGTCAGCCACCACCTTGACTGCCTCGTCGGGGTTCACGGTGTCATAGAAGCCATCACAGGCCAGAATGAGGTAGTCTTCAGAGCCATCCAGCACCGTGGAGGCAGAGTCTGCATCCCCACAGATATATGGCTTGTGCTCGGCGTCCCCTGAGGAAAAACAACACATAGACACCACCGTGGGTTTGCAGCCACAGTATCCAGAAGCCCTTTATTAACTCAGCATGGAGCCAATGACTCTTAGCCCAAGTTAAAGCAATTATTTGGGAATTATTCCCTCAAACTGTAGGGGGAAAAATAGAGGTCATTGCTCACAGCTCGGTCTACAGCTGTATTTCAAATTGTGATCACTAGAAAATTAAAATTTTATGGTTAAAAAGCAAATTGCTGAAAAATTAAGATGCTGTAAAGAAAATCAAGGCTCCAAAGGGAACAAAAGCCCTCTCTTACCAATAGCTCTGGAGACAGACAGGCTCCCGTTCACCCTCCAGGCTCCAAACCAGACCACGCAGCCGCCCAGGGCCTCGATGCGCTTCTTCTCATCCTAAACAGCAACACAGGAGTTGTTTGGACAGAGCTGCATCACACACTGAACACTCCCATAAATATTTGTTCTTTCACGTACACATAGTGGAGGCTGCAGGCCCCCAGAGGTGAGACAAAGGATTTGTACACAAATCCATAGTGACATCCAAACAAACCGGGGTAACTGGAACATACTCACAGAGACGCTGGCACGGCACTCACAGCAAGCTGGTACCTGTGGGGAGCACTGCCCAGGTGTGTTCTCACCTCTCTGTCTGGTTTGTGGGGTTTCATCAGCTCCACAGCTTGGCCTCTCCTCACAAGCATAACCTGGGAGTCCCCAAGCCAGGCCACGTGCAGCATATTCCCTCGGATGAAAGTCACCACCCCGGTGGTTCCACAGCGCAGGCTCTGGACAGGGTGGAAAAAAAGATGCATTTCCATTTCAAAGCATTTTCTTGCTTAACTCGAGGACAGAACATGTTGACAGTGCAGCACAGAGCCTATTCCCAGGGAGGAACAGGCAGTGCTTTCCCTACAGCTACAACTGCTCAGTAACAGCTCCCCAGAGCCGACCTGGCTGAATGTGAGTGACTGAATTTGCCCCGTGACATCCCTGGAATGGGAACTGCCTGTCAGCAGCCAGGCTCTGCTGGTGTCTGCTGTGTGACTGCCCTGGCTGACTTCCTGTCATTGACAGACACACAGGCATGTCACTGAACTTGGAGGGAGGCTTATTTATGAGCAGCCCGAGTTCCCTGCACTTAACTCATGCCTTGCATGAGTTTAGGAGGCTTATGACTCACTTATCCATTTATTCTTGCTTTCTGGAGACAAAAAAATGTATCTTGTAGAGATAAGGAAAAAAAAAACCCACTCCAAGGACTAAACCTGAGGAAAAAACCCCATCCCAAGGACTAAACCTAGTTAGCATGAGAGTGGCAGCAGCATCCTTCTAAAGGAACTGGCTGCTGTGAGAAGTGGAAGGTGGCATTCTTATGGGACACAAAGGAGCCCAGCAGTGGGCACCAGCTCCATGGACTGTGCATGGGCAGCTCCAGTCTGACCTTGGCCTGTGCTGGGAGCTGACAAAGGCAGAATTTATAGATTGATGCTCTCAGGGTCAGGCCCAGGGCCCTCCCTCACCTCCCTGGCTGCCTTCTGGACGAAGCGCTCGTCGGTCACGCGGAAGGCTCGGCACAGAGCCTCGGCTGGGTCGTGCTGGAACATCTCCTGATGCACCATGTTCACGTGGAGGTGGATGGAGGCATAAATGGCAGCATCCACTCCCCCATGGCCGTCAAACACCGCGAAATAGGCCTGTTCTTCTTGGTCCTGCCAAGGGAAACACATGGAGGAAACACCTCAGGAGAAAGCAATGCAAACAGCCAGTTGGACTGTCCTGAAGCTTTGAACTTGGGATTTGTGGTGTCCTCATTGAACTGGACTTAGAGGCAGAGTCTCCACTGGAAAAACAAACTGCCCTGACCATCTTCACTTGCATCAGTGGGAAACTTCCACCTTACTGTTGAATACTACCTGCAAGAATGCCCTGCCAGAATCACCTCTGTGGGGCTCTCCACACTCCTTATGTCCCATTTGTTACCACTCAGTCACACAACTCAAATAGGAAGTGCCATTCTCATCAAACTGTGCAGGAGATTCTGTGACTGCGAAAACCACAGGGAGAGAAGAACATCCACTACAGTTTGCATGAAGTCTGCATCAAGACTAGAATCCACCAGGGATAAAATGCCAGTACAGTTAAAATGTGAAGCCTCTGCTTTCATTCTTTTTGTTTCTTAAATCTAAAACATATCATTTTAGATGCCTGTCTTTGAAAAAAAAACAACCCTGTATGTGCTCTCTCATCAGATAATTGTGATTACATTCACAAATCAAATACAGCAAAATCGCTCATCTTCAAGTCAGTTTTCTCAGCTTCCTCTTATCTGTTCAGAGAAACAAAGCGGTACCAAGAGACAGCAACTCCTGTGCCTGTTCACACACACACCACCAACCCACTGACAGTGCCAATTCAACCTTGACAGCCAGCTCAATGACTGGAATATTTGCACATTGTAATTTTTAGGTAATGGGCTCCAACACAAATTGGAATAAGAAAGCTGACAATTGACAGGCAAAGGAAACATCTGCCTCTGTTTGCATTAATATAATTTAAAGGTAAGAATGTGGATGGGGCAGAAGATGGTTATTAAAGTGACAGGATGTAATAAAGGTGCAATTATGCAGCAATCTGATCCTAAAAGTAAAAGTCTTGATACTTTCTTTTATTTTCCATTCCTCAGTGTCCAGTTTTATATCTCAAGGAAGAGCAGGAGTGAGTGTTTGACCAATGGCCACATAAGGAAATTAATGGGGTGGAATGACCCCAGTTCCACTAAACCTTCATGTTGGTAGATTCTCGTGGGAGCTGCACCCCATTGTCCTGTAAGTTTTGTGTCTGTTTGGGGTTTTTTACTTTCTGTCCTTATTCTCACTTTTGGCTTCTTCCTCCCAAGGGGACGGTTGAAAAGCAGAACAGACCTACCCCTGGTTGTCACCTGGCTTCAGTGATGGACTGTAAGGTGACCCCCTTTGTCTTTGCCACTGGTGATGATCTCCCACACCTGGACATCCTCAGCCAGAGGAGGCTCCAGCCTTGGTTTATCTCACAGTACTACAAGTGCATCAGTTCCCACTCACAAGAGCAGGGCTGCTTTCTGCACAAAGGCAGGGCAGTCCTTGAGCCACTGCGGGAGCGGCTGCATCAGGATGGGCCAGGTACAACCTTTGTGTAGTCAGGTGACATTTCACCAGAAATCTGTGCAAGTGGCTGTTTTGTTGTATATACCCTCTGTGGAAACTGCCTGTCACGCTGTGGTTACACCAACACCAACTGAACCAACTCAACACCACGTGTGTCCCTGCACCGCCAACCCTGCTCAGGCCCATCCCATTTCATCCCCTCAGCAGAAGATGCCCCAGTTTCCCCAGGAATGGAAACCATTATCCTATGGTGTCTCCCTGGTGATCTGTGCTCACCTCGAGGTTGAAGAGCATGTTGAAGTCAGGGATGCAGACGTGCTTGTCCTCCATCTTCCTGCGCATGTTCTTGATGGCGTGGATGGACGTCTCGTAGTAGCGGTGGGGCTTGGGCTGCAGGGGGAAGTCTTTCACCCAGTTGCTGCAGATCTCGTGCAGTTTGCTAAAAACCAGGCGGGCCAACTTCACTGTCTCGATCTCTGGGGAAGGCACAAACCACAAATGAAAGGCTGAGAGTGTTACTAATTGAAATTTTTTTCCCTTGCATACATCGCGGAGATGAAACAAAACCGTTTCAGCCAAGCAGTTGAAATGGATGTCAGCAGGGAAATTCTGGGCTCTGATGCATGAAAAGGGGAAGCCAAACTCACCACAATCAGCATTCATCACTAAGCAGCTCATTGTTTGTTTGTCTTTTCAACTTAAACATTTCCCTGTGCCTTTGGGGAGCTCATTTGCAGCATGAGAAAAAAATGTACTCTTCCCTCAGCATCCAATCCCCCTGTGCCACTCTGCCCAGGGTGGTGCAGCTCTGACAAGGACTTTGTCATGGCACGTACAAAACCCACCATCCATAACAATGAGAGGTTGGTTTGGGACCCAATTCTCTATTCTAAACACCATTTCACTGCAGAGCCGAGGCAGAACAGTGGAAACAATCTACAGAAATTAGCAGTATTACTTCAAGGTGTTCTGGCAGTGCACACTTTCAGCATTGCACAACTCAGGTGCTGCCTCAGTTATTTCCAGATTTCTTATTATTTCCATACTCCTGACAATGATGTGTCAAAGAAATCTGCATGAGCAAGTGAGAAAACCATAAAGGTCTCAAATTTAGGAAAATGCTGAACTGTCACTCCTGAGAAATAGGCATTTTAAAATGTGAAAACTCAGGCACTTGACATTTGTTCTGAAATTCAGGGCAGGAAAACAGGAAGTAATCAGAGCTGAACACATCAAAATCTCTGTTCATGATCGTTCACCAAAGGCAGAGATCTTCAAAGCTGAAGGCAGCAATCCATGAGTGCCAATCATTCCTGGAGGAGGAGGGGCTCAAATGCAGGGAGGAGAGGGGAGTGTTACAGCATCTCTTGGTTCACAGGAATTCTGTGAAGAGCCTAAAAGCAGCATTTACTAATTTCTGACCTAGGCCTACACAAAATGTGGGCTACAGTGACCAGGGAGCCAAGGCCTTTAGGAACAAGATACATTCCCAGCTCTGTTGATTATGAGTTGGTTCCAGTTTAATCTACTGAGCAGCCATGAAGCTGGAAATACACTGTACCCATGACTAACAGAAGTCTTAGCTTCTTGATCCCACCAGTAACAGGCACCAGTTCCTCACACCACCTGTCCAGCTCTCACCAGAGCCACCAGAAACCCTTTCCTGGGTAATGTATTGGAAGAGGGAGCACGTACAGCCTGATGTGTCCAAATGATATTTTCCAGAGGGAAGGCCCCAGACTTGCTCCTCCATCTCTGGGCAGAGACGAAGGGCAGTGGGGGCCGTGTCGGGGTACATGTGAATGTCATGTGGCTGCTCCACCTCACAGTGTCACAGTGTCACTGAGGGAGGACGGGAGTGAACCCACTGGCTGTGCTCAGATCCTCAACACCCTTCCCAGTGGGGATATATGTAGTGTTGGCATCGTCAGTAATTGCTCTTGAGGTTAAAGCAGAAAGGCCCACAATGGTTAACCCACAATGGTTAACCCGCCCCCTCACAGCTGGAAATTACTCATCAATTGTTAACGTTGCTGCCCTGAGCCAGAGCTGACTCAGCTGTCACTGCGGTTGTGTCACGGAGAATCTCATTTCCCTCCTGCTGCTCCACAGTCCCCAAGGTTGGAAGTAGTGCTTCACTGCACCACAGCTGGTGGGAAAGCCAGCTCAGGCACTATTGTTCCCAGAGACTGACTCTTAGGGTAAAATCAGGGTAGAAAGAATACCAGGAATTAGATCCTGATTTTTAGCACCATATTTTATGACTTCTCTTGAAAACACGGACAGTTTGACAACAGGGGTCAGAACCCACATTTATAGACTTGTCATCAGGCCAATGGCCAAGGTTTTCCTTTATCTGGGAACTCCAGTTTCCGACTAGTCAATGGTCCCTTTGTGTCTTGGCTGCAGTAATCCCATCTCCCAGTCCCTGGAAGGGCTGGGGAATGGGATGGTATGATTTGCTTTGTGATGTCTGATGGATATTTTAGATATTTTAGATATCACCACCATGTCACAGAGTCACTACCATCCAGCCTCCTTTGGTGGTTCCTTAACAATGCCAAACTTCCACGTGATTATCTACCTCCACACAACAACCCCAAACTAAAGGTCCTTCACCTGACCTTTCAAAACAGAAATCCAGCATCCTTCAGTTCTCATGGAAACTCTCTTGCTCCTCTCCAACTGGAAGAGTCAGTCATGGCCTGTGACTCAGGTTCTGTTCTTGATATCCAAAGACACACAGTCACCCCAAATGTAACAAGCCCATATTCTTGCATTCCTACATTTGTGGACTCAAAACAGTTTTCCTTCATTTAAGATTTGCCCTCTTCTTTCAGGAAGCTTCTAATTTCCCTTCCACCAGCACACCCATGACTGCTTTTACCACCCCTGAGTCTGTGCCATGATTTGTCACATTGCAATTCTCTGAGTGAAATGTGCCACGAAGGAAATTTGAAATTACTTTTTTTTTGTCTTCTGGCAAATTCAAACTTGAGGCAAATCAGGTAAATGTCTCCTTGTATTACACAGAGTAAAAATCTTCCTGGGTTCATAAGAAACACTGACAGAAGTGGATATTAAAACCAGCCAGCTGAATTCAGCTTGGTTTCACAAACAGCATCAGGGCACAGTGAACTCTGAGCACAAAACTTCAAGATGTAGAACTCCCATTTTTATCCCCTGCTGCAGTTTCCTCTGTTTTCTTTCAAAGCATGACAGTCTCCCTGTGTGGCACCAGTGAGGGCAGGTCTCCTCTGACTTCCTACCCAGGTTTCTCAAGGGACTCCCCTAGGAAGGCTCACTAGGATGGAGTTTTGCAATGAAATCTTCAGTCCTGCCCAATTCCCCCAGTTTTGTTCTGGTTTTCTAGGCCAAACCTTCCATCACCAGGTGATGAAGCACTGATGGAGCCCTGGCTCTGCTGGGGCTGCCCCATCCCTGGAAGTATCCAAGGCCAGGTTGGATGGAGCCTGGAGCAACCTGGTCTGGTGAGTGGCATCCCTGTCCATGGCAGGGGGTGGAACTGGGTGGCCTTTAGGGTCCCTTCCAACCCCAACCACTCTGTGGCTCTAATTCTGTGATCACTTGAGCTCATGTTCTCTTTGGAAAAATTATCATTTATGGCATATTATTTGAAATTGCAGTGTTTGTATGAAACCTTTGCTGTACTATGGGCCAGAAGATGTTCTCTCTGTTCCTCTGCCCTTTAGCTTCTCAATTTAACTTTTCACATTGCATCAGTAAAGGTATATTTGATTTCCAAGTACCTTCATCGTGACAATTCACCTCAACAAACTGCATCTGGAGTGCTATTCTTAGTGCCTGCTCCAGTCTGTTCCCATCTCAATCTACGTTTGCATCTGTCTTCCAGACTCAGATATATTTGAGTGGCAATTTCTGTAGGTGTGAGGGTTTTGTGGTGGTGGTTTTTTTTTTTCCTTTTTCTTTTTCTTTTTTTTTGTTGAATTCTTTAGATATTCGGTGTGGAGGCTTAGTCAACATTTCCTTGGAGACTGTCAAATATTTATGCACATCTCAGAGATCTCAATTTGAAATTAATGAAGGCTGCTCAGTCAGAACAATGACAAATCTATTCCATTTACCTGCTCAGCAGGAGGAGGCAGCAATACCTACAGAAAGGGAACCCAGAGCATGTTTTTCTGTTTCTCAGGTTTCCAGAGGCCTCTGGGGAATGCAGCTGAATCTTCCTTTTTGAAGAGCCAGATTTATAGATCCTCCTTATCCCCAGAATAATTCACTTTTTTTTTTTTTAATCAAAAAAGGAAGGAATGGACAAAGTGGTTTAGTGACTGTATTTTCAAGATCAAATGACAGAATTCCTGTCAATACATGTGAGAAACATTGTTCTTTGTTGTAACGAGCAACCCAGCATTTTTTCAAGGTTATTTAGGCCAGCAGAGTCCTGAAATGATTTCAGGTGCATGACCTTGAGCTGGATGCTGCAAAAATCTTCTTAGCCAACAAAGATAAATGAGGGAAAGGAATTTTTTTTCCCCCTTTTAATCCTGAGATCTCTTTATACTATCTTTTGCTAAAACTGTATAAAAAAAAATTCAAGCCATAGTAAAAACTACACTGGCTGAAATAATTCAGAATTAAATTCGCTCTTCCCACATATATTTGACTTTGCTCCAAGGATGAGGGAGGACAACTAGCACTTGCCAGCAGAACCACATGGTCTAAAGTGCTGATAAAGAAATTCAGGGCCATCAGACACAGCCATGAAGGTGCACTTAAAAGGAAGGAGTTCTTTCAAAATGAGAAAGCTTTGACCAAGAAATTAGTCACTGCCTGTATCAGAGTGGTAGGGAATTCTCCATTAATCTTTTTACATCAGTGAGGGATATTCCTCTACCAGAAATCCAGTCCAACTTCATTTAGCTGGCTGGTAGGAAGAACTAATTTGAGGAATTAATGAAATTCAGGTGGTCAGACAAGATGGATCACTGAAGCCAAAGCTGACCTTAAAAACCTATGAATTATCTGCAGTGTTCCAGTGTGCAGTGGCAGTGCCAGACCCCCCCAGGGAGGCACTTACGTATGATCCCGTCCGCGTTGTCCACGTGCTTTGGTAGGAAATGTGCCGAGAGGTCGCTCTGCAGGACCTCGTCTGAGGTTGCTCTTGCTAAAGCAGCGGCCAAAAATGAGGGGCAATTGCTGGAAAAGAAAAAGAGAAACACACCAGGAGATATTTTAATCTGATCCAGGGAGGTCACTCGCAGTCAGGGAAACACAGAACTAGTTTTTCACCAAGACTCTTCTCTACCAGACAGCACCACGACCCTGCAGCAGGACCTCAGACTCACCCTATGGATTTTAGTAACCCCGGTTCACTCTTATGTTCCCTGTTACTTAAGTTTTAATGGTCCATTTCATAACCTCTATTTAAATGCCTTTCAAATCTGGACTTGAGCCCCCCTGCAGAGCCTGTCACACAACCCTGGTTTACCACACGTTTTCTACACGTGCATTATACACTTTTATCTTTAGCCCAGTCTGTCCAGTTTCTCCTAAGAACTGGAGTCAGAATTCCAAAGGATAGGAGAAGTCCTCAGATTTCAGTGTCCAAGGCCTCTCCAAGGGGCACTGAAAGTTAAGGCTGAGCCATAGGAGGCATGATGTTGGTGTGCATAAGGTTAAAAATTTCCCTTGTGAATGATCTCTATCCAAAGTGAAGTGGCTCTAACTCACTGTATCTTAATTAAACCTGGTATCTCCCAAGATTAATTAATCTATAGCAAACCAAGGCCACTTTAATGTACATCCTCTCATTCAAGAGGAGTTTAATACCTCTTAATTTATGTATGACTTTGTATTTCGCATTGGTCAGCCTGAACTTCTCCAGGTGTCTCCTGACACAGCCTGAAGCTTCCAGTTTCCATAGATACGATTGGTGTCCTCCATGAGACAAATCTCCTGTCACAGGAGCCAATTTCAGTCTCAGAAACTGTCCATCAGCAAGAGAATTCCATGTCAGAAGTCCAGGGAACAGGCAATGAGCATATGCACTTCCTGAGCCTACTCCTTCTGCTTGTGCCCAGTAAGTCTGTTGGGATGCTCTTAGTATGGTTGGAGAGGGGATGTTAACTAGACACATCATTCCAACCAAATCCAGAGCAGGAAAACTTCTACACACAGCACTGGAGTCCTCAGGCTTCGTTCTGGAGCCTGAGGAGCACGTGGTGACTGTCACTTCCATTCACAGCTGGTTCACTGCCCAGGAAAAGCCCCCCAAACTTTCCCATGTGCTGTAGCTTCAGAGGGAATCTGAATTCCAGGGGAAAAAAAAAAGGCAGGATTGCTACTCTTGGGTTGTTTTGAGAAGCCATTTTGCCACCAAGTTTTCCAGATTCTTGGTGCCAAATGCTGCTACAAACAGTCAGATTATGCAACAGAGTTAGAATATACACACAGGGTAAGCCCTCCAGCCCTCATTGTTTACCATTCAACTTATCTAGAAATGATTTCAGTGTAAGATTAGCAATGAATAGCTTTGCCCAGCACTGTCCATGAGACCAGTGCTGGCCCTTGAAGTTCTGCAGAGCCACTCACACCACGTTCCCACCCCGTGCAGGAGCCTTCCCTGGAATCAGAGCCGAGCATTCCGCTCACGCAGCACTCCAGCCTCAGCAGCGCTAATGAGCCTCGGCTGCTGGGGAAATCAGCTGCCTGAGGATGGCTCTGCCCAGCACAACACGGGAACTCTGATCCTCTTTACCTACAGCAATGCCCGGGATCAACAGCAGGAAAACCCAGCGGGACCTCCGTTACTTGTGGCGCGGGTGGGAGCTGATTCTCTGTCTTGGCTTTTCTGCCTTTATTCCACTCAAAAAGGGCAGGTTTTTCAGGTCTGTTATTAGCCCAAAAACTCCACAGTGGTGATGCTGGTTTCTGGTCATGTTACATGTGATTCCCATGTTACACAAAAAGGGAATAGAATGCCTGGGATAGAATAATGATGTCAGCAGTGATCAACACCACAGGAACCTGAGCTGCTTTGCCAGTCCACGGCTTACCCTGACCAGCTCGGGGCTGGAACTTTTCAGGAAAACCAAACTTGTTTTGTGTCCCTTACAAACAATCCCTCCCTGATGGGCAAAGAGGGAACCTGGTTAAGAACTGGAGCAACAACTGTTGCTAAAATAGAGACTTGGGACCTAAACAGCAGAGAAGAAATATCCCTGACATAAGGAAACTCTGCTCTGCCTGGGGTTGGAAGGTGGGACAGCCACATCTATGAAGATCCAGAGTCGTGAACACTCATATCTGAAACTTTAGATATTATTTTAACCACAGTGACAGATGACACAATTGAAAGGTGCATTTACAGGGTCATGGAGCTGGACAGAGAACGTCTCCCATCAGCTCCAAGTGCTATTTACATGTCCCCACAGCCAGTGCCAGAATTCCACACAGCAGCTCTTTATCCAGCCAGGGACTGCATTTCCATTACAATGCTGAACCTACACAAAAAGCTGCTAAAGATGTTATTAGATAAATTAGAGGATTTTAAGTACATCCTTCCTGATTCTCTGGCAGCGTAGGTGTGTTTAGAACACCCACAGTTGCATCGCAGCAGTCCTGGAATAACTCTGGTAAGGTAATAAATCAAGCCTAAAAGTGGGCTGTTTCCATCAATTAAGTTTGAGAAAAACAGTCTGAGGTGGGTTTAACTCAGCCCACATATTATTATGTTACCAGCTTAACACACAACTCTGCTCCATCCTGATAGCATTAAAGAGGGGAAGACTTTCTAAACGACTTTTCTGAGCTATTCCTCTGTGCTCTAAATCTAATCTAAGCTCTCCTACTAAAAGAAAGAGAGATGGCAAATTTAAAATTCTTACTGCATGGGAATTCACCACCAGGGTTTGAGCAGCTGATCAATGTTGATGGGAAAGGTAGAGAAAATAAATCAGCTGAAGGCTTTCCTTCTATGTCTGGCCACTCTTAGTCCTAATAATAACAGCTGCTGGCCCAGGAATTAATTGGCCTTGACATTTGTTGATCACAAAGCTTCTTATGTGGCTGTTACAGGGCTGTGCCATGTAAGCAGGGAAGTGACCAGATGCAGACAGATGACTTCCTCTTCCTGATTAGCTCAGCTCAAAATTTACTTCTTGTCCTTGCTCCTGGGAGGACTTTAGTTGAATTACTTTTCCCCTTCAGGTGCAGCAGACTGCACTGGAGGGTTTTTACTCCTTTTAACGTAGCTGTTGAAATCAAACCACTCTCAGGACACTTCATTACTGTTCCACCAAGACAAATGAAGACTCAGGTCTGGGATCTTTGTTTGCCTCACGTGAGCACCTACAGCATCCCAAACAAACAGCAACAACCCCTACTCTGGGCAGACAGGATCCATGGGGGACTGGAGGAGCCTTGCATCCTGCTGCTGGCACAACTAGGGATTACCTGCTGAAAATAAATTCTTCTGCCACATTCTAGATGCTCAAATGCTATTAGTCATTAAGTTTGACAAATTGGAACCGGGAGGGCACGATCTTGTTTAGCAGAGAGCTGAGAGCTAAAATGCCTTTGTCTATTCATAGCTGTGCCACTGACCTTGGACGAGTCACTTCTCCACTCAGACCTTCATTCCTCATCTACAAACAAGGGATGATAATGTCATTTCCTTGGGGAGAGGAGGAGAGGGAGGAAGGCTGTAGAAAGCTTAATTCAGTGTTCATAAAGTACTCTGGAATTTCTTGATAAGAGCACAACTGAAGTGAAAAATATCAAGATGAGAGTGGGAGATATTTTCAATCTGTAGAAGATTTATGGACCTTTCATACTTTTTTATCTGTTCTCTGTTCTCAGATGCTGCCAGAAGTGCTAAATGGAACACACAGGCAAACAACAGCTTGAGAGAGCAAGTTCAGTCTGAGGTAGCTGATAACTCGTGGGCAGCAAGAGCTGCACCACACCAACAAATTCCTACAAAAGCTGATGCATCTCAAAAGGGGAAAAACACAAAAGCAAGTCCTTAAACTCAGTGATGCTGATGTTCTGGATCTGTTGATGCTGCAGACATGGTACTGCCCCTGAGCAAAATACCCAACAAGGGCCACCAGTGCTGAAAACATGAACACTGTCGTGGTCTGGAGTCACTGATGAGGCATCAGCAACCCAAACAGAGCCAGGAAAATGGCCCGAAACATACTGGGGCTTTCAAAGGCCAAACCGGTCAGTAAATCACAAAACATACAGTGTTTCTGTTACCTCAAGAATCCCCTGACACTACAGAACAGCAATTGTTTCAGTTAGAATGAAGCATGATTTAAATAGAAATGCTATTCAATCTGCTGAAGCACAAAAATCCACGGGCAAACAGGATAAAGCAGCGTGTTTGGTTTCACACAGCAGTCCAAGACCAAGAACATGACCCAAAAAGAGCCAAGTACAGCACATTCCCCAAAGCCCTATAATTTACTGTGCTAGTAAAAGACTTTGTAGGGATGACAAGCTAACTACACCCTTTCCAAAAGACATTACAGCAGGGATACAGTTTAGGAAACACTCCTGTTCCTGTGGCCTGTTACAAGTTCTTGTTAGAAAGCAAGTTTTGCCAGGTTCAATTTAAGTAAAACCTCATTTGTCCCCAGCCTGTATTTACAAAACACTCCCAAGTCTCATGAGACTTCTTCCAGATGGAGCTTCGGATCCAGCCTGGAAGCTCTTTGAAGAAGCCTTTACAGCCTTTATTATTGAAAGGTCCCATGCTGTGAACTGCAGCAGAGAATTCTCTGGGACGGTCCTTTGGCTGTTTATCCAGCCCTCCCTTCATCCACCTCCTGTTTCCATGGCCTTCCAGAAGGACATGGAGCCAGCTGAGGGGCTTCTGTTTGTCTCCTAACTCCTCTAGGTCGCACAGGACTCAGAGAGGAATGTTTTGTGAAGCAGTCCAAGACCCCAGAATGATTATGGATGTATCCTCTCATTCTGCCAAGCAGATGCTATTTCCAGCTCCTGTCTCGGCAGGATCTCCTCTCCTCACTCAGAGCGTGGCTCTGACCCGTTGCTGTTCTGCTGCTCTGCACAGCTGGGGAAAGTTGTGATGCTTATTTAAAGCCTGGTCACGGTGGACAAATAGAGTGTAGGGTTTTTTTCCTAACACATGGTGAAACCCTGCACTGGATTTTAGCTGCTGCAGCGAGTTACTAAAAAAAACCCCAGCGCGCACACACAGAAAAAGAAACAAATAGAAAAAACAATGCACCTTCTAAAAGCTTGCATAACCAAAGCTCCTTGAGAAGTCATTTGAGCTGGCAGTGTTGAGACAGTAAAGATGCTTGATAAATCTGTTTGAAGGAGCTGAAAACGTGCCACCCAAGGAAGCTGCTATCTATAGGCTTCCCAGAGACAGCTGCCTGGTCACATTCAAAACCATTCTGTCCTTGTGCTGACAGTTGTAAGCAACAGAAATATAATACACAACCATTAAAAAATACACTCTTTCTGATGTGTTTACCATGCTCATGTCTATACAGACAGTGTTTATCAAATATTTAACCTTTTCACTGACATATTCTAGACCAAGTTTATATAGATATTTCCTGTAGTTAAGTCTGTCTTAACTGAATGTTAAAAAAAAAAAACCAAACCAGAGGAGCACTGCTCATCAGGTAACATCTACAACAGCTGGATTGAGATGTGAAACAAAGTTGGAATGATGCTACTGGAATTTCTCCATGTTCTGCTTAGCAAGTCAGTCCTTCTTCCCTCCAGAGGGGGAAGTCCACATGACAGTACATAAAGCGAACAAAATGTAAGCAAGAGAAAATAAAAAGGTCACCTTTGTCTCTTTGATGAGGTCCAATGTCATGAAGGGCAGTGTTTATCTAAAAAAGAAATGCTTGCTGACCACAGAGCACTCCTAAGCATTCGGGATTTAATGGCTGCCAATAAAGCAGCATTGACACCGAAGGGGTGAACTGAGAAGAATCCAAACCACATAAACCAGCTTTTACAGAGCTGTTCTGCTGAAGAGATTGCCCCTGTGTTATCTTTGAGACCTAATTCTATCATTTCTCTCACTCATCCTCACAATTTGGCAGTTCTGAGGTTACTTATATTCCAATCTCAGGAGCTGATGCCGTGGCAGCTTTTAAAATGACAGAAGTCACCGACTGTAACACCAACAACCCTTAAGAACCCAAGATGAATCTCCCAGGGGCTGAAAGCCAAATTACTGCAAGAAATTGAATTCCCAGAAGTGACTGTATGATGGTTTTCTTCATTACATCAAAGAACTGAAGATAGAAGTTTGTTGTTGAAAATTATATTCCAGGACTTGAGCCCTTCACAGGATTATATCCACCTCTTATTAAAAGAAAGGAAAACCTGGACTTTGAAGGAATGCAGGAAAAATGAACCACAATCCATGAACCTCTGGTACAGTACTGAGATGCTAAGGATGTACCTATATAGCAATTTGCCCCTATCTAAATCAGAACATTTTCTATCGGAGGAGCAAGATTCTGAGGAATTGGATATTCTTCCATACAATTTTAATTACTGCCATAAATACCTTTTACAAAATTATCATTATAAAATTTAAAATATACCAGCAAGCCACATATATGATGGACATTGATTATAAAACTTAGATCTTTAGTATTCAGCTTTGTAAATGCGAACACATAGTAAAAATAAATTTGTGTTCACCCTATCATTAATTAATCAAAACAAAGATAATTTATTGTATTACCCACTCATGTGACTTCCAGGGATTTAAACTGAGAGAAAAGATCCTTCTGGTTTTTGTTGTCATTGTTCTACAGGGATTAGGCTGCATGTTTGCACAGCACATTCTCTGCTCAGGGTTTCAGTGACACACACTCTGTGTCACCAGAGTCTTCTGATGCTCCAAAACCCAGGCACTGCCCACTTGGGATGAAGCCACGTGGATGCAAAGGTGCTGCTTACCTGCAGAAATACCTTTCTTCACTGGAAAACCAATGTCAACAACAGTTACCTCATGGGGAGTGTCTCTGCCAGACCAGAGGCCTGTTTAAAAGCTCCACAGGACATTAAAAATGTCATTGATTTTCCTCTCTTTGGCTCTCGCACAATTCCAAAGTCAGCATAATTCAATATCTTTTCTACTAGTTCCATTAGCAAAGAAAGGAATCCATGCTTCAATCTATGCTGCCTTATTGGAAAAAGTAATTTAATTTTACATCTGAAAGTGTGCCAACATCAGCATAAAACCGTACACAGTATACATCAGATTTAATTTATAAATTCTGTACTTTGTCAAGATGAAATGAGATGCTGTCTAAAATCAATGAGAGTGTCCAAGCTCACTCTGAAAGCACTTAGAGATATTCTTTTTATTTTAGGTATTTTATGTCCTAGCTGGATTTTCTGATGATTTCTCTGCTTACTATAAAATATTAATGACACAGTATCTAGAAAAGTTCATGTTGCAGAAAACTTTGTTCCCTCAGGCACACTTTGGCCCTAAAGGTTCAGGTGTATCCTTTCCTTACCACTGATTCATGTCCTGTTTTTTCCTCTCTGTTTAAAATAAACTTTCATTGATACTTCCCTTAACTGGAAGGGATATCCCATAAAATCTGATGTGTCCAGAAATACAAGTTAAATAAGAATCACCCGATGCAGAGCATCTTTTTCTTTGGGATCAGATTAACATACCCCCGTCTGCTGATTACTTTCAAAAAGAAAAATGCCTTGTGCTGTTGTAGTTAATGACTTAATTTTAAATAAATGGAACCAAATGCTGCACAGCAGCACACACCACGCTCTACTGCAGATCATCATTAAGGCAAACAAATGGCAAATGACTCCTTTAAAAAGGGGTGAAGACGCTGAATCCACATTTGCCCGTTCAAAGGAACACCCCACAAAGCCAGTCCCCCAACTCTCTGTGCTCGTGTTCCAACGTTTGTGTTCAGGTAACCGAGGGAAAAAAATAAAAGCTGCAGGAGCCAGGATTTCCAAATGACATTTGATCACTTCACTTCTCTCAACCCATTGAACAAATATCAAATCTAAGGCAAAAGACACCCCGGAAGATTTACGAGCACTGAGTCAGCAGCGAATGTTCTCCCGCTCCTTCTCCCTCCTGTGCAACGCAGTCCATCATACAAATGGCTTGGGTGTTTATGCCAGATGTAAGATTAGATAATTAGTCATCCAAGTCCTGCATGTCAACTCTTTTGTGATAAAAAATTTATTCCAAATGCACCATTTATAATCAGTTGACTTGCAAAAGCACTCTGGTGTTACACGGTGATACATCTTGTGATGTACGGCCAAGTCCCTGCCCCTCCGCGGGAACACGCTCTGGCCGTGCCGGAGCAATTCCCTGCCTCCTCCCAGCCCTTCCAATGGCTCCTCTGCAAAACAGGGATAATGATATTGACCTCTGGAAAGCAATTTCAGCACCAGTGATGAAGTACCAAGAAGGGCCAGATATTATTAATTAACCCTGAAGGGGGGATGGAGTGAGAGAGCAGCAGTTCCCTTGCACTGATCCCAGAAAATCCTGCTGCTCTTTCCCGACTTGCAACACAAAGAAATGAAAAGCAAACATGAAAAAACAATGCATTACCCTCAAAAACAACTTTACAGACAAACATATAACCACAAGTAGATTCCAGCATTATACAGTGGGGCACAGAGAGGATTATATTGGAACCTCAAATTCAAAATTACTGATCCTGATGCCCAACAGATCAAGATGCCAGAGGGATAAACGGGGCTGGTGCTCTTTAGAGGTACAAACCCTTCCTTACCCAGAAAGACCACATCCTAATTCCCACTGTCACTTGTCCTTTGCACAATTGCAAAGGATAACAGCAGGTTTAGGGGTTTAGGTTTTCTCTTGAAAGGATAATCGACATTTTTCAGCTATCCTGTTTCACATTAAAGTCCCTAATGCATTCTGTTCTACTGAGCCACATAGTTATTTCAGTCATTCTTAATAAATAACAGTTGCCAGTAGTAGTTAAGCCAACAGATCTGAATTATTTATAGTGTTGAGGAACAGAACAGAAGATAAAATACATTAGGGCTTTTGGTTGTTCTGGCCTGAGCGACACAACGGCAGCCTTTAGATGTTTTTCCACGGGCTGTAAAATATTCTGTTTCCAATCCTAGTTTAAAAGATTTCCTAAAGAGACAGCAGCCAAACCCACAGCTCTCCATCTTCAGTAATCACATTCATGAAGAGCAGGTGAGAGAGAGTCCTCCAAATACAGTATTTTATTAAAAAAAAACCAAAAACAAACAAACAAACAACCCCCCCAAAAAAACCAAAAAAAACCACAAAACCCAAAACAAACAAACAAACAAAAACAAAACCACCAAAAAAAAGGCACAAACATTGATTTGACTGGACAGGTCAAAATGGCTATTTAGGATTGTTAATCCTAAATGATTATTGTTAATCTTAAATTATTATAAATAAGCAGAACTTATTTATTTACAAGTTATTTAGCATGGCTTTACACCCTCCAGTTAATGACCTAAAAGCACCTCATGGTGTTGAACTCAGTGTTTCTCTTCTCCTTTGCCTACAATCCACCCCCTCTTCAGCTGGAAAAATGCAAAGATATCTTCATTTTACAGTGGCAGATCCAGCTCCACATTCGAGGCTGGAGCATGGAAATCTCAAGTCCTGTCTCTCCTCTGTGTCTCCTTTTTAAAAGGCCACATCATGAAAGACTGAACAGACAAAAACCAACAGGGACAGAAATTACCTTGACAATAACTTGACAAATGATGTCAAACACAGATGTTGAGTTCAATGCTCTCTGTAGCTCACAAGGTGTGTTCAAATGCCTGTCTGGATGGGCTGATGGGATAACGTGTCCCTGCTGAGCAATGTCTGGGGAGAAATTTGGGATTGTCTTGCTTTCCCACCTTGGCCTGACATCACAGGGGACTGCCCCAGGATGAAATGCTCCCCACACAATCGATTCACAGGGAGAATCGTGCCCACAAATGACAAGGAGAGATTTCCACTCGGATGCTGCCGAGAGAACTGGGGGAGTAGTTGTAGCAACATAAGCTTAAGCCAAACCATTTTCCTTTTATAGTTCACCTTCCACTTTCTATATGGATCTATTTACAGCAGGAAATGCTGCAAATTGTAGCATCTCTAAGGAGTAAAAAGAATAATAATAAAAAAAAAAGAAAACCTGGAGAGGTAAAACACCAACCAAATGTCCTCCTACTAAATACTAATGAAACATAGGAGGAATAACACTTTGAGGCCATGTCAGGTAATATTAAGGCATCTCAGACTGGCTCCATCACATGCCAGACTGTGGGAACGAGCCACAGGATCCCAGGGAGAGGCAGGCTTGAGTGACAGGGATCTCTGTGCTTCCCTGCTCCCACTTCCTTGGCTCAGCTTCCCCCCCTCCCAGCTCGGAGGTTTGCTGACAATGTGCCCTCTGAGGTTACCGAGGCAGTCAAAGGGAAGATCCCTGTGTGTCACAGGAGCAAGAACACTCCAGAGATGAGGAATCTGGCTTTGCATGGGGCCTCTGGAACACACAGCCTGCAGTGTGCAGCTATATATAGCTCTTTTTGCTCACAAAGGCTCTAGGAATTGATTCCCAACAAGCTGAGGATTTCCAACGAGCCTGCAGTGCTGTAGCCTCCCTCCTGTCCTGAAAGGTACAGTGAATTATTTCAAACTTGTGAAACACCACCGAAAATTATTTAAAATTATTTCCCAGCCCCATTTAAAAACAAATCTGTGTTCACGTTCCAATCACTGCTAGGAGATCAGCTCAAAAAAAAAAGGAGCTGCCACCTTTTATAGCTGTGACATTACGAAGAAAATCTTGCCAGATTATAGGCACTGTGTCTCTACCATGGACTTCTCAACACAAAATCTCCCACACAAATTCTGCCTGATGTTCCCCAAAATCTGGGGCTTTGTTTATGCAAAAAAAAAAAAAAAAAAAAAAAAAAAAAAAAAAAAAGAGAGAAAAAACCCCACTCTTTTCTTAAAATCTTCTCTGTTCCATTTGATTTTGTACCATTAACACGTTCAGATCACCCATTTCTGGGGTGATAACACTGCCCCAATCTAGTGCAGCTCATGTAAGAATTACCCAAGAGCTCCCCTTTCCCTCCACCCCCCCAAAGGAGATTGTCATCTTCTCCCCTAAGCTTATTATTAAACCTGTGATCTCTTCACAAGACGGACGAGCTCTAAATATAAGAAAGAATCTGTTACATAATAGCCCAGGAAAGGAGGCAGCACCCAACAGCCTGGAGACAACAGAGCCTGGGTAAAGTGAGAGTGGGAAAGGGGTGGAAATGTGTGTCACTGTCCTGCCTTTGCCCAGTGTGGTCCACACAGAGAATATTCAACCACTGAATGATTAAACTTCGGGGGGTTTATCTCTGCAAACAAGCAACATTTACCTGGGAGTTAATTCAGGATGTGGCAAAAATTTTGCTCAGATCGGAAGAAAATCTGCCTGCAACACGAGAGGGCTTGTTTGAAGCTCCCTGCCCCGGGATTGTAAATAATCCCCCGTGAGGACTGACTCACCCACGGCGATGAGTAGGCTCAAAGCTTCTTCAAATGGAGCAGTGTCACCACTATAATCAGCAGTTAAGAGAGTTACTGAGGAGCCACACTATCAATTACACTGGTAATACATATTCAGGGAGTAAGTGATATGCAGACAGAGAGAATATGAAATCAAAACATTAATAAAAAATAAGGAACCTTTGGAGACAAATTATTATCTTCTATGTCTACGGTGCTTTGTGCGTTCCTAAAGGATTTAGAAGCTAAAAATAAATGATTACTTCTACCAGCACTGACATCCAAGCTACCTTGGATGAAAAACAGCAAATTGCTAACCATGGATAGCAAGATTACACAACTGTTTTGAACAAGCAGCAAGGAATGGACCATGTTAGAGAAAACAGCAGGACTCTGTAGAGAAATCGAGGCTGTCCAAGCTAAACTATAACCAGAATAATGTGAATAGCATCTTGATTTTCTACACCCATGATGGGATAAAAATGAGAAAGGTCAGAATCCTCTGTCTAACTTGATATCTCATCCCCTAATCTACATCATCCTTCTCTCACCATTTTTTAGCATCATACTGAGACACTGACTTGAAGGAAAATACTCAATACACACACACACACACACACATAAAATACACAGAATATACAATAATATAAATACCTGTATGTATTTAAACACACATGTGTGTGTTTAAATATGAACAATCACCACAGACTCCTTGGGAAAAGAAAGAGGGAAGATTACTAGAACAAGTAGAAGATCAAAGATCACACAAAATCACCTAGTTAACACAGAAAAGACATCATTAAAAACCTGGACCAAGTAATGTTTTGAAAATAAATTCAATCACTTCTGTCTCCAAAACACACAATGGTAATGATAGTGATGTTGGTGGGTTTCAGTATCTACCAATGATAATGGCCTGGAAAAGATGAAGAAACAAAGAGGTCTCTGCAAGCCCCAGTTCTGGACTAAGGGCAGCAGCAAAGTAGAATAGTAATTATATAATCACAAAAGAACAAATTCAGGAGGAGGCAATCGAGAAAAGATGTTTATGTATGTTTTAGGATGAAAGAGTTTAGAGAAAAAACATGAAAGTGCAAGAATTTTTAACTGTCAGAAGTAAAAAAAAAAAAAATCTGTGTTCTATACCCACCCTGAAAATAGCAGTGACTGGTTTCTGCTGGGTTTAGCTGTAACAGTCTCCTAATAACACCCAACTGGATCTATCAGAAGGACAGTCAGGCAGCACAAAGATTGCCTCAAGGGCAGAGAGTTTTCAACTAAAAATACAGGTGGTGCACCTGCATGAATGAGCTTTTTAATGAGGCATGGAGTCAACAGAAGAGACACAACTGCCATGGCTGAGATTGGAAATAATATACCAAGGAAAAAGTAAAGATTAGGAACACCAGCTGAGCTGGGAGATAACACAGGCAAAGTTACTGTTAAAGCAAGATTGGAGTTATAATAACACAGCGGGGGTAAATTGGAAGATGTAACATGATAGGAGCCTGAGCTCTGCTCCCAGGTCTGGGGCTGACAAATGACACTTCTGCCAGCAAATCATTTAATCCCTACACATTCATCCATCTGAGTGTCAAGGAGGTTTATTGCCTTAAAATTTTAGAAGAGTACCATGAAATTCAATTCATTAATAGCTGAAAACTATGCTTTAATCCTTGGATTGAAGGTGCTGGGAAAGGACAGCATATTTACCAGGTTAAGGCTTCCCCATAAAATAGTTTTATATTTACTTCAGTGAAGCCTCATCTGTTTCTGTCCTGTTTCAGTTCAGGATTCCAGAGCACTTCCCAACTTTCCCATTTCTCGGTCTGGGGTCAGAGCTGTGGTCACGAGCAGGAACAGCAGAGCCTGGGACAGGCAGGGAGCACTTGCTCCCATAGTATCCAGAGAATCCAAGAGGAATCCTGCACTTCACCCACCCAGTCACAAAGATTGTTCTCAGTCTTACTTAAGAAGTACAGTGAGAGGCAGATGGGAAAACTACAGGGGGTATGAAAGAGTAACCCAGGTCCAAATCTTTCCTGACGTTAATGAGGATGAAAAGTTAGGGGCTCGATTTGGCATGAGCAGAAGACCCTCAAAACCTCCAAAAATGCAGATGAAGCACCTTCCATAATCAAACTCAACTATTCCCTTTAGTATGAGCAAAACCAGCCCAAAACCAACCTTTACAAGTGTAAAATACCGTGGATTTTGATGTATGCAGAAAAAGGGGCATGTTCAGTCCTCCACTGTATTTAAGGGTTAGACAGATATTCATCAGCTTTGCTTTGCTGTTGCAAAACTAAAAAACCAAATTCAAATCAGATAAATAAACTGTAGCAAAATCAAATGTGGAGGAATGCAGGGGCAGCAACATGAACTCCTCAGGGATCAGGCAAATGAAACAAGTGTAAGATGTTATAGTTTTGTTATAAAACAATAATGGACTGATGACAAAAACTAAACTTTTTCAAAATGCGGTGTTTTCTAATGTTCAACCTGTTCTTTTTGATCAGGGCTGGTTATATAATCCTCAGCCATGCCACAGTTTTGCATTTGATTTGTAGATTTTTTAGTAGTACCAATCAATTCATTCCCAAATAAGGCACAGCAAGGCTGGAGCCCCAGCACTGATTTACTTTCACCTGGCACAGATGGCAGGGAAAGAAAGTGCTCATGACAGTAAAATAGAGCTGTAAAAACCCACAAAGCAAAGGAAAACCGATGCACACAAGGCTGGAATTCCACCTCACTGCCAGTCAAGGCACACCAGGCTCTCTCACCCACCAGGGCTGAAAAATCCAATTAGGAAAACTTCCCAGGCTCCCTGCTTATAGCTGGATATTAATCCTTGATATTTAGGATAACTTGTCAATGCACAGTTCTCCTCTGCTGCCTTTAGCTCTGGGTCACATTATGCTGGGGAAAGATGAGCTGAATTCAGACAACACAAAAGGATAAATTACCTATTTTCTTAAGTCTCGTGTAGCCCTTAAGGGACCACACGTTTTATTTATTTATTTAATGTTGGATTTCTCACACCTTCTCTTTTTTAAGAAGATAAAAGGATTAAAATTTCATTAATCTTCAGTAGGAGGCATCACAGGGAACAATCATAGGCCTGGGCATGAGGGAAAGGGGTTTCTATGTTTGGGGAAGGACTTGATAGCTCTGATACTCTCCCTCTCCTGCAGGAATGGCTTAAAGGAACAAAGGAACATAAAGAAAAATTCAATATTCTTCCTCCTGCAAAAAGTATTGCCCCAATCTACCTAGCAAAGAAAGTGGAGAAACTGGAACCAAAAATTAGCATTTATAGTCACTTCTTAAACACAGGTCTGGTCTTGTTAGAAAGTAAATGTCCATTTTGACAGCAAATTTTATTTAGGCTGAAAAAGGAATATATGTGCCCCTTTTAGCATATATGTTGAGTTTAACGGGATTCCAACTGAAAACAAAAGTGAATCTTACTGATTTTAACACCTCAGTGATCAAAGCTTTTCTCTGATGTTTAACAGCAGAAAGATTTGCAGGGAAAAGAACAATAATGTGCAATAAGACATGTCTGAGTAATTGTTCAGGTTTGGATGTCTGGAAAGAGAGAAAGAGAGAAAGAAAAGGAAAGAAAGAAAGAAAGAAAAGGAAGAAAAAAGAAAGAAAGAGAAAATTAAAAGAATGATTGAGATTAATTTGCATACTTGCTGCTGCAATAATTAAAGCCCTCTTTCTTATAATGTGAATGTCTCAGGCAATTCATTCATAAGGGAGATTGACACACTGATATATTTTACTTCCAAGTTGGAATGTATTTTCTTCCATTGCAGACACTCTCTGGAATATATTAAAGGAAATAGTGAGGAAGACTGATAAGAGCAAGAAACAGTGAATAACATTTAGTCAGGACTGCAAATATTTCTGCATCCTAAATCTGCCAGAGCCTCTGATACAGGGCCAGGATGGCAGCAATAATCAGACATTTGCTGCTCTCTGTTGAAGTTAAGTATCATATTTTAAAGAATCTAAAGTAGCAACCAATTTAAAAAAAAAAAAAAAAGAAAGAAAGTAAACCCCCAGATTTCTCACTCCATGTATTTAATATAATGTTGTTTCCTGATGAAACCCTTAGTAGGTGGGAGGACTCAGGGAGACACTTGGATTTACATAAATTGGAGACAGAAAAATGCTGTTAGATGAAGTCCATGGCACTGCTTGGTTGGGATTGAGTCTTCCAGTGGCAATTACACCAGGCTCCAGACAGACTCAGTGCTCAGTCTCAGGCAAAATTCATTATTTAACTTCAGAATATGTTCTTAAAGTCTACTGCCCTCTCCTTTATAACATTAGCACAATATTTAAAGGTTGTTCATGCACACCAGGCAAACTCTAAGTTATGATTTTGCCTTGCTTTTAAATCCATTCTATCATTGTCACATGAATTTTAAATATGACTCCATGCCATTTCTGATAACCTGATTTTTACCCTTTTAAAAGGAGCAGTACACATATCACAGCCACACTCAGCAGTTAATATAATTTAATGCAAAACTACACACAACTCTAAAAATGGAGAGTGGAATTTATTTAAAAGTTCTGCTGGACTCAACTTGATATAGTGCACCATCATACAGGGCAATAGGTAATAACTCACAATTTCTTCCCCATAAATGGTCAGTAAATTCAAATACTAATAATTCTTCTCTAAGAAATTCATCTGCTAAAGACCTAAGTGAAGGTCTAAGTGAGTTCAAAGCCACTCACCAGGAGACACCGGGATTCTCAGCTTGGTAAATGCAGAAGAGATTTAAAAGAATCATCCATTCGCTGGTTTGGCACAAAAAGCCCAACGCTCCAGGAGCAATTTCTGTGCATAAGAGATCCAGGATGGAAATAGCAAAGAGCAGGGAGCACACCCAGGAATGCCTGTTGGAAAGAGCTTTCTAAAAGGACAGATAGAAACTGGAAAAACAGAACACAAACGCGCCCCACAATTTTCACAGCGAGGCGGCTCCTCTGGGTTTTTTCGAGTTACAATTCAACTTCCCCTTTGAGAGAGCATAAAAAAAGACATTCAGATTCGAAGAGAAAGATGAAAAAAATCAAAGTATGAAGGATTTGGAGGCTGTCATAAAAAAAAAACCAACCACAACAGATGGCTAAAGAGGGACTGCACGCCCCAGTTCACTTCTGGGCCCCTGGTCCCGTTCCTACGCCGATGACGCCAGCACAGCCCCTCCAGTGAATTCCAGCCCAAGGATCACGGATTATCCCACATTTTGCTGGAGAGGAGATGTCTTTCACAGGCACTGGGTACTCATCCAGAGTCCTCAAGCTGCAGCCACTCCATCCATACATGGATACATCCTGTAATACCTACAGGATTCAAGGGTAATGTCTGTTTTCTGTTATTTTTTTCACCAATCAAATGACTTCAGCTTCAGTAAAGATCTTAGTTCTAAAAATGGGAATCAGAGTGATGAGAACGATCAGAAGTTTAAAAAATGTTACCCATGAACAAGTGGTGAAGCAGAGGGAAACAGGAATTCACACACGGAACAAGGAGGCCGAGGAAGACAGGAGAGTGTTTTCCTTGTTAATGGGGAAGGGACAAACATTACTGAAAAAATTACCAGGAGAGATTTGGATTAGGCAGTGAGGAAAACTTTCCACCTGTAACTACCATCACCAAGAACTGGAATATCCTGCAGAAGGAGGTTGTGGGATCTCCACTGCCAGCAACTGAGAGGAGGTCAGAAAAGTCCCTCCCAGGATATGGTTTAGATTTCACTTCTACCTTGAGGTAGAAAGATGGACTCAACGACCTCCTGAGCTGCTTTTCAGCCCTATTTTCTGTGGCTTTGCTATTCTATTAAAAACATGTGAAATTCCCCTTAGCTCTTTTCCTTAAAGGAAGGAGGGTAATTCAAGAGCCTCAGGATCTCCAGAGCATAGCCCTTAATTAATTAACCTCATAACGTAACCTGCAGTAACATTGTGCAGGGCTGTGTGTGCCCCCTCCAGCTCCTGTCCTACATACCAGTGTCTTCTGGCTACAGAATTTAGAGCTTGATCAGGCAGAGCTTGGTGTGTCCTAACTCTCTGGAATCAATGGGAATTGAGGTGACTAATTAAGAATTGTAATCAGGCCCTTAATCCAAAGCAATAGAAAGACATGCCTTTAGAATCCGATTAGCTGCTTAATAATTCAAAACAGGCACCGAATAATATGTTGACTGCCTGGGAAAGAGGCATTTTTTCTCGGGCCCAGAGCCTGCTCTGTCTCACATTTCCACCTAACACCTAAGGAAGGAGAAGCCAACCCCCTGACAAAGCAAAATCTACACTGACCATAACATTTTGTGGTTGTTCTCAGCCAGAGCTGCTCATTTATGCTCATTTATGGCTGTAAAACGATGCAGGACCGAAGAACCAGCTCTTCTACATCTGTTTGTAAAGAATGATTCTGTGAGGATTTCAGCTCTTCTCTGCCCTATTAAAAAAAAATTTTAAAATCTATTTTTTTCAGGAAGCATCTCCCATTTAGCCAGATTTTTGGGTCCATTGCCCTGGCAGCCTCTTGCTTGAGCAACACTCTTTGCTGATCCAACACTCTCAGCCCAGCTGGTGATAATCAGAATTGAGAGACTTAATTACTGTACCTTTCAATAAGGATTTCATTTTATTTTTGTTCTTTCTGCTGCAAATGCCCATGAAGCACAGGGTCACTTAAGCACAGAATTCAATTTAATTATCCTCACAGGCATTTTTATCATTAAACAGGTCAGCTTATTAAAAAAATATCTTGATTATGAATAATGGAAAGCCTGGCAGGCAATCCAGGGGAGCCTCACTCTGAAAGCTCCCACATCCATGTGTTTGGATTTGTTTACCAAGCACTGGGCAAGGTCCCCCTGAATGCACATGACAGCATTAAGTGAAACTGCATCTAATATTTCATTATAAGCGGATTTCAAAGCTGATTTATTGACTTTTTTTTCATGGGAATATTCAGCAGTATTTGTAATGTGGACTATTATCTGCTAATAAAAGCAAGGAATGAGAAAACCAACACAAAAGGTTGTTGGGTGAGAATAGGACACTGTATTCCTGAACTGGATCCAGCCACATCCTTCCCAGGGTACGGAATGGTGGCCTGTAATCAGGTCCATTGCTCAGCTAGGACAGGCTCCTTTCCCAGGTAGGACACTGCTTTAATTACATGCCAGGCAGGATGTCTCTGATGGACTATCCTCACGTGAACCAGCCCTGAAAAGAAAAATCCCCGCTGTTCGTGGAAGACTTGATGTGCAAGGTAGGAGAGAGTAAACATTGGGGAGAAACAACATCCTGGAGAGCAGAGAGCAGAAGAAAAGCAAAGCTGTTTTCATGCTTGGGTCTTTTCAAGGCAATCATTTGCATATTTTTGCTCTATTCCATATGCAATTCAGTGTAACATGATTTCTGTGTGCTATTTATAAGGCTAAGTAGTCAAGGAGCTAAACATACTGTGTGTTTTATATATCCCTTTCCTTTCTGCTCCCCATTTTCATCAACTTTCTGTTTTCTAATGGTTCAACAGGCCCAGAACTCATCTATTTATTTAACTGTATGGTCAAATCTAATTTGAAAACCTGTTGTTATTTTTAACCACTTGCTGTATGCATAAAAAAAAATTAATTCGGTTACTTTAAGCTAAAGGTAATTACACAAGGATGCAACGCAAGTTTTTACTGATTTCCAGAACATTTTTACTTTCATCTTTATATCCTCATGACACAGAAAGGAAATCAAACTGCAGCAATAAAAAGCTGTTACAGAGAATGATCTTTAAGGGGCCTGACTGCAAAGCCAGTTCTTGTCTGGCCTTGAAGACCATAATGGAGCACTTTTGTAATTCATCCAGGATTACTTTATGATCCTGATCACAGATAATCACAAACACACGGGGAGCTAAAATGGAAGCAATTTCTGTCCTTGGGAAAAGTTGCATTTTGCTGATTCATTAAGGCATCCAGGCATAACAAGAGCAGCAGCTCTCAGACCACGTGGCACTGCCGTGACACCGAATTCTCATGTTTTCATTTTCCATTTCCTTTCCTGCATAAAGCCAAACATGACACAGGCACAGCACCACAAAACTGGCCAAACTACGGGAGCCTATGGAAAACCAGGAGCACATGGATTTTGTTTGGCATCAATTCACTTGTGGTGGCTGATGTCAGCAGAGTTGATGCATTAACTCGCCATAAACACAGCAGTTTATTAAAACAAGGATATACCCACACATGTGTGTCCTTCTCACACCAGGGGCTGATGTTGCCTCCTCTGTAACTCCTCTCCTGCCCTCAGCTGTCTCCTCTCACAGCTGTAGAACATCCCCTCAGCTGAGGTTGTCCCTGTCCTGTCCAGGCTGGAAAGAGCAGCAGATTTCCCGGTAATATGATGATCTATTTTAGCTCTGATGATTCAACTTAACGTGTTCCTACAGAATCCAAGGCTGACCTAAGATCTTTCAGGTTATAGCCTAAGGAGTAACATTAGTCTTATTAGTCACAAAAAATTTCCAAGACCAAGTTTTGTACGGAAACAAATCTGAGTGATAAAAAACTGCAGAGAAAATACACATATTTGCTTCTGCAATGTAAGTTATACTGAAGTGGCACTAAAAGATGCTTAATAAACTCCAATTAGGTCTCATACTGCTTACATTAATTTTCCAGGTATTAGATAGTTGATCATTGTATGTTTGGACACAATAGCAGGGACATCTAAAATTGTAACTTAGAATGAAAAAAAAAAAAAAAGGCTCCTTATACTTCCCAGAAACTGAAATATTGCAATTATTTAATCAGTCCAAATGAGAATCAATTTGCAAACTTAGCTGTATATAAGAAATTACCTCTACTCCAATCAATGGATTGCTCAGATGTATCACTGAATTATTTTGGAACTACATTTTTATCAGCAAAACCACTTTCAAGCAAATCAAGGTTCCTTTGAAAGTTCTGCAAGATAATATTACACTTTGCTACCTGCAGGTTTTGATCATTCTTGCAAACAGAACATGGAATCACAGAATGGGTTGGGATGGAAGGGACTTGAAAGGTCATCTGGTTCCACCCTCTGCCATGGGCAGGGACACCTTCCACTCTCCCAGGTTGCTCCAAGCCCTGTCCAACCTGGCCTTGGGCACTTCCAGGGATCCAGGGGCAGCCACAGCTGCTCTGGGCAACCTGTGCCAGGGCCTCCCCACCCTCCCAGGGAAGGATTTCTTCCCAATATTTAATCCAAGCCTGCCCTCCTTCAGCTTGAGGCCATTCCCCCTTGTCCTGTCAATACATGTCCCTGGGAGAAGTTCCTCTCCAGCCCCCTTTAGGTGCTGGAACATCTAAGGAACATTTTGATTCCTGTCCATTCCTCCACTCCTTGTCTCAGTTACAGTGGCTCAGCACTTGGATATTTAGCTGGAATTCTCCATATGAATTTGTCATCTTTTTTGTTGCCGTTTTTATGAATTCCTGAGGTAGCTGCATAAATAAGGTCATCCCAGAGAAATGAGACTGTGTATAACAAACCAGAGCAGTGCTTGGTTCTTGTGCCACCTCCTCACCTTCCCTGGGCCCCTCTTTCCTTCCACACCCGCCCCAAGCAACTCTGTGTCCTTGTCTCCTTCCTCCTGCAGCTCCATGTGTTACTTTGCCAAGTGGCAGCGACAAGAACCCTGATCATGTCATCTCTGCCACTCAGCACTTCCCAGGACAGTGTTCCTGCCACCTCCACACCGAGGGAAGCAGTTTGGAGGCACTTTGCAAAGGCTGAATGAGTTAAAGGAGCAGCAAAGGAAGGGATGGAAACCCCCGGCCCTCAGGTCAATGCCTGGCCTCCAGGCCCCCATAAATGTACAGGAATACATTGATATGTATGAGAAGTCTCAGTATCTGGGCTGTCGTTCCTTGTATTCCAGTGGAATTCCAAGTGGTGGCCACTGCACCCTGAAGAAAATGCTCCCTGACCCAAAGAACTTCTGATTTCAATATTTAAATTGTCACTCAAAGGGAGAGGGAAGCAGGGCAAGAGAAGTTAAGTAGGAACGGCATGAAAAGAATAATGATTTGCCCCTCAGGTCAGTGCCACCATTGGGGAGGTGGATTTCTATTTCAATATTGTTTATGTTATTATGAAATTAGGACAGATAACAAAGCACAAAGAAACACGGGGTGAAAGAGGGAGACAGAGCAACTTCCAACCACAGAGGCCTAAACCATAACAAAATGATGCTACAAATGAGCAGCAACTCAGAATGATAAGATTTTCTAATGAAATATTAGTCTGGCTGCCACATATGTCAATCTACAAAGGAACTGTGGGGCAACACCCAGAATACAAATTGGACTCAGAGCAAAAGCAGCTGCAAAACAAAGAATGAGCTGACTTGACACTTGCTAAAAAAAGCCCATTAATCATAAGAGAAATATTTATGCTTTCAAGTCAGAATACTAGTCCCGAAAAACAAAATTCCTCATGGTATTTCCAGACCTTCAGCCACAACACCGCTGTTTGCATGAAAAATGTGATTATACAGTTCTGTGTGTGTGTGTGTTAACAATTAGTGAGAGGAGAAGGTAACAGATGTCCTACATCCAGAGATCTAAAAAATGTCATACAGGCAACACAAAACTAACACTGGATCACCTGTTAAAAATGGTTAGATCATGTTTTATATCGTGTAAAATCATCACCTGTAAGTTGGAATTAATTTTGTGCTGCATAATTTCTCCCTATTAAATCTGTGGGTGATTCTTTATAAAAAGCAAATAACTTGTGATGGGTATTTTTAATGGCAATTTTGAAAAAATAGACAATACCTAATCTTAAAGTTCTCCTGAATTTCTGTTGCTATAACAACGTGTGAAAACCTTTCTCCTGTTGAGGACATCTGTAGCTATTTTTACATGGAACAGCTGGATTTGTCTATCTGACTTCCACTCAGAAGAAAAAGTGTTTTATTTGCTGTCTTTGAACAAGCTTTTAATATAATGACAAATGTCAGAGCCCAGCAGGCTCAGTAGTGGAATAGTCTCTGGTATAAAACACATATTACGTGGTAAAATTGTAAATTAAGCAACAATTTGATTAAAAGCAGTGAGAGTCTCACAGCCCCCCCAAGCAGACACAGAGGAGGTGGAACAACATGGACAAAACAAGTCTTTATAAATGAGATCTTTGATCTCAGGAGATGCCACCTCAGTGCTTTAAATTTGTCCAAAATCTGCCAATACAGGAGAAGACCAAGAAGTTGTCTTGCAGTTGCCTGTGTCAGGCACCTGGAACATCCAGGATTCAGCTGTGAAGCCCAAATACACGTGAAAATACATGTAAGAGCCAACCATTCTCATCCTTCTCTACAGAAGTTTCTCCTGCAATAAAAAGAGCAAATCAAAGCCGTGATGGACGTGCAGATCTCTCCAGACCCACATCAATATCTGCAGAATTAGGCCATGGCTAATCTTGCCCCCAAATCACAGATATCTGTAAAAGGGGAAATAGAAATTAGGGGCTCAGACAACCAGGCAGCACCAAAATTGGCATGTAGAGGAGATAATTTTATTTTAAAACTCCACTTTACGCTGTGCAGGACGTATTTGTTATTATTGCACATAATTTAGAATATAATATCAATTACTGAAGTGAATTGTTTGTTCCCTGTGAGGATTAGGAAAGAAGGAAGTATTTTCTAATGCTGATCACAAACCACTTCTCCCATATGGAGGGTGATTTTCAGAGCCTGGTGGAATCCATATCCCTGCCCACCACAAGCTCTGGAGGTGCAAAGTCTTTCAGAGTATAAGGAGGCACAAAAGGCTACGTGGATTTCTGAAAAATTCCCTCCTACTGTTTCCAAAAAGACCTGTTATTTGTGAACTGGAATCACAAACAAAAACAGCTCACAGACTCCACTGGGACGTTGGAAATATGCAGTGTGTGCATTATACAAAGGCAGGAACTGCACATATGCCTGGGGCACGGGGATTAGGAGAATATTTGCTTTATTTTTCAAGCAAAAAGGAGGAGGGCATGACATTTTGTGAACCTGTATCTTTTCTTCTCTCAGTTCTGATTTTAGCTGTAAATACATAATTACTGTAAATGCATTCAACACCTACACAGATCCTAAAACAGCCCAGAACTGTTCATCTTGCAGCTGCTGATCGATAATTACTAATTTCATGCAGAGACAGGTAAATTGCCTGTGCTTCACCCCAGGACACCTCGTGTTCAGACAGACGCCTCCAGCTCAAGGCAACAGTTTTGCAACACAAAGGGCAAAACCAGGCTTAAGTTTTCCTTAATAACTTGCTTCCAGCTGATTGCCCAACACATTCAGATTTACTAATTCATGCTGAAAAAGCAGCGAGTATGACTTGGGTGTCGGGCAGATTTACAGCCCAGTGCCAGACAATGGTTTTGTTGCCACTTTCTAAGCTGAATTTATTGGAGAGCTTCCTGAAGAAGGGAGAAGTGTTCAATTACCCAGCAAATATCAAAGAACATGCTTGGTGTTGCTGTTCTTCCCTTGGACAGGAATTCCACGCTTTGAAGTGTGACCTTTCCTTCAGGCCCGCTGGAGTCTGGGTTTAAATTGTGTGCTGGAGAATTGGACACAGTACTGAGCTTAGGAGTGATTTCCAAGCTGGTTTATACACAAGGCAGGAAGCAGCACAGAAAGGAAAGGCTAAAAGGCTCAAGGCAGTGGTTTCTCCCCAATTCTCTAAAAGAACAAACCAAACAAACAAACAAACAAAAAAAAAAGATGAAGAAAGAGATGAGAAACAAGTGAAATTCAGTATCTGAACTCTGCAAGGCTGAGGAGCAGCTGGATGCTTTGCTGTGGTTAGTAAGGAAATAAAGAAAAATAACATGGAGAATAAAATTGTCTTGGGAAGAAAACTGCCTTGGGATGCAGGCAGGACAAAGCAGAGAAGTTCTGGTCCAGGATTCAGGATCCAGGATCTGAAGGGCCTCTCGTGAACTGATTGATGATCTAAGATAGGAGGCCAACACATCCAGTGGAGAAGTGTGACAGAATGGGCAACCTACTTGCCTGGGGTGGAAAGCAACATATTTGTTAGGATATGGCAAAAAACAAGTAGTTCAAGCACCTTAAAGAATTTGAGAATGACCTTGTGTTAATCAGGTTACCAGGCCCATGGGAGTGGGAGGGAAATCTCCTTACTTAATAAGATCAGTCTTGATTTTAGAGATAATAGGGACATAATTACAAGTTGGTGAGGATGATGTGACCTCCAACCCGTCTTTTTAATCCTCATCTTGAGATACTTAATGAAGCAAGTGAAAGTGGAAAATAAAATGGAGAAAGGAATAATGATCACTGCCAATCTAGTGGCCAAGCCTTCAGTAACAACCACACCAAATTTTGGGGAACTGAAAGAAACCTTTTAACGCCACATGAAATAAGATCTACATGCAGAGAAACCTTTTAACACATTTTCTTAAAGCAAATTACTTCAGCACACTCACAGTTTAACGGTGTGGTTTACAGCTCTGACACACAAAATGAGAGCAAAACAGAGAGAAAATGATCTGGCTTCTCTGGGTAGTAACTTCCATACACAGCACATATTTTCCCAAATCACCTTCCAAAATGACAGGCTTTTCTGTCTAGAAAAGACATATTATATTTACTGTGGCTAATACAATGTTTTTTGGAAGTCAACTCTCAGCAATCAATCTTTAGAAAAACAATGGGACTTGGGTTTTGCACAAAGGGATACAAACATCTGTAACTTTGCAGGTGCTGCCATCTGCTCACGTACCAGAATTTGTACCCACTAAAATCTCTTGGTATAGAGCTCTTTCAGCTCCTATAAAAACATTTGGTTTAACATTTTGGTAATTTTATGAGGGGTGCTTAAGAAATAAAACCCAAGAGCTATGCACAAACATCAGGGAAAAAAATGTATCTGTACCAAAAGAGAGTAGGTTTGGATGGGATATTGGGAAGAAATCCTTCCCTGGGAGGGTGGGGAGGCCCTGGCACAGGTTGCCCAGAGAAGCTGTGGCTGCCCCTGGATCCCTGGAAGTGCCCAAGGTCAGGCTGGACGGGGCTTGGAGCAACCTGGGATAGAGGGAGGTGTCCCTGCCCGTGGCAGGGGGTGGCACTGGATGATCCTCAAGGTCCCTTCCAACCCACTGTGTGATTTTATGAACAGTTTTCCCAACTGCCTTTCTGACTGGTAATGTGTTTATTAACCACCTTTTTTTTTCCTTTTTAAAGATATGGTCCAGAACAGACGCTGTGGGACAGAAGATAAACGTTAATGTTGATTTGAACGGTATCAAAAAACTTAACTCAGGATTATTCACTATCAACCATTCCATTTTTCTGATGTGTGATATCAAAAGTGAGGGAATTGCAGAGAGAGGATTTCTGCCAACAGTGACTGACCTTGAATTAGCCTCAATAGGATGGAAAACACTTGGATTTTCAGCAGGTACCCTGCTCGTTCATAGGCTATCAGCATTCAAAAACCATGAGTGACACTGATCCCCTGTGTGCTGAAATTCTGAAAAGTTATCTTTAGTAAGCAGGATCAAAGTAACACCAGAGCATTACTAAATCTCTTTACTACTATTTTTCCTGATGAATTATTTATTACCAAAAAACAAACAGAAAAATTCCAACCCAGTGACTTAAAGCTGGCACTGCTCTCTGCTCGCAGTTACTCCACGATTCTCAAGCTGCAATCCAAAGTTGCCACATAAATTTAATGCTATTTTAAAAATCTAAGGTTTAAATAAATCTAAAGCAGAAAGGGGATAGCTTGGGGGGAAAAGAAATCAATGCAAAGCCATGAAATTTCTCTGTGTCCTATCCTTCACGTCACAAATAATCTCCCCAGGGAGATCCACACACACGCACAATTAAATTAATGCTTTCCAACTGACAAGAGTGGTTAAAAATAATAAAATTAAGCTTTTTTTAATCGGAAAGCATTGCCAAAAGGTGCATCCACTGAAGCCTGACACTGATAGCGAGGCCTGGCCACTCTGATTGTTAAGGATCTGACTTAATGAGCCGAGAGTGTTCTTAAGGCTCTGTGTCTGTCCTGAGCCATCAGCTCCTGTCACAGCTCCCAGAGGTGCTGGCAGACTCTTCCCAGTGCTCCCTGGCTGGAGACTGAGTTGCTATGATATATGTTTATGGAATAATAGGAAAAAAAACCTCTGGAAAATGTGAAGATTGCAGGCATGTTCCCTGGAAAAAGCGTATTTGATTACAGGAAGTCAGAAACAATCCTGACCTAGGAATTCCTTACTAAGAGAAGTTCTTCCCACTGTTGGTTCCAATTTATACTCATTTTGATGTGAATCCAAAAAAAAAAAAGAGAGAAAAGAGGGGAAACAAAGGAAGTATTTTGGTGAAAAAATACTAAGGCACTATAGAAAGAGTTTTGCTGTTGTTATGGAAACACGGAAAGCACAGGATAGGAAAAAAAAAGTGAATAAAAAGCAATTTAAACTGCAAATATAAACATGTTCCTGCTTCCCGGAAAAAGTCCTTCCAAAAGATTTTGTTGTTGTTGCTGTGCATCTAAGCAACTGAAAACTACAAATTCTTCCCCAGAGAAACACAGATAAAAATTTGAAATCCACTGTAACAAAACAATAAACAGGACGAGGAATAAAAAAACCAGATGGAGTTATCGAAGCGGTGTTTTCACACCCACAAAGAACCAGTTTGCTGAAAATGCAGAAACTTCAGACGTGCTGCTTGAAGTAATCAATAGAGTGGTGAAAAAGGACATGGTTCTGCATTTATCTGGAGAAAAATAGTTCTCTGTTCCTCTCCCACATTCGTATTTTCATTTTATACATTTTGAGCAGGTAGCCAAAGAAATAATTCCATTCCCTGAACACAAATTACTTATTAAAAATTGGTTGTTTCATATGAAGCTACTCTGAACAGGCAGAATGGAATGTAAAAATTGATGTTATCCCTTAGTCTATAGTCCTTTGCACATAAAAAAGTTAATTTAAATATATTTCCTGACACGGTGCCAAGCTACATCAAGAAATAATGGCAATTAATTGTGCAGATATAACCAATTAGCCACATTTTGGCTTTAAAATTCTCATTAGGTGACACTTACTGAAATGGTACAAATGAGTTGTGCTAATGGTATAATGCTCTTATGTACCTGGATAATCCATATTGGTCAGGTATTGTGGAACAAACGGGGCAAGGGTTCAGGAGGGATCCATTAGGGAAGAGCATGGAAAAGGGGCACTTTCCCTCCCGAGGGTGCCTGCACTGAAAGCACCTTTCCAGTGGCTCAGAAAGAAGGAAACAGGGGTTTTTTTTCACTGGTAGCAATGACCACCTGCCTGTGTAAATCAACAATGAGAGAGGAGAGAGGGTTTGCCATGGATTCTGAATATTCAGGAGGTGGGTTGTGAGTGAATCCTCAATGGTTTGAGCACCAGGGCTTTGGCCAAATATCCTGAGTGCACCCCTTGAACAATTCCTGCTGCTGCTGGAATAATGGGCAGGAAATCAGCACTGCTGTAAATAAGCTAATCCTTGAAAAGAGTTTCTCTTCCTCACCAAAGCAAAACACCGAAAAAACCCAAGGGCAACAGACCACAAAGTTCACATTATGGACCCAATGACTTCTAAATTCATTCTGGAAAGAAAACCATTTTCAGTGCAGCCATCCATCATCCCCCCAGCTCAGGAGCTTTTCACTCCCTGCAGGGCAAAGTCTCTTCATCCTTGCTCTGTCATTTTAAACTACAGAAGGGAACAAATCACACACCTAAGACCACTGCTGGGTTTTTTTATTCTTTCTTAGACCAAATTTTTAAATCATTTTGTGGCTGGGAACTCGGAGCTCAGGCATCTGAACTGTGCTGACAGTAATGGTGTGGTTAAAGCCACTAAACTCTTCATTTATATGCACCTGTATGTGAATAAACAAAAATCAAGCAATATTCACATAGATGTTACCTCAGAAAGAGACTGAACTGCACCAACTTACTAGAATTAACTTTGGTTCAATGATTCCATGCTCTTGCACACACCTTTGGCTCAAAATACCTGTCAAACTCACTAATATTCTCTAAGTAAAACTTAGAAATAGAAACATGGATCTTATCAGGGTCTAAAAGGACTTTTTTGGGGGGAGGAGGAGGGAAATCCAGGTAAAGGAAAATTCATGTGATTGTTCAAACTGAAGCATTTTCCCTCATTTTGTGAGGATATTCACAGAAAGCCACCCTGTGCTTTTCCAATGTTTTTTAGCAACACGCACACAAAGCCAAGTCTCTTCATCCTTAAGAACATGAAGCTGCCACAATAAAATACTGTCACATCTCTATTTGACCCCCTGCGTTTTGAGAAATACAGTTTAAAATTCTAACGTGCAGTGAACATTCCCTGGTGGGCACCTGGTCAGGAGCTTCACTGCCAGGTCTGAGCCAGGAGAAGGATAATTGCACCAAAGAACCTGCAGGAATGGTCCCAAAATATGCATTTTCCTTTGGGCCAAGGGGGAGCAGGATGTCAGAAGCAGCAAGATGGTCTCCCTGCTGACCCCCTGCCCCTACTGCACTTATATCTTTGGATATAATTCCAATACAGTTACAATCTTTGGATACAGTTAAAATCTCTGCCATAAAGATACAATGCACTGATTTATCCCTAATTAAGGATGAAGTAGAGAAACAACATTTGATTGTTATTTACCTTTCGACATCTGTTGGCCTCTTTCAAACACAGTGATTTGAAAGAAGAGAAGAAACCTCACTAATTGCTCTCAGAGCTGTGTGAAGAGTTCAGGCTTTCTGTTTCTGGGCTTTTGTAGGGAAGAGCTATGTTTCAGATGTAGTGTGTGTTGCTATGGTAATTATTATTTTACTGAATGCTATACATTCAGAACTGATTTCATATTGTCAGACAGCAATTAAACAGATTAGACTGTGTATACTCACAATCCTGAAATACTTCCAATTTGTTTTAAATGTTAGGGCATGTGAAAAGCACTGGTGTGGGGAGTGGAACACCAGTTCCAAGGGCAGCTCCAGATGAACAGGTTACCTCTTACCTCCTCAGTGGTCTATTCACAGGCCAGAGCATCTTAAGAGCAGAGACACTGCAGGACATTTTGGGCCCTCGGTTCAGACACTGTCTCTCTGGCTCCTCATCTCCTGCTCATTCTTCTGCTGCAGATTTGAAATCTCTCTTTCCAGATGGCCAGAGCAGCAGCTACAGTAACTACCCAAAATTGAACACCCTGGCTTCCATCTTCCATTATCACCGTGCCCCTCAGAGGAGGTTTTCGGTTGCTGAGCACTGAGAAAACCTGCTAAATGAAGATAAATGGTTGTCCTCATCCTGCAGTGCCTTCTGCCACCATCCAACCTCTGAAAGCATCAGCTGCATCCTGGTTTTGTCACCAGGACACCTGTACAACAGAACCAAAGCACTCAAACCCATCATCCACCCCGGGTCCAACAACTACTTCAGACTGACAGGCACTTCCAGATTTATCCAGCCCTCTCAGGTAGAACTGAAGTTACAGAAGGATGAAAGCAGTTGAGGGAGAAAAACAGGAAGCAACATGATTTAATCTTCCTGAGAGGTTCTAAGTATGTCAGAGTGACTAGGGACAATATTCCCATAAGATGAAAATGATGCTAAAGTTTGTGTAAACCAAAAAAAAAAAAAAAAAAAAAAAAACAAAAAAAAAAAAAAAAACACAACAAAAAAAAACAAAAAAACAAAAAAAAAAAAAAAAAAAAAAAAAAAAAAAAAAAAACCAAAACCATGAAACCCTTTGGAATTTTATTTGCTATGTCTTAGCTTGGCAAAGGAAGAAATGATAGAGGCCAGGATAGGAAATCAAGAAAGCTCAGGCTTGTGCCCAGCTTTAATACAGGCTTTCTTTGGTAAATCCATCAATTGCAGAATCCCATTTTTCCCCATGCTAAGAAATAACTCAAGACAAAATTTAATACATGTGAGTAAGGATAGTCAGGGAGATGAATGATGAGTTTGAAAACTCATGGATGAAAAACATTAGAAAAATGCCCAGAACTGTCAGGAAGGAAAGTAGCTGTGCAGCTTCTGAACAAAGGATAATAATCTCCAAAAGAAGGGTAAATGCAGTGTTCTGTAGGTCCATGGCTGGATATATGCAATAATACAGGTAAAAATAGGGTAAATCTTTAAGCTTCATGGGGA